>NC_081310.1:5645000-6270000 GCF_026419965.1 Kogia breviceps | reverse complement strand
TGATACATACAGCTGAATAAATGAGATCCCCAGCTATCCTGAGGTGTCCGTCGTACCCATGATAATATTGACAATAATAATAATAATGAGGAGGAGGAGGTGGTGGGAAAAAAGGAGGGAGGAGGAAGAGGAGATATGAAGGAAAAAGATGTGAAAGAAGAGGTAGAAGAAAGTGAGAAGGACACAGTTCCCATATATAGCACATCCTACTATGGATCTACATAAATGATGATTCGATTCTCCCAAAATCCTAAGAAGAAGGTGCTACAATTATCCTTTTTATCACGAATAAATCAAGATAGCATTTTAAGGACATTTGGGTGAGTTAAAAATCAGGAAACAGAATGTCTGTCTAATTCTACAAGCCTTACCCCTGACAGACATATTTTCCTTCAAAATGGTAAATTTCTCCAACGTTCTTTATTCGTTGACTACTGTATCTGTATGACCTACAAAAGCTTGTATATACATAATACATTCTGAATAAAAATTTCTTGGGCAAAATATAAGAAAATAATGGTCATATTGTGGGGAGGAAGTCAGCTTTCACCATGGAATGAAATTATCTGCTTCATACCCATCGACTATAGGAAGCAAACATTAGTCCTTTTCGCTTTTGAAAAACCTCAACCAGATCCGTTCTTGCCCAGAAGGAAGGGTAGACCTGATTTTCTTTAAATGTTGTTAGTGATTTCATATATGGCCTCTAGACACTTAAAGTTCAATTGAGCTTTTTCCTTATTGTCCACAAAGGATTTGTATAAAACCAACAAACAGGAAACATAAGGGTGGTGTAGACAGGAATGTGTCAGAGATAGAAGCAGCAGCAGCAAAATAGATGACTGTTTAATGCAAAGGACATTACATCAGAGAAGCGACCTTAGAGAGAAAGACTGCTGTGAGGGTCATGGTCTGAGTGCTCAGAAGCGATGCTGGATCACACTCCTCTATGCCTGAAACCAGTCTCTGTAGGTGGGGAATTTCATAATATCAGTATTCATGGTCTACAGATACCCAACAAAAATACCATCTTCATAAAGGTGGGGACTGTACTTTACTCAGCATCTATCACCCTCACCAGCACATCGACCAGTGGGGCAACCCCACCCAGGACTTCATTGTGGCATTTTCTGCTGTTTCTGACTCTTACAGCCATATTTGAGATCTATGTTGTATACCCAAAGTTGGAGGAGAATGGATTCTAATGTCACAAAATAATTCCCCAAACCTATCTGGCTATCATAAGATGATATTTAGGGGTTCCATAAAAATTCTCAAAGCTATTCATTCACTTGATAGTTTTCAAATTATTGAGAATGCAGATAGTTTCTAATTATATATTTATGTTCATAAAAATAATCTGTGTGGTCAATTTGAGAGTGTAGGAAAATGGTGCCACAAATTTTAAGGGAAAAAAACTGGGAAGTTATCAAAAAATATTTGTATTTGCAAAAGAGATGTCATCCAGGAAGTTGAAGATTGATGTTTAAAATACACGTCATCCTCTGTGTACCTAGAATAAAAGTGTCTTGTTGCTATCCCTATTTTTTGAACACTGCAATACCCAATGCTTCTTGACTCCATCAAGTATTGAATCAAGACTAAAGTTCCAGTTGAACTTGGTCTTTCAGTATACAGAATTTTCAAATTAAGATTGGTTCACTTTACACAAAAGTTCTAAGATTAGAGCTTTAATCTATGTTTCTGGCTTGTAGGTTTAACTTAAATTTATTCTATATTTCACAATCTATTTATAAAAACAACCCAAACAAAAAACAGGCAGAGGACCTAAAAAGACATTTTTCCGAAAAAGAAATACAGATGGCCAACAGACACATGAAACGATGCTCAATATCACTAATTATCAGGGAAATGCAAATAAAAACCAGAATGAGATATCATCTCACATCCACTCAGAATGGCAATTATCAAAAAGACAACAGAAAACAAGTGTTGGTAAGCATGTGGAGAAAAGGGAACCCTCTTGCACTGTCGGTGGAAATGTAAATTGATACAGCCACTATGGAGAACGGTATGGAGGTGCCTCAAAAAATTAAGATAAACTACCATATGATCCAGCAATTCCACTCTGGATATTTTTCCAAATAAAACAAAAGCACTAATTTGAAAAGACATATATTCACCCTTATGTTCACGGCAGCATTATTCACAATAGCCAAGATATGGAAGCAACCTAAGTGCTCACTGATAGATGAATGGATAAAGAAGGTGTGAGATATAGATAGATAGATAGATAGATAGATATAGATATCATTATACATGATATATATAATGGAATATCACTCAATCATAAAAAAGAATGGAATCTTGAATTTGGGAAAATATAGATGGACCTAGAATATATTATGTTAAGTGAAATAAGATAGAGAAAGACAAATACTATATGATTTCACTTATATGTGGAATCTAAAAAACAAATGAACAAACAAAACAGAAACAACCATAGGTACAGAGAACAAGCAGGTGGTCGCCAAAGGGGAAACAAGTGGGGAAATGAGTGAAATAGGTGAGGCAGGTTAAGAGGTACAAACTTCCAATTACAAAATAAATGTCACTGGGATGAAATGTATGCTGTGGGGAATATAGTCACTGACAATGTAATATCTTTGTATGGAGACAAAGGTAGTCAAAAGGTAGATATTCCAATTATAAGATAAATAAGTAACACGGATGTAATGTACAACAATATTAATATAATTAACACTGCTGTATGTTACAAATGAAAGCTGTTAAGGGAATAAATCCTAAGAGTCCTCATCACAAGGGAAATTATTTATTTTTAAAATTTTGTATCTATGTAAGTGATGCATGGACTAAACTTGTAGTAATTGTTTCATGAGAAAAAAAAATTTATTTCTCTAAAATTTTACTGACTGCTGCATTTTAAAAATATCTCCTTCCTATATTTTCTTCCACAGCCCCACTCTTCCCTGGATTATTTCCAATTTTAAGACTGGTTATTCTCAGGATGTCTTGTGGTTTTCTCTTTCTTCTTTCAGCCCCTAAATGTTGGCTTTCCTTGGTAACCATACTCTATTTTCTAAACACTTTCCCTGGAAAATTTCATCTGTGTAAATGAGTTTAATTTCCATCTATTTTCTAAATCTATAAATACATCTATATCCAAAAAAAATCTATATTTCTATTCCAGAACGCTCTTCAACCCCTGGGCATGTATACAAATGCCACTGTTCCTGTATATTTTTAGTGGTGTGACCTGCACCTCACAAAGTCAGCTGTTTTGCAAATGAATTACTTGTTTTCTTTGTATACCCAAACTTAGTGAATGGACCCAGTATCTATTCTTGACTTTAGTCAGGAGCTGGTGACATATTGAAGATGTTCTCTCTCTCATTCCCCAGAGCAATCACGATTTTTTGTTATTTGTGCCTTATTTCGGGTTGGTGCTCTTAATCAAGACCACTGTTGATATTGTCTAAGCACTCTTCTTTCTGTCTACATCAATCATCTCCATGTCATTTCACCCTCCTTATTCAAAGCCTGTTAGCCTAAAATACAACCTCAGGTTGCTGCTGAAGATATCTATTTGGAATACAAATCTGAACATGCTGATCTTGTGTTCTCAAGTATCTGATAGCTTTCTAGATTTTTATAGGATGGTTTCTAAATTCATTATCATCATACATGAAACACTTTATTATCTTTACTTGCCTATCAATTCAGCCTGAGATTTTATTTTCTCTTCCTTCCACATCTTACACATTTGCCCCTGCCACACACACATTTTGGGTAAATAGCCCTGAGCTAATTCAGTTACTTCATAGCATTACAAATGTTTTTCCTTCTGCTTTGTCAACCTGGCCAATCACTGGATATATGTAATTTATTGTGCACTTATCAGTTAAAGCCTTTTACAGTGCAGTGCTTTTTTTTTTTTATATGTCTGTCTTATGATGACACTATTACATCTTGAATGTAAGAACCATGTTTTTCTTCTCTTTTCTACATCCTAGTAAAGTATCTGGAAGACATAGGAGCCTCAGTAATGTTTTTGAACATAGAACTGAATAAATCTTAGATAAAATAAAATTATTATAGTTTACATTTAATTTCATGAAAATACTTTTATACATTTATAAAATATTTTGTACTATTTTTATAATAAATGTTAACTTTTTAATGTGTATAGCTTTCTGTTGTTGTTTGGTTAAATCTGACTATGCAGTGGTTTCCTGGGATACATACATTATATACTAAGTTTATTCATTCTCATAGAGTTCTCTAGCAAGGACACATTTTTCTTTTTTTTTTTCTTCTGTTCAGATAAGTGCTATCAATGCACTGGAAAAGTAGTTTATTTTAATAATTAGCATATTTTCTGACACACTGTAAATTCATGAGATGGCCACATGACTGCTACAAGTTTTTTAAAAAATTATTTTCTTTGTAATCGGGTGTATTTACGATGCCATTGAACTAATAACCTGAACTCTGCATTACTGAAAGGTGAGAACTCCCTTGAAGTATGTCCTTGGTTGAGATATTTTTGAGACTAATGGATGAGAATAGCATAATATTTGAGGATTGTGAGCAACTTGTTCACTGGAAAAAAATAAATGCATTTCAAGGTTGAATTTTATACCAGAGTTTTATTTTTTTAAGATGCCAAAGAAATTTTTTTTTTCTTTTGTAAATTAATGATTAGATAGCTAGCAAAATGGGGAGATAAAGAAATTTAGAAATGGATGTGTGTGTCTAGCAAATCTGTAAAATAATTAAAAACCAAATGATGAGTACAAGAAATATCTCATAAGGGCTCGACATCACATTGTAGAGAATCTCTAATTTTATAAACAAAATTAATATTATGTAATGAAAGGCAGTAAAAATGCCTTGTTAGTATGAATTCTAAGAAATATTCCAAATTTGCCTGATGAGAATAATCGTTATATTATATAGTTTAAATATATGAGATTTATATTAAGCCATTCATTTTTTAAAAGATGACTAGTCAAACACACTGAGATTAGGTAGGCAAAAATGAATACTTGCTTTCAAATAATTTCACCCATCTTACTATAATTTTCTTTTAAATGCATTCATAGTGAGTTAGAATGATTCACGTAATTACAGAAAAGCAATTTTAGATCACTCAGTTTTGGAGTTGGCGATTACCTAGTGTCCCCACTAGCATTATGGAGTGTGCTCTGTGAATTCTCTCCGGGGACAGAGAGCTGAATAGGTAGGCCCTCACTTCCTCTTTAGGTAGACACAGAAAATGATGCTTTCATTAAAAAAAAATCTATTTTAGATATTTTTCTCCTATCCTCACGTATGATTTCCTCCAAATAAAAAGTTGAGGACAGGAAGCAATGGTGGACCTTTAATCATTCAAACAACTTTATAATATGATGAGGATATCAAATCCGAGATGTTAGATCGCTTACTTCAAATCAGATAGCTCCCCAAAGCTCGGATTAAAGCAAAACTATGTAACTCCTAGTTCAGTACCTTGTTGGAATGTTTTATGAAAGATACACTTCAGTCTTTAAAACTTCTCTCAGTAAATGTATCCATACTATTCTTGACTTTTCTTGCAAGTTTCATGATGTCAAGAATAGTTTACACTATTCAGAAAGTAATTAAGAAGCAGAGACATGGTTTACACCTTGGTCAGTTTGGGAGGTGTGTGGGAATTTGACTTTTTAAGAGTCTAAAATGGTGTAAGGTAAGCAGTTGATTTTAATTATTTATCTCTCTATTTTTTTGTATTTTTTATTTAATAATTCTTCTCTTGTATCCTCTCTCATAAAATCCTATATAGTGACTTGCCATTATTCCTCTTAATCTCCTTTAAAGCTATCTATCTCATTTATCTTCCTGATTTACACTTTCTATTTCTTTCCAGACATAGCTTTCCCACTCAATAAACTTGTGAAAGTCTTCAATGAGGGATAATAGAGCAAAGCAATATTTATGTATTGATAAAACATATACATGGTTAGTACTCACCTAACCTATTGATTTTCCTTTTTGCTAACTCCTGTGTGTTGGTGGTGAGGGAAGGTGTGGGAATGTATAAGCCGCTCAGCTAGAAACTATCAATGAAAGAATAATTAGACTAAAATTGTACAGAAGAGATTAAGAAGAAAAATAATGAAATTGTTTGAGACTGTTAAACTAATATTTAAAAAAGGCTGAATTATTTGTTTTTGAATTCAGAGAAAGGGCTGTTTTTTAATAGAGACATAAAATAAAACAAAATACCTGGGGATGATTTAATTAAGCAGTAATATAGAATATGTTAATAGTTTTTATGGAAAAAGTAGGGAGAACTCCTCTGAGAGGAAAACTACCTTTAATAATTTTAAAGCATCTGTGTTAGAAATGTCCTCTATATCTTTAACTATTTTTTTACTTGTATATTAACTCATTCAACATTTTTGTTGAGTCATTATGAGAGGTTGGGGAAACGTAAGACAGCAAAACCTCAATCCTCTTTCCTCCAATGTTCATTCTGCAGTGGACCAGGCAGACAGACCCCAAGGTACTTACACAAAATGAAAAAGGGGAAGATGGAGACTGTTTTACAGATGAGTTACCTGTCAAGTATCCTAATGTGTTTCCTATAATTGCCTGAAATTAGAGGAGATACTGAATTTAAGAGACAACTAATGATTTACTGTGTAATCGGACATATTAGATTTAGGTCCCTTACTTGCAACATAGAAACCAATGTTCTAAGTTTCTTTTTTCTTCAAATTGCCATCCACCCTGCTTTGTAATGAAAACTTCTCAAACTCTTTGCTAATTCATCTGCAACAGCTTCATCTTGCCTTCCCTTCTACATTTTTAGCTCACTTCTAATCAAAATGTAAGCTCTCTCCCCTCTGCTGTTTCTTGTTTTTTGTTAATTAGTAAATAAATTTCATGTTTCAATCTACTACTGATCCGTGGTAAATGAGGAACAATTGAAAGAATGAACAATGTTTAGGCTGGCAGGGGAGAATGTTTAGCGTATGGAAAAGAGATCAGACATATTCCATACGATTCTAAGAAATCGAGCTAAAAATGTTAAAATATCAGGATTATAGGATTTAATAGTTCGGCAAATATTGAATGCTAGTCATTGTGCTACATGCTTTTGAAAATAAGTTATTTATTAAAGATAGCTATTATTATCCATGTTATCACAAATGCAAAAATACTGTGTTGGGCTTCCCTGGTGGTGCAGTTGTAGGGAGTCCTCCTGCCATTGTGGGCGACACGGGGTGGAGCCCTGGTCCGGGAGGATCCCATGTGCCATGGAGCAACTAGGCCCATGCGCCACAACTACTGAGCCTGTGCTCTAGAACCCACGAGCCACAACTACTGTGCCCGTGTGCTGCAACTACTGAAGCCTGCGCGCCTAGAGCCCGTGCTCCGCAACAAGAGAACCTACTGCAATGAGAAGCCCGCGCACCGCAGCGAAGAGTAGCCCACATTCGCTGCAACTAGAGAAAGTCCACGCGCAACAAAGACCCAACCCAGCCAAAAAAAAAAAAAAAAATGTACTGCATTGACTGCTTTTTAAAATTAATCAGGGCTTCCCTGGTGGCACAGTGGTTGAGAGTACACCTGCCAATGCCGGGGACATGGGTTTGTGCCCCAGTCCAGGAAGATCCCACGTGCCGTGGAGCCACTGGGCCCGTGAGCCATGGCCGCTGGGCCTGCGCGTCCGGAGCCTGTGCTCCGCAACGGGAGAGGCCACGGCAGTGAGAGGCCCGCGTACCGCAAAAAAAAATTAAATTAAATTAAATTAATTAGTGAACAAAGCTAAACAGATTAAAGATATTAGTAAGAGAATTAGTCTTCTTTCCAGTTAAAGCAAAGGTGATTAAAAAGATAAATTTATAAAATATATATATGTTGTTTATTAAAGAAAGTATATAAAAGAAAGTTATACTTTTTACAATACTAAAATATGCTAGCCCTATTGACTGAAAATGCAATGGTCACTTTCAAAAAAGAGTAATGTTTCTGTCTGAGTGCTTCAAAATAGGTTTATGCAAAATATATCAAGGATTAGTTTATATTTAAAATGTTATTTCCATGTGTATTATTACCTAAACATTTCCTTGTTTCAGAAACATACATTTATTAATAATAAAATCTTACAAGGTAACCAATACTGATTCATTAATATAATATCATTGTTTATGAGGATTTTGAGGTTTTATTTTTAAAAAGAAAATGAAAAATAAAGTATAATTTTTAAGCCTCAGTCTTTCAGAGAAATAGTATTCTCCTACTTTATTTCTCTTATAAGACTTTTTTATCTGAATAATTTTCATCACTTCTCAGTTGATACAATCAACCTTTGCTTACCGTCTTCTTCCTAAGTATCTCATCTTCTTCCAAGTTTCCCTAGCTTAATTTAGGAATTTCTCTATTTTCACTGCAAACCAAGCACCCTCATAACCCCAATACTCATATGAATTACACTTTGCAATAGATCTTGACTCCACTTTTCTTTCATGTCCAAAATCTTTCTGAACTACACAGTATATCAACCTGCTATTTCCTTTCCATGTTCATTGTAACATCTTAATATGTATATTAAAGCAACTGTTTTCTAAATAATTTTCTTCTTTAGCCTCTCCCTCAACAAATCTATTCTAATATGTTCACTGTATCCTGTCATTTACCTGCTTAAACAATATCAATGTCTCTCTGTTACAAAGAAGACCAATGTCAAAATACTTACATCAATTAATGCTCTCCAAATCAAATCCATTCTTTTTAACCAATCTCTCACTAGTCCCTAAAATAAAGCCACCTTTCCGACTCAATTTACCCTATAAAAATGGCATATCTGAATCTAAGCCTTTTCTGAATGTCTTGAATATCTGTGGTCCTTTGCTTAATCAAGTACAACCTTCAAGTGCTTATTTGAGTATTACTTTAATTACTCCCAATTTTTATAATATAAAACTATACTATTCTACCTTTGTCTGACCTCAGATTACATTTCTCATGTGTTCCAAGTATTTTGCCATTAATTATGTATTACTTTGTAATTTAAATGGCTAACTGAAGCCTTACCTACCCTATCGGATTGAATGAATTGACTGCATTCCATTTATTTTATTTTCACTGTTACAGAATATAATTTATCTGGTACCTAATCAACAAATAACTTGCTGAATTATTGTTTAATGATGCCAATAAAATTAATCTTATTAACTGCATGCTATTTTTTTTTCCTTTAGAATACTTTATTGTGATATATTGCCACACAAAAAGCTGTACGCCATTAACATCTACAACTAGATGAGTTTAGAGATAAGTATACATCTGGGAAACCATCACCATCGTTATGCCATAAACATATCCATCACCTCCAAAAGTTTCTGCCCATTGACCCAGGCCAGACAGCCAGGCTGCGGTCCCCAGCAACCAGCCTTCTCAGAATCTCTGCTCGGGCTGACTGGTGAAGGGCTTACTGTCATTTATGTACGTATTTTCCCTCAAAAAATTTTATGTGGAAGGGGATGTAAGATTATTTTTGAGATAAATTTTATACCATAATCTAACTGATAAACATAAACAGTTGACCCTTGAACAACTTGGGTCTGAGCTGTGTGCATCCACTTATACGAGCATTTTTTCAGTAGTGAATACAGTGCTACACCATCTGTGGTGTGTTGGATTTTTGGATGTAGATGTGTCTGTGCCCCTCACCCCTGCCTTGTTCAAGGGTCAACTGTATATCATATTAAAATGCTATAAAGTCATATTTTATCAATCTGTTTCCCTGCTCTTGCTTATTTTTGTTACCATTGCTTTCTAAGTCACATATACTTTTGAAATTATTCTTGTCTCTGTAGCCCTCACTCACATCCAGTGAACTGCCAAGATCCATAGTTTCTATCTTCACAATACTGTTACTTGCTGTCCCTATCTGGAGCCCAAGACAAAAATTCATCATTTTGAATGTCAATACCATGCATTTACTCTAAGCTCAATTCAAATGTCCCTAGTCCTTGTCCTTTAGATATTTTATTCACATCAATATATGGCACTGCTCATTTCACTTCATATTCTAATCCATGCATCCATCCAATTTCTACCTATTATTTGGACCCTATTTGAAATTCTATTCCTATCGTGAAGCCATTCCCAGTGGTTTGACCAGATGGGAAGAATCCAATATTTAAGTTCACATTTGTGGTAAATCCTAATAATGGCACTTGGTATCTTTGCCTGTCCTTTCTGTTCCCCCTCTATCATTTTATTGCCTAAATAATGTTGTGAAGCAAACAATCACAAAACCTTAGTTGCATATAACAATAAGTATTGATTTTGCTCATAAAATCAATACTGATCTGGGCTTGGCTTTGTTAACTTCTTGCTCATGTGTCTACAGGCAGGTACAGATCTGGATGGGTTCACCCACATATATGGCGGTTGGCTAGTCTTCCTGATGCTGGACTGCCTCAAAGTGAGCAGCTAAAGTGACTCACCTCTCCTCCATGCGTTCTGTTCTCCAGTGTGCTAGTCTGTAGCCATATTGTAAGTGGTAATGAATTTTAGTCATTAATGTAATTAATCTACCACATCATAGGACCTAAAAGGCCAAAAGTTTTGTTGCTAAGACAGTATAGTAATCTGGTTCTGTGTCCTGGATACAGTTTAGGTTATGTGAATGAGATCATCTTTTCTGGTTCACATGCAGACAAGCAGGCTCCCACTGATGTGTTCTACTGTCTCATCACCAGTGAGATTGAAGGAGTTCTTACAAACTTAGGAAAAGACTGTTCTGTATCCATGGTAACATGTAGCCCCCATGTAGTTCAATGAATAATGACAACTTGCCTCAGTGAATATACTTTGCAATGTCAGTCCCTCACTTCTGAATGTCAGTCAGTAAGCAATAGAGTCACACCAGAGAACATCTCCGAGTGCCAACCGGTGAACAAAAGCAGTCTCACCAGAGTAACCACACATCTACAGATGAGGTCAACTCACCCCTCTAAGAGTCAACCAACCTCTGAACTCCATATGTGCCAAAATTCCTTTGTAAAAGTGTCATCTGCTCTGCTTAGAGCAGCATTGCTCCTCCTAAGCAGAGGAAGCAATGCATTCAGCATTGTCTTTTCATTTTAGATGTTGAGTTGGGGTCTTGGCAACATGAGTGAGAAGCAGCTGTGTAGTCCCGCTATGCGTCCGGCTGTAGCAACATCAGCCTCCTGCTACATCTGGATAGCAACTAACTGTATGGATCTGAAGACATAATCTTCAAATATTTTAAATAATATTTGTTAAATATAGACAATATGGATAATCAGTGATTTAATGATAGTAATTTTAAAAGCTCAGTATTATATCCATCAAAATAAATTTCACATATTTTATCCAAAATTGTTTCATGTATACTTAACTTTACATTCAAGTAAAAAGAGTATTCTCTGTGAATTTATTATTTTCCCATTTCATCACAGGTAACCAAACTCTCTGTAGGGGTCCAGCACTCCATATCTATGAAAAATAAAGCAAATACTTTATTTGGCTTCGGTTATACTTTATCTTATCTACCACTAAGAACTTTATCTAAAATGCCAGCATGAACTTTAAAATGCTTTATCCTGAACTGGAAGTGCAGTATATCCTGATTTGAGTTGGTGAAATTTCTGAAAGGCAATCTGCAGTGGTCATTGTCTCTTTCATACTTTCACTGGGAAATTAGATAATGTTGGCTGTTCTAAGTTGTTTCTTGATTGTCATTTCCTTTTAAAAAATTATTATTCATATAGACTTGATTGATGGGTAAAATGTTATCTTTACTTTTTTTGTTGTTGTATGGCTGCTATTTATCTTTGCTCCTTTTCCTTTTCTATTTTTTAATCTTTCAATCAGTTCTCCTAGCCAGTCTTCTCTTAAACTCTAATGCCTTCTTGCTGAATGCCCTAGTTTCCAGCCCCACACAAGTTAAATCCTGTTATTTAAGACATCCATGAACAGAATTAAGAAGCAAGAAAGTTTTAGGTGCTCTACCTCAATAATAAAAATAAGTGAATGAGATTCTCTGTATAATTCTAGTACATAAATAAAAATGTATAATAAAAGAAATGTATAGCAATAATGGAAAATAAAATTAAGTATGTCAACTGCACAACTCAATTCTAATTCTCATGAAGTATAAAAGAGATACTTCATGATTAATATTTGTCCTAATGTAAATTAATGCCTAGCATGTCTTTTTGTTGAATTACAGTTAATTTTATTTGATTTTCTAGCTAGTTTTACGACATGGGTACTTTGCAGAGATATACTAGAAGGGCCTAAATTAACCATGACATAAAATAAAGGCATACATTTTGTATCTCTCAAAGATATAAACATGAACTTACTGTTATTTGATCTTAAATGAGATCTCTTATTCCGCTAACTATGACCATAAGAAATAGTTTTCTTTAAAATTTTTAAAACAAAATTTAAGGTATCAATATTACCTCTCATATTTACTTATAGACATGATATAAATCCATATTCATAAGTGTATAAATATAGGATTGCAGTAAATTGTCCAGTGTGAATTCCTGCTTTAAATTCAAATAAAATGTGATACCTAAACATATATTTTTTGTTATGATTTTGAGAAAATTATATATTTGGAAGGTCATTGGGCATAAAATATAAACGATTGGCAACGCTGTTGTATGTTGCATTTGGGTCAGGAGAATGCAACTGAAAAAGGCAACTGTCTTTGTCCAAGTCGCTCTGAAGGAGTGATCAATGGCAAAGTATGAGGCTAAGTCTATCTCTTTTTACAAAGCAGGAGAAAATATTGTCTCCTGCCCTAGGCAGGAGAGTAGCAATGGTAAGTAAAGAAGCCCATAACAGACAGTAAGATCAGCTCAGCTGGTGAGATCCTAAAAGGCCAGAAACTGGCAAAAGCAAAATGACAGTTTCTGTTTGGCTTGAGAGAAAACTTGCCCCACTTAGGCAGCGCTTGCTTTAGTTTTCTGGTTGCGAAGGCTGAACTATGTTCTGAGAACAGATAAATCCAGTAAATAGGACAATGTTTGACTCTGGGAATGAGAATACAAAACTAATCTAAGGTTTCAGAGGGTAAAATACAGGTGAACCCCTAAGTAGCAACACCAGTGCCATGGACTTCTGTATCACAGAGTGGACGATTACTAAATGAATCACGGCAATTGTTTGATATTTGATTAGACTGCTTCCATGGTAACAGCGTGTGTTTGCATTATTTACATTCTGTAAAAGAGGGTATTACATTCACTTTTCTGTTAAATCTTAAGGGCAGTTGATGAGTCTTAATTTTAATCAAGGTGTCTCCTATGAAAATAAGTTAAAAGATTGAAGGCTACTGAGAGAACAAAGAATGGACAATGAAAGCCCCAGGCAAGCAATTTACTATTGACAGAGGCATTCAGCCTTTATGATCTTCGGGTAGCAATTCATTAAACGAAGATAGGTTACAACTAGAGCACATGGGTTATTTTTATCTAAGTCAACTTTAATGTGTTGAATCAAAAGTTGAATCCAGTATAATATAACCTTGTTTAAAGTTGATGCTTTGAGGCCAAATACCGTGCTATATGCATCTTCTAGCTGTTATTTTGTCACCGGGCAGACGTGTGCTGTAGCAAAATAGCTTCAACCGAGGTCAGAGGAAGGCCTGGACCAGCAATCTCGGTTCCACGGTAGTAAACAAAGAATTGCAAACTACCACATTAAGCTTAAGCACAGGGCAACGTTTATTTAAGCATAGGTACACTCCCAGAGAGGGAAAGAGAGAAAGAGAGAGAGAGAGTGCGGGCTGTTTCAGCAAACCCAAAGCAAAGTTGATCGAAACAGAGGTGCCCTGAGAGAAAGAGAGAGGGAGAGAGGGAGGGAGGGAGAGAGAGAGGGCTGTTTCTGCGAAGTGAAAGCAGCATTTCTATACAAGCTTAAAGGCGCTTCTAAGGAGTACTTTGCAGGGAGGTGGGGGTGAGTGACAGGGGATCATTATTTGATTGACGGCCCCGAGCTGTATAACAAGTTTACTGCTGCGCATGTTCTCATCCTTGAATCGCTAAGAAACGCCCACTCCGGGGGGCAAAACCAAAGGTAGATTTTATTATAATTATGGTATAAGGAGTTTGGGTTTACTATAGGTTATACGCCTGTCTGGTCTGGGCATGCGCAGCCCAGGGACGTCCCCTCGTATTAACTTTGGTCCCACTTTATCAGGATAAGCTGCCCACCACACGACCATAGTTTCAGCCCGCTCTGAATGGGGTCAGGGGAGAGTCCCCAGATGGCTGGGTGTGTGACTTGATTTATTCTTCTTGTTTTTCTTACCACTGTCACCATCTTGCTGCTAATGTCTGACTACCTACCTAACAATTTTATTGAATCCTCAGGTCAGTTCTGTGTAAGTCGTAACCAGAATTATGTTTACTTTTCAATGAAGAGTGTGATGCACAAGAGACATTTTCTAACTTGTCCAAAAAGTAGCATCGTGGTTAAGTGACAGAGTCAGAATTTAACCTACGCTGTGCCCAGTGTCTTTTGAAGAATATTCTCTTTTTGCTCGGAATATTCACTGATCCCCTGCCCTTTTGAATTTAGGAGGGGTCTTATAACTTGCCTCGGTTAAAGAATTTGAGTAAAAATGTCATGTGCCACTTGCAATCAAAAGCCTTAAGAGCTAGCCCAGGGACAGCCGTGCACCTTTCCCCTTTACATAAGACCAGTGAAATTACAGATCAAGGTCATTCAGTCAGCCTGGATCCCAACATGAAGACAGTGGGAAGCAGAAATTGTGCCAGTCTGAGATGAACCCACAGGATGAAAACACATGGTTATACGCCTCTAAGAAATTTTACTGTTGATTACTGCAACATAACCTAGTTATTTCCACGGATGCAGCTCAAAACCATTAACTATTTGGCTTTTCAATAAGCAGAATGCACACACAGACAACAACTCACTGTACCCAGAGAGCGGGGTCCACATAAAAACACTGCAGCCCTCACAGCAGTTCTGTAAATAGTGATGACGTTCCAATTCCCAGGTGAGGGGAAGACAGATCCGTAAGCAAGTAATCCACCATTCTGTAAATCCATCAAAGAATAATTTTGCAATGTTGATCAGTAATTTAGAAGTCTTCTCATTATGGTAACAGATGATCATTTATAGAAGTCTCTGGTCATTAACTGGAACTCAATGATTTCATTTTCTGAATAGGCAATAATGAATAGTCATCTATTAAATTGTAATTCTCTACTTCCCTCTTATTAAAAAAAAAAAAACTGTAATTTTGGGTTGTAATTTTTGTAGTTAGCAGTACCTTTCCAGTTTCTACTTGCAACTAGAGACAATCTTGTGACACACTTCTGGCCAAACTACGGAAGTGTAACAAGGAGGAGTTTTGAAGAAAACATCTTAAGGAGTATATATCTTTTTGACTTTAGAAAACAATGTAAAGTCAAGTCCAGTTATTACATCTAGAGATGATTATATAAGTCAGTTTTTCCCAGATGACATTTATTTCTGGAGAATATGTGTCATCGTAATCCCAATTTAGACTTTCTATGGTCTTTAGACTAAGTGTTATGTTTAATAAACTCCAAAACACACAGCACAAAAAGGATTACTGAATACTCATAAGAAACATTCTCATTTAAGAAAAGGACAAGCTTTTCACAAAGATGTTGCTGAAAGTAAAGAAGGAAACTCCTGACCCTCCCAAAGCTGAAGCCAAAGCAAAGGTTTTGAAGGCCAAGAAAGCAGCACTCAAAGGTGTCCACAGCCACACAAAAATGGAAGACCCATATGTCACCCACCTTCTAGAGACCCAAGACACAGCAGCTCTGAAGGCAGCCCAAATATCCTTGGAAGACTTCCCCCACTATGCCATCATCAAGTTCCCCCTGACTCTACTAAGTCAGCCATGTTGAAGGTAGAAGACAACAATAAACTACAGACTTGTGTTCACCATGACATCAACCCCAAGAGCACCCAATCCAGCAGGCTGTGGAGAAGCTCTCTGACGTAGAAGTGGCCAAGGTCAACACCCTAATCAAGACTGATGGAGAGAAGAAGGCATATGTTCCACTAGGTCCTGAGTGATGCTTTGGATGTTGCCAACAAAATTAGGTTCTTCTAAACTTATTTACAAAACAGAAACAGACTCACAGACATAGAAAACAAACTTATGGTTCCCAAAGAGGAAAGGTGGGGTGAGGGATAAATTAGGAGTTTGGAATTAACATATATACACTACTATATTTAAAATAGATAAACAAGGACCTGCTGTATAACACGGAATTCTACTCAATATTTTATAATAACTTATATGGGAAAAGAATCTGAAAAATAATAAACATGTGTATCACTCTGCTGTCACCTGAAACTAATACAACATTGTAAATCAACTATACTCCAATAGAAATTAAATTTTAAAAAAGAAAAAAAGAAACCAAATCCAGTTGGCTAATTCTAAATATAAATTTTTTCATCATAAAAAAGAACAAAAGGGCACACACATACAAAAAGAGGAACAGAGAGTGGGCTAAACTCCATAGCATATACTACATTGTGCTAGAGTGAAATGCCAAGGTCTTCTAGCTGTGAAGTGAATGCTTTCACCAGAAATCTATCCACTCTTGTAATTTTCTCTGAGTGAACATATTTTGCCTTTCCATCCAGGTTTATATCTAAAATGAGTGTAGAGGAGGACTTCACTTTCCAGAGCTGGATGGTGTAAACAGTGAAGCTTTCTTTTTCACAGGTATAAGAACTGAACTGTATTCAGAGGTTGAGAAATCATAGATTCTTATTTGTCAATCTTCTTGTCAATAATTTCTCAAGATTTCATTTGCTGTGTAAGTATCTTTTCAAACAATTCAGAACTAGTAACTGCAATGACAATAGTTATCCATTCATATTTTTAATATGGATCTCATTTTTAAAAAAACTGTCTCCCAGCTGTTAACAGATGTGCTCCTTCTACAATGGTTAAAGAGTAAATTAGGTATTTTTCCCCTTAGCCCAGTCTGAGAATAAAATTTATAATACTTAAAACTGAGGGCTATATTATAGTAGAATGAGCAGAGTAAAATTTAAATTAAGAGAATAACAAAATCTTCACTATCTTCTGCCCTATTTTAATTCAGTCTGTTCCAGACTTTATGGTTTGCCATTTACAATGACCTACTCTGAGATCCAATTTCAATATTATGAAGGACTTGTGCATCAAATGTGATATAAAAATGATTTTTTATTAATATCAATAATGGAATGTATGTTTATAAAACAGCATGTTATGCTAATGCCTCATCAGGTATGCCTAGATTTAGGAGCTCAAGTAATTAAATTAGAGTTTTATGTCTCTATTTTGTGGGTGCCCTTTGCATTTCCTGCATTGAATTTGATGATAGCTTCTCTTTAAATAGAGTGAAAGACGGCTGTCGTGAGCTTCACATTACTCTCTATATAGAACTCCTAACCTAAAATCAAAATGACTTTTCACAAAGCCTACACATTAGTTCCAAGAAACACTGTGATTACATGTTTACCCTTGTATAAGGGGTTAGGAGTGACATAATTTATGACCTGTTCAAACTACAGAAATTGTTGCCTCTTTATAGATGAGCCTCAGAAAAGGTTAGGGAACACCTGTTTTCTTTTTTGTTCAGTTTTGAGGTATAATTGACATGTAAAATTGCGAGCTATTTAAAATGCACATCATGGTGACTTGATATACATTATGAAAGGATTCCTCCCACCTAGTCAATTAATACATTCATTACCTCACATATTTATCTTTTTGTGTGTGAGACAACATTTTAGTAATAATAAATAAATCAAGCGATCACTGGTACAAGGAAGAATATCAAGGCACCAGTCTATAAACAGGGGCCAAGGTCTGAACATTACAGACAGTGGAAACGGCCTTCAAGAGGCTGAACATGGCTGGACCTTTAAACTCTAAGGTCTTGCTGTCTAACTCAGTTTGTTGTTAGGATGCTTTACCTAGCTCACTGAATATGTCATTCTATTGTCTTCTGGCCTCTACTTTTCCTGATTTGAAGTCAGCTGTTTATAGTATTGCTCCCAAATATGTAATATGCTCTTTTCCTCTTCCTATTTTACCTATTTTTTCCTTATTTTTGACTTTTGCCAATCTTACTATGATGTGTGTATATATGCATATTAATTTTCTACTGCTGCTGTATGTAACAAATTACCACAAACTTTATGGCTAAAAACAATACAAATTAATTATCTTATAGTTCCTGAGGTCATAAGCCTGAAATTAGTCTTACCAGGCTGAAATCAAGGGGTTGGTGGTGTTTTATTCCTTCTTGAGGCTCCAGGGGAGAATCTGTTTCCTTTTTTGTCCAGTTTATAGAATCTATCTGTAGTCCTTAGCTTGCGGTTCTTTCTTCCATCTACAAAGTAGCTCACTCCAGCTCTGCTTCTATTACATACATCTTTTTTCTCACTCTGTCCTTTCAACCTCCCTCTTATCAGAGCCCTTGTAATTGCATGGGGTCATCATGGATGATGCAGGGTAATCTTTACATCCCAAAATTCTTAATTCAAGCACTTCTGCCATCTCTTTTGCCATGTAAAGTAACATATTTATGGATTCTGGAGGTTAAGACAAGAACATCTTTAGGAAGTATTATGTCTAGAGTACCACAGTGTGGTATGCTGCTTTTATTTTACTTTGAAGTTCTTGAGTTTCATGGGGCTGTAAATCAATGTTTTAAACAAATCTGTGATTCTTTTTGGCCATTATTAATTTGAGCATTGTTTCTACTTCTTTTTCTCCTCTCTTTTGAAACTATAATTTCACAAACGTTGGAACAATTGATATGTTCTAACAGATTTATAAGATTTTGTTCCTTTTCTTTCAATCTTTATTTCTTTGTTCTCCAGAAGGGATAACTGGATAACTGATCTATAATCAAGTTCACCACTTCTTTCTTCCACAGACTCAAATTTGCTGTTGATTCTACCTTGTGAAATTTTCATTGCTATTATTATAAATTTTGTCTCTAGAATTTCTATGTGGTTCTTTCTTAAAGTTTCCATTTTTCTGTTAATTTTCTTTATTTGTTAACTGGATAATGGAATAATTTTCTTCCCTTTTTTGGACATATTTATAATGTTTTCTTTGAAGACTTTTCTTTAATAAATTATTGTCTGGCCCCATTCAGAATCAGTTTCTGGTCACTGCTTTCCTTCCTGAGTTTCACATTTCAGTTTCTGTACATGTCTAATATTTTTGTTTTTTAAAATTTTTTATTGAAATATAATTGATTTACAATGTTGTGTTAGTTTCAGGTGTACAGCATGGTGATTCAGGTATTATATATATATATATATATATATATATATATATATATGAATATACATATATATATTTTTCAGATTCTTTTCCCTTATAGGTTGTTACAAAATATTTAGTATAGTTCCCTGTGCTATACAGTAAGTCTTTGTTGATTATCTATTTTATATATAGTAGTGTGTATATTTTAATCCCAAACTCCTCATTTATTCCCGCCCTTTCTACTATTATTTTGGTTGGAAACCGGACATTGTAGATAAATTACTGTTTGACTCAGATTGTAATTTTTGCTATGAGAACTGTTGGTATTTATCTCAGTAGGCAATTATTTTGTCTTCACTGCAGTGTGCAGCCACAGATATCTATTCTCATTTTTTTCCTGGCCCCCTAGTGGTCTTCGTTATACCTGCACAGTTTAGAAGTCACCCGATATTCATAAAGGGGATATTTACCTCAAGTCTCAAAAGGTTCCACCTTATGCTGCTCAATCTCTGTGTTCCTTGAAAAATGCATTCAAAGGTGCATTAAATTTTCAAACTCCCCAGATCTTCTGTCTTCCCCAGTATCCTCTGGGGCCCCTTACCTACTTTTCCTGTTCAGCACTCACTGAAGAATATGAGAAGAGATGCTGTTGCTGCTACTGCAGTCTTGCTGTTAATCTTTAACTTTCTATAGCTTTCTCACTTCCAGAATCTCTCCAATAATATGCTCTCTTCTATGCCACATACTCTGGATCAAGACATCCATTTCTAGGGGTGTGGAAATGGCCTGAGACAAGAAGCCCACAAATGCAATCACTGTTACTTGAGGCAGTGCTTCTCCTTCATGAGGAAACACTTCTCAAAATATCATCTATCTTTGGTCATTTTCTAGTGTCATGTAATAGTATTCTTGTCCAGTTTTACACTTATGTTCTACTTATGGGAATAGTATGGGAATTCATGCCACCAATTGCTAGATGTATTTGTCTGAGTTGCAGGGTTGTTGTTTTTTTTCTCCTTCTCTTCTTTAACTGTACTGATTTCAAATATGCATTTTAGCAAATATCAATTTTACCAAACAGTATTATAGTAAGTGAACCTAATTCCAGTTTAAATATATTTTCATTTGTATTTATGGAGGAAAGCTTAGTTAGTGTTGGAAAAACACCTCAAACTTTAAGCTACTGAACAAAATACAAGGTGATTATGATTTTATATATAATACCTTATATAATTTCTTATTTTTGAAGAGATAACCCTTTTTATCTTCCTGCTTATATTTATCAGCCTGGAAGCTAGGATTCTGAACTACTGAGATGCTTTAACATGAATTGAAACAACCAAATATTAGTTGATCAATATGTTTTCATCTGAAAGGGGGTTTTCCTTTAAGACATCAGAGATAAAATGTTAACAGCTATACAACCTGAAAATATCAGGACTATAGTTTGAAGGCACAAAATAGGTAGGCAAAGTTGGGACTGGAGGATAACCATAGTAATTTGTATTATTTGTTTACCATCATTCATTCCCTCTTATTCTTTGTCATGCTTCTCTGTAGGTATAATAGACCTTCCCACACCATTGAGTTGCAACTCTTGAACATTTGACATGCTTTGACTAATGAGGTATGAAAGATGTGACATTTGTTGTATCTGAGTGAAATGCCTTAATGTATTTTATAGTTTGTGGAACTTCTGCCTTTCACCGTAAAAACAAAATGACCTAGAGAGTCACTGCTCCCCCAAATTTTGTTCCAGGGTGAGAACTCACATAGAGCTGAGTCCAGCCAAGCCCAGAATAACCAGGAGAGACCAGAAGAAGACTAGTAGTTGACCCATATCCTTTACGTAATGTGAGCAAAGAAAAAACTGCATTTGTAAGCCACTGAGCTATTGGTGATTTCTGTTACTATAGCAAAAAAATGACCTAAAATAGCAGTCTCCTATATTTCCTTGAATATTTAAAATAGAGTGTAATCTGCTTCCTACCTTAAAAGGTAAATAATAATATTATGAAATTAAATGTATAAATGAGAATTTGGAGTAATGGCACATTTGAGTGCAGATAAATCATCACTAAAATTGAGGTAAAATTATTAAACATTAATATTACTATTGGCTTATAATCCCCTTACATAATTTAAGGAAATCATAATAGTATTATCTAGATTTCTATTTCATTTTTACTGCAGCTAATGATATAGCATATTTATATAGTTTCACTGAGAATTTGTATAAGTATAATAAAGCTCTGATAATTATCAGTCCCTTGCTTTAGGAACAATAATTTATACTCAAGGTGTATCCGTGGCAGTGAAATAAAACAAATTAAACATAGGAAACAGGAAAAAATTGCATATCTAAACTGAAATATTCACTTAGCATATTTCAAACTAAACATTACTAGAACAGTATTAGCTCAGCTTTTTTTGTTGTAATTCCTTTGTTTATGATATTGAGAAGTGCTGTGACAGCCACAGATAGATTCATTATTTAAGGACAGATGAAAAAGTGCACAGTATGAAGGAATAGATTCTCAGAAAAAATTCAGGGGGTATAATTTCTAATCATGTCTCTGTCACTGACAAGTTCACAGTAAAATGTAAATAATCACTACAAGAAAATTGCATATACTGTTCAACTTGATTCTGTAATTGTTAATTACACAATTATATTTAAATTGCACAATTAAAATTCACAACAAATTTGAATCATTGAAAAAAGTCATTACTACATATTATATAAAATATAAAATTTTAAGAATATAAATATATACAAATATGAAAATTTGAGATATTAAAATTCACAAGAAAATTTGAATCACTGGGAAAAAATGGTTACTACATATTATAAAAAGTATAAAAAGAGTATATAATTTTGGCATTTGTATAATTTTTAAAAATGAACCTCTCTCATTTGATACTCCATGATTGTTTTCTATACTAATAGAGAAAAGAAATCTTATGATCTATTTTTATGCAGTTCCACAGAAGATTTAATTTCAAATTCTCTAAACAGTGAGTACTCAGGCATTTTGGAGAGAGTTTCATTCTTTGAGGGACTGTGTCTGAGATCATTTTACTTGCACTGTATTATCTCTACAGATTAAAAGAAAGCAAGCACCAACAAGTATTGCACCTCCCTCCGTGGGGTGGCAAATACACTAGCAAGAAAATAAACTGCCTTCACCGTGCTGTCTTTTGATGTACTGCTTAACAGTAGCTGGCCCTCCTCTGATCACTGGTTAACAGCCTTTAGAAGCAGTTCAATGCAGTTCAGAAGGGGAACTCCTAGGAATTTTATAATTGGGGCAGAGCCCAAGGACTCTACTAAGTGTGATACCTTAAGGAAAATAGGAGACAATTAGAGTATCAGAGGCTATGTATTACAGGAAAAAAAAAACCAAAAACAAAAACAGAGAATCAACCCAAAGTGATCATTTTCTAATACATTTTCCCCTCAGGTATACGATATCATGGGTGCAAATAAACTTCAGTGGCAGTTTTTCATGATCAGGCTATTATGATCTTCTTTTTATAATTCATTTATTTTATATGGAAAGCTGCAAACAAATTTACCCACAGTTTCTGCATATCCATAGGCACTGGTGAACAATACTATATTCTTTCCTTACTTTTACCCCAGACCTCCTTTTTTCTCCATATCTCCTAACCAACGCTGTCACTCACAATTTGAGAAAAATAATCAGAAAATGATAAAAAAAATAATATAAAGGATAAACATTTTTACTCTTAGGTAATAAAATATTGATATCATATATTTTCTAGGCTCCTGCTAGGAATTTTGAATATAACATTTTTCTCAATTTTTCTCATTTTCTAGTTTGAGAAAATCAGAGCAGAATCAAGGTTGACCAGCTAGTAACTGCCAAATTCAGGTTTTAAATCTCAGTAAGTCTGACTATAGGATCCATATCATTATTACATTAAACAAATTACTTACAGAATGAAATATTTTATCACGTATCATGATATAATGATGGAATGACTGAACTTTTGGATCTATCTCTATACAGATATACACACATTTGTAAATTATATTGTACCTATAGTACAAATAATTTTTCACTTTAAGAAAAATGATTTATGAATTGCTGATCATCTTAAAGTAAATATTAGTAAATATAGTAAATATTACAGACAGCAAATCCATATTGATGGTTTTGTTCCTTGTTTTGTAGGAGTGGAAGCTCAGACCCAAGATTATGACCCTATTCAGCTATTGAAAAGTGAATTGTGGCATGTTTCGCATGCAGCCTTGTCTGGTGCAGGTTGCCTAAGTTTACCTTTAAAATTTTTCACACCCTGATTTCCTTTCTTATATACCCCTTCCAAACGTGGTATCGGTTTATTTTGTTTTATCTCATGTTAGAAAAAATAAGCAAGAGTATCTTTGGGATCTAGGGGAAGGCAAAGATGCTTTTAATCCTCATATTAAACTTGATATCAAAAGCATAATTTATAAAAGTACTCATATATTGTACTTCCAAATTAAAAGCATTTTCTCTGTTAAAGGACAAATTAAGGGAATGAAAAGGAAAGTTATACACTGGGAGAAAATACATACAAACTACATATCTAACAAAGGACAGTATCTAGATTATGTAAAGAGTTGTCAAAACTCGAGTTAAAAACAATCCAATTAGAAAATGGGTAAAGGATAAGAAGGGACATTTTCCCACAGATGATATACAGATGGCAAATGAGTACATGAAAACGTGTTCAACTTCATTAGCCATTAGAGAAATACAAATTAAAACCACAATGGATATCACATCTACCAGAATGGCTTTAGAAAATAGTGACAATACCAAATGTTGGTTAGAATGGACAGAAACTGGATTACTCATACATTACTGATAGGAATGTGAAACATGGACTTTCAGGAAAACAGTTTAGTAGCTTCTTAAAATAACTCAGCATGCAACTACAACATAATTCAATAAATGCACTCTTGGCTATTACTCTTGGCTATTACTCCTTGGCTACTGCTCCTAGTGCTATTAATAGCACTCTTGGCTATTACTCCTATAAAGACATACATCAACATAAAAACTTGAACATAAATGTTTATAGCAGTTTTATTCATAATAGTCAAAAACTGGAGATGACCCAGATGTCTCTCAATGGATAAACAGTTAAGCAAAGTGTCCTACAGGGAATGATGTCAACATCATGGCAGTATGAGGAGTCCCTCCTATTTTTTTCCCCACTTAACAGCTAAAATTCAGCATCCATCCCTGAACAAATGTACCTCTGTGGGAGATGTTGAATCCAGCACCATATGCCAAGGGACCTGGAAGGAGTCTCACCCACCTCTGCATCAGGTAATGGGCAGACAGACCTCATATAGGCTGCAGAACCAATAGGAATCTGTGAACCAGCTCAAACTCTCTTGGCCACAGTCAGGGACAACTAGAGAGTGCTGACTTGGCCAGATACCCACTGATAAGAGAACTTTTGTAGAAGTCCAGGATTACTGAGGACAGCTTCCAGTACTTCATTAGAACAAAAAATTATACAAGTTTGGACACATTGGAGAGGGTAAGAGGAACTTTGCCAACACTGCCCCTCCCCCTAAGGAGGCACAGTGTGAGGCTTAACTAGGCAGTAGTGACTTTTCCCCTGGGGGAAAGGGAGAGCCTGAGTGAGCTCCTGGCTTCCCTAGTTTGCAGGACACTGCTAGAGAAACTCATTTTTCTCTTGCAGCACCAAGTATTGAGGTGGGACCCCCATGACTAGGAGGAGGAAAGGGATCCTGTAAGAGGAAGAGAAGAATACTATAGGGTATTACATGGATGTGGTTCCTTTTGTGTTGTTAACTCTGGCAGGAAACCCATCCATAGTCACTGGGAAATCCTCACTCAAGGTTACACTTACCAGGTCCTCATGGCAACCACGATGCACTAGTTGCCAAACCCACACACCTGCCACTATGAGACTAACTCCTTGTGTGTGCTCCTGAGGGCTGCATTGACAATGTGTGGTGAAAAGGAGTGCACACAGAAAAAAGTCCAGGGTCTGTGGTCAAGGGAAAAAGCACAAATGAACTGAGGTGCCACCTTCAGAAAAACAAAAGAGAGGCTTCCAGCAGCTGGTCTGGTGAGTAGTAAGATCCAGAGAAAATATACAAACTGAAGAATTCTGCCACAAGAGAGAGCAAGAAGCATGGAGCAAGTTTATCCAAACAAGGTAGGAGAAAGCCCCAGATATAAATTGGACAAATGGCAAGTATCTCCCACCTGAAGGCAACTAGTGAAGATTAGAAGAGGTGACAGAGAAGACTCAAATATAGGATGTCTACAAGAGACAGCTTTAAGGACAACAGAGAATCAAAGTGAGGGGATGGAAAAAGTTATTCTGTGCAAAAGTTCAACTCATCAAAAATATAACAGTTGTAAAAATATACACACCCAACATCAGAGCACCTATTTATATTAAGTAACTACTAACAGAAGTGAAAGGTTAGGCAATGATACATTAAAAGTAGGGGATTTCAGTACCTCCCTTTCAACAATGGATAGATCATCCAGACAGAAAATCAACAAGGAAATGTTGAACCAAATGTATTTTATACACACAAACACACTCATCCAGTAGCAGAATACACATTCTTCTCAAGTGCACATGGAACATTCACCATGATAGATCATAAGATAGGCCAAAAAACAAGTTGTAGTAAATTTAGAAAGACTGAAATCATACCAAGTATCTTCTCCAACCACAATGGAATAAAATGAGAAATCAAGAGTAAGAGGAAAGCTGGAAAATTTACAAACATGTTGAAACTAAACAACATACTCCTGAATAACCAATAATTCAAAGAAGAAATCAAAAGGGAAATCAAAAAATATTAAGAAAGAGATGAAAATGGACACATCACACACCAAAACCTATGGTGTGTGACGCAAAAGCAGTTCTTAGAAAGATGTTTATAGCAATAAATACATATATTAAGAAAACAGAAATAACTCAAATAAGCAACCTAACCTTACATCTTAGGGAACTAAAAAATGAAGAACAAATTAAGCCCAAAGTTAGTAGAAAGAAAGAAAGAAAAAAATATGAGAGCAGAAACAACTATAATATAGACCAGAAAAAACAATTTTAAAAGATCAATGAAATAAAGAGCTGATTTATTTTAAAAGATAAACAAAATTGACAAATCTTTAGCTAGACTAATAAAAAAGAGAAGGTGCAAATAAAGTCAGAAATGTCAGAGGAGACATTATGACTGATATTGTACTATGACCATAGAAATACATAGAATTACAAGAGACTACTATAGGTAATTATATGTCAACAAATTGGATAACCTAGAAGAAATCAATACATTTCTAGAAACATTCAACCTACCAAGACGAAAAATATGATGAAATAGAAAATCTGAACAGACTTGTAATGAGTAAGGAACTGAATTAGTAACCAAAAACTCCCCAATGCAGAACAGCCCAGGACCAGATGGTTTTACTGTTGAATTCTACCAAACTTTGAGAGAAGAATTATTGCCAGTCCTTTTCAAATGCTTCCAAAAAACTGAAGATGAGGAAACACTTCCAAACTCATTTTATGAAGCCAGCATTATTCTGATACCAAAGCCAGATAAAGACACTACAAGAAAAGAAAATTATAGGCCAATATCCCTGATAAATATATAGGATGCAAAATTTCTCAACCAAATATTAGTAAACTGAATTCAACAACACATTAAAAAGATTATTTACCATGACTACGTGGGGTTTATCCTGTGGATGCAAGGCTGTTCAAAATACACAAATCAATAAATGTGCTATACCACATTAATAGAATGAAAGATAAAAATCATATTCTCATCTTCACAGATACAGAAAAAGCCTTTGACAAAATGTTATATCCTTTCATGATAAAAACACTTAACTGGGTAAGAAGGATCAGACCTCGATATAATAAAAGGCATTTATGACAAACCCACAGCTAGCATCACACTCAATGGTGGAAGGTTGAAATCTTTTTCTTTAAGATCAGTAATATGAAAAGTGTGCCCACTCTCACCACTCTTATTGGACATTTTACTGGAAATCCTAGTTAGAGTAATCGAGCAAGATAAAAAAAATAAAGAGCATACAAATAGGAAAGAAAAGAGTAAAATTTGCAGATGATATGATCTTACATACAATCATTAAAATTCAACAAAAACCTGTTGGAACTAATTAACCAATTCTGTAAAATTGCAGGATATAAAAGTAACATACAGAAATCAGTTGTGGTTCTAAACACTAACAATGAAACTTCTGAAAAAGATACAAAGAAATCTATGCCATTCACAATAGCATCAAAATAATAAAATACTTAAGAATAAATTTAACTAAGGAAGTGGAATATCTGTACAATGAAAATAGCAAGACTGTGATTAAATAAATTGAAGATGACACAAGCAAATGGAAAGATATTCCATGTTCACGGATCATAAGAATATTGTTAAAATATCCATACTACCCAAATCCATCTATAGATTCAGTGCAATCCATATCAAAATTCCAATGGCTTTTTTCACAAAAATAGGAAAAGCAATCCTCACATTTTTATGAATCTACAAACGACCTCTACTATTAAAAGAAATCATAAGAAAGAAGAACAAAATCAGGGGTGTGACTTCTTCTGATTTAAAACTATACTAGGAAGCTATTGTATTAAAACAGTATGATACTTGCATAAAAAATAGATACATAGACCAAGGGAACAGAATAGAAAGACCAGAAACTAATATTTTATTTGACAAGGGAGCCAAGAAGACTCAAACAGAAAAGGATATTCTCTTCAACAAATCATGTTGGGAAATCAGGAGAGCCATGTGCAAAATAATGTAATTGGACCCCTATAATACACCACCACAAAAATTAACTTGAAATTTATCAAACACTTCAACGTAAGATATGATATTGTAAAATTCCCAGAAGAAAACATAAGGAAGAAGTTTCTTGACATCGGTCTTGTCAATGATTTTTTTGGATATGACACCAAAAGCACAAGCAATGAAAGCAAAAATAAACAAGTGGGACTACATCAAACTGAAAAGCTTCTGCACAGCAAAGGAAACCATCAACAAAATGAAAAGGCAACCTACAGAATGAGAAAAAAAAATTCAACACCACTAATCATCAGGAAATCAAAACCATAATGTGATATCATCTGATACCTGTTAGAATGTCCATCATCAAGAAGACAAGAGGTAACAAGTATGGACAAAGGTGTGGAGAAGAGCAAACCCTCGTGCCCTATGGGTGGGAATGTAAATTGATGCAGCCTCTATTGAAAACAGTATGGCGCTTCCTCCAAAAATTAAAAATAGTTCTAACATAAGATCCAGCAATCTCACTTCTGGGGATATATCCAAAGGAAATGAAAAGAAAATATCAAAAAGATAGCTGCATTCCCATGTTTACTGTAGAATTATGCACAATAGCTAATATATGGAAACAACCTAAGTGTCTGTCAATGGATGAATGGATAAAGATGTTTTTGTGTACACATACAATGGAATATTATTCAACCATGAGAAAGAAGGAAATCCTACCATTGGCAAGAACATAGATGGAAATGTGTGCATTTTATTGAGATTACCCAGACAGAGAAGGATAAATATAGTATGATCTCACTAATATGTGGAAGGTAAAAAAATTGAACTAATAGAAACAGAATAGAATGGTAGTTATCAGTGGTAGGTCGGGGGAGAGGGGTGAATTGGGGAGATGCTGTTAACAGGTACAAGCTTGCAACTAGAAGATGAATAAGTTCTAGAAACCTAATGCACATCATAGTGATTATAGTCAAGAATACTTTGATCATATGCATCAAAAGTTGCTAAGAGACTAGATCTTAAATGTTCTCACCACAAAAAAGCAATGAATAATTATGTGACATGATAGAGGTGTTACCTAACATTACAGAGGTAATCATACTGCAATATATAAATGTATCAAATCAACATGTTGTACACCTTAAACTTATACAATGTTATGTATCAATTATATCTCCAAAGAAAGAGTACACTTAAAGCATGAAATAATCTAGTGTAGAGGATATGGAGTGAAAGGCTTGGGTGTTCCTTGATAATCTTTAGTTTTATTACCTGTAAAATGGATCAATAATATTTCAATACTTCATATAGTTGCTGTGAGAATCGTTACGTGTGCCTATGAGATGCTTAGCATAAAAACTGATCATGATATGTATCCAGTGACAACTAGTTATTATGATTTACTTTGACAATTTTACATGTAGTTATGGAAATATATAAAGTAACAAGGGAACAATTACAAATGCATTTATTCACTGGTGAAAGTATACTATGTTATACAAATACCTATAATTGCCTAGGGAATATGGTATTGAAGTGTTTATAATGGAGGAAGTTAATAAGGCTGAATTATTTAGGGAAAGGAATTGGGAACCAAGTCTTGAAAAATATTATTTATATAAACAAATAAAAGACAAAGCATTAAAAAAATCTATTTTATAGCCTTACAGTGAAGTATAACTAAGCAATAAAAGAGTACAGACTATGAATATACAGAACAATCTGATGAACCTCCAGAGAATTTTGCTGAGTGATAAAGGACAATCCCTAAACGTCACATTCTGTATCATTCCATTAAAGAGCGTCTTTGAAATGGCAAACTTATAGAAATAAAACATATTAGTGGTTGTCAGGTTATAAGTAGGTGGTGGAGGTAAGGAAGTTGAGAGATACAAAAAAGCAACATGAGGAATCCTAGTGGTGATGGAAAAGTTCTTTATCTTAACCAGATCAGTGTCAATATCCTGGTTGTGATATTGTCCAATAGTTTTGCAAGTTATCATTGGGGGAACTAAGTAAAGATGGCTCAGGATCTCTGTGTATTATTTCTTACAACTGCCTATAAATCTACAATTATCTTAACATTTTTAACAATTAACTAAAAATACACAAGCAAATCAAATTGAAGAGGATTAAATTCTTATTTTGGATTTGTGTAAAGCACAACAGTTTCTAGCAATCAGAAGCCTATGCATTATCTCTACACCACATCAGACATTATATCCCCTGCTTGAAGCAATACTGGATTGCTCTCATTTATTTGAACACTGAGTTTGCATCAGTGATAATTTTTCTACCTTTCTTCCTAAATATATTCTATTACTTCAGAAATGATGGGACAAAATGTTTGAATAGAATATAAAACAAAATAAATGTGAACATCCATAAGATATAATTGTTTACCTCGTTTTACAAATATATATCTACCTCTTTTACTAATGGAAAACAAAGGAACTAGATGGCCACATCAATAGCAGGATTGAGAATAAAATCGCAGGTGTCAAGCTGTCTCTAAATTTAACAAAAGTATTATGAGGCACAGTATTTAATGCAAATAAACTAAAAGCACCTTCACATGAGAGAAAAAGAATGATTTAAGATGTGATTTTAACAAAGTACAGGTAACTAGAAAAAAGCACAACATTCATTACTTTAGATAACAATTTGTAATTTGTTGGAATATGTTGGAAGCATGTACCTTTGGAAAATAATTTTGATGATTCAAACTTACAATTAAATCCTTGATTACTATTAAACAATTCAAATATTTGTCTACAAATCATCCACATCAAATCTTAAAAAATAAAATTCATGATGTTAATCTGAAACTTAAGCCAATCTTTTGAACAGTCTTTCAAGGGGGGTTGTTTCAGTTGGGGAAATAATTCTATAGTCTCTCATAATGCACCATTTTTTTTTAGGATATGTTTCTCTGAGCTTTACGAAGATGATTTTGCTTTAAAAATACACCCAGACAGACTTCCCTGGTGGCGCAGTCATTAAGAATCCGCCTGCCAGTGCAGGGGACACGGGTTTGAGCCCTGGTCCGGGAAGATCCCACATGCCACGGAGCAACAAAGCCCGTGCGCCACAACCACTGAGCCTGCACTCTAGAGTCCAGGAGCCACAACTACTGAGTCTGTGTGCAGCAACTACTGAAGCCTGCGCGCCTAGAGCCCATGCACCACATGGCAAAGAAGCCACCGAAATGAGAAGCCCGTGCACCTCAAGGAAGAGTAGCCCCCGCTCGCTGCAACTAGAGAAAGTCCACATGCAGCAACAAAGACCCAATGCGGCCATAAATAAATAAATATATTTATATATTTAAAAAAAATACACCCAGATGAACATTTATAATCTACATACTTAACGCATACATCTTCAGTTTAAAAACCAAGTAGATTTTGCTTCCTAGCATACAGAAAACGCAATCTTATCTACACAAGTATACCACAAGGTAATCTTGGGACTTTGGATCTTTAGTTCTGCATGTAAGGAGCTTGGAAATCACCGTTTCACCCTCACAAGTAAACAACTGAACAGACTGAAAAATTGACAGCTTTTTTCGGATCCATATGAGAGGTAAGAACACGGCAAACCACAGTCTCTAAGATCATAGAGACAGGCGAATATAGAAGTCAGCTTACCAGATCAGAGACTCCGTAATGGAAATCACTGGTGGAACCAGACCTGGGCCAGGAAAACCCGCACTGTAATTGACCAAGTGCTGGCAGCTCCGTGCAGACAACTCTGAGAGTTAAAATCTTCAGGGGGACCCAGTCATGGCGGCCCCACAAATCTGCGAGATTTACCTACAGGCGCTCCACCAGGTTCTCAGAGTAAATATCGGAGAAAATTCCCCGTGTACTTCCAGCAAGAGGAGGGGAAAAGGAATCGTTTTGAAAGACGCCAGAGCACTCCGTTCCTCTTAATAAGCCCTGCCCTCAGGGGAAACTAGTTAATCAGAGCCTAACCGGCTGCATAGTATAAGAGCCTAATTGACCTAGGGGAAGGGGAATACAGCAGGTCCTCTGTATCCAGGGGGATGCGAAACCCATGGACGCAGAGGACCTACTGCACTTTGCCATTTTATGTAAGGGACTTGAACCTTTGAAGATTCTGGTGTCCCTGGAGTGGGGCTGGGGGTCCTGAAACCAACCCTCCCCAAATATCGAGGGATGATTACGCAGCTTCAGTCAGCTCCAGCCACCCCGTCCCACCTAAGGAGGGAGGAAAAACTGAGAAACACCTGGGAAGCTCACAGTCTGGAGGCATAAACTCACTGAGAGGCTGAGACCTAATCACAGGACTATAGGACGCTGTCCCTCCCCCTCCACCTCACACCTCACCACCGAATTACCAAAGAGACATTGGTAGCAGTTCCTTGTGCATTATGGCCAGTTATCAAGAAAAAACTACAAGGCACACAAAAAGGCAGAAAACACAATTTGAAGAGACAGAGCAAGCATCAGAACTAGACGTGGCAGGGATGTTGGAAATACCAGACTGAAATGTAAAACAACTATCATTAATATCCAAGCACTCTGATGGATAAAGTAGACAGCATGTGAGAACACATGCATGATGTAAGCAGAAATGGAAACCCTAAGAAAGAATGAGAAACCTCTGAAATGTTTTTTTTTTATCAGTTTTGCTTTGAAGCAAAAAGTGCTTTAAGAAAAAGCATAAAAAATAAGAGACAACCTTTCTTTTCTCAATAAAGGCAAGTTATCTGCTAAATGTGAAAAAAAAATTAAAAAACAGGTGATCAGAGTTATCTTCTATCATGACTATTTTGCATTTCTATTCAGAAGCCTGGAATACATATAAGAAAATAATTAGATTTACATGTTAAGAATTGACTAAGTGGTATAAACAATGAAATTCTGAGACACTAAGAAGGTACTAATTAACTGTAATTCTTAAAAAGCTATAATACATCTATAAAAGTTTAGTAATTAATTTTCTCCTAATGAATATCCATCTAAATTTATATTACATGCAAATGTGATATAATTTAACAATTGGTCTTATATACCAAATAAATGTATTTCTCTGACAGGATAATATTTAATTTAGAAAAATATAAATTTGAAAAGGATCTAATGAATCGATTTAAGACCAAATATAATTCCTAGTAGATCTAAGCACTGTGTTAAATATCTGGACTCTAATAGTAATATTATCTTTTATCTGATATTATTAAATGGGCAAATTAATAAAGGAAATAGACACATTGAAAAATAACAACTATTATCAAATTAGATGTATTATATAGTAGTATAATATAATAAGAAAATGCATCTCATTATACTTCTGTGAGTATCATAAAATATAATATAGGACAAGATATTTCAAGGTGTGTATCAAAGATGTGTAGAATTTTATTAGCTGAAAACTAGAAGAAAATTATCTAGGCCATGGAACTGTTGAAACAGAGACATTAGTTGTGAAGGGGCATTGCAGGTGTAAGAAATAATTGAAATTTTTCAGGTGACTAGAGAATACATTTCATTAATTTAGTGATAGAACTAAGACAGTTACGTACACTGTATTTCAGAGGTGTCCAAAATAGGCTGAATGCCCACCAAAGGGTATTCTAGATAATTCATAATGGTTGGGGGAGAAAGCTCATATTTTTATTCAAAAATAAAACAAGTATTATCTTGGGATTTTTGTCATAAACTAATTCTAAAATACTTAGAGAAAATCCAAAGACTAAACATAGCCAAAAATGATAATTCCAAAGAACAAAGGTGGGGAGAGAAACTTGCCTCATTAGATTTGAAACATGCAATGTAAATTATAGGTATCAAGTCAGTTCTGATTTTGTGTAGAATTTGACAAACTGATAAAAGTAACAGACTATAGAGCAAAGAGTCAGATGTATCCTTTTATGTAAATTCCTTTTATGATAAATATTTCTTTGCAGACAAATGTGGAAAGGATGAGCATTTCAATAAATTTGCTGGGGCAACTGATTTTCCATACAAAGAAAAAATGAACCTGATCATACATAATCCACCAAAAAATAATTTTAGGAAAGAATATGAGTTCAGGTAGGAAGATTTCTTAAGTGACACATAAGACATGGACATGATAGAGGGAATATTTGACTTCATAAATATAAAGTGCATTTTATATAATAGTTCATAATAAGCAAAGACATGATAAAGACAAGCAACAAACTTGGAGAAGTCATTTGGAGCACTAACAATAAAGAAAGGGTTAAATATAAAGAATAGGTATATTGTCTGAATTAGTAAAAGAATATAAATAATCTACTAGAAAACAAAAGGAAAAGAACAGAAATTTTGAAAAGGTGAAGCAAAAAAGCATCAATTTAGAAAAACATGGTATTAACCATTAAGGAAATGCAAAAAAAAAACCCATTATGATGTGTTAATTACTTCCTCAGAAAAAAATATCCAAGTGTGATAACACGAAGTGGAGAAAAGAGAGCCCTCACTTTCTACTGGTTTTGATAATATAGACAAGTAGAACCTGTTTGGATACAGTCTGGAATTATTTAATAACCCATGAATATTAGTATGTTGGTCCACATTTGTACAGCTTAGTAAGTAGTTGCTCGCTGGCCTACATTCTGATAGGGCACTGCCCGTGATATTACAGTGGTTAAATATTCTGAATACCATTCCTGCCCAAACTTTATAACAGAAAGTCTGTTCTCAGGTGAATATCTGTAAAGTCTTGCCATTGTCTAAAGCAGTGTCCGAGTCCATCTTGGATGCTATAACAAAAATACCATAGACTATGTAGCTTATAAACAACAGAATTGATTTCTTGTACTACTGGAGGCTGGTGGTCCAATATCAGGGTTCCAGCACGGGCAGGTTCTGTTGAGAACCAGTTTCCTTGTTCATTGATAACACCTTCTAGCTGAAACCTCACATGGAGCTCTTTCAGGACCCACCTACAAGGGCACAAATCCTATCTGTGAGAACTCCCCCCTCATACCCTAATCAAATCCCAAAGACTTCACTTCCTACACCATCATCTTGAGGGTTAGGATATCAACATACAAATTTGGGGGAGACACAAACATTCAGACTACAGCACGTAGACATGTCCAAAAATTTTTACGGCAGTATTTTTTAATAATCGCAAACTTTGGAAACAAAGAATTGTCTAGGAAAGAACAGAAAATTAAATGATTGTATATTTATCTATTGACATACTATACAAAAGAAATGTCACAGAAAAATGTGAACAGTGTGATATTTATATAAACTACCCTAACGTGGAAAGCAGCCTGATACGTTTAACATTCTATCATGGGTGATAGTGTCATCCATGATGTGATACTTTTTCCTAAATTAAGAACAACTTTCGATAAAGACCCAAATCAAAATACAAACTTATTTCAATATAAATGCATTCCTGGAAAATTCAGCGTATGTTAAAACTGTGCAAAAAATATTTCTATAGGTTAAATTAGGCTAGGATTTAGGATCAAATAATTATAAACCATTTTTCCCCTGCGTAGGAAATATGCATATATTTTCTATATGTAAATGCGTCTCCTGAGTGCACTTCAGGAAGGCTAGACCTAGAACTCCCGGCCCCTGGCCAACTGAATATCAATAAGGACCCCCCATCGTTGTAACCAAAAAAGTACACCTTTTCCAACATGACCTCACGTGATTACCAGCCCCACAGAGGATCACTGCACTAGTTACCAAGTAAAATCTGGTGATTTAGGCTTTTGTAATGAGTAGAATATGGCAAATAGTGATCCAGCTAGAGTGAAACGACAGTACCCGAGAAAAGACCTACGGATAGGCTAAACATCAGACTTCTTTCCTCAGACACTTTTTATTTTGGGGTTGCTGTGAGAATAAAACTGGAGAAGATATTTTACAGTTAACCAAAAATATGTGTAAGTTTGCCTCTCTGAGACTCATTTGTACTGGGCATTGCTCGACATCCGTGGTTTGGTAGCTTGGAATGTAGGCAATAATACATCCTGAAGTTGTTTGAGCTAAATCATGTCTCTCTATATTATCCTGAGACTTGGAGTTGCCAGGGTAATGGCAGCAGGAGCGCTCCTTCTGGCAACAGCTAGATTTTCCACCTCCTGGGATGCAGTAAGTATGGTCTGCTGTTCTAGGAAGTTGTATGTATTCCATAAAGCAAGGTGAAAAACTGAAAAGAAAATACTACGACATTATTTTTCTTCTTTGACAATAAAAATTACTTAAGGAAAATAGAGGGATGAAAATGATCAAAATGAAGACTGAAACATGAAACAAATTCACTTTTCCACTATAGTAGTATCAGAATACATGCAGGAAAATTATAAAAATGAAAACTGAAATACGAAAGAAGTGACTGCTACTCCCTAGGGTTGACAGAATGGCAAACTATCAAGAACATAAGTCTCTGATGACTTATTCTATACCAGCCCTGGACAGCTGACTTGGTGACTTAAACCTTATCAGTTTAAGTTTCTGTCATTTGAACTTTTATTTTTTCACTCATCACCAAATTGAACCTTAATTAATATAGAATTCCATACCTGGACACCGCTTATTATAAATGACTGTAGTCTACAATAAAAATGCTTCACTTAAACAAAAATCTGTGGCGTTAACTTAGTAGGTAACAAGGACTTAAGTTTGTAAGCTGACAAAGTGATCATCTTTATTGCTTTGGAGAAATATTTGGAGAAAAATAGTTGATCAACACTTCAGTCAGCACTACCATGGTGCTCTGGTCTGGATGTTGACTGCTTCTACTAGATTTTTGCAAACTCCTAGAAATAGTCAGTTTATAGACAGAGATGAAAGGAATATGTCTGCTCAGGGAGATCTCTGCTCTACAATCTAAGTTTTGCTGTTTTAAAACCATCTATATCCCAAAGAGAAATGATGATAATCAGTTGCTCATAATGGTGTCCTTAACATCATGGTCCCCATGCATTTTTTAAACACCTACATAAATAGTCCCATACCAGGCATCAGGGCCAGTAGAGCAGCAAAGCTCTGATTAAGAGTGTCATTTGCCTCAGATGACCACAGAAGAGCTACCAGTCGGGCTGCGGTGATGGTTGCCATGATACTAAGCCCAGTCAGTAAAAGGCCAGGGTCTTCAGGCTTTATGTCTGTGTAGTATTTGCCTATGGTTGCCCATTTGCAGAACTGCCCAGAAGCAAAACCACCGAAGTCTGCTAATTTTGTGGAAATTTATTGCCACAGAGATAAAGAGTCTAACCTGGAATACTCCATAGTTGTTTAATCCCTGAAGAAACTCGGGCTCTCAAATATACACCAGCAGGATAGAGGCTGTAAAGGCTCTGTAGCCACCAAGACAAGCATGTGCTCAACGCCCACTTCTGATTCTTCTGTGCGGGTTACTGAGGATAAAGACCTTCCCAAAAAGCAGAGTCATGGTCCTTGGAGGATGCTGGTGAAAGGAATTTCTTCCCAGAAAAGAAGCAGGCAGTGCCAAATGGGCTAAATGAGGAACTTCGTCCCCTGCACAGAAAGGGATCTTTACAATTTCAGCTCAGTGGAATTTGCGAGAACTCTACCTAATGCGCTGTGGTAACCTAAATGGGAGGGAAGTCCAAAAGGGAGGAGATATCTCTATGTGTACGGCTAATTCATTTTGTTGTGCAGTGGAAGCTAACACAACATTGTCAAGCAACCATATTCCAATAAAAATGAATTTTTTAAAAAAGGGCTGTGGATCAGTGACTGCTCTGTTTCTCACACTCCTTTCCTCCAAGTAGCTCTTGCCAGGTGCAGTTTATTTTTTATTTTTTTCTTTGTGTTAGGGACAATAATATGACCTTTATTATAGGTCACAAGACCATGAACAGTTCCAGCTTTTGACGAGAAGGCTAAATATAATCCTGAGATCATGAACTTTGAGCTGAAAGCAGTAACTGGATTGTGCGTCTTCCTTAGGGAGGTGAGTATAGACATTTACGGGTATCCAAATAGACAGGCTACGACTGAGAATGATAGTTGTTCCACAATATCTGTTCTCTTTTATTCTATGAAGAAAACCTCAAAATTTTTGGTGGGCATGTGGCTGACCAAAATAAGAGTCCATTTCTTAGTTTTCTTAGCAGCTGGATGTAGTCATGTGACAAACTTCTGGCCAACTGTATGGGAACTGAACTTCCATGAAGCATTATTAAAAGCAGGGGCAATGCCCTCCTCTTCCCTTTCTGACTTCCTGATGGCTGAGGGTGGGTCTGAAGCCTGGAGCTGCCGCAGTCATTCTGAAGCGTCAGCATAACTGTCAGAGTTTAGTTAGGACAGAACTGGAGGGTAGAAAGCTTTTGGTTCTTTGACAACTTTGTGTAACTGCCATAATGAGCCACAGAAGAGTAATTTCTGGACAGGAGAGATGTTTTTTTTAAAAGTGGTTTTCTGCAATTTCCAACCAAATAGTAAACAGCATTCCTTTGAGTTTCTCACGATTCAGATAGTTTCTGAAGAAATTCTTTTAGAAATACCAGCGGGAGACAGCTACTTAAAACAATTTGACATGTGGTAGTTCTATTTTCAGTTTTCTAAGGAACCTCCATACTGTTCTCCATAGTGGCTGTATCAATTTACATTCCCACCAACAGTGCAAGAGGGTTCCCTTGTCTCCACACCCTCAGCATTTATTGTTTGTAGATTTTTTGATGATGGCCATTCTGACTGGTGTGAGATGATACCTCATTGTAGTTTTGATTTGCATTTCTCTAATAATTAGTGATGTTGAGCATCCTTTCATGTGTTTGTTGGCAATCTGTATATCTTCGCTGGAGAGATGAGGTGTGGGATAGGGAGGGTGGGAGGGAGACGCAAGAGGGAGGGGATATGGGGATGTTTGTATACATATGGCTGATTCACTTTGTTGTACAGCAGAAACTAACACAGCATTGTAAAGCAATTATGCTCCAATAAAGATGTTAAAAAAACACAACAATCTGACATCAGTTCGTATTTATAAACTTCAGCTACCATTTGCTTGGAGCATTTATTCAGGATATATAAATGAGGAGTGACAGAAACCCTGTGGCTATTACTAGTAAGCAGTTTTGAAAAGTTCTGATTTTCATTATATTGTGCTAAACTACGAAAAACTCTATCGCTGAGATACTGTGTCATCCAAAGTGGAAGAAAAGTATTGGGCTGAAGAGGATTTCTGTGTGCTTTTATATTTCCCTCATTTAGTAAAATGTACATTGTCCTGACTCTTAATTTTGTATGATGAGTTCTAAAAACAGAATACAAATATGTAACAAAGGGATGGTATTTTTTATTAAAATATTTATCTACTTTCCAGGGGTAAATAAATGCTTAAAGCATAGAACAATCCTTATACCCTCTCCACCGTGTTATTCTACTCGACGACATTTCTTCTTTTTGGCCTGCCTGTTTATTTTATTATTTTTTTTAATTATTATTTTTCTAGTCTCAGATTCTTACTCTAGCTTCAGGGTTTTAATGACCCTATGGCTCTATGAATAGTCAAAATGGAACTGACAATAGCAGGTATTATATTTAAAAACAATATAGCACAATATAAAATTTCATAAAAAACTCAAGTGCTTCTCCACTTATGACTTAGATGGCTCAACGTCAAATTGGATAGGGCAGAGCAGTTTAATAAGCAGCCTTGTGAACAAAATCACTATAAATATCACTGTTTTGCTTGCCCGAAAATTCATACTGCTGGTTTTAAAAGTTCTTCTGGCTCCCAAATGAAATTGTTTTTAAAAGTTCTAGTAAGTCTTTTCACAACTCAAAAGCTTCAAAAGAATAATAATATGATGCAGAGTGGGAGAAGAAAAATACAGGTATACCATAGTCTGTTCTTATTTCATTTATATCTGTGTATACTGATTGGGTGCATATACCTAGTTTATAAACAAGATTCTTCCCCTGGAATTTTTGGTAGCCAACAATGGATGTGAGTTGTGTTTTTTTGAGACTTTATTTGATGTAGTTTATAAGTGTTATAGTAATGGCATATAGAAGTCAAAATTATGAAACCATACTTTTAAATTCAGATACACTTAATAATAAAATTGAAACCCAAAGTCAGACAATTTTCAGTAGCGGATTCCTTGAGAGAACTGGAATCAATGTTTTTAATACGAGTGATTTGATGCTTATATGCATGTCCTTGTAGGAATTTGTATTTATTAATTTTTTTAATAAGAAATTTATTTTGAACTTACTCATTAGCCTTATAATTGTCAATCTAATAATTAAATCTCAGATCTCATACTAACTAAATCATCCAATAAAATACTGTTCATATTTTCTTGGTATTGGAAGAAATGCTTACTGCTCTTCTATCAAGTGTCAGTTGTAGTGAAAATTTAAAAATTTTGATAATAGAAAATACGTTTTTTTGTTTGTTTGTTTTGCGGTACGCGGGCCTCTCACTGTTGTGGCCTCTCGCACTGCGGAGCACAGGCTCCGGACGCGCAGGCTCGGCGGCCATGGCTCACGGGCCCAGCCGCTCCGCGGCACGTGGCATCTTCCCGGACCGGGGCACGAACCCACGTCCCCTGCATCGGCAGGCGGACTCTCAACCACTGCACCACCACGGCAGCCCGAAAATAAATTTTTAAAAGACCATACAGACCTTCCATTTTTGCTTAATAAATGGAGCCATGGCATTCCCTGGAATTGCAGGCTCTCCTTGAAGGAATATAGTAGTATTAAACTTTAGGTTAAGTTGAGGAGCATAAAAAAAGAAGATTCTCTGGCAACAACCATACTGACTGATTGAAATTTTTATTCCATGGACGTATATATAGTGTTTCATGTCTTACCTCTCTATTCCTAGTATGTTACTTGTACATATACTCATCAAATTTCCTTTTAAAAATACCTTAAAGTATCACAAGTTGTCATAAACTCTTACACTTTTCACTCAACATAAATTTATCAGCACTGATGCATTATATCTTATCTGAATGTTACATCCCTTAACTTTAGGTCTTTGAATGAATTTTAAATCTCATGTTTATATTCTTATTTTTAAAAATTAAATTTTAATTCCTATTAAAAGATTAATGCAGAGAAATCTATAATTCAAAAAGAGCCATGCACTCCAATGTCCACCGCAGCATTATTTACAACAGCCAAGACACGGAAGCAACCTAAACATCCAACGACAGATGAATGGATAAAGAAGATGTGGTACATATATACAGTGAAATATTACTCGGCCATAAAAATGAATGAAATAATGCCATTTGCCGCTACATGGATGGACCTAGAGATTATCATACTAAGTGAAGTAAGCCAGACAGAGAAAGACAAATATCACATGGTATTGTTATATATAGAATCTAAAACAAACACACAAAAAGAACAAATGAACCTATTTACAAAGCAGAAATAGACCCACAGACATAGAAAACAAACTTATGATTAACTAAGTGGAAAGGATGGGGGAGGGACAAATTAGGAGTTTGGGATTAACATACACACACTACTATACATAAAATAGATAACCAACAAGGACCCACCACATAGCATAGGGAATTATTCTCAATATATTGTAATAACCTATAAGGGAAAAGAATCTGAAAAAGAATATATATATATAACCGTACACTGTGCTGTACACCTGAAACTAACACATTGTAAAACAAATATACTTCAATAAAAAAGATGAATGCTTTTATAATTTATGCCATTTTAATCTTTAAATATTTTTTTATCCTATTTTTCTTTTTTCTATAATTTTTCAACATTTTATTCTCCATTTATAATTTAAAAAATACTTTGCCATCTTTTATGTTTTCCTTTTATGTGTACACATTGATTTTTTTGGTCCTTGTTTTGTATTTTGGTTTTTGTGTTTAATAAAGGGTGGCAAGAAAGAACACCACAGCAGCGGTGGCAAAGAAGACAGATGACATGGTGCATTAGAAAGTCTTTCTTCCCTCAGGTTTTCTCAGCACACAGCTCTTTGGTTTTTCCTTAGTGGTTTTGCAAGACAATAATATACTTACAAAAATCACTATGACTGTAGACACTCACTGTTCATCCTCACTGTATTTCTTCTTGCAATTGGAACATCTCTTTATTAATAAAGTGATTTTTCTCAGATATTTCAGCCTGTCTAATCATTACCAATACAGCATCATTGTCAATCTCCATTCTCTTCAATAAGCACAGTGAAGATTATAAAAGTTGGCAAAGTATCTCCAAAAAGGTCTTACATGCGAAATATTTTAGACCTGTTCTATCAAACATTCAATCAAAGATATAAAGTGAAGATTATAAAAGTTAGCAAAGTATCTCCAAAAAGGTCTTACATGCAAAATATTTTAAAGCCATGTTCTATCAAACATTCAATCAAAGATATAACTGATGTTATTTAAATTATTAGACCTCTTGCGAGGGAGGAGAGACAAATCTAGCCAATTCTGCTGGTTTGTTTTTCTTTCCCTTTTTAGTAGTTTAGTGGAGAAATGGTTCAGCAGGTTTGAATTGAATCAAGAGGAAATTCGGCTGACTCCAGCGGCTGAGAGATTAAGAATTCAAGAGAACCCTTAATATTCATGAGGTTACTTCCTGGATCAGGGACTTCCACTGTTACATGATTCCTAATGCTTCCTACCCCGATCGGTATACATAACTAGATGATTACGGAGCACAGTGTTTCTCAGTCAGGATACTGGTCGTGGCCCCTGCATACCATCTGCGAGTAATGAAAATCTGGGAGTTTGTGTGTGCTCTACCGATTTATTACTAGTAACATTTTTTTTTTTTGCAAATAAACCCATTCTGTATGTGCATTGTGCAGTGCTACTGGTGCACACTCAGACCCATTTATGCAGATGAAAGGAGAAGATGAACTTGTCTGAGGCTGACCTGCTAAGCCGAGCCTTTCAGAGCACAGGTGAGACCAGTCAGGAGCTGAAACCCACAAGGTATGGAGACTTAGGCTCCACTGATTGACAACCATTTTGATAGAATGTGGGGCGGTAGAGCAGGATAGGAGACTGAAGTTCTCACAGGCCAAATAGTGGCAACTTCTAGGCTGGAACCCCAGTCCTTGATATATTAGAGAAGCAATTGAAGCTGCCTCCATCAAGTAGATTAAAAACCTGTCACCCAGAGGTAGAATGCTGGGTATTTCCCAGATGAAGTGTTGCTGCTACTGCCCTTGTCCCTGTAAGATTCTCCCAATAAAAGCTACACCTGGATTATATGCTATATCATCACCTGCTACTGTTTGCTTGACACAAATATCCCCAAATGTATATACCAACATGTTAATTCAGTCAGTGCTTCTAGCCATCAGAAACTGAAATGAATGTCTGACAATGAAAAGCTAATGATAAATAACCATGCATTCATTCATTAAAATGCTATAAAGACATTAAAATAATGTTAGACACATACTTATTGGATTCTAAGTAGAATCAGATTCTACAAACTATTAGAAAACCAGTTTGTGTTTTATGAGTCCATTTATATAATTACAGAGAGTTATATACCCAAATATTAACACTTGTCTGTACACAGATTTCCATTTTACCTGTATTTTCTAATGTTTTACAATAAGCATGGAATGCTAGTAGAAACTGTTAGGATATGTTCCTAATGGTAATTTAACTAAAAAAATATTTTTAGGGCTTCACTTCCCTGGTTTGCCTAAGATTATTCCAGTTTTAGCACTGAAAGTCCCAAGAAGCCTCATCAGCTTCCAGCAAACCAGGTGGTTGGTTATCCTATATACACAGCTCCACTAATAAACATTCCAGGTACATAGAAGGCACTTAATAAACATTTGTTGAATAACTTACTACTAAGTCAATGAAATAATCATCTCTGGAAATTGAAGTAACATGATCAGAAGTAGATCCAACAAACCCTATTTAAGACCAGGGATTAGCGTAACATGTGTGACCCAGAATACCTGGCGTTCCCAAGACCTATTTTCCTCGTTGTTCTCCCAGATGTATAGCTACATCACTTTTGCCAGCCTGTCTTGCAAGGTAAGTTCTGACTGTGTGACTGAGTTTGGGGTAATACAATGTGAACATTAGTGATGTGCTCCGTGCTGGGTCCTGGCCCATACAAACCTTTTGTAAATTCTGCCATGTTATTCTGCCATGTTTTATTGCTCCAACTTTTGCCAGAGGCAGAGTATCTAGTACATACATGCAGAGTATGTAGCTCTAGCAGAGGTCTCTGAAGTTCCAGGTAATGGCCAAGCCCAACTTCAAGGGAACATGGGTCCCTGAATGACTGCAAGATGCCACAAACAAATCAAGAAAAAAACAAAAAAAGACTTTACATGAGAAAAAAAATGAATTTTTGTTAACTTTAGTTACTGACTTTTAGGGCTTAATTCAGAAACCACAGTTATTTATCAAATGCAGTAACCATGTTATGTAGTATCTATGGTTTGTTGCATATGTTCTTTTACACAAGTCCATTTTAACAAACTATATAATTTTCACAAAAATGTATATTCATCCATTCTTAATAAGCCATTCTTACTATTTTAAAAATATTTCCCCATTAATTAAAGGTAAATATTTTTAAAAAATAAAATCCTAGTTAAACTTAAAAGCTTTTGCATGTAAAAGGAAACCATAAACAAAACAAAAAGACAACCCTCAGAATGGGAGAAAATATTTGCAAACAAAGCAACTGACATGGGATTAATTCTCCAAAATATACAAACAGCTCATGCAGCTCAATATCAAAAAAAAACAAACAACCCAATCAAAAATGGGCAGAAGATCTAAACAGACATTTCTCCAAAGAAGACAGACATTTGGCCAAAAATCACATGAAAAGATGCTCAACATCACTAAATGTTAAAGAAATGCAAATCAAAACTACAATGAGGTACCACCTCACACCAGTCAGAATGGCCGTCATCAAAAAACTCTACAAACAATAAATACTGGAGAGGGTGTGGAGAAAAGGGAACCCTCCTACACTGTTGATGGGAATATAAGCTGGTAAAGCCACGATGGAAAACAGTATGGAGATTCCTTAAGAAAACTCAAAATAGAGCTACCATATGATCCAGCAGTCATACTTCTGGGCATATTTCCAGAGAAAACCATAATTTGAAAAGATACATACACCCCAATGTTCATTGCAGCATTATCTACAATAGCCAGGACATGGAAGCAACCTAAGTGTCCATCGACAGAGGAATGGATAAAGAAGATGTGGTACATGTATACCATGGAGTATTACTCAGCCATAAAAAGAACAAAATAATGCCATTTGCAGAAACATAGATGGATCTAGAGACTGTCATACTGAGTGAAGCGAGTCAGAGAAAGATAAATACATGATATTGCTTATATGTGGAATCTAAAAACAGGGTACAAAGGAACTTATATATTGTACAAAACAGAAATAGAGTCACAGATGTAGAAAACAAACTTATGGTTACGGGGGGGGGAAAGGGAGGGGGAGGGATAAATTGGGAGATTAGGATTGATATATACACACTACAATATAGAAAATAGATAACTAAGAAGGACCTACTGTATGGCACGGGGAACTCTACTCAATACTCTGTAATAACCTATATGGGAAAAGAATCTAAAAATGAACAGATATATGTATATGTGTAACTGAATCACTTTGCTATACAGCAGAAACTAACACAACAGTGTAAATCAACTATACCTCAATAAAATTTTTTTAAAAATCCTAGTGAAATTTCTGATGGTCCAAGTAAGTATATCAGGAAAGTATTACTTTTTACCTTTGTAAGTGATGTTTCATCAGGACTATTAATAACTAGGTATCACCCAGCTTACAAACACACAAATATGTACATGCTTACTAACAAACACAAATAAGTTTTTCATTTATATAGAAACCTAAAGAAGTTTCTAAGCTTTCACTGAATTTATACTAACAGAATTACTGGAACTTGCCATTGTCTTAAGAATAAACTGGTTTTCCTAATCAGAATAGATATTTACTTTCAATTAAAATATGTGATTATGTGATCTGTGAGAATAGTTTACAAGTAATGAGAGTTAATATTTTCCTTTTCTGCTTTTACTTTTTCCAAAAAGTAAAAATAGTTGGCCCTGTATCCTTATTTCCATACACCTATGAAACCGACCTTGTAATTATATTTTAATTTAACAATGAGAAACTTAATTCAAGTTTATGTCTAAAGAGTATAACTGGAACTGTTTTCACCTTATCTGCCCAATTAGATCAACATAGACAGTTAGACAGGATAATTTGTGCAATTTTTATCTAATGATATGAAGAAATACATGGATTCTCAGATCTTGAAATGTTTATAACATTGCCCACTTAAAAAGAGTAGTTATATCATTAAGGTCATGATAAATTAAATGGGACAATTTAAATGTATTAAATGAGACAAGTTGCTATCTATATATCATATCATAGGTGCTAAACTGAATGACTCCTCTTTTTGTGTGTCCCTTGAATTTGATGTTGAGATTTGATTTCCATAAAGGCTAGCTATTTTGCCCTTTGTCAAGTTCTCTAGTCAAAAGGTTGTCTGCCTCATTTCCATAAATAAAAAGAACGTGCTTTTAAAGTTTAACTAGATTACCTTAAGGGCAAAAAGTGAATGTAACTGTGAACTGTGGTTTTTCAAATAGCTAGATTGATTGATCAACAATTATAAGTGTTTTTATGCACCACTTCCCCCTTTTTGTTAATTTTTTATTGTTTTTAATGATTGAAATTAAGGAAAATGTGTAAGTAGTGATTTTCAAATCTGAGCTCTAATCCAATGATTTAATCAAGTAAAATTGAACACAATGCAATAATAATCAAGTTGAATAACTTTACAAGTACAGCTATGGTTGTTTCAATTGTTATGTAAATATATTTTATATTTACCAGTAGGAACAACTGAGATGAGCTGTATTCTGTAATAATAAAATGAAATTTAGAGAAAAACTCAAAAATCCTTGGTCAGGACTTGCTCCCATAGAGGGCAACTTCATTAAATTTGTGAATTCTTAACATTTTCTTCATCACAAATAGATTTATTCTTACACCGTTAGACTATTTGTGAACACATATTGTAAATATTTATTGGTAAATGATTAACAAGTATATCATTTACTTTGGCTTTCCTAGTATTGACAATACCCTTAATTTATCATACCGTATTTCACATGGGACCTCAGTGAATTAAATGGTCTTTATATCTGCATACGGGCATGTCTATCATGTTGTTAGGGTGATGGTCACTCTACAATCAGATGCTGACCTGTGTTTATGTTGTGTTGTCACTTTCATCACCTTAGTGTAGCTCTTATTTCAATGTCTTCTGATGGTCAGCCGTTCTTGCCTTGTGTTCAGAGTAGGGGCTGGGGTCCTGAGGGTTTCTCTGCATTTGACTGCTGCCCCTCAGCTTTTATCTGACCACAGACAGGATCTCTCTTCACGCTATTGGCCCTCTTCCGCAGGTAGATTCAGTGTTGTCTGCTACTTGATGCAGAGCCTGTGATGGGGACAGGGCTGTTCTCTGTTGTCATGGTTCAGCTACAGTCTTAGGTGGAATCCCAGTTCTCAGGACTGATGTAATTTTGAGCCTTCCCCTTCCTTCAGCCCAAGGCAGTCAAACCCAAATAGTTCTGCTTGGTCTTGGGCATCAGATCCCTGACCCCCATACAAAGAGAGAAGACCGCTGCTTGGTTTAGGTACTGGATCCTTTGTCTAAGATCCTTTGCTGTCCCTTCTCCGGGAGAGGCATTTTTTTTTTTTTTTTCTTCCTCTGAACGTCAAAGGAAACTTGACTTTATCTTGGGAGCCAGAGGGTTGCCTATTTGTCCTACAGAAGTAGATCAGTTTTGTTTTTACTCTTCTCTTGGAATCAATTATGGGTTTTTTGTTCTTTTTCTCTCCTGGGTTTTGAAAGACAGAATTTGCAGCTTCTCCCTCCACAGCTTAAGAATTTTACTTCTTAGGAGAAAAGATCATAGGTATATGAGTGGGGCTTTGTGCTTATCCTCTAAGGACCACCCATCACCTACTGAACATCTGTTCCACCCAGGGAAGCTCTCTATGGACTCTTGCACTGCCCAGTCTTTTTCATAAGCACTCAGTGGAAAACCACAGAAAAGAGTTTGTGAGGGTTTGGAACCCTCATCTTGACACGATACACCCCAAGTTTTGCAAACTCACATGACAGCTCAACCTTGGCTTTAACATGTTTTTAAAATTTTAGCTGATTTCTTCTAATTTGGTTTTAAGATAGCTACCTTTTAATAGCTAAGCTTTTAATTTAAGATAGCTAAGCTTTTAATTTGGTTTAAGATAGCTAAGATAGCTTTCTCCCTTTCTCACTTTGCTCTGGCAAAGTTGAAATGTACCCTGACACTATTTCAATGACTTCTCCCTCTTAGAAAGTCAGGGTATTCCGCTGCCCTCTGAAGTCAACTCTCTGATGTGCTCAAGATAAGTTATAATCAGAAACAGGCACACAAAGAGCAAAGACCACATGAGGACACTGTAAGAATGTGGCTGCCTGCCAGACAAGCAGAGAGGCCTCAGAAGAAACCAACCCTGCTGACACCTTGATCTGTAGATTACTGGAAGGAACATCATTTAAAATGCTGTCTGCCTTAAATCTCTGGTTGCTTTTTAGTTTTCTTCTTTTTCTCTGATTCTAGCAACTTGATTATAATGTGTCTTCACGTGCTTTTCTTCATGTTTCTTCTGCTTGGAGTCTGTCGAACTTATTGAATATGCAGGTTTGCTAATCAGAATAATGAGCCCCCAACGATATCCAAGTCCAAATCCAAAGAAACTGTTAATATGTTATGTTACACGGAAAAGGGGGATTAAGGTGGCAGATGGAGTTAAGGCTGCTAATAATCTGACTTTAAGGTAGGGAGATTATCAAAGATCATCCAGAAGGGGCCGCTGAAATGTTAACATTAAAAACAAAATGGAGAACAGATTTAAGAATTTCCTGAGCAGACAAAACTATTTAAGTCACGTAAGCAAAAATCAATTTAGTTTATTTCATGAACATAAATGAAACTTATTTCTTTCAAATGTCTCTGATAATCATAGAGGCAATTTTAGTCATCTCCCTAAAAGTGGTATGAGATAGTCATGTTTAACCGAGCCCCTGCCATCTGGAAACCCCCATGGGAATAGCCAACCATCGTACAGATTAAACAAGTTCCTCATTTTCATTTTATAGCCATCCTGCAACTTCATGCCTCTGAGCTCCAAAACAGTTTTTATTCTCGAAAGTTCCCAGTTAGTGAACTGTTCTTATATGCAAAATAAACCCTTACTAAATCTTATTTATTAATTTAGTGGCTTTATTTTTTTTTTTTTTTTACTATTTCTGGATTTGGGGCAGTAATTATAAGAGTCCTTAAAAGTGGAAGCTGGAGAAAGAAGAGTCAGTACCAGAGTGATGCAATGTGAAAAACCTTCACTGGCCATTGGTGGCTTTGAAGATGGAAGAGGGGCACCACCAGCCAAGGAATGCATGCAGCCTCTAGAAGCTGGAAAAGGCAAAAAATAATCTGATTGTAGAGCCTCTACCTGATTGTAGAAAAAAAAAATGTGATACTGCTTACACCTGGATATCAGCACAGTGAGGCCAATTTTGGAATTCAGATCACTACTAATTTAAGATAACAAATTTGTGTCATTTTAAGCCACCAAGTTGTGGTAATTTATTACAGCAGCAGTGTGAAATTAATACACTGGGCTTATATTTCTTCAAAAATACATCCACTTTTCTTCAAATAACATGTTTAAATATATTCAATATATTTTCCACTTTCCTTCTCCCACTGTCTCCTCTTCTTCTGGGATTCCAGTTGTATGATGTTAGTCCAACTGATATTAACCCACAACTCATTGGTGCTCTGTTCACTGTTTCTTTGTTTTAGTCTGTTTCTTTTCAGGGGTCTATTTGGATAGTTTCTTTCTTGATGTCCTTTAAGCACAGTAATTTTTCCTTCTATAGTGTTCAATGTGCTATGACCCCATTCAGTGTACTTTTCATTTAAGAGATTATATTTTTCACCACTAGTAGTTTCATGTCTCTCCTCCTCACGTTCATGTTTCTGTCTACTTTCTTAAACATATGGAGTATACTCACAATAGGGATATTAATATCCATGTCTGTCTGTTCTATCATCTGGGTTACTTCTAAATATGTCTGTGTTTGTTGATTTTTATCCTGGTTATGGGTCTATTTGTCTACTTCTGTAGATGACTGGTGATTTTTTATTGGGTGCTGGCCATTTTAGATTTTACTCTGGTTGGTGCCAAATTTTGTTATAGTTAAAATATCATGGGGCTTCCCTGGTGGCGCAGTGGTTGAGAATCCGCCTGCCGATGCAGGGGTCACGGGTTCGTGCCCTGGTCCGGGAGGATCCCACATGCCGCGGAGCAACTAAGCCCGTGAGCCATGGCCGCTGGGCCTGCGCGTCCGGAGCCTGTGCTCCGCAACGGGAGAGGCCACAGCAGTGAGAGGCCCGCATACAGAAAAAAAAAAAAAAAAAAAAAAAAAAATATCATGGACTTTATTCAGGTTTAGTTAATTTACTTCTAATGCATTTAATTCTTTTTAAAAAAGTTTTATGGAGTATAGTTGATTTACAGTGTTGTGTTAGTTTCAGGTATACAGCAAAGTGACTCAGTTATACATATACATAGATCCACTCTTGTTTTTTGTTAGATTCTTTTCCCATATAGGCCATTACAGGGTATTGAGTGGAGTTTCCTATGCTATACAGCAGGTTCTTATTAGTTATCTATTTTATATATGGCAGTGTACATGTCAATCCCAATCTCCCAGTTTATCCTCCCCACCTTATCTCCTGGTAACCATAAGTTTGTTTTCTATATCCGTGCCTCTACTTCTGTTTTGTAAGTAAGTTAATTTGTACACTTTGTTTTAGATTCCACATATAAGTGATATCATATGATATTTACTTCTTTAGAGAGTTCCTGTTAAGCTTTGTTAGGGGAGGTCCAGAGCAGCCTTAACTCGAGTGATGATTTTAAACATCAGGTTAAACAAAAATATTCTGAACATTCTATGAGGTGCCACATGATTGAGGAGGTTTTTCTCTCTGGTTGATTGGAGCACGATCTAGTCACTAACTCATGAGAGCACCAGGGACTATCCTGCCAACTTGTTCTCTGTCCCTCCTTCCCTGGCCGAGGAAATTTCTTTCCATTCATGCATAGTTCAGAACTCAGCTCAGGACTCAAGTGGACAGTTACATGCAGATCTTCTGAGCTCCTCTCTTTGTGCAGTATCTTCATCTCCACTAAATTCGACTCATCTAAGCTTCTCTGAACTCTGTCTTCTTAACTCAGCAAGCTCCTCAAACTCTGTGTGAGTTCTCCCTCTCTGTTTTGTAACATGGAAATTCTCTCTAGGCAATAACCTGGACAAATGGAGGGTTTACCAACTTCATGTCCCTTTTCTCCAGAATCAATTTCCTGTGTTGCCTGTTTTCTAGTATTTGAAACTGTTTATCATACCTGTTTTTGGTTTTCTATTTAAAGGAGAAGGGCAATTCCAGCCCCTACTACTACATGGTGGCCAGAAGCACAAATGCAGAATATTTTTCTTTCTCTGTCCTCTATTTATCCAGGAAATATAAACTAGTTTCAAATAGCCAAAACAGAATGAAATTAAAATAACAAATCTAAATATTACCAAAAGTCTTAGTATATATCAAAACCAACAAAGCAATTCCATTTTTTAATAAAAGTCTAGATTAGAAACTGGAAAAATGTACTACTCTAAAGTAACATATATATGCTAATTTATATTACAGAATATATTTTATTAATAAGCCCCAAGAGTACATCTATTTTCTAAGAAGAGCATAAATGATATACAGTGATACATTAAAAAACATTGAATTATGAATGAACAAAGAGTTCACTTAGTCTCCAAGTAACTTAAACCATGTCTATGTAAATAGAGAAACTCTATTAATATTGATTATTATCTAAAAGTAGACATCTAGTGGGGGCTATCAGCAAAATTATTTTATTTTGCAATTTTAATCACTATCATGTAGGATAAATCTATTATAAAATAATAGCTATTTTGTACAATACATTATTGTAATAGCCGTAATGAATAAAGTAAAAAACAATTGTAAATAAATTGCATTTAAGACTTTTTCATTTATAAGGTTATTTTTTTTCTTAGGAAAATGGGGGCACATTAACCACTTAAGCAATATCATTGACAAATAAAGTTAATAATTATTGAAACAAAAACTAAGCTTTAGTTTTTCTTAAATTGTATTAAATACAATTATTACATTACATAGACACAGGTAATAATCTCACCAATAAGATAATCTTACAAAAATGACACATTAGTTTTGTAGTTACCTCCCTTCCATCTTATCTGACTTGAATAATCAAAAGGTTATTAAAAATTCATAAACTCAGAAATTAGCAGTGCAGACAGAAAAGTATAAATTGTATATGAGACATTTTCCTGTGAATATTAATACACAAATTGTTTATAGGGAAAAAACCTTAACTTGTGTGAATCTTTCTATGTTCTTAATTTCATTATGACTATATATGAACCAAAATGAAGAGACAATCAAACTACCTCACTGGGATTTTAAGGCATACTACTTTTCAGCCATAGGACCTACACTGTAGCCAGTTGATTGACTCTTTTGATATTAAAAAAGACAAAGAGCCATGGAATATAATGGTATACCACTATACCATGAATACTTTATCTGTAAAGATTTCCAATGTTTTGGCAATATCTAAACCTTTGTCAAATATTGAGTAGTGCTATAAATCTCATCTGAGCAGGAAGAGGAAATAATTTATTCTTACCATATATCTTGTTGATGAGTAGGCTTTTCTTTTTCTCTTTCTCTTTTCTGTTCATGAAACTCTGTATTTTCTAGTGAATTCTAAATTTATTCACTAAAGGCAAATATCTGTGTTTTCAGACTGCTTGAAATGGAATTAGAAAAATTATTTTGGAAATCCTGAGGGGGAAGGTGGGGAGGCGTGAGGAGAAATGAGCCCATATATAAAAAAACAAAGGATACCCTCAAGACTGAATATTCTTTACAGGGTCAGATTTGTCTTTTCCTTGACAATATATAATTTGTGCCAGATTCTTTTATAAATACTTTCCTTTCCGGAAAATGTTATCTTTGGCCAAAATACAATTTGCATTTCTAAGACATTATTTGAGGGAAGTTAGTAAAGCTTTCATGAATGAAAATATATCATTCTCAGAGTCACACAAGTTTTATTATTCATACATATTCTCATTCCTATTATCTCATTTACTTAAAAAACACAGCAGCCTCCATCCTGGTGGTGTTTCCATCCTTTCTCCTAGGTTACTATCTCTGGGGGGAGCAAGCTGCCATATTTGAGCAGCTCTATGAAGAGGCTTCATGGTGAGAACCTGGAGTCTCCAGCTGGCACCAGAGAGGATGGAAGCCTTGCCAAAAATCACAAGTGGATCTTTCTACCTCAGTTGAGTCTCAGGTGACTATAGTCACATTCTAGATAGATTTTCACCTCATAAACTACCCTGAGCCAAAACCGCCAGCTAAGCTGCTCCTGTATTCCTGACCCTCAGAAACTTTGAGATTGTAGAGGTCTGTTGCTTTAAGCTCCTAAATTTGGGGATATTTTTTATGAGTCAATATATAACTAATATAACTCATAACTAATTTATAAAGAAACTGAGGGTGAGAAGAATTAATTGACTTCCCAACATTACTCAGGCAGCCAGTGACTATGTTAGCCACTCATTCTTGCCTAAAAATATCAATTTCTCCCACCATATCCCTTACTAATATAAACCCAATGAAACTGTGCTTCAGAGAAAAATAAGCCTTTCGCAAAACCTAGGCAAGGATTCTTAATTAAGCTAATACATCATGGTAATTCTATTTCCTTTATGTTGACTGGTTGAAATTTTAGAGAAAAGGATGTGGCAAAATACTAGCAAACAAGAGGATGTCTGATGAAGAGCATCTGAGTCAGGATTTTTTTCTGATTAAAAAGAGGTGCTAGGGTAGAAAACTTCATTTACTTTTGCTTGACATTGTCATACCTGCATCCAATACCTGAAAGCACAGCTGATATCTTAGGGACATTGAGAAGTGGCAGACTTGTTACAGATTAAATGTTTGTGGTTCCCCAAAATTCATATATTGAAGCCCTAACTGGAGTATGATGGCACTTGGAGGTGGGGCCTTTGGGAGGTAATTAAGTTTAGATGAAGTCTTGAGAGAGGGGCACCCATGATGGGATTCATGTCCTCATAAAAAGACAAGATGAGAACCTAGAGACATTTAGTTTTGTGTACCAAAAAAGCTTGTGTCTCAATTTTAAATCATAAATACAAATGTGGCTTCATCCTTAATTTTCTTTCAGTGTGGAAGATTAAGATAAAAAAAAAATCCCCATCATCACAAGGACCATGAACATCAGCTGTGTTACCTATGTGAAGTTCACAGGGAGTGATAATAAAAAATAGAGGAGGAACTATTTGGACTTCCAAGTCCACTGACTAAATGATGTAGCATTCTGGGAAAAGTATCTATTCCTAAAGAATTTATACTTTTGAGTATAACTGATAGTGAGTATAAATTAACTCATTTAATAGGCCATGGTGTCCTTTAATTGTTTTTCTTAGTGGTAAGTTTCATTAACATACAAGCAGTTATCTCTCATGCCTCTCCAAAGCTCTGCTCCTATGCTGAGTTTCCTTGCAGTATGAAACTACCACAAACTTGAAAAAAACAAACAAACAAGTAAAGCCCAAAATATGAATTGACATTAGAACTATAATATAATTCAAAATGGATAAAATAAAATTCACTATGTTAAATAAATACATGAATTAATTAACTCAACCTATGGATTGGTTTTCTCAGCTAGAGACCAGGACAAATATAACAGTGTTAATAATGAAAGGTCTAATATTAAAATAAATCTGTACTAAGCTGAATAAAGTCCTGTGTTTCTAGATCAAAAAAGTTCACTGAAGAGCAGGCAAAGTAAATGAAATAATACAAACATTTACACACAATGGGCAAAACATTTAAATTTAAAACTGAAGAAAAAATATAGCCAGAGATTTGCAAAGGAAACATATTAAGTTTTCAATAGGACTATCCTCCAGAACACTTCCATTCAATAGACCACAGCACAAAATAACTAGTGTTCTAAAGGAAGAAAAATTACAAAGTAAGAATTTGATAAGAAAGTAGACATTCATTCTTTAGTTAACAGGCCATTTTTGTTATGCAAAATCATTTAAAAATTGTCTAATAACAATCCTCCATAAAAACAACAAACACTGAGTTTCAGGCAGTGTAAAACTTAACTGCTCAACGGTTTAAATTTTTAAAAAATGCTTTGCGTGTGTATTGCATGTAATCATGCGATTTTGGGGAATCCTGGAGATCCACAGTACAAAGGATGTATGATATTATGTTGCCGTCCTACTGGAAATGTATTTAACTTCATTAAATATTTAAGGTATGGTTAAGCGTTACAAAGCTGCCATTAAACTTTGACTAATATGACTCAATAACTTAAAAATTCTAAACTTCTGGATAATGATATAATAAATAGAATGGCTCTTTAAAATTAGTATAATGTTTTAATAAATGGTGTTAATAGGCTATATTAATTTAGAAATAGAGTTATTTCATATCACGAAGGTATATCTTTCCTAAGTGACATATTCTGTCATTATAAATGGCAGGAAACAATTTTGTATATGGTCTATACACATCTATAATTAGACATACTAGTAGCAAAAGAAAAAAAATTAAAAACAAGATCTAAACTTAAAAAACAAGATTTAAACTTACTCTATACATAGTGTGATATGTAACGCTTATGAACCAAAATATTCTATGCAAAATATATTGGTATATGGTGTGTTATTTTTCCAAGAAAAAAACATTACTTTCCATTGTTTTTTAATCTACCTTGTAAAAATTTTGTCACAAAAAGTATGACTGATAAAAATGAATGTAACAGCACATACTTTTGAGAAAATTGCCTTCATATGGAGCAATAGCTTTTCAATTGTTTAAATTGTATTTACTTAACAATTACAAACTTAATTCAGTTTTTATAGAGCTTTAAAATATAGTATTAAAAGTTGACACTTTCTTTTAATTGGATAAAACATTTTACAACTTTTTTTTTTTTTTTGACTCATAAGAAATGTTTTCTATAAATCTGCTGTCAAGTTACATGGTGAAAATAAATCTTTCCAGCTTGGCATGAACTTTGCTATCAGAATTATATATTTATATGGAAATAATCATATTATTCAATAAATGGATGAAACTTGTTACAAAATATCAAGGCAAGGTTTTAGATATTTTTTTCTTCTGAAGACAATAAGGTAGAAAGTGAAATTAATTAAATCAATGGACAGAATATTTCTACTTAAGTTTAAATATTTTGCTGATAGATATACAATTATGAGCTGTTATTAGCTAACAAAAAGCCGTCTCTCATAGAAATTCAAGAGGGGTATTTTCCTGTTGCCTCCAAGAATTTACTCATTCTTTCCTTTATTTGACAAATACTTGTTGGATAACTACTATTACATTGTCTAACAAATATTTGTTGAGTGCATACTACTCCAGAATGGCAAGCACTGTTATAGACTGTGGGTATACTGAAACCATACATCTTAATTGTTGAGCTCCTGGAGTCTACAGTTTAATAGGGAAGAAGTAAAATATACAAATAAACATATAAATAATGGGTTTCAAGTGCAATGAACAAAATGAAATAGTGTAAGGGTAGTGACTACCAGAGAAAGAAATTGTTTATATCACGTGATGAGACCAAATTTTTCATAAGTGACTATAGATCGTAGGGCTAAAATAAAAGGAAAGATAATTGGGAAAAGTGTATGGTGACTGAAATAACAGAAAATGCAAATATGCTACAATGTTCTAGATGAAAGGGTAAACATTAGCAAATTGAGTGTAAAATATAACCATATAAAGATGTATCTGGTATACCACTTGGAAAATATTTATATTGTAAAAATGATATATTTATAGGAGCACACTGCTGGTAAAATGGGAGTGTGCAGATTTGGAAAAAGTTAAGGGGTCAGGGCCTGAAAACATGATGTGAGGAAGGAACCTTACCTACTCAGTCATCACGCATGGTGAGTAAAGCAAGTTGGAACTGAAAAGGCCCCCAGTGCTCAGGCGCGCACACAGAGTTCAGACTCCAGGCTGTGCAAAATAAGCTTATCTAGTCATTAAACTTCTGAATAACATTCAAAGCTAGAACTGCAAAATACTGCCATGGATATATCCAAACACCACAAGTACATTGGCAAAATTTACAACTTGGGACATTCATAGCCTAGTTGTTTCATTCCCTTTGTAGGAAATGCTTCCAAAGCAGAGTAAATTAAACACTAAAATATTTTTAAGTAAAATATCATCTTTACATATATGTGTGTGTGTGTGTGAATTCAGCTTTGTGCCATCCAAGCAAATGTGCAAGTGCCCACTTTCTTTTAAGGGAGATCTTACCTTCCCTTTATTGAATCATTAGAGTGATTTGAATGCCTTCATGGGTAGCATATAAATTAAAATAACTCATGAAAATGTGGAATCTTTTCTCTCGTGGCTTTGTCATAGTGAGCACAACCTGTACTGAAGTAATTGCTTCTTTGACAAATGATGAATTAACTAAATTCCCTGTGATTAAAGGATTTCAGCAGAACTTCAAGGACTTTATTAAGCAGAGAGTCACCATTTTTTTTTTCTAGGTAATCTTTTGATGAAGATTTCCAGAATTTTTTTTGGTTTTAAATCAAGATTAAGATTTTGGGTTTTCTCTTTTGGTTTGGGCTTATTTGGTACTATTTTTCTAGAAATTAAAACTTAAATCCTAACATACCTTATTTATAAATTATCAGTCATCCCTCTGTAACTTGTTCATCATTTAATACCTGGGTATTATTAACATTTGGAAGGACTATTGTACAGTATTAGGTCATGTGGCATCTATTAAAATAAGATAAACCTCCAAATATCTTTTCATCAAATGACATATTATGAAGACAGAAGTTCTTAGAGCCTTCCATAATTTCATATTTCAAAATTTCCATGATATATCTTTATATAACTTGAAAAAAACTTTACATAAACATTGTAATCACCCTGACATTTCTTTTTCTTTCTTTTTATTTATTTTTTTTAGCCTACATCTTCCAGATTCCCAAACTATGGTTATCCCATTAAATACTACTGAGGCAATATCATAGAAATTGCATTCTTATCTCAGGTCCAAAATTTATTAGCATAATAGCTTGGATTTCTCCAAGTCTCTTCTATAAAATGAGGTGATGATAACTAACATATAGAAATAAATGAGATTTTATTTATTAGAAATCAGTACACAGTAAATGATAAACAAATAGTACTTCTCTTTTCTTCTTAAACATTGGGTGATTTTTCTATGAAATATTTGCCTTTATTAATTTCAATTTCTGTTGCTTTATAGCATCTCTTACTAAATGGTTTTTGTAAATACTCAAGGGAGATAAATCCCTCTCCTCTTCACACACTCTCAGAACTTTGACCACCTCTTCCTAAGGTCTTAGCTGGTTTCTTATGTAGTGACATTGAAAGTATTGATCTTCGGAAAAGAAACTGGGTTTTAATTACAGATTGCATCTTGAGATACAACCAATCTCTTCACCTCTATGAAATTCCAATTTTATCATTTGTTAGTCCTCTTAACAATGTTTATATATTTATGGTTTGATTCTATTTTATTTTATTTTTTATACTGAAGAGAAGAACTTTTTAAATGGTTAACATTTAGTCTCATAATTAAATACCTTAATGAACAAAACTGATTAAGTACAATCTATTCTTGCCTATTGACTTAAATTATTTTTTTGATAGGTACACTTTTTAAAATTTTTATTGAAATATAGGTGAATTACAATGTTGTGTTAGTTTAAGGTGTGAAGTGATTCAGTTATACATATATATACACATACATTCTTTTTTTTTACATTCTCTTCCAATATAGGTTATTACAAGTTACTGAGTGTAGTTCCCTGTGCTATACAGTAGGTCCTTGTTGACTATCTATTTTACATCTAGTATTGTGTATATTCTAATCTCAAACTCCTAATTTATCCCTCTACACCCTCTGCCTTTGATAACCATAGGTTTGTTTTCTAAGTCTGTAAGTCTATTTCTGTTTTGTAAATAAGTTCATTTGAACCCTTTTTTAAAGATTCCACATATAAGTGATATCATGTGGTATTTGTCTTTGTCTGGCTTACTGCACTTAGCATGATAATCTCTGGACTCATCCACATTGCTGCGAGCAGAATTATTTCATTCTTTTTTTTATGGCTGAGCAATATTCCACTGTATATAGGTACCACATCTTCTTTATCCTTTCATCTGTCATTGAACACTTAGGTCGCTTCCACATCCTGGCTACTGTAAATAGTGTTGCTATGAATATTGGGGTGCATGTATCTTTTCAAATTATGTTTTTCTCTGGATATATGTCCAGGAATGGGATTGCTGGATCATGTGGTAGCTCTATTTTTAGATTTTTAAGGAAACTTCATACTGTTCTCCATAGTGGTTGTACCAATTCACATTCCCACCAACAGTGTAGGAGGGTTCCTTTTTCTCCACACTCTCTCCAGCATTTATTATTTGTAGACTTCTTGATGATAGCCATTCTGACAAGTGTGAGGTGATACCTCACTGTAGTTTTGACTTGCAATTCTCTAATAATTAGTGATGTTGAGCATCTTTTCATGTGCCTTTTGGCCATGTGTATATCCTCTTTGGAGATATGTCTTTTTAGACCTTCTGCCCATTTTCCAATTGAGGTTTTTTTGTTTGTTTGTTTGATATTGAGGTTTATGAGCTCCTTCTATGTTTTGGAGATTAAGCCCTTGTCACTGGCTTCGCTTGAAAATATTTCCTCCTATTCTGTTTGTTGTCTTTTTGTTTTGTTGATGGTTTCCTCTGTTGTGCAAAAGCTTTTAAGCTTAATTAAGCCCCATTTATTTATTTTTTATTTCAATTACTCTGGGAGTAGAAGATGAAGAATACAATAACTGAAATGAAAAATACACTAGACAGAATCAATAGCAGAATAACTGAGGCAGAAGAACAGATAAGTGACCTGGAAGACAGAATGGTGGAATTCACTGCCACAGAACAGAATAAAGAAAAAATAATGAAAAGAAACGAAGACAGCCTAAGAGACAACTGGGACAACATTAAATGCAACAACATTCTCATTATAGGGGTCCCAGAAGGAGAAGAGAGACAGAAAGGACCCAAGAAAATATTTGAAGAGATTATAGTTGAAAACTTCCCTAACATGGGAAAGGAAACAGCCACCCAAGTCCAGGAAGCACAGAGAGTACCAGGCAGGATAAACCCAAAGAGAAAGATGCCAAGACATACAGTAATCAAACTGACAAAAATTAAGGACAAAGAAAAATTATTAAAAGCAAGAAGGAAAAAAAGACAAATAACATACAAGGGAACTCCCATAAGATTAATGGCTGATTTCTCAGCAGAAACTCTACAAGTCAGAAGGCAGTGGCATGATATATTTAAAGTGATGAAAGGGAAGAACCTACAACCAAGATTACTCTACCTGCAAGGATCTCATTCAGATTTGATGGAGAAATCAAAAGCTTTACAGACAAGCAAAAGTTAAGAGAATTCAGCACCACCAAACCAGCTCTACAACAAATGCTAAAGGAACTTCTCTAAGTGGGAAACACACGGAAGAAAAGGAAAACAAAAGCATAACAAAACAAAAGCATAACAATTGAGAAAATGGTAATAGGAACAAATGTATCAATAATTACCTTAATCATCAATGGATTAAATCCTCCAACCAAAAGACACAGGCTCGCTGAATGGATACAAAAACAAGGCCCATATATATGCTGTCTACAAGAGACTCACTTCAGACCTACGGACACATACAGACTGAAAGTGAGGGGATGGAAAAAGATATTCCGTACAATTCGAAATCAAAAGAAAGCTGGAGTACCAATACTCATATCACATAAAATAGACTTTAAAATAAAGAGTGTTACAAGAGACAAGGAAGTACACTACATAATGATCAGGAGATCAATCCAGGAAGAAGATATAACAATTGTAAATATATATGCACCCAACATAGGAGTGCCTCTATACATAAGACAACTACTAACAGCTATAAAACAATAAATAGACAATAACACAATAATAATGGGGGATTTTAACACCTCACTTATACTAAAGGACAGATCATCCAAAGAGAAAATTAATAAGGAAACAAAACTTTAAATGACACAACAGACCAGATAGATTTAACAGATATTTATAGGACACTCCATGCCAAAACAGCAGATTACACATTCTTCTCAAATGCACACGGAACATTCTCCACAATACATCACATCTTGGGTCACAAATCAAGCCTCAGTAAATTTAAGAAAATTGAAATCATATTAAGCATCTTTTTTGACCACAACACTATGAGATTAGGATTCAATTACAGGGAAAAAACATAAAAAACACAAACACATGGAGGCTAAACAATATGTTATTAAATAACCAAGATATCACTGAAGCAATCATAGAGGAAATCAAAAAATACCTAGAGAAAATTACAACAGAAACACGACGATCCAAAACCCATGGGATGCAGCAAAAGCAGTTCTAAGAGGGACATTTATAACCTTACACCTAAAGGAACTAGAGAAAGAAGAACAAACAGAACCCAAAGTTAGTAGAAGGAAAGAAATCATAAAGATCAGAGCAGAAATAAATGAAATAGAAACAAAGAAAAAAATAACAAAGATCAATAAAACTAAAAGCTTGTTCTTTGAGAAGATAAACAAAATTGATAAACCATTAGCTAGACTCATCAAGAAAAAGATGGAGGACTCAAGTCAATAAAACTAGAAATGAAAAAGGAGAACTTACAACAGACCCCGCAGAAATACAAAGCATCCTAAGAGATTACCAAGCAACTCTACACCAAAAAAATGGACAACTGAAGAAATGCACAAATTCTTAGAAAGGTATAAACTTCCAAGACTGAACCAGGAAGAAATAGAAAATATGAACAGACCAATCACTAGTAATGAAATTGAAACTGTGATAAAACACCTTCCAACAAACAAAAGCCAAGGACCAGATGGTTTCACAGGCAAATTCTATCAAACATTTAGAGAAGAGCTAACATCCATCCTTCTCTAACTCTTCCAAACATTTGCAGAGGAAGGAACACTCCCAAACTCATTATATGTGGCCATCATCACCCTGATACCAAAAGTAGACAAAGATACTACAAAAAAAGAAAATTACCGACCAATATCACTGATGAATACAGATGCAAAAATCCTCAACAAAATACTAGCAAATAGAATCCAACAAAACATTAAAAGCATCATATACCATGATCGAGTGGGATTTATCCCAGGGATGTAAGGACTCTTCAATATATGAAAATCAATCACATTAACAAACCAAAGAATAAAAAGCATATGCGCATCTCAATAGATGCAGAAAAAGCTTCTGACAAAATTCAACACCCATTTATGATAAAAACTCTCCAGAAAGTGGGCACAGAGGGAACCTACCTCAACATAATAAAGGCCATATACGAGAAACCCACAGCAAACATCATTCTCAATGGTGAAAAACTGAAAGCATTTCCTCTAAGATCAGGAACAAGACAAGGATGTCCACTTTCATCACTATTATTCAATATAGTTTTGTAAGTCCTAGACAAGGTAATCAGAAAAAAAAAGGAATACAATTTGGAAAAGAAGAAGTAAAACCGTCACTGTTTGCAGATGACATGGTATTATACAAAGAGAATCCTAAAGATGCCACCAGAAAACTACTAGAGCTAATCAATGAATTTGGTAAAGTTGCAGGATACAAAATTAATGCACAGAAATCTCTTGCATTCCTATACACTAATGATGAAAAATCTGAAAGAGAAATTAAGGAAACACTCTCATTTAGCAATGCAACATACAGAATAAAATACCTAAAATACCTATGCACAAAACTATTAGAGGCACTGTTGAAAGAAATTAAAGATGATACCAACAGATGGAGAGATATATCATGTTCTTGGATTGGAAGAATCAATATTGTGAAAATGACTATACTACCCAAAGCAATCTACAGATTCAGTGCAATCCCTATGAAATTATCAATAGCATTTTCTACAGAACTAGGACAAAAAAATCTTAAAATTTGTATGAAACACAAAAGACCCTGAACAGCCAAAGCAGTCTTGAGGGAAAAAAACGGAGCTGGAGGAATCACACTCCCTGACTTCAGACTATATTACAAAGCTACAGTAATCAAGACAGTATGGACTGGCACAAAAACAGAAATATAGATCAATGTAACAGGATAGCAAGTCCAGAGATAAACCCATGTGCCTATGGTCAACGAATCTATGACAGAGGAGGCAAGTATATATAATGGAGAAAAGACAGTCTCTTCAATAAGTGGTGCTGGGAAAATTGGACAGGTACATGTAAAAGAATGAAATTAGAACACTCCCTAACACCATACACAAAAATAAACTCAAAATGGTTTAGAGACCTAAATGTAAGACCGGACACTATAAAACTCTTAGAGGAAAAGATAGGAAGAACACTCTTTGACATAAATCACAACAAGATCTTTTTTGATCCACCTCCCAGAGCAATGGAAATAAACAAATAAGTAAATAAATGGGACCTAACGAAACTTAAAAGCTTTTGCATAGCAAAGGAAAACATAAACAAGATAAAAAGACAACCATCAGAATGGGAGAAAATACTTGCAAATGAATCAACAGACAAAGGATTAATCCCCCAAATATATAAACAGCTCATGCAGCTCAATATTAAAAAAACAAACAACCCAATCAAAAAATCGGCAGAAGACCTAAACAGACATTTATCCAAGGAAGATATACAGATTGCCAACAAACACATGAAAGAATGCTCAACATCATTAATCATTAAAGAAATGCAAATCAAAACTACAATGAGATATCATCTCATACCAGTCAGAATGGCCATCATCAAAAAATCTAGAAACAATAAATGCTGAAGAGGGTGAGCAGAAAAGGAAACCCTCTTTCACCGTTGGTGGGAATGTAAATTGATACAGCCACTATGGAGAACAGTATGGAGGTTCCTTGAAAAACTAAAAAGAGAACTACCATATGACCCAGCAATCCCACTACTGGGCATATATCCTGAGAAAACCATAATTCAAAAAGAGTCATGTGCCAAAATGTTCATTGCATCTCTACTTATAATAGCCAGGACATGGAAGCAACCTAAGTGTCCATCAACAGATGAATGGATAAAGAAGATGTGGCACATATATACAATGGAATATTACTCAGCCATAAAAAGAAATGAAATTGAGTTATTTGTAGTGAGGTGGATAGACCTAGAGTGTGTCATACAGAGTGAAGTCAGAAGGAGAAAAACAAATACTGTATGCTAACACATATATATAGAATCTAAGAAAAAAATGTCATGAAAAACCTAAGGGTAAGATGGGAATAAAGACACAGACCTACTAGAGAATGGACTTGAGGATATGGGGAGGGGGAAGGGTAAGCTGTGACAAAGTGAGAGAGTGGCATGGACATATATACACTACCAAACATAAAATAGATAGCTAGTGGGAAGCAGCCACATAGCACAGGGAGATCAGCTAGGTGGTTTGTGACCACCTAGAGGGGTGGGATAGGGAGGGTGGGAGGGAAGGAGACACAAGAGGGAAGAGTAATGGGAACATATGTATATGTATAACTGATTCACTTTGTTATAAAGCAGAAACTAACACACCATTGTAAAGCAATTATACTCCAATAAAGATGTTAAAAAAAAAATCGCAGAAGACGGAAAGAGACATTTCTCTGAGGAAGACATAAAATGGCCAAGAGTTACATGAAAAGCTGCTCAACATCACTAATTATTACAGGAATGTAACTCAAAACTACAATGAGGTATCACTCACACCAGTTAGAATGGGCATCATCAGAAAATCTATAAACAACAAATGCTGGAGAGGGTGTGGAGAAAAGGGAACCCTCTTGCCCTACTGGTGGGAATGTAAATTGATACAGCCACTATGGAGAACAGTATGGAGGTTCCTTAAAAAACTAAGAATAGAATTACCATTTGACCCAGCAATCCCACTACTGGGCATATACCCAGAGAAAACCATAATTCAAAAAGACACATGCACCTCAATGTTCATTGCAACACTATTTACAATAGCCAGGTCATGGAAGCAACCTAAGTGCCCACTGACAGATGAATGGATCAAGAAGTTGTGGTACATATATACAATGGAATATTATTCAGCCATAAAAGGGGACGGAATTGGGTCATTTGTAGAGATGTGGATGGATCTAGATACTGTCATACAAAGTGAAGTAAGTCAGAAAGAGAAAAACAAATATATTAATGCATATATGTGGAACCTAGAAAAATGGTACAGATGAACTGGTTGGCAGGGCAGAAAAAGAGACAGAGATGTAGAGAACAAAGGTATGGACACCAAGGGGGGGAAAGTGGTGGGGGGGTGGTGGTGCGATGAATTGGGAGATTGGGATTGACATATATACATTAATATGTATAAAATGGATAACTAATAAGAAACTGCTGTATAAAAAAATAAAATAAAATTCAAAACTTAAAAAAAAGTGTTTTTTTATTTTAAAACTTCTTATGATACAGTTATATCTTTAGGATAAAGAAGTAACTTACATCATGTATATAATATGTATTCAAAATAAGCAATATCAGGGTTCTACACAAGACAGCAGAATAGAATGCTCCTGACTTTCCCTCCTCCCATGGACACACCAAATACACTGTTATATATGGATTAATTCCCTCTGAGTGAAGTCTGGAAACTAGTTGAGAGACTCCTACTCACTGGTTTTTTGAAAACAGAAAACAAACAAACAAAAAATAAAATCAACTAATTTTTAGGTAGATTAAATTTTAAAAAAGAAAAGGTAAAAGAGAAGACTCAAAAAAAAAAAAAGAAACAAAAGAGGGAACATTACAATGGATTGCTCATAAATAAAAAAGGATCATAAGGTATGATTATGAAGAATTATATGTGGAAAAAACTGGACAGTCCAGAAAAGAGGATAAATTCCTAGAAACATATATTTTACCAAGACTGAGTTAAGAGGAAATAGGAAATCTGAACAGACCAATGACAAATAAGGAGATTAAAGTAGTAATAAAAAATGACTCAACAAAGAAAATCTCAGGACCAGATGTCTTTATGGCTGAATTCTACCAAATACTCCAAGAAGAATTACTTCCAATTCTTAAACTTTTTCAAAAAGTAGGAGCAGAGAAGATACTTCCAAACTCATTTTCAGAGGCCAGCACTACCCTCATACCAAACTCAGACAAAAACACCACAAAAAAGAAACCTACACATGAATATCTCTGATTACCGTAAGCGCAAAAATTCTCAATAAAATACTAGAACACTGAATTCAACAACACATCAAAAAGATTATGTGCCGCATCCAAGTGGGATTTATCCCCAGGATAAAAGATTGGCTTGACATATGCTAATGAATCAACAGAATACACCACATTAATGGAATGAAAAATAAAAATATTACCTCAATAGATGCATAAAAATCTCTCAAAAAATTCAATATCCAAGCATGATAAAAAAAGAATTCTCAACAAAATACCTATAAAAGGAAATTTCCTCAACACAATAAGAGCATTTATAAAAAGGCCACAACTAACATGAAAAGCAATGGACAGAAACTGAAAGCTTTTCCTCTAAAATTTGTACAAAGCCAAGATATTCACTCTCACTACCTCTATTTAACAAAGTACTGGAGGTACTAGCCAGAGCAATCAGACAAGGAAATGAAATACAAGGTATTCAAATTGGAAAGAAAGAAGTAAAAATATCTTTGTTTGCAGGTGACACAATCCTATATGTAGAAAATCCTGGAGACTTCACTTAGAAAAACAAACAAACAAACTGTTAGAATAAATGAATTTAGTAAAGTTGCAAAATAAAAAATCAACAAAGGAAAATTAGTTGTATTTATTTATATCAAAAACAATATATTTAAAAAGGAAATCAAGAAAATGATCCCAGCTGGTCCAAGTACAGTGGTTTTTACAATTTATTGATCACAGCCAATTACAGATTTCTTTGTTTCTTTCTCCACTCTCACTGTTTCACTTGACTTGCCTTTGAAAGAAAAAAGTTAAAGGAAAATCCCATTTATGATGGTACTAACAGGAATAAAGTGGTTAGACATCAATTTAATTAAGAAGGTGAAAGATCTGATAAGTGAAAACTATAAGACATTGATGAAAGAAACTGAAGAAGACACAAATCAATGGAAAGGCATCCTGTGTTCATGAACTGGAATAATTAATGTTGTTAAAATATCTCTACTACCCAATGTGATACACAGAATCAACTCAATCCCTATCAAAATCCCAGTGGCATTTTTCACGGAAATAGAAAAGCCAATTCTAGAATTTGTATGGAACCACAAAAGACCCTGAATAACCAAAGCAACACTGAGAAAGAATAAAGCTGGAGGTATACTTCTGGATTTAAAACTATATTACAAAACTTTATTAATCAAAATAGTGTGGTACTGGTATAAAAATACATATAGACACACATATGACACACATAGACATACAGAACAATGGAAGAGAGTCCAAAAATAAATCCACATAATACTGTCAACTAATTTTTGACAAAGGCACCAAGAATACACCATGGGGAAAGGATAGTGTCTCTAGGCAATGGTATTGGGAAAACTAGATACTCTTTTGCATCTGAAAAAATAAGTCAGCAAACATGAAACTATAAGATTCCTAGAAAATATAGGAAAAAATGCTTTGGCATGATCTTTGCAATTATTTTTTGGATTTGACACTAAAAGTTCAGGCAACAAAAGCAAAAATAAGCAAGTGGGATAATATCAAACTAAATAGTTTTTGTACAGTAAAGGAAACATTCAACAAAATGAAAAGCAAGCTACAGAACAGGAGAACATATTCTTAAACCACACATCTGATAAGAGGATAATATCCAAAATATATAAGGAATTCATACAGCTAAATAGCAAAAACAAACAAACAAAACAAATAATTGGATTAAAAACTGGACAAAGGCCCTCAGTATACATTTTTCCAAAGAAGACATACAAAGGCCAACAGGTACATGAAAAGGTGGTCAACATCACTCATAATCAGGGAAATGGAAATCAGAACTACAATGTGATATTACCTCACACTTGTTAGAATGGCTCTTATCAAAAAGACAAGATACAGCAAGTGGTAGAGAAGATGTGGAGAAAAGGAAACCCTGATAACTGTTAGTGGAAATTTAAATTGGTATAACTGTTATGGAAAACAGTATGGAAGTTCCTCTAAAAATTAAAAATAGAACTACCATATGATCCAGCAATTCCACTGGTGATATATACCCAAAGGAAATGAAATCACTACCTTGGTGAGATATCTTCACACTTATGTTCACTGCAGCATTATTTATAATTTTTAAGATATGGAAATTGTCAGTCATTTGCAACAAAATGGTTAAACCTGTAGGAAATTATGCTAAATGTAGTAAGCCAGATACAGAAACAAAACCAAACCATGTGAGATCTCACACTATATGCAGAACCTACAAATACACATAGAATTGGAGAGTAGACCCATTGCTACTAGAGGCAGGGAGGTGGGGAAAATGGGGAGATCCTGGTAAAAGGTTAAAAACTTGCAGTTATGTAATATGAATACATCTAGAGATCTAAACTATTGAATACAAGATGTTGGCTATAGTTAGTAATACTGTTTTTAATACTGGAAATTTGCTAGGAGTGTAGATTTCAGTTTCTCTCATCACACACAAAAAAATGTTAACTATGTGAGGGCATTATATGTGAATTAACTTGACTCTAGTAATCAATTCATTATGTATACATGCAGCATACTTCAGGAATCACTCAATTTCCATTCCAGACCGCCACAATAAAGAAAATACTGCAATAAAGGGAGTCACATGAAGTTTTTGGTTCCCCAGTGGATATAAGCGTTATGTTTACACTACACTATAGTCTATTAAGTGTGCAATAGCATTATGTCTAAAAACACAATGTACATACCTTAATTTTAAAAAAACCTTTTGGTTAAAAATAATCATGTGATATTCTTATGTACATAAATACTTCTTACATATTTTCTGTTTTTGAAGACAGAAATGCATGACCTGCTGAGAAAAGGGATCACAGTGAAGTGAAATTAATTAATGTTTCCACAAGACCTGTGAGTTACTTCAAAAAAATTACTCATTGAATTTAAATAATATTATAATTATCATAAGCTAGCTAATATCCAGCTGAGTAGAAACCTATACATATTGTTAGAATACCAAGAATGTTGTTTAAAAGCCCTCAAACAAGAGAGAAACTTTACTTTTTAAGTGTAAATAACACTTTGCCAATTTTAAAAGATGAAATTTTAATATCCAGTGGACACTCTGAGGGCATTATACATTAGAAAAAAAGTCAAAAACTTTCATTGAGAAGAAATATCAATAGAGAAACAATTTACTAACGTGCTTATCCCAGTGAACAAATGTCAGCAGTGGTACACACAATAAATATGCTATCTCAAAACACTCTTGCAGCTTTCTCAATGAAGGTAATAAAAGCATTTGGGGTAAGAAAATGTGCTATTACATAGAAATATCCTGCACAACATAGGATATTTAGTAATCTGAGTTAAAGAAACGAATATTTGCTATTGTTAAAATGAGCCACCTCCCCAGCTATACCCGGATTCTTCATTTTCAGTCCTCTGCTCATTTGATCCATTTCCCTTCTGATTTTCTTCTTCTCGTCACAAAATTTGTTTAAGTCTATATTTCACTAGTGACACCCTAAGCCCTCATTCTCTGTTTTTGGAACTACTACATGTTTAGTTCAGTGTTGGGAGACAAATGTGTGTTAAGTTTCTACCTCACTGGGTTGAATCAGAATATTTTATAAAGACAGGTTTTAAAATTAATAACTACATAAAATTTTTACCATAATAGTAATTTAATGTAATATATGCAGATTGCAGTTTGTGCCATGTGACCAAAGCACTTAAGGTCATTTGCATTCATTACCTCTAGTTTCCAATTTTATGGCTTGAATGAATTTCTAAAGTTATATTCTATGGATACAAGTTATAAACTAATACTACAACATGAAATAGGAAGAGATACACTTAAGTATATTTAAAAACACCCTCAGGAATTCCATATTAACTAAACATCCTGGAAGACATAAAACTCAAACAGAACTGCATTTGGTGAATAATGAAATTTTGCTATTGACCTGAACATGATTCTCTAATTATGTAATAACCATAATTTGGTCAAGGTGTAAACAATACAATTGCATAGTTAGCAGGCAGCAGTAAATTAAAATATATGGTAAACGTTAATCTTGCATTTCAAAAACTCATTTGTTTAAAATGAAGTTATGATTGGTTCATAGCTAATTTTATATTCATTTGGATCTAGTTATATTTGTAATGTCTAAATTGTAGCAGATTAGTTTGAGTTATTCCAAATACCTCTTTTTTTCTTTAAACCCCGAGCACTCTCTGTCCCAAACTCAATATTAATGACTTCTGTTCCTATTTTTAATGCTTGTATTAGCAAAGATATTTATACTCATTTTAGTTACTTTGCATCACCCTGATCTGCATCTTTGTTCCTCAGACCCAACAATTAATCTGCAGCCTTGTTTCTGCCTCTACGGGAGAGGAAGGCCCTTTTCTTATTCACGCAGTTCCAGATCCGCCCGCCCCTCCCCAGCCCCCTGCACTAGACATTCGGCAACTGGAAATAGTTCCTTCTTCATGAGAACTGCAGCTATCGGAAACATCAGTATTCACTTCCAAATGTCATCAAATGGTCACAGGTTTTACTGGTGGGCTTGGGAGAAAGAACACGGCGGGAATGCTCATTTGACAGTTTTAAAGCTAGAAACCTTCACAGGATCATCAGTTTGATTATCAAAGTAATTTTTAAATTAAACAAGTTGCTTAGCTACAGGTGTCAGAATCCACCCTAGCAAGTTTCAGCAGAAAGGGATTCAGAAAGGATGTTAGGAGAGTCACAAAAACCCTGGCAAAACCTCCAAGCTTACTATTAAATAATCAGGAAGAAAGCGAGCAAAACATCACAGGCACTGTCGTCCAGGCATGTCGGGCTCCACCAGAGCTGCCCTGAAAGGCCCGGGTGCTTTCACTCCTGCATCGTTGGAAGGCCTTGGCGTCAATCCTTCCTTATCCACGTCGTATGCACATTGATTTACCGAGTATGAAAATGCTTTTCTTTTTTTCCTTCCCCAAGGATTAAAGATTGTTTTCCTTAAAATGTGATAAAATGTATATTGAAGTATAATATGAATAAAGAAAAGTACATAATTACAATTTTACAGCTTGAAGAAATATTATGACGTCAATACAACTAGGTAAATACCATGACAACATCAAGTGTAACAACTCCATCATCGAATATAAAATCTCCATCACCCCACAAGCCTCATTCTACCCTCTCCCCACTAATCTTCCACTTCTTTTTCGCTAATTTAACTGCTGCTTTGACTTCTAACTCCATAGTTTATTTTTCATTTTAAAAAAATATATATAAAAGGAAATATGCAATATGTAGTGTTTTATTTCTGGCTTTTTTTAAAACTAAACATATTTATATAAGTTTCATCCAGTTTGTTGGTATAGCTGGAGATTAACCATTTTCATTACTGCATAGAGTTGCTAGGTTATAGAGTCTACCTACCTTCAACATCAGTAGATATTACAAAATGCAGATTACACCATGAAAAGTGGTGTTTTTGTTTTATTTTTACCTGAGAAAGTCATAATTCCTAAAGTGGAAATGTGAGAGATCATTAAAAGGATATTCAAAGAATACTGGACAAGGAATAGCAGATTTGTATTTGTAAGCAAATGGAATTTTTATTTTACTTTGCAAATGCTCTCTTTGTTAAACCTAGTGTCTCCACAGACTATCATATTTTAAAGTATAATTTAAAGGTATATATGTTATTGATACTCATAAAATAACCATCTTTTTCTATCCATTTGAGTTTATTTAAATACATTGACTCTAAGATTTATAATCACATACACTAATCTTCTCTTTTTTCAGCAGTATTCATGCCAAAATCAAATCATCTTCTTCTGAGAAAGACTTGAAATTCTAAGCATAGTGATCTCAGTTTCTATAATAAATGTAATAATGTCTGTTAATCTTCAGATTCTCGGAAGCAGCTTGAAACCTTTGCCCTTCCTCTCCCCTGGAATTCTTAGTCAAGGAAATAAATATAAACAAAACCAAGACAATTTTTAGAGTAACCAGCTAAACTGAAGGCAGGTTTTAGTAGAGGAGGTTGCAGCCTGAGTGGGGCAAGAGAATAAAAAACAGGTTTATGTGTGATAAATACATCACTTCATGTGACCTAGTTACACAGGTTAGTTTCTATCCTGACTCTTCTCAGAATTTTATCAAAGCAACTTTTGAATATTTCCAAGGAGGAAGCCTACAAGAGCAATACTGCATTATTTGGGAAGGTGCTGCAATGATTCTGCTTCTATACTTTTGTTTCTCGAAGGAAGTAAGCTAAGATTCCCATGTGAAAGCATTTGCATGTCCAGATAAACCTACCTCAGAGTGGTGCTATGCAACACAGTACAAGGCTTACCCGTCCCTTCCAAATATTTTCTCCTCATTGTAGGAATGTGCTATTGGAAGGCCTTCCATTTGGGGGAATTCTGTTTTAATGCTATTATGTGCTTTTATAGACATTATTTAAAATGGTTTAATCCACCTAAATTTTAGGTCATTTAATGCTTGTGTGTAAATATGACAAAATGGTCATTTAAATAATTGAACTACTTTTGTGTTGTATTAAAATCCATGGTGGCAGGACTTTCTTTTTCCTTTTGACTTTTGACCACCTTCATCCAACCCCCTTCCCCCCACCTCCCACCTCTGGTAACCACAAATCTGACCTTTTTTTGCTACGTTTATTGGCTTGTTTGTTTTTGAAGTATACTTGACCTACAACACTACATTAGTTCTTGGTATAGGACACAGTGACTTGATATTTCTATACATTTCAAACTGATCACCATGATAAGTCTAATTGTCATCTTTTACCGAACAAAAATATTATGTAATTATTGACCATATTCCCCACACTGTACCTTTTATACCTGTGACTCATTTATTTGTAATTGAAAGTTTTGTACCTCTTAATCTGCCTCACCTATTTCACTCATCCCCTCAACCCCTTTCCACTTTAGCAACCACCTGCTTCTTCTCTGTATCTATGGCTCTATTTCTGTTTTGATATGTTTGTTCATTTGGTTTTTAGATTCCACATATAAGGGAAATCATACAGTATTTGTCGTTCTCTAACTTATTTCACTTAGCATAATACCCTCCACATCCAACCATGTTGTCTCAAATGGCAAGAGCTCGGTCTTTTTTATGGCAAATATTCCTGTGTGTGTGTGTGTATACCACATTTTCTTTATCCGTTTATTTATTGATGGGCAGTTAAGTTGCTTCCATATCTTGGCTATTGTTAATAATGCTGCAATGAACATAGGGGTGTGTATATCTTTTCTAATTAGTGTTTTCATTTTCTTGGGGTAAATACCCAGGAGTGGAATTGCTGGATCATGTGGAACCTCCATACTGTCTTCCCCAGTGGCTGCATTCCCACCAACAATGTACGAGTGTTTTGTGTTGTACTAGATTAAAATCTAGTGCCAGGATTTTTTAACAGCATATATACACACAGGGTTTTTCTCGACTGTTCTTTGCAAACCTGAGTTTATCTCTAGACATGCCTGAAGCCATAGTGCTGATCCTTGGACAATCAAAGATTAAATGTGTTGATTAGTGATTTAAACAGTTCTGTACTAGAGTTTGAAACATGGCAAGGGGCAGCCTGTGTCTATCTTGTAAATATATACACACATATGCACATATATACATACATATATAGTATTATATGAGTTTCAGATAGATGGTTTGCCTCTGGTTTCTGCTATTTTATCTTGTTTTAGTTGTTGAGTCAGATCATGCAGCCAAATACTGACTGTATAACTACATAGCATACATCATACCCATTCTCAGCTAAGGCTGTGGCTTCTGAGAACAAAGTAACTGAAATCTATCTTGGTGATTTTGGCCCAGAGATAAAGGGTGTTCTGTGCCACTGGGGTAACAATTTGAAAGCTGTTCTTGAATGTTTCAGTCTTGCTAGATGATTACCTGTTCTTTTCCCCTTCTACTGAATAGTAAGGATCCTTCACATTTATCTTTGTAGAGTCTTATGAATCCTTAAAATAATTCAAAAAAGCATAATTATTGTACACGGCATAGTATGTTGCTATAATTTTGTGTTTGATGGATAATTATTTCTCCAACAGCCCAATTCTAATTAAGGTTGAAAGGAAATTGAAAATTAAGTTATGGGACTTCCCTGGTGGTGCAGTGGTTAAGAATCTGCCTGCCAATGCAGGGAACATGGGTTCGATCCCTGGTCTGGGAAGATCCCACATGCCGTGGAGCAACTAAGCCTGTGAGCCACAACTACTGACTGAGCCTGTGCCCTAGAGCCCGTGAGCCACAACTACTGAAGCCCGTAGGCCTAGAGTCTGTGCTTCGCAACAAGAGAAGCTACTGCAATGAGAAGCCCGTGCACCACGATGAAGAGTATTCCCCGCTTGCCACAACTAGAGAAAGCCTGTGCACAGCAACAAAGTCCCAACTCAGTCAAAAATAAATAAATAGATAAATTTTAAAAAGACAATTAAGTTACAATTGATAACAGATTTCTGATTGGATAGAAGAAATTATTAAATATGCTATTTTTGTGGTTTTCATAATTTTTTTCTGTATTTCCTATAATCTATGAAAATCGATTTTAAAAGGTATTTTAATTCTATATATTTTACTTTAATTTTAAACACTGGTTAATATCAATAATAGATATTCATAAAATATGTAGAGTAATTAAATGATAAATAGTCCATTGTCACCTGATCTTTTGGTAATTTTCTAGTAGAGCTTCCTGGTTTTCTTTTTTTAAAAATAAAGATAATAAAATTACTCAGAAATAAAATACATAGTGACTTGCATCATCATATGATTGCTGTGTTTCCTGTCATTTAATTCACCTCCTTTTTTCAATTTTATTGTGTTCATAAACTAATTCAGTCTCCTGAGTCTGAGCTAGTTACTATCCAGAGAAAAGAAAGAAAAGCACCAGAGAAGAAGTTTAATTGAAAAGAGATATTGTTTAGGATCCAGAATTTTTCAATCTCTGTCCATAGAATATAGGAGATGAGTGGTCGAAATTTGGAGACATGAGGGTCTGGATTTGAGTCCGTGTCCTGGCAATGACGACTTGTTCTGTGACTTTGGACAAATTACCAACACCATCTAAATTCTAATGTTCTCATGTAGCATGCAGTAAGCAGCTCCAAAATATTAACTATTATTTTATTAAAATAATTCTTTAGGCTCTTCTATGGTTTCTAGAAAGAGGTTCAGTTCTAAGGCCATATATTTCTTTTCTTGCCTATTTCATTCATTATCTGTTCTTTTGCCCCTACAATTTATTTTACCAGTCTTAGTTGAACCACTTCTTTGCATACATATTGTCATATGTTCAATTCTAAATGAAATAATTGTGAAATTATAGAAGCTTATTTTATCCCTAGCTGTAACTTGTAGGAACTTATTGCAAATAATCAGAGCTTTTATTGTTTTACTTTATGGCATTGTTATTATCTGTTTTCTTGCTGTTTATGTAACTAGACTCCTATTACCAACATAACTCACAAAATGGTCTTTAGTTTTACCATATAATTGGACCCAGACAATAGGCTATTGATACCATGGGGCAGAGACTATTTTTTTTCTGTTCACCAATCTTTATCAGCAGCCTAGCACAGTGCCTGGAACATAGTAGCTGTAAAATAACTATTGGATGTATGATAGCATACCTAGACTACTATTTTTGAGACAATCTGTAAAGAAACTATGTTTCTGTAGATCTAGTATTATTCTTTTAGGCTTCCTTGAATATATTACAGAAAGGTAATTTTTCATTGCATTTTGCCTATTGTCTTTGAATAAATTAAATAAATTACTTAAAAGTTTTAATTGAAAATTATTATATAATAAAATATTGTTAATAATTATAAGTTCACATTTAGTTCTTATGGTGTGCAGTAAAATATGTATTGCTTTACATAAATTGGTTCACAGGATATTTAAGACAACACTGTGATCCAGTTTATATTATCCCCACTTTAGAGAGGTATAATAGTTTAGCAAAATTTATACAGGTAGTAATTTAGAACTGTGATTTACATGTAATCTACATTGAAACTGCTCAACCTTAGCCACTTTATGACCAGATTTCTTAAAATGTTTCTAAAAATGAATTAATTTCTCTACCAATATATTTTGAATCTGTATACACTCATCACTGGTTGTAAAAAAATGTCTTTGCTAATACTGCATTATTATTTTTACTATGAAAACAAACATCCCTTTTAGTTTGTAGATATTTATTGGCCTTAGTTTTTGTGACACTTGGGTTTTCAAACGTACTGTACCAAAGTGAAATGCGTGGTAAATTCTAGTCATTTCTAAATGATAGAAAGCTGCATTTCTTTCTTTCTGCTTTTTAAACTGGAACATAGTATTCATAAGTATTAAAGGACATAATTATTTTTGAAACAATACTTTTAATAGGGTTTACTGATTCAGACTATTTTAGAGATCCTTCTCTCTCTCTCTCTCTCTCCCCCTCTTTCTCTCTCTCAAATAAAAAGCTCATCTTGACTTAAGTGGGAGATTGTACACAGCACAGTTACACTGGTGGCACTGGTAGGGTGGCAATACCCCAAACTACCCATCAGAGAAGCTGAATGCATTTGGAAGCCAAAAAGCAAGCTGGTTCTCCATTGATATTTATACGAAGAGTCGCCAACTTGTGAAGAACCAAAGTAAAAGGCCAATCTCTGTATCAAGTTTTCTGATTCTCTCTTGATTTAAAGGGATGCTATGCACCAGTTTTGTGTAATCTTTTCTGTTGTACTTAACCTCTTTGTCTCAGCTTACCAGTGTTTTAAAGGGTGACTGATAGTGGTGTCCGGTGGCAGCAGGCGTGCACTAAATGCATTAGTAGTCGTACTAATTGTAATAGTCATGGAATACCAGCAGCAGTAGTGGTGTGATTTTGCAACGAGGAAGAAAGAACATTTTACATTCAATACTCATAAAATGCACCTAAAAAACATGTTAAACATAATCTTTGTGGTGTTGCATCTGCATGAAGTGTGCAGTTGGGGGAGAAGAAAGCTCTTTTTCATCTACTTCGATCCCACTCAGTACGGATCCTTTGAAAAAGAGGGAGGTCCATGTAATAAAAATAAGTCCTCCTTTTAAACGTGTGTTGCCGAAGCAATGTAAGTGGATTCACAGGACTTTGTTGGAACTGTTATGAATATACTTGAGGTTCATTAGCTTGCAAGGAGCTGTTCCAGTGCTGCGTGAGGACCTGGGGACCATGGTGGCTGACTTAAAGTTGGGGTGTGAAGGGACCACTGAGCTTCCTAGTGAAGTGAAACAGAACTGTTCAGAGGGCAGGCTCTGCTTATCGGGAGCTGAGGAAGGGAAACACTTCATCTAAGAAGAAAAAGATACTGTGTTAATTTTATTAGAGATTGATCATATTGTACATGAGCTGTTAATTCTAAACTGGAAACAAAACTGTCCTTGGAACAATATCTTAGCTTTCTAAACTTGTCGTATGTAGGAAATATGTTTTAGTTTCTCTCTTCTTAAACAAGTTTCATTGGGTCAAAAATTTGAAGTGAGAGACTGGATCAAAAGGAAATACTCTTTAGTCTCTATATATAAAGGTTTAGAAAATGTGTGGTATGGCTAAAAAGATACCCAATTGCATAATATTATTCTTGGGACTGACTTTCTCCTCAAAACTCGATTGTTATTAGTTCTATAAAAACTTAAAGGTACGAGGGACATTTCTTTGCAAAGAAAGTACTTTCATCCTTCATGTTTGAGGAATTTAAACTTAGTTTTCACTGGTATAAACTTTTAGGAAAAGAATACGAGTTGAGATAACAATGCTATTGGCTCATAGAACAATCTTTGGGTCTTGATAAAAATCATAGTATTACTTTCTTTGAGAAAGGGTTTGAGGGTCATGTGGTCCTATTTACCCCTGTGCTGTCTTTTCTTCTATTACATCTCCATGGGTTTGTTGCTTAGCTTCTATTTGAGGACTTTCATAATGCACTGCTTTACAACCCAGCACATTCCATAACTATTCTCTTTAGAAAATAAAGTTAAGAAGTAAAACACTGTATAACAATGTTAATAATTGACCAGAAGGCTCTATTTCTCCAACTTCCATCACCTCATCTGGATATAAACAACTGCATATTTATGATAATCTACATACTCATATAGGAACATGGTATATCTTTCTGTTTGTTCCATTTCTATTCTATAATTTTTAAATAAGATTTTATATATTCCTTCTATAATTCCTGTTCTTCCTGATTAAAATTTTCTGAATATTTTAGGGTTTTTTTTTTCTCCTTACTGTGAACACAATTTTATCACTCCTATTAGCAAAAAAAAATAAGCATTAAAAAAAATTTAAATGATTTCACAAGCCAGTGGAAGAATTCATAATCCGGTAGAAGAAGGCTTTATTCAGGAGCCTCACATGTGTGAGTTGTGTCTGTGTGTATCCATGATAGGAGTGTCTGTAGTTTATAAAGTGAAGGGGCTAGCATATGTAGACTAAATATATTCATTCCACAAATAAATGACTTAAGCAACCTTGAAATATAAGGCACTGTGTGAGACAATGGCAGGAGTAGAGAAATAAAAGTTTAGTCATCCTAGGAGTAAATTTGTTATTCATAGGACTAAGAAATACTCACAGAAATAAAACAGAAGCAAAAAATTGCTAAAGGCCACAATGGGTGGAACAAACACCTTATAATTTATAATTTGGGAACTAAAGCAACAAAAAATGCATTATGAACCTAATATGAACTGGGATTTACATACAGTTATCTCCCCAAGTCTGTACAATAAGCCTATGAAATGGAGATCACTACCCCAAAACTTAGAAACATTACTAGAAGCCTAGACAGCACAGACAACAGCACAGCTAGACTGTGATTCCAGACCTCGTGAAGTAACTGAGGAAAGTTCCAGGGTGGGAATTAACCTTAAACAGTAGACAAGATTAAGGTATATATAGAGAAATTGGGAGCATGTTATTTTATTTACTAATATAATTATTTGCCAATAAATCATTTAATTATTTACCAATTTAATCCATTTTACTGAATCTTCCAGATAGATAGATAGAGATATAATGTTTCTAAAGTCTGCTACAATCGTGTGATTGGTCCTTTGAATAGTGCAGGAAGAAAAAAAAATGTTTAAGATTATGATTCCCAAAAGTTTGTCTTACTTGTCTTCATAGAGCCTAATCCCATCAAAGAAAATTCTCATTAAATATTTGCTGACTGACTGCCTGAACTCATTTGACTGATTATAGAGTGAGAGAGATATGAAAATAAATAAATTTGCTAGATGTTTTATGGGTAGAATGTAAAGGAAATAGTGAGGTCCCAAAGGAGAAATTAATCATTTCATTTGACCAGTTCAGGAAAGGTAGCAGATTAGTTGAATGCTGATGGATGAGAGGTTGCTGGTGAGTAAACAAAATCATTTTTGAAATGAAGGATAAGCCCCAAAATCACCTGAGCCACAAAATATGGTGCCCTGCAGAACTATAAATATTTGGATAAGGTTGAATTGGAGAGGTTTGGGGTAAAGCAATTAAAGTCCTGGGCATTTGGAACACCCAGATCACAGAAGGTACAATGCACTAACAGTTTTGAGTTTTATACTGTAAGAAATTATGAAGCGATTTCTTAATGGAGTAATATGGATAATAATATATAATAAGATATTTCTTAATAATGGAGTAATATGGGAAAATTTGCATTTTAGAAAGATTACCCTGGCAGCCATGGAGAGGACAAACAAAGAAATTTAAGAGGCGAAGGAACAATTTTGGAAAATATGACAATAGTTGAGAGAAGAGAAAATGAGAGTCTGAACTAAGGCATTAGCTGTGGAGTTGGAACCGAACAAATGAACAAAAGGTACAAAACTACAAACCTTAGAACTTGTGGCAAGAGGGGTAAAGCAAAGACTAAATATAGCTCACAAGTTTATTTCCTGAATGACTGGATGAAGAAAAGCATCTGTAACTGAGAAAAGAAAGACAGGAATAGTAAAGAGATATCTGTGGATTTTTTAGTGGAGTTGTCAAGTAAGCACTCTGATATAGAGGACAAAACTTTTGAAGATGCCATGGGCTAAATAAGGGATCTAAAATCACCTACAAAGAGATGGTGTTTGACAACATGGGAGAGAACAAGTTCAAAAGTGAAGGGTGCATTAGAACAGGATAAGAAAAAGGTTTGAGGGAGGAACATGGGATGTAGCAATATGTAAGAAGCAAACAGAGAAAGCGTATGCAGTTAAGTTTTCAATCCAGGGATTATAAATTAGTGATAAGAGAGATAATAGGAGATAAGGCAGAATGTGTTGTACCAGAAGCCAAACAGAGGCAGTGCTTTAGAAATACAACCTTTAAAACCTCTCAAGCCTTCTGCTGAGCAAACCACAGGCAATAATGATGCCCGTGATTAAGACATCTGAAATAAGAAGTGGATGTTATGGTTGCCTTGGGGATAGTATTCAATGGAATTATTGTGTAGATTTCTGGTATTCGTGGGTAGAAAGATGAAGATGAGATCGTTGAACAGACATATGGAATTGACACTATGTTTTGAAGAATCTTGGTGATGAAATAATGAAGAAAGATGGAAAGGTAGGATCACAAGGCCAATATAGAACTAAGATTTTCAGATAGAGAAATTTTATATATGTCTGTGAGCTGAACAGAAGAAAACAGTGGAAAAGTAGACATTGAAAGCATAGGGGAGAAGAGTTCTGAATAGTGTAATGCCTTGGTTTTAAGTACTAGTTACACCTCTCAAATTCTGATCTCCATTAAATGACTCACATTATGTACAAAAAATGGACAAATCCGCACAGCTGCTTGAAACTAGCTTAAAGCCATTTACCCCTTCTCCTACATTGTTTTGCTGTTATCTGACGTTCAATGCCAGATATATCAATAGTATAAACTCCAAAGCACATTTTTATTTTTAATAGATCAGTATCTTATATTTTAGTTTTGCCCATATATTACATTATATAGGAGGGTTATTCTTTCCTTCCTGCACATTCAGGCTGCATTCTGAGACTCTGAATGAGCCACTACATTCAGTGAAAGAGCTGCGATTTACAGCTTATCTGAAATGATGCAAAGAAAGTAGACATACAAAGAGGATAAATGGAGGACAAAAGAAGGTGGTAGAACTAAAAGTAAAAATCTAATGAAAATAACATTTAAACACATGGTGTGAAATCAGAGGGTAGAAACAGAAAATAATGATGGATATACCTTAAGCAAAAAAAAAAAAAAAGTAGCTAGTCTGATAATGCTATGTAAATGGTCTAAATATTTTATATATGATGATAAATAATATTTTATTCACAGATATATTGGTATGCTTTTAGCTGATAATTTATTAGAAACCCAAACAGAGGAACCAAAAATTAGGGTTTTATCAATTTAAGTTATACAACCAGAGCCATCAGCTATGATTTTATTTAATTTACATTTGAGTAACAAAAGTTTCAGAAACCTGAATTATAATAATTTTAAATAATTTTAAAGTACTGCTTAAAGTTCTAAGCAAACAGTTATCTTTTAAAATCTATTTTGTAAGGCATTTGCCATTTTTAAAAAAAACATAAATGCCCTTTGAGAAAGTTTTAGAAATTCTTGCTAGAGATTTGAAAATAAAAATGTTTTTAAACATCCATTTTTTCATAAGCTTTATAAAATACTGTGTTCCACCAGAATTCTAATATACTACAAACCCCCTGTGGAGTACAGTAAAAAGATTTCTATGTAGTTCATATGTCTTTTTTTCTGACTAATGGAAAACAAATGAAATGATGAAAAAGTCACATTAGAGTCAGTCACACATCATAAATTGCCTTTCTTAGTGTGTCATTGTATAAAATGACTTGATGTGCCCCAGAGGAGAATTCCCTTAAAACACATACCCTTCTCATTCCGAACTTTAGCTTCATAAAGCAGGAAAGACAGAAAAGTATAGTAATGCCCATCTGAACCGCTTGATGTTATAATACATGTAGGCAACTATAGTTGGAACCAGTGAAAAGTTATAAAGAATGGAAAATATCCCTTCTATAATATACCCTGTGTAACAAGAAGATTAATAGATTTCTAAGTTCATATTTTCTTTTATTAAACTGCCTAAAATACCCACACATTACCCTAAAACTCAAACAACTCTGTCATAAGTGAAAGGCGGAAATATTTGTGCACACTTGTCATTTAATAAAAATATTAAATTTTCTCTTTCCATAAACTCATCATGGGAATGGTTTTAAATAATGGGCTCAGTACCAATAAACCCTGAATATAAAGGCTGCATTTGGCTGATTCTAGACAATACTCTCTTACATACATACATACACACACACACACACACACACACACACAATTTAAAAATGCTCTCAAAATGAAACAAAATGAAAAAGAATGAAAAGCACTTTAGCATTTATACCATCTGCTACATTATACTTACAATCCATTTAGCATAACTCCCTTCTTAGTTTGCAAAATGAAACATACTAGTTTTGTACACTCTCCAAATCCAGTAGGCACCAATCATGTAGAATTTAAGTTACACGGCCACATTCCACAGCCTTGATATTTTTCCAATTACTTAGTTTTCATTATAATCACGAAAACTTTTCATATTGATATGATGGATACTTACACATGAGATGGCATTTTTTAAATGGTGTCCATACCGGTGGCAGTAAAATTTAATCTAAGATACTAGATAGGTACAGCATTGGCCAGCGCTTGATTCTTTTATTATGTAAAATACATGTGGAGTATTCTTTATTTGAAGCTAACTTTTTATATGATTCTTTTATGGAGAGCTATTGTTTAGAAAAACCAGCCCTTCCTTAGCTGTGAAACACACAAAAATAGGAACATTATATTAGTAATATGAGTATACATGAAGTTACCATCCCCATTTCCACAGTATTTTTATTCCATTTTTACAAGACCTCGAATCCTTTGAAGAACATTTTCTCATTTTTTCCCACTCTATTTGCTCACCTTTTAGCTTAGCCTAGTGACAACTGTCATAACTTGAGTATCTGATTTACTATCTTTTTGCCCACCATAGATATTGTGATTTTATTGAACAAACACATTTTCCACACAGTAATTTTCCCAGCATTTCTAAACTTCACAGATCAAATAATCTTCTCCTCCATCTTTTTTAGCTTCCCGTGCTCATGGTCAGACTCTAGCCAAGTATTACCCAATAGAAATATAATACAACCATACTTAAAAAAACAGTGTAATAGACTCACATACACACACTATGAAGAAACAGCTAAAATTCATTTTAATTGTACATTGTTTTTAAACCAATGTATCCACAATATTTTGGACACTGGTGAAAATCCCTGTGTTAAAATTACAATATGCTCCATCCAAACCAAGACTAACAAGAAAATGTATGGTTTATAAGGACCTGGAAACTTAGGGAAACCTGAGGAAATTGAGAGAATTATAAATAGGATAAAACCTATCTTCAGCCACTCTGATAAAAAAGTTTTTTGAAACAGGAATCAGCTAAGATATAGAATGTAGAAATGGCACTTTTCTTTCACAAGAGCAAAGAGATTAATACCTAATACACTATTAGCAAGAGAAAAATATCTTTTCTCTTTTTATTGTAATACAATTATTTTTGCTATGCCAGTGAAAAGCTCACTTATTTTCTTTGAAATAGTTTCAATAAAAATAATTATAGACTATAGCTCTCATAAAAGCCCATGATCTTAATGACATGACTTGAAACATACAAATTATAACAAATTATGCTTTTTAATTATCACTTCATACATTTCACACATATTGTCAGTGTTTGAATGACATTTTTGGGAAGTTGAAGGCATGCCTATTACTATTTTTTTCTGCTCTGAAAGTAATTGACAGCAGCTTCCTCTTTGTGTCTCCTTTTTAAAAAATTACAAAACTCTATATTGCAGCCATAATTCCCACATGTCCATTAGCACTTCCCTTTGGTAACAAAAATTGTATGCTTTACCTTTTAAACTAAATTTGTGTTTCCTTTTCTGTCAAATATAGTTTAATATATCAACATATAATATTCAATTTAAAAGAAACACAACTAAAAAGAGACTGTCAAAAACTGACAGTTCTGGTTTCCTAGTAGCTATTGAACTTCATAAGAAAATTGTGGGATGAAAATAAAATAAAAGATAATGTAACACTACAGGGCTTCGCTGGTGGCGCAGTGGTTGAGAATCCGCCTGCCGATGCAGGAGACACGGGTTCGTGCCCTGGTCCGGGAAGATCCCACATGCCGCGGAGCAACTAAGCCCGTGAGCCATGGCCGCTAGGCCTGCGCGTCCGGAGCCTGTGCTCCGCAACGGGAGAGGCCACAACAGTGAGAGGCCCGCATACCGCCAAAAAAAAAAAAAAAAAAAAAAAAAAAAACACAGAAAAAGATAATGTAACACTACAAACAATATACACAGAAATATAGGCATCTCAGTTTTAAAGAGAACGCTCCCTTTAAGCATGTCTTTATTGAGGATTAAAAATATATACGTAAATTCTGTATAAAATGTGTATATGTACATTTATCTGTCTCTAAGATTGCAAGGAAAAGGCAAATTTACAAGTGGGAGGAAGAGGTGCTGTCAGCTAGAGCATCTCTCATCCTCCTTACCTTGATAACGCCAAGGAGAAAGGAAAATGAAAAAACTTTTGTCAAAATTATTTGGAAACATGCTAATCAATCGTGCTGAATAGGTTCTCATAGAGAAAGATAAGGAGAGCCTTAATCTATGGAATGCTTTTAGCGTGGTGCTTCTGGTCTGCCTGGGCTTCTTATGATAAACAAACCTGGAATTTTTGTATTTATGGGGCATGACCAGTGGTCTGCTGGAGTTGTGGCTCAAACCGGTGTTTGAGCACCAACTGTATACATCCCTTTCCTACCCTAAATCCAGAGACACCACAATGTAGGCTTAAAATCACCCACAATGTATTTACATCACAAAGACTAGCAGATGCAGGCTTCCCTGGTGGCACAGCGGATAAGAATCTGCCTGCCAATGAAGGGGACACAGGTTCGATCCCTGATCTGGGAAGATCCCACACGCTGCCGAGTAACTACGCCCGTGCGCTACAACTACTGAAGCCCGCGCGCCTAGAGCCTGTGCTCCAGAAGAGAAGCCACCGCAAAGAGAAGCCCGCGCACTGCAACTAGGGAAAGCCCACGCGTGGCAGTGAAGACCCAATGCAGCCAAAAATAAATAAATAAATGAAAAAAAAAAAAAAAAAAGACTAGCATATGCTATAAATCTGGGCTTTTGTACAATTCCCACAGCCAGAGAACAAATTGTTAAACATATAACAGCATGTCATTTCCATTTTCCCCCCTTGTATTTGGTTCTAGTGTGAAGACTCACCCCCATCTTTAAAGAGCTCCGGGACGAACTCCTAACCAGAGGAGTGGCGTGTTATGGGGTGGGGGTGGGGCACTTCCGGCACAGCTGAGCAAACAGCTCTTCCAAACAAGCCACAGCAACAACAACCTGGGCAAAGTTGTCAAAAACAATCATTGAAAGACCCAGGAAAGTGGTGAAAAGGCATCGTGCAACGATTGAGAAACAGATATTCAAGAATGTCTGTTGAATCTCAGGAAGAGCAGTAGATGTAACCAGAAACCGCTTTCTCCGTGGCTCCCCGGATCCACGGTTGGAAATTCTACACAGCCAGGCAGGACGGACCGTCAGGCATTAGCAGCTCTGCTGTCTGAGCACGGGAGGTTGACGTTATTTGAAGCACTGTGTAAACAAATCCATGCCCAGATCTTAAAAGATGCCTCTAGGACCACATAGCTAGCTAGTGGACCACGCTGATTAAAAGCGCTGAGCATATCTGAACTGTCAGCAAGTTTCGACACTTCGAAAACCAAGCCATGCATTTTTAACAGTTTCATGTGTATTTCTTCAGCCTGGGTCTGTCTGGAACCTCTCACTTCAGCTACTCTTTGCCGTGTTCCTAAATTCAATTCTCATGCATCAACTGTTTGTCATAGAACCCCAGACTCCAAATGATCTGTGCTTTCTCTCTCTAAACCGTATTTTCCAATGCTAACTTTCTGACCAACAATTCCCATTGTTCTGCCTTAATTTAGTTCCGTTTTAAAGAAACGCCCCCCCCACCCCCACCATCATCACGCGTAGCATCTTTACTAAGACTTTGCCTCCTCCTTGCCTGAGTTAAAATACGGATCTTCTCTGAGGACACTGTTTCTCCTATGCCATGTATGAAAGGCTGCTAATTGTCTTGTAGCCCATGACCCTAACGTTCAGGGTGATCTGGTGCTGTCACTGATACCTGTTTGCTACCATTTACGTCTTCGGTTCATCTTCACCAGAGTAATTTCCTAAGCCTACAGACTCTAGTGCAAATCGATTGAGAATTTGCACCCTGGATCACAATTTCCTTTCCTGCCGTAATCCTAGATGGCTTCTGTGTCTACAAAGATGTCCAAGAGAACACATTAGATTTTAATATCAATACCCTTTTCATTTCTTTGGCCTGCTTTCCACACCTTCCCAGCCCATTACTCTTTAAACAGCACTTTTGATCTTATTACAACCTGGAACTCTTCAAACAAATTAAACAAATGACAACTTATCAAACCTTCATAACCGTTTCTACCTTTCTAGTTCCTTCACTCCATTATCCCTCTCTTCCTCTTCCTCTTTCTTAAGCTTTCAAACACCTGCACTTTTTCAAATGCCACCTTTATACTCTCAGCCCCTGTCACTTTCATACCAAAATGATTTTTCTTTCCAACCGTAATTTTACTTGCACTTTCAACTACCTTATTCCTTTAAACTTTGGCTATATTCTGTAATATTATATGGTACTTAAACTTTTGTTAACCTTATCATTCTTTTTTTTCTAGTCCTTTTGGGGACTACTGGTTATTTTTGAAAATACTTCATAACCACAATAACTACTGTTCAAATTTATGGTCTTTAGTCTAGGGATTGTTCTCTTCCTTTGGGACCCTTTCAAATGCCCTTGGTCAATTTCATGTCATATCTTCTATGGTGTTTCATTGAAACAAACAAACAAAAAACTGGTACCAACATTAATCTTGACCACACTTTTATCTTTCTGTCATTCGCTCACAATCTTTTTCTCCCTCTCTCTGGAAGTTACCAGCCCTCTTACTACACTTACCCATCGGTTTGTGTTTCTCTTTAGCTGTCACTTTCCTTCCCTTCACTGAAATTTTTGCTAGAGGTAATGTATGCACCAACTATCTTTCATTAATATTTACTATATGCCTTACATATGAGCTATGTATTTACAATATGTGGTTTACAATAAAATATAGGGGATTTTGAAATGTAACAACAAAAAAATATTTACAAAAAAGAATCTGTAGTTTTGCCGGGACTCAATCCATTAGGTTATTTTTGCATTTATTTGAAAAGTTATAAAGAAAGTATTCTTCCTAGGCTTATATCTCAACAGCTGATATATCAGTTTCCCCCTCACTCTTTGAGGTAGGTCACTATCCACTTCTCACCAATATCCAGTTCTTCTTTCCTTCCTGGGTCTCTGTAGAAGGTTGTGACTGGCCCCCAATATAATCTTAGTGTAAGAGACATGTAACATTTTGGAGCTGAGGCAGTGAAGAAGTCTCCAGAATTCTCCAGCCTCGGATCCCTTTTGCAAATATCATGGGGGCAGCCTTGTATTGAGATACAGAGCCACAGAGTATTACCTGGGGGTAACACCTCTTTGAACTGATATACTTCTCATCTTAGTGATCTTTCTCTGTAGCCTCTAACACAGTGGAATACATCTTTGTTTCTCGGGCTTTCTTTCCTTGACTTCCATCAATTTATTGGGAAGCCTCACACAGATGGCATAGGGCGATCAATAAATCAAAACACAAATTCAGCATCTTCCCCCAAACATGTTCTTTCTCATTTATTATCCCTGCATGATAAAATTCATATATGCTCGACTAAGTCCAATAGCCACAAGTCAAATTTTCTCTTTCCTTTTTGCCTGCATCTTAATTTACAAAGTCCAGATTGTACCCTTGAATCTCTTAAAGCCTATTCCTACTTTCTTTTCCCATTGTTATTTCCATAGAGTCCCTTATACATTTTTCCAAAAGGATTGCAGTCTACTCCATACCTGGCTCCCGCTTAGAGGTAAGTGCATTTTCCATTTGGAAAAGGAAGAGTTGGAAAATAACAAAAAGCGGTCACCCATTGATAGTACCTACCATATCCTGCTGTACGAAAGAATCAAGGAATCCCAAGCATTCTTTAGGCTCTAATATCTAGAAGAGCTCTCCTGGCTGCTACCTCCCACTGCTGTACCTCGCAGTAGGCATTTTGAGGGTGCCTTTGTTATCCACTTCTGTTGGATGCCTGCGGATTTCCTAAACTGAGAGGCATTCCCAAACTGTTATCCAGGCCTGAATTTCCCCGGCATTTCACATGCCCCTCAAACCCGTGGGAGGCTTCAGGACTTATTTGCTTTTGGTTGACTTCGTTAGCTAGAGTTCTAGAGATCTAGAAAACTTGCCTAAGTATTTTACTTGCATTTTGGTACTTCTGTGTCCTACCTGTAAACTGTCCTTCTCTCTGCACAAATCCTAATCCCATCTCCAGGTTCCCCACCTTCGTTTCCAGACAATCAATGCAAAATCAACACCTTAGGGCAGTCACCCCAAATTTGTGTTCTATATCTAGCTCTAAATCAGCTTCAATTTCAAAATAACCTTTCTCTCATCTCTTCTTTCTCCAACCAGCACTCTCTCACTGCTCCCGACACATTACTCCCATTAAGTGCTTAACCAGTTTTATCTGAGAAAGGTCTAGGAATATCAGCTTATTCTGTTTGAGAAATCTTTTGTCTGACTCAGTCCTCTCTCAAAATTGTAAAATTTTGAGACAGGACCTGTCTCTGTATTGTAAAACTTGGCATGGGGCAGATCATTTAATTTTTCTGAATTTCTCAATCTCCAGATTATGACTGGTCCATTTTGGACTTCAGTCTGCACACAGAAAAGGGCTTTCTTCGAAAATGTGCAATTTCTTTCCTTTCTGCATTCAGACCACTTACTTCAGTTCATCTCTTTCTCCAATTATTACCCGTGGCTTTAAGAAATATCCAGTACACATTAGACTCCTTACATTTTTTGTTCTTTTAACCAATCAACTACAATGGCAATATAAACTAGAGGTGGGAATGTAAATCGGTGTAGCCACTATGGAGAACAGTATGGAAGTTCATTAAAAAACTAAAAGTAGAGCTACCATATGATCCAGCAATCCCACTCCTGGGCATGTATCCAGACAAAACCATATTTTGAAAAGACACATGCACCCCAATGTTCATAGCAGCACTATTTACAATAGCCAAGACATGGAAGCAACCTAAGTGTCCATTGACAGAGAAATGGATAAAGAAGATATGGTGTGTATATATATATATATATATATATATATATATATATATATATATATATATATATATACAATGGGATGTTAGCCATAAAAAAGAATGAAATAATGTCATTTGCAGCAACATGGATGTACCTGGAGATGATTATACTAAGTGAAGTAAGTCAGACAGAGAAAGACAAATATCATATGATATCACTTATATGTGGAATCTAAAAAATGATACAAATGAACTTATTTACAAAGCAGAAACAGACTCACAGACTTAGAAAACAAACTCATGGTTACCAAAGGGGAAAGCTGGGGGCAAGAGATAAATTAGGAGGTTGGGATTAACATATACACACTATTATATAAAACAGATCATCAACAAGGACCTACTATATAGCACAGGGAACTCTACTCAATACTCTGTAATAACCTATATGGGAAAAGAATCTGAAAAAGAATAGATATATGTATACATATAACAAAATCACTTTGTTGTACACAAATTAACACAACATTGTAAATCAACTATACTTTTTTAATAAAAATTAAAAATATAAAAAATAAAGGGAAAATGGTTTGTAAAGAGAGCCTAGGCACTAGAAAAGGGAAAGAAGTTGAATAAACCCTGGGTAGAGAAAATATAGACTATACTCTATGCCTTGATTTATGTTTTCTTTCTAATGAAGTATAAACCAACATAATTCAACTGAAGGAAGAGAAGATAAATATTACTGAAATTCAAGGAAGTTGTATTTTATAAAACAATTTTATAACAAATTCGGACTTTATCTAAATTTGTATTTGCTAATTATGGTGCTTTTAATTTTGTACGTTTCATAATATAATTTTACAATTACTCTAATATATATTTGATTCAGAAATGCAACACAGTGTGATTACACCATTAATTTTGCCATTTACACTGTATCGGTAAGTTAACAAGGAGTATAGCTAAAAGAGTAAAACAAAACATAAATAAGAAGTCAGTCTGAAGATTTTAATGAATAACTTTTTTTATTTTTTTTTTTTTTTTTTTTATTTTTATTTTTTTTTTCGGCATGCGGGCCTCTCACTGTTGTGGCCTCTCCCGTTGCGGAGCACAGGCTCCGGACGCACAGGCTCAGCGGCCATGGCTCACGGGCTTAGTTGCTCCGCGGCATGTGGGATCTTCCCGGACCCGGGCACGAACCCGTGTCTCCTGCATTGGCAGGCGGATTCTCAACCACTGCGCCACCAGGGAAGCCCGATGAATAACTTTTTTTAGAAGTTTAAGCAAAATACTGTTTAAGTGAACTTTAAAGTTAAAATTTGTCTCAACATAGAGAAAAGACAGATACCTAGCTCCCATGTAAAAGGCATTAATAGAGTGAAGAATTAGCTGAGGAGAAAATTCTGCTTTCTCTTGTAATATCAAAGGCATTCAGTTAGGTTAATTATACAAATTAAAAGTAGAATTTTTTTTGTTCTTCTATAAAGAATGTAATACAATAAACTGAAGTGTATCAAAATATTATTCCATAGTAGGTCTGCAACAAATGCTCCCTGAATAAATGAATGAGCCAATGATGATTCTGATTAATTTATACTGTCCCAAGTATGGAGTCATTTTTAATTTAACTTTAATGAGAAAACAAGCTCTGTAGAAAAATGAGTTATACTATATTATTTAGTGAGGATTATGTATATACATTATTTTTAGAGAAAAAAATTCAAAATACTATAATTTAATACTCTCCTCTTTGTGTCTGCATATCCGATTACCATACTTTGCAAAACTTTCTCTAGGGGACCTTGTGGGAACAGATAGGAATGGAGGAAATATGTTTTAAAAATCCTTAAGTGATATTTTGGGGGAGTTTAGAGCACAAAAAAGCAATGAATTATTAAAGATGTAAGAAAAAATAATAACATAAAAAGCAGTGCATTCTTGGCAAAGATTTTTCCTACATAAGCTGAGTTTTCCTAAATTCAACTAAAATATATCATGGCTTTTCAGAGGTCAGGAATGTTATGCTGCTGATGGTTTCAGTAAGGTTAAAATCATAATTTTAATCATGGTAATTTATATACCGGAATGACAATAGAATTCATTTTAATTTGAGGAGAACATATGGGAAAAGATTCAATATTCTGTATACACTCTCATGTCTTTTCAGTGCTCGAGTTCAAATGGTGCTTCTCTGATTTAATATAGGAAACTGGATTCTGTTCTATTCATTATGAATATGTGAATTCATTTGTCTGCCACAGGATCTTTAACAAAATGGACCACATTTTACTATGTTTTGCATGCAATAGTGCTTGGCACACAATATTTTGCGGGTAGTATATGGTACAAACAATGATGTGAGCAGTTGTCTGTTGGTTTCTTTTAACATATTTTGCTGTAACTGCAGAGTTTAACATCAGGTATGATCAAGATGAGTATCAATATTAAGTAGTGAAATTTCTTAAAAAATTGTTCTGAAAATCAAGATCAATACTTATTTGGAAAAGAGAAACAGAAGTTCTACACTTATGAGCTGAAAATAGCGGCTTCTGTTTTTCTATGCAGAGATAGAATCCGTGCTTCTCAATATGTAAAGAAATTGCATTTGAAAGTCAAAAAAACACTAAGTATATCCTTAAGATTAAGTCATGTTATCAGAAATCTGTAATGGTTGTATGGTGCCAAAATATTGGCTCTGAAGGAAATTATGGAAACACCCAGGTTAAGTACTGATATTTACAATGTTTGCAATAGAAGTTAGTGCAGTTATGTCAAATAAGGGATGTTGATGATATACAAGATACATGGTAGCAGGTTAGTAACAGTTACAGTATTTGAAGTAGTTTTCACGAAGAGGATCATATTACAATTAACACTAATGAGTGCTTAGTATTCCCATAGGTGAAGGAAAAAGGGAAATATTCTGCCAATGTTAAAGGAAAGGGATACAAATTAAATGCACTCACCATGTACTGAAGGAAATGTGCACACTAGTAAGATCGGAGATTAGAATTTTATTCATTTATTCATTCAACAAATATTTATGGTTAATACAGTAAATTCACAGTATATAATCTGTGGGTGGTATCAGAATGAATACTGCCTAGTCACTGTATAGTATGAAACAAGGGAAGGGGATTTATTGGAAAAAAGGAAGTATATGATAGAGAATGGGGTCAAAAAATATTCCCTGTGGGTCAGATCCAGGCCACCAGCTGTTTTATACATAAAGTTTTATTGGCACACGGCTACACTCATTCATTTACATGCTGTCTATGGCTGCTTGTTTGCTACCATGGCAGCGTTGAGTAATTTTGACAAAGGCTATATGGCTGACAAAGCCCAGAATGTTTTTGGTCTGCTCTATTCCAGACAATTTGCTCACCCTTGGAATAAAATATAAACAGTTTATAGCAGGCCAAAATTATGAGTGCTTTAGGGCAGGCCAAGGAATATTCATTTCAGTCATTGGATAAGTAGATCACTGAAAGCTTTTGATCAGTATATTGGTTCCCTGTAGCTACTATGATAAATTACCACAAACCTGGCTTAAAGCAACAGAAATTTATTTTCTCATAGTTCTGTAGGCCAGGAGTCCAAAATCAGTATCAATGGGCCAAAATGAAGGTTTCGGCAAGGCTGCACTCCCTCCAGAGGCTCTAAAAAAGATGATATTTCTTGCCCTTTCAGTTTCTGGTGCCTGTCAGCATTCCTTGAGCTAGGCCACATCACTCCAGTCTTCAAGGCCAGCATCTTCAAGTATCTCTCTGCGACATCTTTACATCACATTTTCATGTACATGTGCATGTGTGTGCATGTGAAATCTCTCTCTGCCTGTCTCTTATAAGGATATGTGCAAGTGATAGAATTTAGGGCTCACATGGATAATCCAGGATAATCTCCCCATTTTGAGATCCTTAACTTAATCACATCTGCAATGCTTTGCCAAATTCGGTAGCATTCACATGTTCCAGGGTATGAGGACAGGGATATATATACATATACATATATGTGTATATATATGTATCTTTGCAGGAGGAGGCATGTGTTAGTTTAATACAATCAGTAACTTAAGAAAAGTAACATTTTAATCTGGTGACCATGTATAGTACTAATTATAGTGAAGTGACACTGGGGAAAATAAAAAGGAAAGATAGAATACTTTGTAGTAAATACAGTGAGTTGACTAGTACCTGAAATACGGTTTTGAAAATGTGAATAAAATAGAGATACATTTGTAGCAAAGAAGAAAAAAAAGATAGCATTTTACATTTTATTACCCTTTGAGATTTACAAATATCATTCAATTAAATTAGTTACCCCATCAAGAGATTTTCTAATCTACTCAATGTCTAGCCTTTTGCCTTCCTATCTGAACAATTACTATATGAATAAGAATTGTTACTGATGTGAGGGAGATACAGGTACAGGTTATGGAGGCAGAACACATAGGAAAAAAGTTTGGGATACATTATTTTAACCTAATCTTCACTGTATCAGAATTATATAACTGGTTAGGCCTTAATATATGAAATTCTCAGAAGAGAAATCTATGGTTTAGAGAGTTTAAATGATGTTCCTCTAGTTCTCAAGCCCAAACACACATTTTCTATTTCACAAACAAAAATATTTGGTGGTGCCTTAAAATAAAAGCACTGAGTTCTTTATTTCTGGTCCATGGCTAGGCCCCAGGATCTGACATAGATTAAGATTAGTCTTCCAGCTGGTTGACTGACTAAGGGAATGAAACACTCAACCACACCTGGATTTGATTTAGATACCAGATTCTGGACTTGGAGATGATGCAGTTATGGAGCAAGGTATCTGTGTAACTTAGGAAGAGTTGAGTGCATTTTGCATGTGGGAAGGACATGAAGCATTGTGGGCCAGAGGACAGATGGTGGTAGCCAACCTCCACACGGACCCCTGTGATCTCTTCTTCTTGGTTTTCACACCCTTGTGTAGGCCTTGCCTACATTGTACTGGAGTTGCTGTATCTGAACAACATATGGCAAAATTGATTTTGCATCACTTCCAAAATTGTTATTAAATCTGTGACTTCTGTCTTATTTTTCTTTTTTCTCCCTCTCTCTCTCTTCTTTAGGTCACTCTGGGAAAACAAGTTGTTATCTTTTGAGCAACCCATGGGGAGGCCCAACTGCCAGGGAACTGAAGCCTCAGGCCAACAGCCAGCAAGGAACTGAGGGCTCCAACAGCCACATGAGTGAGCTCAGAAGCAAACTCTTGAGCCACAGTTGACCCTTCAGACGTCTTCAACCCTGCCCTTCAGCATAACTGCAACCTAGTGAGAGCCCAGTTAATCCATTCAAGAATACCAGGCACTCAGAAAATGACAAGTGGGTTAAGAAATGTTTGTTGTTTTACACTGCCACGGTTCACATAATTTTGCTATGTGGTGATAAATAACTAAAAACTTTAAAAAATATACGTGTGTATACACAAACACACATATACATACTAACACAAACTAACCAAGTTCAGTCTAAAGTTATATAAAAGTAAGCATGTATAAAAGAATAAGAATAGGTCAGAAAGGTAGTATAAAGATAGGCTGCCAGTTTTTCTAAATATTTAAACATAAAATCACAATATTTAGATCATAGTGATCCTGGTGCATGAAGAGAAAATTCAGTGGGCAGGAGAAAGGCAAGTTCAAAAATACAGGAAATTTGACATTTCAAATGAGAAGAAGAAATATGAATTTTTCAACATATTTTATTGATACCTCTAGGTAGTAACTTGGGGAAATAATAAAATTTGACTCTTACCAAATATTTTATTAAATTAATTTATAGATGTGTCAAAGATTCACACTAGTAGAAAATTAAATTTTAGCAACTTTTAAAAATACTGTGAGAGGTCCTGTTGTTTTCTGTGGTTGTTTTAATAATTTGATAGTTTAATTAATTTAATAATTTAATAGTTTTGATGGCAAAAGTCTTGGGAAAAACTTAAAACTGGAAAGCCAAAAATAGTTAAAAATAAAAAACTTGATTACAAGATTTTGACCTGTCTACATGGCAAAGCAAAATCATAAACTATAATCACGGTTTTCAAAAGACAAAACAACAAAATAGACTCAAAAAAAAAAAAAATTCAACTCATTCCACAAGCAAAGTGTCCATTTTAATACTGTTAGGGTGATCCATTTGAAATCTCTCTTATTGCCAAAGAATCAGATAGTTATAATTTTTATTATACATGTATATAATAAACATAATATATATAATATTTATGTATAAAGAATATATATATAATCCTGAAAGTTCTTATTATCAAGATCAACAATGCAATTAGGGAAATAAAAGGAAAGGATTCTTAACATGCTTTTATGGAAAAATCAAGCATAACTCATTCTAAATACAAAAAAGATGCTCAACGTCAATCATAATGAGAGAAATGCTAAATTAAAGATACAATTTTTATTTTATTGTATTGACCAATTTTGATAACTCAATCTTTTGTTGAGTTTTTTTTTCATATGTTAGTTGGAATGAAATTTCAAACTAATTGGGCAGTCATTGAGAATTTCTATCAAAACTAAAAGCAAAATTAAGCAAACGGGACCTAATTAAAATTAAAAGCTTTGGCAGAGCAAAGGAAACCATTGACAAAACAAAAAGACAACATTCTGAATGGGAGAAAATATTTGCTGATGATATGACAGATAAGGGGTTAATATCCAACATATGTAAACAGCTCATACAACTCAACATCAAAAAGACAAAAAACTGAATTAATAAATGGGCAGAAGAATTGAATATACATTTTCTTTCCAAAGAGGAAATGCAGATGACCTACAGGCATATGAAAAGATGCTCAAAATCACTAACCATCAGAGAAATGCAAATCAAAACCACAATGAGATATCATCTTGCACTTGTCAGAATGGCTATCATCAAAAAGAACACAAATAACAAAAGTTGGCAAGGATGTAGAGAAAAGGGAACCCTTGCACACTGGTGATGGGAGTGTAAATTTGAGCAGCCACTGTGGAAAACAATATGGAAGTTTTCAAAAAACTAAAAATAGAATTACCATATGACCCAACGATTCCACTCCTAGGAATATATCTGAAAAAAGCAAAAACACTAATTCAGAAAGACAAATGTACCCCAATGTTCATAGTGGCATTATTTACAGTTGCCAAGATATAGAAGCAACCTAAGTGTCCATCAACAGATGAATAGATAAAGAGGATGTGGTATACACACACACACATATATAAACAATGGAATACTACTCAACCATAAAAAAGAATGAAATTTTGCCATTTGCAGCAACATGGATGGATTTGGAGAGTATTATGCTGAGTGAAATAAGTCAGACAGAGAAAGACAAATACTGTACGATATCACTTATATGTGGAATCTAAAAAAATACAACAAACTAGTGAATATAACAAAAAAGAAGCAGTCTCAAAGATATAAAGAACAAAGTAGTGGTTACCAGTGGGGAGAGGGAAAGTGGGAGGGGCAGTATAGGGGTAGGGGATTAAGAGGTACAAACTATTATGTATAAAATAAGCTACAAGGATATATTGTACAACATAGGGAATATAGGCAATATTTTATAATAACTATAAATAGAGTATAACCTTTAAAATTGAGTACACTTGTAGCTTATGTAATATTGTACATCAACTATACTTCAATTAAAATAAAAATAAAAAAGAATTCCTATCAAAACTAAAGATTATCTTTTGATCTAGAAATTCCATATTTAGTTAACTTCCTAAAGATATAATTGAAAGTTTTCAAAATAATGTATATATAATATGGTTCATAGGTGATTTTTTTTCTTCTAAAATATTGTAAGCATTATAATGATTAGAGCTCCATGAATCATACACATCCATAAAATATTTCCATCAACTTTAAGAAGATAAGGAAACTACATATGTCCTAGTGTAAGAAAATCTGCAAGGGAGAGTATTAAGTATAAATAGCAAGTGTAGAATAATATGTATAATTTGATATAACTTGCTCAAGATAACAACAAAGATATAATTATGAATAGGCATTGTGTGATGCATGGAATAGAGTTCAAAGGATAAAAAGAAAGTAATGTTAGTGGCTGTCTCTAGGGAGAAAACTGAGGATTTAGGGACCAAATTCAAGAGCAATATATTTTAGTACTTGTGAATTTTGTACATGAGCATTATAAATGAAAAACTGCATAAATATTTTAAACTACAAAATACAATATGCAGGGTTTGCATATAAAGTACCCAATGTATATAATGCTCAACTATTACATAAACATGATTTTCATATTTTTAAAACTACCTTTCTTAAGATTTTTAACATAAAATATTTATTTATAGCTCCATTAAAGTACAGGTCCAGGTCATAAATAATTCTGTTCAGTGCAAAAGAGATTACGGATGTGGCTCATAAAGAACAATTTGTTACATGTAAAATTGTCAAAATTAGTATAATTTTTCATTTTTAAAGGGAAAAAGAATAGTAACTATTTAGATTACTTATTAATGAGAGAACAAAGTCTTTGATCCTAATTAAATTTTGAGAATTTATGTGTTATTATCGCCTAATACTTCAGTGAGAAAAAGTGTCAAAAAGAAATGAAATGAGGGAAACAAGGGGTAGAAATGAGAATTTATTCCTTAAACATGGCTGGCAGCCTGGATCATTTAATTCCATCACAGTGTATTATAATCTGCAGAGGTGTTAATTATTTGAACATTTTACACTAGCCTTTTAAATCGAGGTTTTAAAAACACATTTTAGTGACTTTGATTTCAGACATGTCACTTACATTTTGCTTTCTGATGAGCACTGGAGCATATAGTATACTAAAGTACTTGGAAAATTCATTCTACACACTTACTTCCTAGAAGTCAAAAAAAAGGAAGAAATAATGAAAAATGTAGGTAGGGCTTATAGCTATGAAATGAAATTCAAAGATATTCCTTTAAATGAGCATCTTCAAGAATGTTTTTGTTTTCAACACTATTAAATATTCCGCTGAAATTATTACGTGGGCAATTTAGCCAAATGTCAAATGATGGAACCTGAAAGTGCATTAAGAGCTTTCCATGAATTACTAACTACAGGTATAGTGAAGTGAATTATGAATTTGACTATAACTTTTTCAGTAAAGGTGAAAAAGAAAACAATAAAAGGTGAATAATAAGTACCATTTACAGAGAACCATATAACTAAAATTAGTATGTCAGATGGTCAAATGATGACCTATAAGGGCAAATTGCATTGAGAAATATTTGTATGGTGGAGCTAAATTTTCCCCACCTTTGTCATTATTACTCTAGTCCTGCATAGTCTTTGCATCCCGCTTTCTTATTGGTATCATTGGTTTAGTCTCTCCAATCCTATATCTTTTGAACTACAAGGAAAAAAAAAACCACAACTCTGTTCATAATGCAGCTATTCACCTGGCTCCTTTCCACCATAGTTCCACAGAGGAAATTGAGTGTGACACCCCTTTACTGCTTGGAAGAAACTGCCTGCTGTCAGCATGATTTCTCTCCTTATAAAATTGTCATTGTGGTTTTACCTGTCTCTTTCAGGAAAGACGGCCTATCTTAAAGGGAGCCAAGCCAGAAAATCATTTTGATAACACACTCAAAGATTTGTGGCCTCTCTTTGAATATGGGAGGGCTGGAATAATTATATTAAAACATAGTTCCTTTAGAAAAACTATACATATTAGTATACTGTATTGGGAGTTCACAATATTGTAATACTCCATACAATAAAGCAATGGTTCTCGAAATACATTTTCCAAAACAGAGGTGTCATCCTCAGTATCTCCAGGGAGCTTGTTAGAAACATAAATCATTAAACCACACCCCAGACAAACTGAATCAGAACTTTGGGAGAGAGGACCCAAGAATCTGTATATAATAAATTTTCCAAGTGATTCTGATTCATGCTCAAGTTTTGAGAACTAAATTTAAAAGAAAACAGCTGGGATAGTGGGAAATACCTGAGTTCTAGAATGGAAGTACCAAATTGTGAAAACTTGCTCTCCTAGAGGAAGCAGTGGAATATAATTATTTAATATCTTGGTCTCTGTGTGTCTATCCAACAGTATTGAAATTGTGTTTCCACCAATTACAGATTGTGAGAGCTCAAGCAACATATTGGTTATAATTTTTATCCTCTGAAATAAAATAATAGTAGCTTTTAACAGTTATTTAATAAGGAGTTAATATAGTTATCTGTTATATTTTGCATTTCATTTATTAATCTTATATGCTCTCTTTGGCAAAATGCTTAGTCTTCTGAGTACCAGTCTCCTCTATCAAAAAAAAACAGGAGGGGATAATGTTCACTTTGGAAGAACTACTGTACAAATCAAATCTGAAAATGCATGTTATAGCACTTAAGACTTGTCCAGGGTCTGGAACATAAACAATCCAGGGTGACTTTTATTTGTTTGAAATTCCAGTCTTTTAACTTGTTTTCATCTTTTGAATGCTTTCATCGCTAAACATAAATGTCAGCACTTTCTTCACTTTCCGTCTTTCTTAAATTCAATTCCTGACAGGGATTAGTCTCCAGAATTTACAAACAGCTCATGCGACTCAATAAAAAAAAAAAAAAAAAAAAAAAAAAAAAAAAAAAAAAAAAAACAATAAAAAAAGGGCAGAAGACCTAAATAGACAATTCTCCAAAAAAGACATACAGATGACTAAAAACACATAAAAGAGGTTCAACATCACAAATTATTAGAGAAATGCAAGTCAAATCTACAAAGAGATATCACCTCACACCAGACAGAATGGCCATCATCAAAAAAATCCACAAACAGTAAATGCTGCAGAGGGTGTGGAGAAAAGGGAACCCTCCTACACTATTGGTAGGAATGTAAATTGGTACAGCCACTATGGAAAACAGTATGGAGGTTCCTTAAAAAACTAAACATAGAGCTACCCCATGATCCAACAATCCCACTCCTGGGCATATATCTGGAGGAAAACATGGTTTGAAAGGATACATGCACCCCAATATTCATTGCAGCACTATTTACAATAGCCAGGACATGGAAGCAACCTAAATGTCCATTGACACAAGAATGGATAAAGAAGATGTGGTACATATGTACAATGGAATATTACTCAGCTATTAAAAGAGAATGAAATAATGCCATTTGGAGCAATATGCATGGACCTGGAGATGAGACCATACTAAGTGAAGTCAGACAGAGAAAGACAAATACCATATGAGGTAGTTTATATGTGGAATCTAAAAACCAAAAATGATTCAAATGAACTTATTTACAAAACAGACTCACAGACTTAGCGAAGGAACTTATGGTTACCAGGGGAGAAGGGTGGGAGGAGGGATAGATTGGGACTGACATGTACACACTGCTATATTTTAAATAGATAACCAACAAGGACCTGTTGAAAAAAAAAAAGTTAATTCCTTTATGACATTCTTTTCTTGGCTGTATAATAGGTCTCTCAAAATGAATATGCCCCAAGCAGACCTCCTGAGATAGATGGTAAATGATAGATGAGAGTTAGATAATAGATAATCAATGATGGATGATAGAGATAGATGATAGATAATAAATACATAGATAGATAATGATAGATATTAGATAGATAATAAATGATAGATGATGGATAATAAATACATAGATAAATTATAGATGATATAGATGATAGATAATAAATGATAGATGATATAGATGATAGATAATAGATAATAAATGATAGATGATATAGAGAGATAAGAGATAGATCTATCCTGCCTTGCTTTATTCAATGTCACTTTCTCACTGAAACCTTTTCTGACCACCTACCTAAACCTGTACCACCTCCCACATTCCTTTTCTCTGACTTTATTTCCTCTTTTCCATCTATCCTTATTACCGTGTTATGTATTTTCCCTGATTATGTTGTCCGTTGTCTGTCTTTTTAACCAGAATGTAAGCTCCACGTGGGCATGAATTTTTGTGTTTGTTCTCTGCTGTGTCCACAGGTGGCTAGAATGGTACCTGATACTTGACAAGTGCTCAAAAAATTTTCATTGAATGGAAGAATGAATGAATGAGTGAATATTTGAATAGTATTCAGACCCTTAAAGGTCCAATGAAATTGTAGTTATTATGAGAATCCTCAGTAGAAAACATACTTTAACAAAATAAGTATAATGAAAAGAGCACTTAATAAAGCCAAGGTTCATTGATAATCCTATATGATTTCCCAAACTGCAGAAGAATATATTGGTTCTAAATTATTTGAATTAATGCACATTGCACTAAAAGAGGCAGTTAAAGTTCAATAGAAAGCCTTCAGGAAATGGTAACTCAGACTAATTTTCAAGAGTGATGCAATTTCTAGTTTTAAATGAAGTTACTGTGTCATTTAAATTCTGTTAGCTCACTAGTTGAATTTCTTTAATAGTTCATCAGGGAATCACAATAGCTGTATAATGCTGGTGTCTTACTCCAGTATTTGCAAGGACAAAACTTAAACAAAAATCAACGAAACAAACAAAACTTTGGAGGCTGGATATAACAATTTTTTGCTCTTCAAAAGCTCCCACTGTTGATAAAGACTCAGGTATGTTCCAAAGATATTTCTTAGTCTCCTAAAGTTTTAGCAATCTCCAAAACATTCTTTGTACAGGTGCAAATAAAAGAATTGGACATTTTCCAATTACCATGACACCCATTTATATAAATATTCCTGGGGATCATTTAATCCAATGTAACTATTTTAAAGAGGAAGAAGATGAATTTCAGAAAGGAAATATGATTAATAAAAAATAAGTCAGTGGACAGATTTGTCTTCACTCTCAATTCAGTGTTATTTTTATTATACAACCACAGCTCTTTCAAAGCTTTACTAAAGCAATCAAAAAAACCAAAATCCTTCTAATTCTAACTTAAAAGGTGGTTAAAAAATAAATCATTAAAATTTTCATGTGTCTATTTAAAATATTTTCATGTGTGTATTTTAAATATTTTAAATACTTTAAAACAATTTAAATAGCAATTTCTTTCCTGAACATTTGACATAGAACTGAAGCCTTTGAATATGGACCTGTCCAAGGATAGTGAATTCTCTCTCCCATAAATGACAGATTTCCAATTTGGATTTCTTTACATTCAGATGAGAACTTTAAAATTCTCATGAAGTAATCTGAAGGGATAATTATTTAGAAATGTATCATCCCCATGACTACATTGTAGTAGTCTTATAGTGATCTAGTAAGAAAATGGATATTTTTAGCAACTTATTTTGATATTTCTACAGCTTTCAAGTAAATATTCTTATAGCACATTTCTTCCTTTGCAAATTCATATCTTATTTGTTAAAAAATATTATGTCACAACAATGACATACAAGTAGCATTAATAAACTTAACAAATCTAAAGGACCACATCCTCGGTTTCAGGGCAAAGTGTGTCAGCATAATTTTTGTTTTAATTTAATTTTATTTATTTTTTTATACAGCAGGTTCTTATTAGTTATCCATTTTATACATATTAGTGTATATATGTCAATCCCAATCTCCCAATTCATCATACCACTACCACCATCCCCAGTATAAATATTAAGGAGTGGCCTTCTGGTCATAAATAATTAGCACCAGATGAACACTAAAAGTCAGACTTTACAATGGAAATGGATATGGTTGTCTAACTATCCAATGATTTAAAGGGATTTTTGTAAGGCCGCTTCTACAATACTGATTAAAAACATTATATTTGTGTTTATCTCAACCGTGGTGGCTAAACATTAGTGCTAAGAGGCAGAACAGGTAACACAGTGGCTGTGATATGAAAGACAACTTTCACACATGGTCATATAGAGCTATCTCATTGCTATTAAATGCTTATAGTTAATATATATATATTATATATTATATATTATATATATAATATATAATATATATTATATATATTATATATATACTTATATATAATATGATATATAATATATAATATATATTATATAATATATAGTTAATATATTCTATTATTTATACATACATTATCAAAATAGCTTATTTTCAACCACTTGAATTGCTCATTTTGATGCAAGGTGGATTATTTTCAAAAAGAAATATTATATATATATATATATACATATTATATATATATATATATATACACGTGTGTGTATATACACACACATATTTATAAATGGTTCATTTTTCCCATTAGATCATTCCCATTTTCCCATTAATCACTATACTTTGTGCTTGCAAATAGGAAACATTGACCCTTATATGTATCTGTTTCTTATCCTTCCATGGTAGATGCTAATGAATGCTGAAGAAGCAGCAATAATAGGGCAGAAGTAAGGGAAGGGGGTTGGTGATGAAGGACTTAGAAGCAGAAGTCCATGGTCATAGTCTCTCCTTAATATTTTCTTCATTAAAATTCTGTATTATATATACATGTGCATACCTATATATGTATCTGCATGTGTGTAAATATACATATCTGAATAATAATGGCATTTAAATACACAGTACTTTATTTTGTTATGTTACTTCAAGTGAACACACCCTTGAAATGATTAAATGACCATTTTACTGTTTACTCTTTTTTTTTAAAAAAAACATCTTTATTGGAGTACAATTGCTTTACAATGGTGTGTTAGTTTCTGCTTTATAACAAAGTGAGTCAGCTATACATACACATGTTTAATTTTATTATGAAGGGATAGACATTTTAAGAAGCTCATGAAGTTTCAATTTTATATTTTAATTCTATTAAGAGTTTTATTACAGAATTGATGATGGTTGTGAAATTGCTTTTTATCTCAAAATCAGGAAACATTTTTCTAGAAAGCTTTATTTGGGTCATTCATTATGAATGACAAACCTAACAGTAATGCTATCAATACCATAATGGCTACATTTTTCCAAGAAAACAGTCAAAGATATTATTAGTGATAAAAACATGAACTCACCTGAAAAAATCAATTCTGTGGTAACCTAAATGCATAGGCTATGATTTAATAACTAATTGTAGTGTTCCCTGTGAAGACTAAGGGACACAGACCATGGTAAAGATTTCCAACTAAACTATGTGATGAACTGGCACAAACTACGGCTTCTACAAATAGAATTGCTTTTAGAAAAAGTTCATTGAAAAGATAAATTATCTCTTTTTTCTCCCCTCAGCACCAGTATCATTCTCAGAATAGTGTTTGCCTCCTTTTGCGAAATTATACCCAATAATTAAACACTAATAGAACAGAAATGCCAGTTTTGTGAATTCTCGCTTTTCATTCCAGAAGCATTCAACCCAGAGCTGAAGGGAAGAATCACAATTCTCAGTGAATGAAATATTCTCTGAACATTAGACCAAAATTATTTTTTTGAGAATAATTCAGCTTCTCTCAGCACAGACACAGCCCAGAATATTAAAATAATCCACAGGCAGTGTGCTGATTATCTCCCATTTTGTCAAGTCTCTTCATAGGCTTGCGTTTATTCTGTGTTCTTTCTTGACAAGTGTCTTTTTATGCTTCTTTGATTTCTCTAACCAAAACTGGAAAAGCTCACTAGCGTTCCTGTTAAACGTGCTATTTGCTTGGAGAAAGTGGTTGTACCAAAGAAAAAAGTATATCTTAAACATCAAAACTAACACAACACTGTTCATCAACTATACTCCAATATAAAATAGTTTAAAAAAATAACTCTAAAAATGGATAAGGTCACATAAATTCTTTAAAATAATAATGTTAGGGCTTCCCTGGTGGTGCAGTGGTTGAGAGTCCGCCTGCCGATGCAGGGGACGCGGGTTCGTGCCCCAGTCCGGGAGGATCCCACATGCCGCGGAGCGGCTGGGCCCGTGAGCCATGGCCACTGAGCCTGCGCATCCAGAGCCTGTGCTCCGCAATGGGAGAGGCCACAATGGTGAGAGAACCGCCTTCCGCAAAAAAAAAACCAAAAAACAAAACAAAACCAAAAAATAATAATAATGTTAGATAATGAACTCAACAAAAATTAGGCATAAAAAAGCTATTTCATAAACCTCTTTCAGGATTCATGGAAAGAGAAGAAAAGTTACTAACTGATCATATTTTAAGAAAATATAAAATGTAAACATACAATCTTTGAAACCTAATTTAAAAGGTGATTCCCAAATTTCTTTAAAAATGTTATGAAATGTGGCCAAGATGAGCCTTATAAAGAAGACCGCTATCAGGTTATATGGCGAATGTTTTAGGTCTGATTTAAGATTCTTACGCGTTTATTATTGTTCTATGCCTTAGTTTGAGCTGTTATAACAGAATACCACAGACCCGGTGGCTGAAACAACAGTACTGTATTTATCACAGTCTGGAAGCTGGGAAGTCCGAGATCAAGGTGCCTGCATGGTCAGAATCCGGTGATGTCTCTCTTCCTAGTTTGCACAAAGTTATCTTATTGCTGTGTCCTCACATGGTGGAGGACACAGAGAGATTCCCTTTCTCCTCCTGTTTTTGTAAGTGCTTTAATCCCACCATGAGGATCTATAATTTAATCTAACCCTAACTGAGGATTAGGGTTTCAACATAGGAATTTTGAGGGCACACATACATTTGGTCCATAACACTAAAGGTCTACATTGAGGTCCAAATTACAAACATATGAACTCTGATTTAGTACTTTTATCACAACATAGTTCTTCTTAGAGGCTTTTATATATTTTCATATGCTAATTCATACATACATACACAGGCATGCCATGGACTGAATGTCAGTGTCCTCAAAATTCCTATGTTGACACTCTAAACCTCAAATGTGATGAAATATGGAGGTCCAGCCTTTGGGAGGTAATTATGGTAGAATCAGAACATATCTCAAGTTCATCCTCACAATTCACTGCTTTGTCCTCTGTCAAACAATTCTTGCTTAAATAGTTTATGAAGTCAAATAAGATTATTGTGAAATTGTGTCCTCTTTTTTTCTAAGATATGCATTTTCTATTTTCACATTTTTTGAAATTATGACATATTTTAAGACCAAAGTCGAAAATATGTGCCAGCCACCAGAGTGCTAGACTGTGATGCATTTTGCACTGTCCATGAAAGTTTAAATTTAGCCAAACCTAGAAGGGATATGAATGTCACCTCAGTTACATTTTTTGCATTTGTGTTTTCTCTCCTGCTTGAACATCAGGCAATGCAAGTAAAAAAAAAAGAGAGAAAAATATCTAAATCCTAGAATAGCTAATGACATATTCAAAATGTCAGAGATTTGTGTGACTGAGATGCATCTTGTGGATTTTTACTAGGGCCCCAGCTGTCTCTTGGCAAAAGTTTCCAGCTATCTAGAATGTATTTAATTTCTAATGATATATGAATCCAGTGGAGGTGTGGTAGGGGGGCTGCAGTTTAACCAAGCAAAAGTGTCACAGGAAACCCTGGTATTCTTCATATAAATTAGAATGTATTATCTGTTCTAAATGTCTAAAACAAGATCTACCCTAAGTATTGAGCATTCAAAAAAAAAAAAACAAACAAAAAAGTCACAAGTTACTGCAATAGTTTCATAATTGCATTGGTCATGAGTAAGTTAAAAAAACTTTAGATTGCAGATTGAAAAAGATATTAACTAAAATTCTAGTTTTTGCCTAAAACTTACTGTGCTCTTACTGTGCCCCAAGTACTATTTTCAGTACATCACTATGTACAGGCAAACCTCGGAGATATTGCAGGTTCGATTCCAGACCACTGCAATAAATTGAATGTTGCAATAAAGCAGTCACATCAATTTTTTGATTTCCCAGTGCATATAAAAGTTATGTTTATATTATACTGTAGTCTATTAAATGTGCAATAGCATTATGTCTAAACAATGTACATAGCTTAAATTAAAGAATACTTTATTGCTAAAAAATGCCAACCATAATCTGAGACTGCAGTGAGTGGTAATCTTTTTGCAATAGTAACATCAAAGATCACTGATCAAGAAAATAATTTAAAACTTTGAAATATTGCAAGAATTATTAAAACGTGACACAGAGATATGAAGTGAGTAAATGCTGTTGGAAAAATGGCACCCATAGACTTGCTGGACTCAGAGTTGCCCACAAACCCTCGATTTGCAAAAATTGCAATATCTGTGAAGTGAATTAAGCGAATTATGATAAAATGAGGTATGCCTGTAAATACTTTACATTCTTTACCTATGAGGTAAATACTATTATTTACCCTGGTTTACAAATGAAGAAACTAACAAAGGTTAAAAAAACTGGTAGTATAGGATGAAGACAAAAATCAAACTTAGTTCATCTGGTTATAGAGTGTGTACCCTTAACCACTATTTTTGCCTCTCAATTGTGTTGCTTAAGAGGAAAGTATGTTGTTTTAAAATAACCATGTATTTCTTTGTCTATCTATCTTCTATTGGGAGGATTTCCTTCTTTTAGGAAATTGAGTCTATGCTCCTGTCATAATTTAGCTTTACTGGGATCTTACATGTACTCCACATGACCAAGCTTGAACAAGTAAGTACTTTTTTTAAGTGGTTTTGGTTGTTTAAATAAAAATTAGGTAGAGGCTGAAAATATAACTGTAATCATTTCTGACAGTCATATTTCCTGCTCTGTCAAAGTAACAAGTCTACCAATTTGAAATAATTAAGCTAACATGAGACATATATTGCTACAACCACCCTGCCAGTAAGTATCCCCTGAATCAATCTGGAACTTGCCAGGAACACAGAGCCACACTAAGCATTACAGAAATGAAGGAGCTTAACATACATTTAATGTTGGACTTACAAAAATGTGTAAAGAGCTGGGAGAGTGAAGGTCAAGGAGGGAAATATTCATTGACGACTATATTGTGAAACACTCAAGCAGCTGTCCAAAATTTGTTGGGAAATCCCACTACTACCTTAATATGTGTCAGAAAAAGAGTGCTTACAAAAAAGACTGAGAAACTTCTGTGCTAGTTCTGTGACATCTCAAGAAAAATAGCTTTTCCTCTTCCCAACTTTCAAATATTTTGTGAGTTACTCTCAGTGGCAAACCCTAATCTGGAACCATAGAATGAAGGGGGACCTGGTAAACAAAGTTTCTGGGTTCTTCTCTGTAATGTGATGCAGAGGAAACCTGAAAGTGAGTGACTGACATGCAAAGTTGACAACTGACAACATACCACACTCCTTTCCTGCAAATTGCCTGATCATAGTACACAATGATTTGGTGTTACAGGTGGGAGATTTGACAGGTGGGAGATTGGACAGAAGGAAGAAACGATGTGATCTAAGGAAAAGGTAAAGCTGTGCAGAGAAGGAAATGGTGGTCATTAAGGCCCTTGGATGATTTAATATCTATGGAAAAATCATTCCAACAAAACTTGTCATGTATAACTGCTTGATGATTTCATGTACAATGACATGTCTTAAACAGCAGGAGTAGTTGCTTACTCTGAAGGACATATAAGATTTTTCATTAACTGAAAATCACTCAACTTCTGGAATACCTCTGAAGACAAACTGGGATTCCTCCAAAATAATTACACTGAGATTTCAGAGGTCACAAATATCTTCACAAGTTTATTCCCTCTTGGTGTTTCAACATCCTTCTTATTTATGTTCTTTCTTATAAAAGTTATTACCTTGGTTCATTAATTTGTTTATATTTATACCCCCCAACCATTTTCTTTTCCTGAAGTTTTTTCTGATAGATCTACGTTCTTTCTAATTAAAGGTTAATCTATCCTACAGATGCATCCTTCCACGCAGAACATTGGTCACTCCTAGAAAATAAAATCTATTATCTCTGAAATTGTTCACCAAAATTTCATAGTCTCCAAATTCAAACTCTGCTTTATGGCTCAGGTCTTGTCCAGTTATGCATCCCTGGAATTTCTCTTATTACCCTCTTTGACAAGTCCATATTTCCTTCTCTTTCCTCAAATCCCCTATCATGGATTTAGGATATCTGTAATGATGAGTGTGGTGAGTGAATCCTGTCCCCACAAAACACATCAATTAACCTGGTCACAACTATCTAAGATGATCATTTAAAGTCCTGGAAATTGGCCAAAGAGGATATAACAAGTGCAAAGCATTTATTTTATAAAATCTATAGATACTTAGTAAGAACAGTGGGAGGCTGTGATATTTGTGCCAGGGGCAGAATCTGTCTCCTGCAGTGTCCTATTACAGAGATCTATTATGGTTGGGATGGGCAAAACCAAGGACTGGTGGAGTCCATCCCTCCTAGGTCTTTATTGTGAGACGTATTCAGAATGGACTCAGGGTAGGTCCAGGTCCCATCTGTCTTAACTCCCTGTTGTGAAGAATCTAGTGTTGGTTGGCATTAGAAGCAAATTAGTGTTGTTCATTCTCACCATTTCCCATTTGGGTAACTAACATTCAGAGTCAGCTAACATCTCTGTTACCACAAAATGTAGATCAACAGAAATTTAAAAGGGAAAGAGATAGTCAAAGAAGGCTCTGTTAAAATCATACTCATCCTAGTATCCAGAAAACTGTTTGCATGTCTAAATCTGAATGCTTTCAAAAGTGACTGGAAAGGTTGTCTCTGAACTACTAGTCCATGGTGCTGAAGATGTTAAAACTAGTAATTTCCTGAACTTTGAAATCAATTCACAGGCCACACACAGACCCAATGGTAAATGTTGCAAATCATATGGGTACAGAGGACTTCACCTTACCTACTGACCAATAAGTGGCTGATCACTAATCTATGCCAACCCAGTAATGACCCCATGGAAGTCAGATTTGAAAATAAATGGAAAAAAAACCTGAGCAGAGACATCAAAGGAATCACAAAGCAGGGGAAACAGACTTTGCAGAATTAGTCCAGTAAAGTCATTTTAAAAAGGAAAAACAAACAGCAACATCAGAAGTAGGATAGGTCAGATTCCAAAGTTGCTATAATACATTATATAAAATCCTGAGTGCTCAATGAAAAATATTTTTGACACATGCAAAGAAACAGGAAAATTTGACCTATATGAGAGAGACAGAGCAAGAGAGAGAGAGAGAGATAAGAACTTTTAAGGGACTTAGATGTCAGAATTAGCAAAGATTTCAAAGCAATGATTATAAATATGTTCAAAGAACTAAAGCAAAGTATGTTTCAATATCTAAAGGGAAGTGTGATAAAGATAACTCATCAAATAGAGACTATCAATAAAGAAATAAAAAATATTTTTTAAAAAAGAACCAAATGGAAATTGTGGAGTTGAAAAGCCCAATAACTGAAATGAAAAATTCGTGAAAGGGGCTCACAAGTAGAGCTGAGTTGGTAGAAGAAAAATAAATAGATGAACTTGAGATAGATCAGTGGAGATTATGCAATCTGAGAAACAGAGGTAAAGTATGAAGAAAAATAAACAAAGCCACGGAGAAATGTGTCAAACCTAATAAGTACATAACTGATACATAATGGGAGTACTAGCAGTAGAGAAGAAAGAGAAAATGACAGAAAAAAAAGTTTCCAGATATAATAACAGAAAACTTCCTACATTTGATGAAAAACATTAACCTACACATCCAAGAATCTTAATAAACTGAAAGTTGGATGAACACAAAGAGAGTCACACCAGACACATAATCACACTGTTGAAAGCCAAAGATAAAATCGTGAAAGCAGCAGGATTAAAATGAAACATCATATAGAAGGAAACCACAATAAGATGAACAGCCAAGTTCTCATCAGAAACAATGGAGTCCAACAGGTATTGGGATGACATTCACAGGGCAGAATCCTGTACCCAGCAAAACTGTTTTTCCAAAATTAAGTCAAAATAAAGAAGTTTGTACATGTAAAAGGAAGAAACATGAGATCATTTGTTGATTGTAGACCCTCCTTAAAAGAAATCCTAAAAGAAAATTCTTCAGACTGATAAACCCTATCATTTCTCCCCATGCACATATCTATAAGCAGTTGAATTCACGTGTTGTTATACCAATGAGCCCATCAGGCAAGAATCACCACATTTTTTACTTTCACCTTCAAATTCTTCAGCCTTTCAATTTTTGCCTTATTTTTTGCTGATCAGGTGAAAGAGATGAAATTCCACATAATCTGTCCAATGTAAATTTCTCTCCATATACTTTCAATATTATATTCTTGTTTTCTTCATGGATTTTCCTCTATCATTCCTTCATTCCTTATTTCATCTCTATCACTATTATTTTTTCACTGTTCTCTCTTCCTTTTGGATAAAAAGCATGCTCAACTTCTTATTTACTAAAAATAACCTCCCCAATTTTTCCTCAATCTTATGTCCACCCCATTCCTATAACAGTTTATCTCTTTCTGTGTCATATAATTGAACTTCTAGAAAATAAAAAAGTATTGATCATCCTCTATATCTCTATTTTTAATTCATTTGCTACTCACTGCAATGTAGCTTCCACTTTGACAAAAATAATCCTTAATAATGAGCCTTTACATTATCAAAACCTTTTCTGCAAATTTTGCCCTCACACTTATATGCATGTGCAGAGAATATAGACTGTTAGGTTTAAGATAATTGTCTCTCAACATTTTGAAGGCATTTTCTTTTTTCTTGCTTCTAGCATTTCTGTTAAGAAAACTGAAAATTGTCTAATTATGGATATTTAATATATTTGGTGATCAATCATCTTGGTTTTCCTGGGAAGTTCTGGTGTATATCTTTGGCCACAGGGTCTGTGACAACCCTGAATCTAGCAAGTCTATTGACACCATTTTTTCAATAGTATTTACTCACTTTATGTCTCTGTGTCACAGTTAAGGAATTCTCACAATATTTCAGACTTTTTCATTATTATATTTATGTGAGCAGTGATCTTTGATGTTACTATTGCAAAAAAATTACAACTCGCTAAAGACTCAGATGGTGGTTAGCATATTTTATCAATAAAGCATTTTTAGTCAATGTATGCACATTTTTTAGACATAATACTGTTACACACTTTATAGAATATAGTACAGTGTAAGCATAACTTTCATATGCGCTGGGAAATCAAAAAATTCATGACTTGTTTTATTGCAATACTCACTTTACGGAAGTGGTCTGGAACTGAATCCACAATATCTCCAAAGTATGCTTGTAAATCCATCTCCTCTGCATCGCTATCCATCTGCCGCTTATATTGCTGGACTGATCACCTAATTTTAAAAATATAATTTCTCTAAAATTTTCCACTTTTTAAAAATGTTTACCTTCTGGGAGATGGGGCACAGATTATTTTCCAAAACTTTTGGTTAAATATTAACTTTTATAATATTTTTCATTTCAAAGATATCTCTCATTCTTATTGTTACTTTTCTCAGCACCATCTTCCTCCCCTCTATATTTTTTTACACTTGACCTATCTGAGATCTGACAAGATAAATAATTCTATTGCTCCACACCCAGTGGTCATCTCCCTATTACTCTTCTCTGCTTCCTTCAAGTTTATTTTGTCTGTTGATTTGTTCTTGGTGTTTTGGGTGAGAAGTTTTTTCTTAATATATAATGATTCTTATTTCTGCTAAAAAAATAAAAAAGACAGTGAGGCATTACAAAGCTCTCAGCCAATGCTACATTGCCCCAATCATGTGACAAAAAAAAAATTGTTTTCAGCCTATAAGAGGCTAACGCTTTCAGTGTGCAATTATTTCTCTTCATTTCTTCTCTTTCTCCATATTTACTGATGCCAAATTAGCACATATCTTAATTTCCTTGACTTTATTTTTTACCAGCCATGTCTTATGAAAGGTGGAAAATATAATTTTTTAATGTTTTCTTAGAGGGGTTGTGTCTGTGAAGAGAGAGATTGTAACTTGAAAGTACATTTTTATTGTTTAAAACTATATATAAAAATTTATGTAAATAATATATAAAAACATACATAAAGAAAAAAGATTTCTTTTTAATAGCAATTGTACTCATAAGACCTATGTTTGTTCTGACAGTAGCTTAGCAAAAGTTTTAACTAAATCATGAAAGTGCATTTCAAGCAAAAAAATATGTTAAATTTTACTTTACCTATAAATATTTGGGGGGAGGGGAGGCAATATTTATGACTAATCATAAAATAGTTATTGAATACTTTAGAGAAACTTGAAGAAAATTTAAGGTCAGCTGAAAGATTCTAAATGTTTCTTCCAAGTAAAAGAACATTTACTTAGAGGAAAATGGGAATTAGTTCAAACTTCTTTGAACAGCATTTATTTTTACATGGACAATGTTATAAAGGACTTCTGTAGGAGAACAAAAACATTATTAATTTCATTTTAATGTCTATCATCACATGTAATCTGATGGATCAAATTATTGACAGAAACATAATGTTTTTCCTTTATGTACATTGGAAACCCTGTATAAGTGAAGTTTATTATAATATATGTATGTCCATTCTATGGAGTTTATACCAAATTTTATTATTCTAGATTCCTGAGAAAGCTAGAGTTGCTGTATCTTTGCTTTGAGAGCAGTTATTGATCCTACCTATGATCTTATACAGAGAAATTTGTGAGAAAGGCAAACTCCTGAAATTTTACAACTGTCTATGGGAAAGCATCATTCACTCTACAAGAACTAAATCATGATGTAAGTTCTAGGAATAGATTATGTATAGGTTAAAATTTATGTGTGCTTTTGATTCTATGAGCTAATTTATGTTTTGTTGTTAAGATATGTGTAGGAGGAAAACAGGTTCAAATGCAAGTCTCAATGTAGAAATGCTTTGAAATTGACTTCTATTTAAGGTCACTTTTTTAAAAAGTGTTGGAGCTATTTGAGCAGTTCTAAACTATCACAGACAATTTGCTGTATAATAACCCTGTCTCATTGCAATATAGCAATTATATAACTTTACATGCAAATTAAGCTATAATCAAAGATGTATGTTTTAGCTGCATTTAAGTCTATTTCTCAGAAAGTCAAACTCATTTGAAGCTGCTGATGCACTCAGAATATATATGTTCAGGCACTAATCTTGATTAAAACAAAAAAAATGTATATGTCTACAGGTCAGCTCATATTAGAATTTGACCTGGATCATTCATTTGCTGTATCAAAAACATCATATTGTATTTTATGCTTTGGAAGTAATGCATGTTGAGGTTCATTTATCTTAAATTCATGCAAGGAATAAAACTTGAAAACCACATACATATCTTCCTTCATTAAGGGCATATTGACCACAGTTGAAAGGAAGAGATATTATATTGTATTTAAAAACCTATGCAGTTCTTTAATGCAGAGGAGGTTGACTTCAGCTGCATTAAGCAAAGAGCTGCTGACACAGTGAAGGATTACACTGTAATTTGGAACAGGATGATTAAATGATGTACAAACTTCCTACCAGAGTAGCATACAGGATACTGGAACATATGGTTCAGGACTCTTTTTTTCCCTCAATAACTACAGTTTCTGGCCAGAGATTTTTGTTGATTTGTACAAAATCTCTTGATTAGAGTCCTCAGCCATCTGCTTTAGGACAGCAATGTATGAAAATGTCAGCAGAAAGAACAGAGCTTAAAACTTATTTGTGGAAAGGATTTGAAGCAAGTATAACCATGGGCAAGACAAGGTGATCAGCCCCAATGTGTCAGGAGCTAATTTATGCTGAGAGTGAAAAGAGGGTGAAAATTTTGCCGAAGTAAAGCAAAGACAAACATATATGTTCTCTATTGTTTGGAACTCACACAGATGCTGATACTTTGTCCCCCATGAGCGCCCAAATATTACATTGTAATATTTGAAAAATTTCTGAAACATAAAGTAGTAATTATTTAAGTTTTTATTATAGAGGAAACCTGAGTAGAATATTATTATTATATCTTAGTTTTAATTCTATGTAGGGCATTCCACAATATTTAATAATCTAGATTTAACAACCACCATGTCACTGAAATTTCACTTTTATTAATCATCCGTGATGACCCAAATTGCATATCAAACTTTCTAAAATTTGCACATTTTCAACTTGACAACACCTCTCTCACCCCCTCTCTCTCTCTCTCTTACTCTCTAATTCTCCTCACTTATATTTCAATACAGTATATATATTTTCTCCCACTTTCATAATGCACCCTTTTACATTCTCTTTTCTGACAAGAGTTCTTTCTTATTTGCACATGCCATAATATATACATTTCTTCAAGTATTACATTACTGTCATTTGGCAATTCCATTCACCCTTTCCTGATTTCAACTACTGTGGTTATGCACTGAAACTCAGAATTCTCTCTCCAATTTGATAATCCAATACCAACAGTATAATCTTAAAAGACAAACACTACATTTCTCTAATAATTAGTTATGTTGAGCATCTTTTCATGTGCCTATTGGCCGTCTGGATGTCTTCTTTGGAGAAATGTCTATTTTGGTCTTCTGCCTGTATTTTTGATTGGGTTGGGATTTTTGTTGTTGTTGTTGTTGCAATTGAGCTGTGTGAGCTGTTTATTTTGAAAAATAAGTCATTGTTTGCAAATATTTTCTCCCATACTGTAGGTTGTCTTTTCATTTTGTTTATGGTTTCTCTTATTATGCAAAAGCTTATGTTTGATTAGGTCCAATTTATTTATTTTTGCTTTTATTTTATATTGCCTGGGGAGTCTAATCTAAGAAAACATTGGCAAGATTTCTGTCACAGAATGTTTTGCCTATGTTCACTTCTAGGAATTTTATTGTGTTATGTCTTATATTTAAGTCTTTAAGCCATTTTGAGTTTATTTTTGTGTAGGATGTGAAGGTGTGTTCTAATTTCAATGATTTACATGCAGCTGTCCAGCTTTCCCAACATCACTTGATGAAGAGACTCTTTTCATGTATATTCTTACCTCCTTTGTCAAAGATTAATTGACTGTAGGTATGTGTTTATTTCTGGACTTTCTATTCTGTTCCATTGACCCATATGTCTGTTTTTGTGTCAATACCATGCTGTTTTGATTACTTTAGCTTTGCAGTATTGTCTGAAGTCTGAGAAGGTTATGCCTTCAGCTTTGTTCTTTTTCCTCAGGATTTCTTTGGCAATTCTGGGTCTTTTATGCTTCCAAATACATATTAGGATTATTTGATCTAGTTTTGTGAAAAATGTCATGGATAATTTGATAGGGATCACACTGAGTCTGTAGATCATTTTGGGTAATATGGCCATTTTAACAATATTAATTCATCTAGTCCAAGAGTGTGGGATGTCTTTCCATTTCTTTGAATCATTTAAAATTTACTTTATCAGTGTTTTATAGTTCTCAGTATATAAATCTTTCACCTCCTTGGTCAGGTTTATTCCTAAGTAATTTTTATTGATGAGATTTTAAAATGAATTTTTTTTTACTTCCCTTTCTGATATTTCATTGTTAATATAAAAAATGCAACAGATTTATGTATGTTAATCTTATATTCTACTACCTTGCTGAATTCTTTTATCCATTCTAGTAGTTCTACAATGTGGTACCACGTCACACTGTTCAGAACAGTCATCATTTAAAATGTCTAAAGATAACAAATGCTGGAGAGGGTTTGGAGAAAAGGGAACCCTCCTATACTGTTGGTGGAAATGTAAATTGTTGCAGCCATTATGCAAAACAGCATGCAGTTTCCTTAAAAAACTAAAAATAGAGTTGCCATATGATCCAGCAATCCCACTCCTAGACATGTATCCAGATAAAGCTCTAATTTGAAAAGATACAGACACCTTAGCACTAGCACCAATAGGAGCACTATTTACAATAACCAAGACATGGAAGCAACCTAAATGTCCATTAGCAGATGAATGGATAAAGAATATGTGGTTTATATACAATAGAATGCTAGTCAGCCATAGAAAAGAAGGAAATAATACCATTTGCAGCAACATGTATGGACTTAGAGATTATCATACTAAGTGAAGTAACTCAGAAATAAAAAGACAAGTACCATATGATGTCATTTATATGTGGAATCTAAAATACAATACAAATTAACTTACTTATGAAACAGAAAGAGACACACAGACAGAAAAGAAAGTTACAGTTACCAAAGGGAGAAGTGGGTGGGGAAGGGATAAATTAGGATGATGGGCATATCAGATACACATTACTATATATAAAATAGATAAATAATAAGATCTTACTGTATAGCACAGAGAACTATATTCAATATCTTGTAACAAACATAATGGAAGAGTGTATAAAAAATATGTATATGTATATATAACTGAATCACTTTACTGTACACCAGAAACTAACACAACATTGTGAATCAACTATACTTTAATAAAAATAAATAAATAACACAGACTACAAAAACATACCTAAAAGCACTCCTCCAAAAAAATTTCCACTTAAAGAAGTAACTTTAAAAACAAGAACCACCACAAAATATTTTAGCTTTTCTTTCTGACTTTCCCATTTTGGTGAAATGTATGTTAAAAATTTTAGTCCCAGAAGAACTAAAAATAAAATGGTTAAGAGTTATAGGCACTTGTAAGACACATACATATATGCTGCTACTGCTAATATCAGTAGAAATTGCCGGGCACTCATGTCCTGTACATGGTATAATTGGCTGAGGATTACCTTGGCTTAGACAATAAGCAAATTGAAGATAGGACACTGTTGCCTTAATATCCTAAATGAATTGGTTAGGTCCAAAAAACTAAGTCATGCATCAGTACTCTAGCTAACACCACCAGGCTCTCCAAATAATACATTCTTTTAAAGAAATAAAAATAATTAAGCACACAGTAAATTTGAACAATATGTGCTGCAAGGAACTCCTTCCCTCTTTCTCCTGAAAGCCAATAAAATAAGGGCTGGTAAACAGATAGGCTTCCCTCTTGGAGAACTAGTTGGGGGCGAGACTTCCTCTTTTTCTCCATCCATTATTCACCCTTAAAGGAGGACTGACATCTATTTTTTTTTTAATCCAGGTAGGAAGAAGCTACTCAAGCATGGTTCTGACACTTTGAGTTTTAAGTCGCTGTCTTGTATTGGCCTGCCTTCAGTTGGAGCTCTCATCCTGTCAAATCTTACTCTTACTGTGCTCACATCAGGGTCAGAGCAGCCTGAGTCCTGGATTCTAGAGTTGGGACTGTAGTCCCGTGGCTCTATTCTTGACCAATATTCTTCTGTATTCATAGAATAAACACTGTTGTATTGTCTGGGCAAATTAAGTAGACACCCCCATACACACATTTTACTAGAAAGAATTGGATTTACAGAGAGGTAGCATGAGGCCCGCATACTATGATAGACCACAGTTTTGATCAGTTATCTAAATTAATAAACAATAAAGAAGATCCTATTTTTGAAGAATATAGGAGAAAATTTTTGTGATACTGAGTTAGGCAAAGATTTTTCAAATATAGCAAGTAAGCACAGTTTACAAAAGAAAAAATGATAAAAGGGAATTCAACAAAGTAAAATAATTTTTACTTATTATTAAGATAACAAGACATCAGAAGACATTATTAAGATAACAAGAAGGCAAGCGTACTTGGAGAAATGTTTTGAAAACCTATCTGTAAAAGAGCTTATATCCAGAATATATACAAAAGTCTTATAACTCAATAATAAGAAGATAAACCATCCAAGAAAAAATAATGGTCAAATTATTTGAACATATATTTCTAAATTATATATATATATACATATATATACACATATTTATATGTATATATATCCAATAAGCACATGAAATATGCTCAACATCAGTATTCATGAGAAAAATGCAAATTTAACCAAAGAGATACCAGTACACACCCACTAGAACAGTTTAAGACTAACATACCAACTGCGGGTGAGCATGTGAACCAACTGGAAATTTTGTAGATTAGTGATGCAAATGCAAGGTGGTCTAGCCACTTTGGAAAGCAGTATGGCAAATCTTATAAAGGTGAATATATGCTTATCATATGATTGAGCAATTCCACTCCTAGATATTTACCCCCAAAATAACATATGTCTACAGAAAGATGACATATAATATCCAAAATTTGCATGCAAGCATACAAACCCATAAGTGGTAAATGGATAAGAAATTCTAGGTAGTCATACTATGAAATAATACTCAGAAATTAAAGGAAATAGACTATTAATACATGTAATAACTTGGATGAATTTCATAACAGTGTGCCAAGTGAAGAGACAAATACAAAAAGTACATACTGTATGATTCCAAATATATGAAGTTCTAAGAAAAAAAATTATAATGACTGTAGGCAGATTCAGAGAATGTCTGGGGCCATGGGTGGGTGCAATAAGGAAGTAAGAAACTTTATAATGAGGAAAAGGCTCTACTGTGGTTATACAACTGTAAACAATTATACACATTCAAAGTTTACTTAAATTGACTAACTTTCATTGAATGTAAATAAGAATTTAATGAAAAAATAATCCTAGCTAAGCTACCTTTCTCTCTGTGGCACTATTTTTTTAAAGTTTATTGAGATATATTTGACAAAAAAAATCAAATAGTTACAGTATATAATTTGGTGAATTTTGACTTATTTGTACACTTATGAAATAATCACCATAATCTAGATAATGAATGAGTCTAACCATACATGTTCTTATGCCCTTTTGTTATATCTCACCCCTATCATATCTCCAGGTAACCAATGGTTGGCTTTCCGTCCCTATAGATCAATTGGTATTTCCTAGAATTTTATATAAATAGAATAATGCACTATGCACTTTATTTTTTCCTGATTTCTTTCATTCAGCGTAAATATTTTGAGATTCATATAGTTGAATTCACAAGTAATGTGTTTCATTTTATTGCTGAGAAATATTCCATTGTATCAATATACCAAGGTCTATTAATCTATTCAATTATTAATGGACATTAGTGTGATTTCCAGTTAGGAGCTATTAAAAAGATGCTATGAATATTTGTATAAATATTTGTGTCTTCTTTTCCCATTATAAATACCTACGGGTTGAATGACTGGAACATATGATAGTTGGATGTTTTAAATTTTAAGGAAACTACCAGCCTGTTTTCTAAACAACTCTACCATTTTGCATCTCTGTTAGTAGTAGATAAAAGTACTACTTCACATATTTGAAAACTTGTTATGTTCATTCTTACTTTTAAATTTCCTGAAGTATTTTTGTCTTCTGAAATTTGAGACTGTTCTGAGGATTAAATGAGGTAATGCTTTTAACACACATAGTATATCTGAATTCAATAAATAGCAAGTTATTGTGATTGCTCTTCTTGTTATTACTCATTGTTTTAAATTTCAGCGCCAAGCTAAATCAATGCAAACATATACAAAAATATTTTGCTTTTCAATACATTAATAATGAACTATAAAAGAAAGAAAAATTAAGAAAAAATCCCCTTTAAAATCACATTAAAAAGAACAAAATACCTAAGAATAAACTTAATGAAGGAGACACAAGACCTATACTCTGAAAACTTTGAAACACTGATAAAGAAAATTAAAGATGATATAATGAAATAGAAAGATATCCTGTGTTCATGAGTTGGAAGAATTAATGTAAAATATCCATGCTAACCAATCAATGTACAGATTTGATGCAATCTCTATCAAAATACCCTTGACATAGTCCCAGAACTAGAACAAATAATCCTAAAATTTATATGGAAACACAAAAGATCTCAAATAGCCAAAGCAATCTTGAGAAAAAAGAACAAAGCTGGAGGTTTCATGCTCCCTGATTTCAGACTATACTACAAAATTACAGTAATCAAAGCAGTATGGTACTGGAATAAAATCAGACATATAGAAAGATGGAACAGAATAGAGAACTCAGAAATAAACCCACACATTTATGGTCAATTAATCCACAACAAAGACATCAAGAATATACAATGGGGAAAAGACAGTTTCTTCAATTGTCATGCTGGGATAACTGGACAGTTACATATAAAAGAATGAAATTATAACATTTCCTCACACCACACACAAAATAAACTCAAAATGGATTAAAGACCTAAATATAACACTAGAAACCATAAAACTCCTGGAAGAAAACAAAGGAAGAACACTCTTTGGCATAAATTGTAACAATATTTTTTTGGCTCTTTCTCCTAAGGCAAGGGAAACAAAAGGAAAAATAAACAATTGGGATCTAATTAAACTTAAAAGTTTTTTCACAGCAAAGGAAACTATCAATAAAATGAAAAGACAACCTACAGAAAAGAAGAAAATATTTTCAAATGACATGACCGATAAGAGGTTAACATTCAAAACACATAGGCAGCTCATGCAACTCAACATCAAAAAACAAGAAACCTGATTAAAAATAAGCAGAACACCTGAACAGACATTTCTCCAAGAAGACTTACAGATAGCCAACAGTTGCATGAAAAGATGTTGTATATATACACAATGGAATATTACTAGACCATGAAAAAAGGAAAATTTGCCATTTGAAAGAACATGGATTATGCTTAGTGAAATAAGTCAGATAGAGATTCACAAAGAGTTATATATCACTTATATGTGGGAAGTAGGGAAATAAAACAAACAAATGAATATAACAAAACAGAAATAGACTCACAGATATACAGAGGAAGCTAATGGTTACCAGTGGGGAGAGGGAAGGGTGGGGGAAACATGGGGTAGTGGTTTAAGAGGCACAAACTACTATGTATAAAATAAACTACAAGGAAATGAAGTACAGCACAGAGGGGCTTACCTGGTAGCGCAGTGGTTGAGAGTCCGCCTGCCGACGCAGGGGACACAGGTTTGTGCCCTGGTCTGGGAAGATCCCATGTGCCATGGAGTGGCTAGGCCTGTGAGCCATGGCTACTGGACCTGCATGTCTGGATCCTGTGCTCCACAACAGGAGAGACCACAACAGTGAGATGCCTGCTTACCTCAAAAAAAAAAAAAAAAAAAAAAAAAAGTACAGTACAGGGAATATAACCAATATTTTAAAACTTTTTTTTCACATCTTTGTTGGACTATAAATGCTTTACAATGTTGTGTCATTTTCTGCTGTACAACAGAGTGAATCAGCTGTATGTATACATATATCCCCATATCTCCTCCCTTTTGATCATCCCTCCCACCCTCCATATCCCACCCCTCTAGGTGGTCACAAAGCACAGAGCTGATCTCCCTGTGCTATGCAGCAGCTTCCCACTAGTTATCTATTTTACATTTGGTAGTGTGTATATGTCAGTGCTACTACCTCACTTCATCCCAGCTTCCCCTTTCCCACCCGTGCCCTCAAGTCTGTTCTCTATGTCTGTGTCTTTATTCCTGTCCTGCCACTAGGTTTATCAGAACTGCTTTTTGAAGTTCCATACATATGTATTAGCATACAATATTTGTTTTCTCTTTCTGATTTACTTCACTCTGTATGACAGACTCTAGGTCCATCTACCTCACTACAAATAACTCAGTTTCATTCCTTTTTCTGGTTGAGTAATATTTCATTGTATATATGGGCCACATCTTCTTTATCCACTCATCTGTTCATGGACGTTTAGGTTACTTCCATGTCCTGGCTATTGTAAATAGAGCTGCAATGAACATTGTGCTACATGACTCATTTTGAATTATGGTTTTCTCAGGGTATATGACCAGTAGTGGGATTGTGGGGTCATATGGTAGTACTATTTTTAGGTTTAAGGACGGTTTTCCGTAGTGACTGTATCAAATTACATTCCCACCAACAGTGCAAGAGGGTTCCCTTTTCTCCACACCGTCCCCAGCATTTATGGTTCCTAGATTTTTTGATGATGGCCATTCTTACTGGTGTGAGGTGATATGTCATTGTGGTTTTGATTTGCATTTCTCTAATGATTAGTGATGTTGAACACCTTTTCATGCATTTGTTAGCCATCTGTATGTCTTCTTTAGAGAAATGACTATTTAGGTCTTCCACACATTTTTGGACTTGGTTGTTTGTTTTTGTGATACTGAGCTGCATGAGCTGCTTGCATATTTTGGAGATTAATCCTTTGTCAGTTGCTTCAATTACAAATATTTTCTCCCATTCTGCAGGTTGTCTTTTTGTCTTGTTTATGGTTTCCTTTGCTGTGCAAAAGCTTTTAAGTTTGATTAGGTCCCATTTGTTTATTTTTGTTTTCATTTCCCTTAATCTAGTAGGTGGGTCAAAAAGGATCTTGCTGTGACTTATGTCATAGAGTGTTCTGCCTATGTTTTCCTCTAAAGGTTTTATAGTGTCTGGCCTTACATTTAGTTCTTTAATCCATTTTGAGTTTATTTTTGTGTATGGTGTTAGGAAGTGTTCTAATTTCATTCTTTTACATGTAGTTGTCCATTTTTCCCAGCACCACTTGATGAAGAGGTTGCTATTTCTCCATTGTATATTCTACCCTCTTTTGTCAAAGATAAGGTGACCATATGTGCATGGGTTTATCTCTGGGCTTTCTACCTTGTTCCATTGATCTATATTTCTGGTTTTGTGCTAGTACCATACTGTCTTGATTATTGTAGCTTTGTAGTATAGTCTCAAGTCAGGGAGCCTGATTTTTCCAGCTCCATTTTTCTTTCTCAAGATTGCTTTGGTTAGTCAGGGTCTTTCCATACAAATTGTAAATTTTTTTGTTCTAGTTCTGTGAAAAGTGCCATGGGTAATTTGATAGGGATTGCATTGAACCTGTAGATTGCTTTGGGTAGTATAGTCATTTTCACAATATTGATTCTTCCAATCCAGGAGCATGGTATATCTCTTCATCTGTTTATGTTATCTTTGATTCCTTTCATCAGTGTCTTATAGTTTTTTGCATACAGGTCTTTTGCCTCCTTAGGTAGGTTTATTCCTTGGTATTTTATTCTTTTTCTTGCAGTGGTAAGTGGGATTGTTTCCTTAATTTCTCTTTCTGATTTTCTGTTGTTAGTGCATAGAAATGCAAGAGATTTCTGTGCATTTTGTATCCTGCAACCTTACCAAATTCATTGATTAGTTTTAGTAGTTTCCTAGAGGCATCTTTAGGATTTTCTATGTATAGTATCATGTCACTGGCAAACAGTGACAGTTTTACTTCTTTTCCAGTTTGGTTTCCTTATATTTCTTTTTCTTCTCTGACTGCTGTGGCTAGGACTTCCAATACTATGTTGAATAGGAGTGGCAAGAGTGGACATCCTTGTCTTGTTCCTGATCTTAGAGGAAATGCTTTCAGTTTTACACCACTGAGAGTAACGTTTGCTATGGGTTTGTTGTACATGGCCTTCACTATCTTGAGGTAGGTGCCCTCTATGCCCACTTTCTGGAGAGTTTTTATCATAAATGGGTGTTGAATTTTATCAAAAGCTTTTTCTGCAGCTATTGAGATGGTCATATGGTTTTTATTCTTTAATTTGTTAATATGGTGTATCACATTGATTGTTTTACATATATTGACAAATCCTCACATCTCTGGGATAAATGTCACTTGATCATGGTGTATGATCCTTTTAATGTGTTGTTGGATTCTGTTTGCTTGTATTTTTTTTGAGGATTTTTGCATACTGATTTTTTCATCAGTGATATTGGTCTATAATTTTCTTTTTTTGTGACCTCTTTGGTTTTGGTAACAGGGTGATGGTGGGCCTTGTAGAACGAGATTTTTCCTCCCTCTGCAATTTTTTGGACGAGTTTGAGAAGGACGGGTGTTAACTCTTCTCTAAATGTTTGATACAATTCGCCTGTGAAGCCATCTGGTCCTGGACTTTTGTTCGTTGGAAGATTTTTAATTACAGTTTCAATTTCATTACCTGTGATGGGTCTGTTTATATTTTCTAATTCTTCTTGGATAAATCTTGGAAGGTTGTACTTTTCCAAGAATTTGTCCATTTCTTTCAGGTTGTCCATTTTATTGGCATAGAGTTGCTTGTAGTAGTCTCTTAGGATGCTTTGTATTTCTTCAGTGTCTGTTGTAACTTCTTTTTCATTTCTAGTTTTATTGATGTGAGTCCTCTCCCTCTTTTTCTTGATGAGTCTAGCTAATGGTTTATCAATTTTGTTTATCTTCTCAAAGAACCAGCTTTTAGTTTTATTGATCTTTGCTATTTTTTTCTTTGTTTCTATTTCATTTATTTCTGCTCTTATCTTTACGATTTCTTTCCTTCTATTAATTTTGGGTTTTCTTTGTTCTTTTTCTAGTTGCTTTAGTGTAAGTTTTTTAATTGCATAGCTATTGATAAGCTTTGAGAGAGAAATGAATTCTCTGTAAGAATTCCATTAAGCACTTAAATTCCTTATTTAGTTTTTAAAATGATTTCCATTTTGAATTGTCAATTATAATTATGTTATCTAGCATGGTATTTTTCATGTATTCATTTTATGTCATGTTCAGGTCATTTACCTGTTTGATTTTTCTAGAACAAATTTACCAGTATTGTATTTGGCTATGGGGTGGAGTTTAGGCAGGGGTGGAACTTAGGCAGAGGTGGGATTTAGAGTGGGGAAGGACCTAGGCAGGTGGGGGGTGACTTCTGAGCATAGGGTGGGGCTTAGACTCAGGATCCATGTAGCTGGAAAAAATCTTGGGGGTGGGGCCTAGGCAGGGTGACTTTAAAGTGTGGGGCACAGCCTTTGCTTAGGACCTGCTCAGAGGCAGAGAGGCAGCACATGGAAAGGAGGCCCTCCAGAGTGTGGAGTTCCAGAGTTTGGAGGTAGCGCCTTAGGTGTGGGTGTGTGGGTGGGGTTTAGGCCCAGCGAGGTTGGAGGGGGTGTCAGAGCAGTTCTCTGAGTGCAGAGGTAGGGCCCTTGGTGGGGGTGTAGGGGCAGGGTTTGGGATCTACATGGCAGGAGGGAGACTCCGAAGGCAGAGGATTAGGCCCCGGAGCCCAACAGGATCCCCAGTACCAAAGTGGACTGGGAAAGCACTGTCTGCATTTCCTTCTGTTTCTTCGTACCCCTCCCCCACCATCTCCCCCAGGGTGTCCCCCGTCCCTGCTGGACCCCTAACCATGGGTAGGTCCCATTGCGTGTAGGAACTCCTCCCCTCCCCCAGCCACCCCTCAGGTGCCAGTCCTGGAGGTCTGACCTTTACTTTTGCTCCCTTCACTCCCTACCACTCCCTCAGGACCCATGCAGCTGGAGGGGGTGGCAGAGGATCAGACCTGGGATCTTAGCAGGTTCCTGGGGCCCAAGTGGGCAGGGGAAACATGGTCATGCTCCCTTTTCATCCTCTTCCCTCCCAATGGTTCCTTAATTTCCCCCTTTGGGTGTGGGATCCCTTCTCCTCTCCCAGCTGCCTCTGAGGGGTGCCAGTCCTGTCCCACCTCCATTTCTCCTGCCCCTTCACTCTCCCCATGCCCCACATCCTATCAGGTAGCTGGGGGTTCCTTCCATCCCCTTAGGTATCCATGGTCCCCCATGGGTGCCTGGTAGGTGCCCTAGTTGCACAGAGACACAAATTCCACCTCCTCCTAGTCCACTATCTTGACTCCCCCCCTATAATAACTGTTAATGGAGTGTATTCTGTAAAAATATTGAATCACTATGTTTTATACCTGAAACTAATATAATATTGTAAATCAACTAACTTCAAGAAAAAAATTAATGAAAACAGATCCAGAATATACCTATTTAGGTAACAGTTCTGGACACACACACACACACACACACACACACACACACACACACACACAAATTAGAAAAAGTTTGCTTACAAACAGACACCAAGCAATCTTACTTTCTTATGAATGAATGAAAGGTCACAACATCTACAGATTTTTGAAAGAAAAAAAAGTAACTCCTTAGATTGCAAACCCAGACAAATTAACTTTCATGTATAAATATAACAAAAAAATATATTGTTAGATAAACAAAGAGCAGGGCATACATCCAACAAGCTACCTCTGGAAAATATTGAAATTACTGAAAACATGGATTTTAGAAAATAGAAATGATAAACACGAAAGTGCTTGAGAACTAAAATTAACTAAAATAAAAATTAAATCTGAATCTATGGTTTTCAACTGGGGTGATATTACCTATCCCCAGAATACATTTGGCAGACATATTTGATAGTTACAACTAAGTGTAGTTTGCTAAATATCCTATACTGTCCAGGACAGTTCTCCACAAAAAAAAAAAAAAAAAAAAAAAAAAAAAAAAAAAAAAAAAAAAAAAAAAAAATCATCTGGCCCCAATTATCAATAGTGCTGCAGTTGAAAAGACATCTTCAAAATAAATGTTTTAAGATCAGTTTTCAAGCACGAGGCACAAGTAAAAATTAAAGGAGATACTACATGAAGAGACTATTTAACATAGTAAGAATAATCTCAATCTGGCACTCATGGTTGTATATTCAATGATTCATAAGTACTTGGGAAAAGAAGATTGAGAAGATTTGAAGTAAAACTATTTGATTACACACTTTAAATTATCTGAGATCTTACCATTGCTAATTCTGCCTTTAAAATGACAGAATGACAAAATATAGGCTTAATGAATACATCTAAACGTTTAAAAGTGCTACTTGCAGTAAAATACTAGGCATTCTTATTATATCATAATGATGGAAAAAACAAAATATTAAAAATTGGACATAGAAAAAATATCTAAAGTTAAAACTAATTTTTAAAAAAGATACAAGATGAAAGGGAAGCAGAGATAAAATGTATATGCTGTATATATAAGCACAGTTAGAAACAAATTCAAATATATCTTACAGTAAAAGTAAAATTAAAAAATCACAGATAATTGTTAAAGTAGTGTCTGTCCAAAATCAAGTAAATGAGGACACAAAGAAATCAGGGATCACATATATTTCAACCATGTACAATTCAAGGAAAAAACACCAAGAATGACAATGAATGATGATGCGTGCAAAGTTTTTAAAATTTGCAATACAGATGAAACTATGATAATCACTTAGTTGTAAAAAAAAAAGAAAATGAATTAAACAAAAAAGCAACAGAAAATAAATAATTATGAAACATAAATTAACATGTTAGTAATCTAAAAAAGTTTGAAATCAATCAATAAATGCAAAAAGCATTATCACAGCTAAACTGAGGAAAGGCTAACCAAAGAAAAAGAGAACATATGTAAATAATTATATGATATAAAAAATAAGTTAGGCATGACCGCAAATATAGAGACATTTTAAAATCATAAGATCTATTCACACCAAATTGTGTGCCAGTAAGTAACAAAAATAGATGCAGTACTTGCTAGGAAATTATGCATTTCAAAAGCCAAACAGAAAAAAATGAATCCACATATAAAGACAATTATATAATTTTAAAATAAGTACTATCAAAAGGCAATTTGCAAGAAATTTCAGGTAAAAGCTATTACATTTTCCAAAAATATATTATTTTTATTTTAGTTAAATGGATTTCTCTTTTGTTTTTCACTTAACCATTTATATTGGAAATATGACACCACAATTTTCTAAAAATGTCTTTTTTCTATGATTATGAATATATTTTAATTGCATAGTTATTGATAAGCTTTGAGAGAGAAACCAATTTTCTGTATGAATTCCATTAAGCACTTTAATTCCTTATTTAGTTTTTAAAAAGATTTCCAGTTTGAATTGTCAACTATAATTATGTTATCTAGCATGTTATTTTTCATGTATTCATTTTATTTCATGTTCAGGTCATTTATCTGTTTGATTTTTCTAGAACAAATTTACCAGTATTGTATTTTACCACTTGCAGGGTTAGTGGTTACCTTTTAAGTTTTGCATTAGATATTTATGCCTGAGTTGGAGTAAATAATTGACATTTTGTTGTATTTCTCAGGAAATTTATGACAAAACTGGCAAGAATTTGTCTATGGCAATGCTGTTTGTTTCTGTGTTCTTCAGATCACGGATTTTAACAAAATAAAAGGTAAATTTCAGTGCAAAAATATAATCATGGCATAAAAGACTTATTACTAGACAGTGATGAATTGCTGGTACTGTGTTTCTCATCTTGCTGTACAGAACTTTAACACTAGACAGCATGCACACAGCAACTATTTTCAGGTGTTGGACAATCGACATAGTCCTGCAATCCCTGAGCAAAGAAAAACACACAAAGTGAGCCTCATCTTTACTCTGGCTCTCTGCCTTGGAATAATTGTCAGACACCTGCTTAGGGAGCATAAGATAGAACCCAAGGTCAGGACACCCTCATTGAGCTGATGAGGCAGATATTGGAATTCACAGCAGCTGGAGCAGCTAGAACCTACAGATCAGGGTATTTATTATTGGAATAGGAAATGGAAAGGTCGGGTCTAATAAATGTGTGTGATTATTCCCCACTGTCCTTGCTGAGAGCTGGACTACAAATATGAGGGCCCTACCAGCAAGCAGATATCTCATGGTTAAGAGCAGAACCAAGTTAACAGAATTGTACAGTACTTGGGGACATCAAAGGTATAGGGCTTCCTGGTGGTGCAGTGGTTGAGAATCCGCCTGCCGATGCAGGGGACACGGGCTCGTGCCCCGGTCCGGGAAGATCCCACATGCCACGGAGTGGCTGGGCCCATGAGCCATGGCCGCTGACCCTGTGCGTCCGGAGCCTGGGCTCCTCAACGGGAGGGGCCACAGCAGTGAGAGGTCCGTGTACCACAAAAAAAAACAAAAAAAACCAAACAAACAAAAAGGTATAGACATGTAGAGTGAAGTGATCTCCTAAATACTCAGGGTATTTGTTTTAGGAACTAAAAAAGTCACTGAGGTATTTGGCCCCTGGTTGAAAAACTATGTGTGATCTTTAAGGTCAATAATAGGCCATTACAAAGGCTGAACCTCTTGTCAGCCATGTGAGAGAAAGCTGCCTTCCCAACATCACTTAGTGCATGGCCATCTGAAGCTGCAGTCAAGGATTCAGGTCCCTTTAGCCAGTCATGCTCTTTTCCTATCTGCATTCCTAGTCCCTGTGCCTTTATTCCCAGGACCTTGGGCAGAGGTCTTCTGCTGAGGTTTCCCCACTCTAAGTCAGTACCCAGTGCTTCTCCACTCCTAGCCCTTTGCCTTGCACTCCTCCCTTGACCCTAGACTCCATTAAACTGCCAGAGCATATTGTTTGGGCGGGGGCGGCCTCAACACTGAGATGACTCCTACTTCTTTGTTGATGCATTTGATCTTCAACCCATGTGCCTTTCCATGGGGGAAAGTGGAATAGAGGGAGTTGGGCTTCTCTCCAGTTTGAAACTCTTGCTTTTGCCATCACAGTAACTGATTAAAGGCCTAACTCTTTCATTTTTTCTTGTTGTTATTCTGACACTTGGAAGCTCAGCCCTCTGTCCCAGCTCAGCAGAGCTCCTGAAAAAGATGGCTTAAGAACTATATTAAAAAGCTTAAAACTACCACAATGAACCAGTTGAATTTGAAATTGAAAACAGTACCATTGATATTAACATCCCAAAATGATATACTTATATAGAAACCTAACAAATTATCTGTGAGACCTATATGAAGAAAACTACAAAACTCTCATGAAAGATATCAGAGAAGAAATAACTAAATGGAGAGGAATTTTACATTCATAGAGAGGGAGATTCAACATTGTGAAGACGTCTATTATTCTCAACTTGATCTACAGATTCAATGCGATTCCAATTAAAATGCCAGCAAGTTTTTTTTTGTTGTTATTGACAAACTGAGCCTAAAGTTTACATGGAGAAGCAAAGACCTATAAGCCAACATGATATTGGAGAAGAACAAAGTGGGAAGACTAACTCTACCTGACTTCAAGACTTATAAAGCTACAGTGATCAAGACAATTTGGTATTGGTGAAAGAATAAAAAAGAGATCAATGGAACAGAACCAGGATCTCAGACATACACTCATTTAAGGATGGTCAACTGATCTTTGGCAAAGGAGCAAATACAATAAAATGAAGCAAATTTTTTTTTTTTTTCAACAAACGGTGCTAGAAGAAAAGAATGGACATAGACACAGACCTTACACCCTTCACCAAAATTAACTCAAAGTGGATAATAGGTCTAAATATAAAACCAAAACCAAAACAACTCCTCGAAGCTAACATGGAAGAAAACCTAGATGACCTTTGTTATGGCAATGACTTTTTAGATACAACACAAAAGGCATGATCCATGAAAGAAATAATTGATAAGTTGGACTTCATTAAAATTAAAAACTTATCTGTGAAAGATGATGTCAAGAAAATGAGAAGACAAGACACAGACTGGGAGAAAAGATTTGCAAAAGATACATCTGATAAAGGACTGTTATACAGAATATACAAAGAGTGCTTAAAACTCAACAATAAGAAGACCAATGATGTGATTAAAAAATATGTCAAAGACTTAAACAGGCATCTCAGTGAAGAAGATAAAGAGATGACAGGGGAGCATTTGAAAAGATGCTCAGCATCATATGTCACGAGGTGCTTGAAAATTAAAATAGTGAGATATCACTACCCACTTATTAGAATGGCCAAAATCCAAAACACTGACAACACCAAATGTTGGTGAGGATGTGGAGAAAAAGAAACTCTCATTCATGCTTGTGGGGATGCAAAATGGTACAGCCACTTTGGAAGCCAATTTGGCAATTTCTTACAAAATGAGTGTACTGTTACCATACAATCCAACAATTGCACTCCTTGGTATCTCCCCAGGAAATTTATACCTTATATTCACACAAAAACCTACACATGAATGTTTATAGAAACCTTACTCATAATTGACAAAACTTGAAAGCAACCAAGATGGCCTTCAGTGGGTGAATGGATAAACAAACTGTGGTACATCCAAACCATGAAATATTATTCAGCACTAAAACAAAATGAGCCATCAAGTCATGAAAAGACACAAGGGAACCTTAAATGCATATTACCAAGTGAAAGAAGCTAATCTGAAAAGCCTACATACTGTGTGATTCCAAGTATATGGCATTCTAGAAAAGACAAAACTATGAAGACAGTAAAAAGATCAAAAAGTTGGGTAGGGAGGATAGAAGAATGAATAAGCAGAAGACAAAGGATTTTTAGGGCAGTAAAGTGATTGTTTATGATACTATGATTGTTTATGATATGTCATTATACATTTGTCCAAGCCCATAGAATGTACAACACTAAGAATGGCTTTGAGTAATAATGATGTGCCAATGTAGGTTCATGAATTATAACAAATGTACCACTGAGGTACAGAATGTCAGTAGTGGGGAAGATTGTATGTGTACGTGAAAACAGAGTATATGGGAATTCTGTGCACTTTCCACTCAATTTTGCTGTAAATCTGAAACTGCTATAAAATAAAGTTCATTAATGAAAAACAAAGTTTTAAATAAATATATATAATTGGAGTCCCAAACTGAATGGAAAAGAGAGAGAGAGAGAAAGATTGATTTTGAAAAGGAATAGGCAGTCAGGGAAATGTATTGAAGAAACAGGCAAAATTTTCCCATATATTTTGAAGTAAATTCAAATTCCAAGAAGAGAATTAAAAGAAAATTAAAAGAAAAAAAAATACCTTGTGCCCATAATAATCAAGCTGTTGAAAATTAAAAATAGGTTTATAAAAATTGATAACATCCAGAAAGATCCTTTACTTACAAAGGTGCAAGACAGACCACTTCTTACTTAGCATCAGAAATAGAAGCCATAAGACAAAGAAGTGTCATATTTAAGATACTAAAAAGAGAAAAAAATTTAACCCAGAATTCTACACCCAGTAAAAATATTCTTCAAAAATTAGAGAGAAATAAAATCATTTTCATATAAAGGAAATCTAAGAACATGTGTTGCCAGCAGACTTGTCTTACAAGAAGTAAGCAGAAAAAATGTGATACAGAAAGAAAAGTATACCAGTGCAGAAACTCAGATGTGCAAGACAGAATAAAAAGAACCAAAAAAGATAAATTTGTGTGTAAATAAAATAATCTAGGTTTTTTCCTTCTTGTAGTATTGTTAAAAGGGACATATTTGTTTAGAGCAAGCATAATACCTTTGCAAAATGGGGTATATGTCTTTGACACATAGAGGATATGACAAGAAGAGGTAATGAAAAATGTAAAGATTGGAAATGGAGATGTAAAATCATTCTTATTCACAGAAAATACTAGTCTATTTTTTAAATCCCAGTGAAAATACAAAAAATATGTTTGAATAATTGAAATGCAAAAAAAAAAAAAAATAAGAGAATACCATGAACAATTATATGCCAACATAGTCAACAACCTAGAAGAAATGTACAAGTTTCGAGAAACAGAGCCCACCAAAATTGAATCAAGAAGAAACAGATAATTTGAACAGACAAATCACTAGAAGTGAACTAGAATCTAATTTTTAAAAAAACTCCCTACAAACAAAAGTTCAGGAGCAGATGGTCTCACAGATGAAATCTACCAAACATACAAAGAAAAACTTTTACTGATCCTTCTCAATCTCTTACAAAAGATTGAAGAGGAGGGAACACTCCCAAAGACATTCTATGATGCCACCATCACCCTGATACCCAAACCAAAGATGCCACCAAAAAAGAAAATTACAAGCCAATATATCTGCTGAATATAGATGCAAAAATTCTCAACAAAATATTAGCAAAACAAATCCAGCAACACATACATACATGACCAAGTGAGATTCATCCCATGCTCACAAGGATGGTTCAACATATGCAAAGCAATCAATGTGGCACACCACATCAATAAAGGAAAAGACAAAACCACATGATCATCTCACTAGATACAGAAAAAGCATTCAACAAAATTCATCATCCATTCATGATAATAACTCTTACCAAAGTGGATATAAAGCAAACTTATCTCAACATAATAAAAGATATTTATGACAAACCCACAGCCAATAAAATACTCAATGGTGAAAAGCTGAAAGCCTTCTGCCTAAAATCTGGAACAAGACAAGGATGCCCACTATCACCACTTCTATTCAACATAGTACTGGAAGTCCTAGCCACAGCAATCAGACAAGAAAAACAAATGTATCCAAATTTGAAGGGAAGAGGTAAAACTGTCATTTTGTACACATGACACGACACTATATACAGAAAACCCTAAATGGTAGCAAGATACAAGATTAACATACAGAAATTGGTTGCATTTCTTTACACTAACAATGTAATATCAGAAAAAGGATGGCAAAACAATACATCTAAAAATAGCAAAAAAAACAAAAAAACAAAAAAACTTAGGAATAAATCTGACCAAGAAGTGGAAAGATTTATATGATGAGAATATAAATCATTAATAAAGAAAACTGAAGATGATTCAATGAAATGGAAATATATCCTAAGCACTTGGATTGGTAGAATTAATACTGTTAAAATGGCCATACTATCCAAAACAATCTACAGACTTAATGTGATCCCTATCAAACTACCCATGACATTTTTAACAGAACCGAAACACATAATCCAAAAATGTATATGGAACCATGAAAGACCCAGAATTGACAAAGCAATCTTGAAGAAAAAGAACAAAGCAGGAGGCATAACCGTCCCAGACTTCAGACAATAATACAAAACTACAGTAATCAAGACAGTATGGTTTTGGCAAAAAAACAGACATGGATCAATGGAACAGAAAAAAAGAGCCCAGAAATAAACCCACACATCTGTGGTCAATTAACTATTGACAAAGGAGACAAGAATATACAATGGGAAAAAGAAAGTCTCTTCAGCAACTCATGTTGGGAAAGTTGGTTAGCTGCATGTAAATCAATGAAGTTAAAACACACCCTCACACCCTACACAAAAATAAACTCAAAATGGCTTAAAGACTTAATCTGATATAAATCATAGTAATGTTTTCTTAGGTTAGTCTCCCAAGGAAATAGAATTAAAAGGAAAAAGAAACAAATGGGACCTAATCAAACTTACAAGTTTTTGCAGAGCAAAGGAAACCATAAATAAAAGACAATCTACAGAATAGGAGAAAATATTTGCAAACGATCTGACCAACAAGGGCTTAATTTCCAAATACACAAACAGCTCATACAACTGAATAACAACAACAACAAAAAAAAGGGCAGAAAACCTAGATAAACATTTCTTCATGAGAAGAAATACAGATGGCCAATAAACACATGCAAAGATGCTCAACATCACTAATTATTAGAGAAATGCAAATCCAAAGTACAATAAGGTATCACCTCACAGTGTTCAGAATATCCATCAACAAAAAGTCTACAAATAGCAAATGCTGGAGAGGGTGTGGAGAAAAGGGAACCCTCCTACACTGTTTGTGGGAATGTGAGTTGGTGCAGTCACTATGGAAAATAGCATGGAGGTTCCTCAAAAAGCTAAAAATAGTGTTGCCATATGATCCAGCAATCTCACTCCTGGGCATATACCCAGAGAAAACTATAATTCAAAAAGCTACATACACCACTATGTTCATAGCAGCACTATTCACAATAGCCAAGACATGGAAACAACCTAAATGTCCACTGACAGATGAATGGATAAAGAAGAAGTGGCACATATATATAATGGAAAATTACTCAGCCATCAAAAATAATGAAATAATGCCATTTGTAGCACCATGGATGAACCAAGAGGTTATCATACTAAGTGAAGTCAGAAAGAGAAAGACAAATACCATATGACATCACTTACATGTGGAATCTATAATATGACACAAATGAACATATCTCAAAACAGACTCACAGACAGACAATAGACTTGTGGTTGCCAAGGGAAATGGAGAAGGAAGGAATTGGAGTTTGGGATTAGCAGAGGCAAACTATTATATATAGGATGGATAAAAAACAAGGGCCTACTGTATAGCACAGGGAACTATATTCAATATCTGGTGATAAACCATAATGGAAAAGAATATATATATGTATAAATGAGTCACTTTGCTGTACAGAAGAAATTAAACATAACATTGTAAGTCAACTATACTTCAATAAAATTTAAAAAATAAAGTGGGTCTGAACTAAAATATAAAAGATACAAATATGAAACTTTTAGAAAAAATATATGGGAACATTTTTATGAATTTAGAGTAGGAAAAATGTGTTAGGTGACTCAAAATTTGCTAACAATGAGAATAAGAATTATAATTTGTACTTGTTAAAACATTTTGCTTTTTTAAATTACACTAAAAAAATTTTAAAAGCACACAGGTTTGAAAAAATTACTTATACCTATGTATGTGTATATAAATATATATCTCTCCAAAAATATCACGAGTGTATTATATAACTAAAATATATCAAGAAGACTAAACCCCAACAAAAATGGGTGATGGATCTCTATAGACCTTTCCCAAAATACATGAATGTCTAATACACATACACACATACATGCACATTAAAAGATGTTCAACATAATTATGCATTAATGAAATGGAAATTTAAAATGACTGTGACCTATAACTACACATCCGATGGAATGCCAAAATTTAAAAAGGACAATATGTCAACTGAGTAGTGCAACTGAAACTTCCAAGCAATCTTGAGGAAATATAAAATTCCGTAACATCAAATGGAAAACGTTTGGCAGTATCTTAAAACGTAAGTATGATGCAGCAATTTCACTCTTATTTTCCCAAGAAAAATTAAAACATGTCTCCATAAAACTTATACATAAATGTTTGCAGCAGTTTCTTTCATAGTAACTCAAACTGTAAATAACTGAAATGTCTGTCAAGAGGAGAACAAATGCATATATTTTGGAAAATTTATAAAATGAGATATATTCTGAAATAAATAAAAACGTTGTGATATACATGGCATCATGGAATAATCTTCTAGATGAGTCTGACATTAGTGTGGCCACAAACAATATGTATTTATTTATTTCACTATATGAAAATCAAGAACAGGTCTGAGGTTAGGAGGGGTGTTGACTGCAAAAACATTAGAAAACTTTCTGGGGATATGGAAATATCTGCTTCTCAAGGATCTCAATTGCAGTGTTGTATGTATTTTTCAAAACTCATTTCAGTTTACACATCAAGTCTGTGCATTTTAAAAAGTATACTGAAGTAAAGATAATATTTATATGTATTTCTAAAATATAAAATCAGAATCAATTTGATAAGATCAAAATAATGAGATTAATTTGTTTGAAGAATAAGCAGTTGGGAATCTTTGAAACTCATTTTGTAAGGCTAGGCATGATTCTGAAAATCCTGAAGCCAAACCAAAACAAAAATTTTAGATCAATTTCACATTGCTAGACATGGAAGCTTATTCCATTTTGGTTCCTGCTTTTGGGGAGGATGAATTAAGTTGTTTTTGGACAGAATGAAGCCAATTCTCTTCATGTTACATAATCAATTTATTTATTCACAGTGATATTCTCAGTGAAACATTAAGTCGCATTTATAAAATACCCTTAAATAACATTAAAAATCAATATTTCACAATAGGCCAAGAAAATTATCAACATAAAAACTGAGCTGACCTTATCTAAAGAAAAATTTCAAGTATATTATAAAGTAACCAAGAATAATATGAGTCAGTGGCAAACATACACAGATTAGCCATTGTCAAAAAGTGTTCTGAAACAAACTTAATTTAGTTTTTATGGCAATGTATAGTAAATGTACCATTTTACAACACGTGTGAGCAACTGGCTATTTGGAGACAATAATGACATTCAATTAATTTTTATAACATGCTCTAAATAATTTCAGATGAAATGTTTACATACAAAATGGTCTATACGCATACTAAAAGAAAATTGATGTTACTTCTTATTTAATTTTGATGTGGCAAGACTATCAAATGTAAATCAAGAGCAGAAATCAGATGTTACTGATCTATGTAACCATTAAATTTCAAAAACAACTTTTTAATTAAAAAGTATGGAAATGTGCACAATATATAATACATAAATGTGTGTGTGTTCTTGGTTTAATTTTAATTTATATATGTTTGAAAGGTTTATTTTATGAACTAAGAAAAACAATATAACAAAAAATTTTATAAAAATGTTGTTCTATCAAACAGTGAATTTCAGGAATCAGATTTTGTTTGAATGAGTTTTTCCTCTTAGTGGAAATGTATATACCCTCAGAAAGTTGAATAGCTTCACTATTTCAAAAAGTTCCTAAGAAATTAAATGCTATTATCATTTGCTTTTGTTTATAATGTATAACATTTATTCATGTGCATTAAGCAGTTAATTTTTATATTTCTCATTAGAAAATATTAAGCAATTATAAATAAGTTCTTTTTATTAAAACTTGACCTTGCATGCTAGGTTTTTTATTAGTTTTTTAAAAAAATTTATTTAAGAAAATGTATATTGTTATAGGATATAAAGAAGTATCCTCTATGCCTCTACTCTCTGGATTTCTTTTCTAAATTTACATTAGAGTTAGTTCTCCTTTATACAATAAGGGCAACAGTACATTTTTACTGTATTGCCTCAGGATTATTCTAATTCTCTTGCTCATAATTAAAATATTACCTGCAGGAAACTTGGTCATGATCACTTTCTGAAAAAGTCCAAACTCCAGGTGACTTCTCTTTGCTTACACACATTTAATCAACAAAAACAACCAAATATGGGCTCATAATCTACAAGTAAAATTTAATGTCTTAAGTTGTTTATTATGAATAATTAAACTGATTTTATGCTGATTCAGACAAGCACTGGAGTAGACTTTTTCCTTGCACTAATATAAAAAAGGACCTGGCAAGGAAATTAATAATGTAAACAAGATATGAGGGAGAAATGTTCTACTTAAGGTAACAATCTCTTTTCAATTAAATTAGAAGCAACCATTTTCATACCAATTATAATTAAAAATGAGCCTTATTTGTGCCTTAAATAGGGTTTGGTGGTATTTCTACTTGGTAGTATTTGTATATTAGTTTTAACTGCTAGATGCCCTGGGAATGATTGCAACTCTTCCTCTAAAAGTAATTTGCACTTCAAATTATTAGGATGCTTCCTCTACTTCAGCTGAATTAATGAGATTTCATCATGTTTATGTTAGTGATGCCTAAATCTTTTTCTTTTCTTCTACGTAGGCTAATCCCTGTCTACACTTATTCTAACATGGAAGTTTCCCATCGTGATGCAGCAAGCTGTCAGTCGAAATGTAAAAGCAAATGCCAAACGATAGACAGCAAAGAATAGACTGTGAGTAGTGACCTTCAGACACTAAGGTTCTATTATTTTAGGATTTTACTATTAAAGTAAATAGAGGTGCACAATTACTGAATCCAACAAAATCATTTGAAAACTTTATGTTTTTAACCAACTATATTGCAGTCGTGGGACACCACACTCCTGAATATAAATAATATAACCATGTCACAGTCACCCAGAAAGTCTCATAACAAATTCAGGAAAGATTTTGTACCCTCTCTTGCCTTCCTTAAATAAATGCAATAACTTATTATCCCCTCAGAGGCACCTCCAATAACAGAGAAGTTTGTAGCTTTCTGAGATGTTACAGTGGGAGAGTTTTTATATTCAGAAAGATGTACTGTTCACCTTTCAACTGTCTCACTTTGCATAACATTTTTGCCTCTGGGTCAAGAATGAGAACGTGTGATGGAAAGAAAAAATAACTTGGGAATGGCCCTGTCAGTCACACCATTTTTGAATAATAATAATGGTAATAATGATAAATATATCTTAGAGTGAATTTCTTTCACAGCACGTATAAAGGTCAAGAACAGAGAATTACAATCTTACTCATTTTATCTAGTACAAGACTTGGGTGGTATAATGTGGAAAATATATTTACGGGAAAGGCTATGCTTCTCAATGATTGACAATGGTGCTGTGTGAACTGTGTGCCATTGCTAGAATAGCTACTTAACTGAAAAGCACAAATACCAAAGGCTATTTGGAATCCACTTGCATCCATTTGCATACATCATGGTGTGTGTGTCTGTGTATATAAACAAATAAAATAGTTTTTAAATAAATTAAACCAGGGTGAGACTGTTATTCAACCTGGGTGCCTTATTACAGAGATACACTTTTTTCCCAGTGATAAGTCACATAGTTTATTCAGCAAAGACTAGATTCAAGGTAAAACCAGAGGTCGCATGCTTATTTTTAGATAGTTATCACTGTCTAGTTGCATAGTTTATCTGCATTCAGTTCAAGCTAAACCTTTACTTATCCTATATGAGTTTATCATAAAGATGAGTTCTCTATTAATCATCTAAGAAGTGAAAGATAATTTTTAAACAAATTTTAACAATTCCAGCACTTTTTAATTTAAGGCAAAAAAAAAAACATGAATATACTTTTAAAAGTCAAGTAATACTAAATGGCTTATGGAAAAAACTAAAGTCTTTTTCCCTACTTCTCCCTAGTCTGTGGTCTCAATACAAAGTCTTTTAGAATTTTTTTTCTGGTATTGACGTCCCTATTCATAAATAACATGTTTATACTGACTCACTTTGATTTTTAATACTAGACATTATTTCTTGGACTATACTATAAAAGACTAAGGTTTACCGCCTCTATACTACATCTTCTCTTGCCCTCTCAATAAAGCAAATTAAAGGTTGTGGTTTTACCCACAGCTTTAAGGTAGTTTTTAAAATTTATTTATTATTGAGGTATAAATGACAAATATTTAAGATATTTAAATTGTGTACTGTGATGATCTGATATATAAGTACATTGTGATTGGATTACCCCCATCTAGAATATTTTCATTTTTTAATATTTTTGGAGTATAGTTGCTTTACAGTGATGTGTTATTTTCTGTTGTACAGCAAAGTGAATCAGCTATACATATACATATATCTCCTATTTTTTGGATTTCCCTCCCATTAGGTCACCCAAACCACTGAGTAGAGTTCCCTGTGCTATACAGTAGGGTCTCATTAGTTACCTATTTTATACATAGTATCAATAGTATGTATATGTCAGTCCTGATCTTCCAATTCATCCTACCTCTCTTCCCCCTTGCATCCATCCATATGTTTGTTCTCTCTACATCTGTCTTTGTTTCTGCTTTGCAAATAAGATCATCTATACCATTTTTCTAGATTCCACATATATGCTTTAATATACATTTGTTTTTCTTTCTGATTTACTTCACTCTGTATGACAGTCTCTAGGTCCATCCACGTGTCTGCAAATGACCCAGTTTCATTTAGAATACTTTCTTTTATTTTTGCCCACCTTCTCTAGAAAACAGAATCTGAACAAAACCTTGAGTGGTAGTACTCAACCAGGTACAATCCCAGGGCAGAGTGAGTGAGGAGAGCATATCATGAGGCCAGGAAGGAAGAGAAGCAAATTTCTGGTGGTATGTGATTCCGTTGCCTGCCACTTCAGGAAGAGCAATGAATGGTCCCTGACCACGTGAGGTGGTCCTGGGCAGCCTCTACTGAAACTATTGAAACTATGCTTTGGATTAGTCTATTAGAGGAGAGAATGGAGAGGACATTCCTCTGTGACGCTCTGTTGCTACCTGTCACTCATTGGTGAATGAACTTCACACTTCTGAGGAGTGCTGTCTGGTCCCTTTGGCAACTGCTATTGTATCTTAGTCCCCTCCTCTGAAAAATGGTGCGCTTATATATGTGAGTCCAGAATTAACTGAAAGGAGCCAAAGACTCTGGATATCAGCATTAGGAGAGAGAGCCTGGAAGGGCTATACAGAGTTGGTCCCTATGGGAGTGCCTAGAGTTGAGCATGACCAAAAGCTCAGGAGATAGGAAAGGTTTAGAAAATAGGATACAACAGAGATGTGTCTGATATAGTTCATTCTTCATGGTATTTAGAGCTGATGGTGCCCTTCTGCTGGGTTCTATACTGCAAAGTGGGGTACCACTTTTGGAATACTTCTTTACCAGTTGTGAAAGTACAAATTAAATCAAGCGAGTATCTGTGAAGATCAATCTCAATCTCTCAGAACACTTAAGAAAAAAACATCAATTAAAAAAAACTGAAAGCTATAGCCTCTCCTATAGAAACCCCCTTCATCACATCACTACCCACCCTAGATTTTTTCATCTTTGCCAATACTTCCAACTGCATTGGGAGCCCTAAGTGGATGGGTGTTAGTTGGAGCTCCTAGTTCAGCATCACCATTAATATGTCCCCTGGTAGAAGTATTTTCACCTTGAAAACTAGGACATCTTTCATAGCAGAACTTAAAGCTGCAGCGAAGAGAAACAAAAGTTCAAAGGACTCAGTGGGTATGATGATCATATATTCTGCTTCAATCCCTCAGCTCGGTGATCCACTTAATGTAGCTACTGGAACATGCTACCATATTTTGGCAAATGATTCAGTGCATGTTGTGTTTCCTAGAAGGCAGCACTGAACTTCCTAAGGTGAATCCCCTAAAACTTACATGTGCCTGAAAATCTTCTATCAGTCTGATAGTTTCTCATTGATAGGGCATATAAAATTATTAGTGATATCAGTGATTCTAAGCCCACTGCACCAACTCTTTAGTATAAAATATGCCCCTTGGCCTCAATCAACATTGTATTTGATACCATGTTCATGGATCAACATATTCTGTAAGCACTCAGATGATGATGCTATAGAGATATCACAGCCAGAGGAGAATCCTCTGCCTGGAATATGTATTAATTCTGGTAAAGATGAATAGATGAAACCTTCAAAGTACAAAACTGTTCTAATGTAACTGACCAGACTTCAGTTAGCAGGCAGTGTTCCCTTTGCAATATCAAGGGCTCAACATCTTTCTTTTTTGCTGGCAGGTTGGACATCATGAGTGTCAACAGCTAGATGGTTTGCTGAGATTTCATTTAATCACAAAAACACATAGTCTTCATTCATGTCACTCTGTCCACCCTGTCTATGGACTTACTGTAAAACTACTTAGATGACACGGGAGAGAAGCTACCTAATTACACAGCACATATCATCTTCACCTGTAGCTAAATATCTCCTCTATGGCAACTGCTTTCCCTTGAGCTTTACATAAAGCATAAAGACTCACATATTTTGTATGCACTAACACAAATCCACCTATATATCTCTCTGTCAGACCTACCTAATATCAGTCTTCCAGGTTTGTTCTTGCCAGGTGACTGACCAACTGTCCACACTTCCCTCTGCACACAAGTTAGTGCCTATGAGTTCCAACTACTTCTTTTCCATAGACAGTAGATGACCAGGTTTAGTGATTGCCACTCTATCTCCCAGAAGGTTTGTCCTCGACTTCTATACTTTGGAATTACCCTGATATGGCAATAATGTGGCAGTAACACATTTCCAGTTAATGCCAACACAGAGCATCATGAAATGAGGTTTGGACTAAATTGCTTTCCTCTTCTTTAAGGTAGATATAGGTCAAGAGGATACCTTTGGTATATATTCAGGGAGAATGTAAGCAAAGTGAAGTCACCTAGAGTTCAGACCTTTTCAGAAAGTGACCATGACCAAGTTTCCAGCAGGTAATATTTTAATTATGAGCAAGAGAATTATCACAATCCTGAGGCAATACAGTAAAAATGTACTGTTGTCCTTGCTATATAAAAGAGAACTGACTCTAACATAAATTTCAAAGAAAGGAATTGGCACAAAGTAAATCCTAGTGACAATATTGCTCTGTACCAGTAAATACACTACAGCAGCAGAACAGCTTCAATAAAGGCTATACTTTTGTTAAGTTTACAACAGTCCACTGGCTTCTGTCATGAAATGTATGTTCTATTAAGAGGTTAGATAGAATAATTGAATGGAGACCACCACTCTGAGTTTTTTGAATATTTGACAGTGGTTTTAATTTCTGCATTCATTCAGAAACACAGTGTCTTCTTATTTTCTATCATAAGGATAGGGTTACAGGGTGGTAGGTAGTTGTCAGGTTCTCACTTTGCTCTTCCTATTATAACCTTAATCCATGGGTCAAGAAGTATACATAGGACTTGAGAAAAGATGGTGAAGTAGAAGGACCTTGAGCTCACCTCCTCCCATGAAAACACAAAAGTCACACCTAACTGCTGAACAACCATCAGTCAAAAAGAATAAGACCTAGCAAAAGAGAAACTCTACATCTAAAGACAAAGAAGAAACCACAATAAGATGGTAGGAGGGGTGCATACATGATATAATCAAATCCCATACCCCTGGGTGGGCTACCCACAAACTGGAGAATAATTGTATCAAAGAAGTTCTCCCATGGGAGTGAGAGTTCTGAGCCCCATGTCAGGCTCCCCAGCCTGGGGATCTGGGATTGAGAAGAGGAGTCCCCAGAGCATTCAGCTTGAAAGCCAGTGAGATTTGATCACAGGAGCTCCAAAGGACTGGGGGAGAGAGACTCCACTCTTGGAGGGTGCACACAAGGTCTAATGCACACTGTTACCCAGGACAAAAGCAATGACTTCACAGGATCCTGGGTCAGACCTACCTGCCGGTATTGAATGGTCTCCTGGGGAAGCAGGGGTGACTGTGGCTATCTCTGGTGACACAAAAGTGGGTGGTGAACATAATCTGGGTACTCATCTGAAGGCTGACATCTTGCTTGGGTCATTAGCACAAGGACCTGCCTCACCCAATAGCCTATAAGCTCCAGTGCTGGGACGCCTCAGGCCAAACGACCTAAGATGGGAACCCAGTCCCACTCATCAGAAGATAGGCTGCCTAAAGACTTTCTGAGCCCACAGCAACCTCCAGACATGCTCCTCGACATAGCCCTGCCCACAAAACAGCCAAGACACAGCTCCACCCACCAGTGGGCAGGCACTGGCCCCTCCCACTAGGAAGCCTGCCTCTAGACCAGACTCACCCACCAGGGGCAGACACCAGAAACAATAAAACTAAAATCTCACAGCCTTTGGAACTGAATCTGTAAACACAGTTCAGAAACTACCCTGAGACCAGCTGGTCCCTTCTTAGGTGATGAAAGAGGAGTGTACTGCTGGGATACATAGGACATCCTCTAAAGAGGGCCACTTCTCCAAGGTCAAGATATGTAACTAAACTTCTACATAGATAAATATACAAATGGAAATTTAGACAAAATGAGATGGCAGAGGAATATGTTCCAGACCAAGGAACAAGATAAAACCCCATAAAAACAACTAAGTGATGTGAAGATAGGCAATCTACCAGGAAAGAGTTCAGAGTAATGACTGTAAAGATGATCCAAGAAACTGGGAAAGAAGTGGACGCACAGAGAGAAAAGTTACAAGAATTTCTAAGAAAAGAGTTAGAAAAAAATAAAGAACTAAACAGAGTTGAAGAAAACAATGTCTGAAATGAAAAACAGACTAGAAGGAGTAAAGAGCAGAATAAATGAGGCAGAAGAACAGACAAGTGAGCCGGAAGACAGAGTGGCAGAAATCCCTACCAAAGAACAGAATTTTTAAAAATAATAAAAAGAAATGAAGACAGTTTAACAGACCTCTGGGACAATGTCCAAAGCAACATTTGCATTATATGGGTCCAAGAAGGAGAAGATGGAGAGAAAGAGCCTGAGAAAATATTTGAAGAGATAATAGCTGAAAACTTCCCTAACATGGGAAAGGAAACAGTCACCCAAGTCCAGAAAGCGTAGACAGTCCAATACAGGATTAACCCAAGGAAGAACATGCCGAGACACAAAATAATCAAATTGACAAAAAAAATAAAAAATAAAGAAAAAATATTAAAAACAACAAGGGAAAAGCAACAAATAACATACAAGGGAATCCCCATAAAGTTATCAGCTGATTTTTCAGAAGAAATTCTTCAGACCAGAAGGGAGTGGAATGATGTATTTAAAGTGATGAAAGGGAAAAACCTACAACCAAGAATACCCTGCAAGGCTCTCATTCAGATTTCATGGAGAGATCAAACACTACAGGCAAGCAAAAGTGCAAAGAGTATAGCACCACCAAACCAGCTTTACAACAAATGCTAAAGGAACTTCTCTAGGCAGAAAAGAGAAGCCCACAACTACAAACAGGAAATTACAAAATGGGAAAGCTCACTGGTAGAGGCAAACATACAGTAAAGGTAGGAAGTCATCCACAAATATGGTATCTAAATCAGTAATCATGAGAGGAGGAGAGTAGTATATTGGGAATACGCAGTATATTGGGAATGTATTTGAAATTAAGACACCAGTATATTAAAACAATCACATATATACATACATATACATATATATATATATATATATATATATATATATATATATATATATAGAGAGAGAGAGAGAGAGAGAGAGAGAGAGAGTGTGCTATATAAAAACTTCATGGTAACCATGAACCAAAAATCTATAATAGATGTACACAAAAAGAAGAAAAAGGAATCCAAAAACAATGCTAAAGATAGTCCTTAAATCACAGGAGAAGAAAAGAGGAAGGGAAGAAAAAACACCCTACAAAAAGAAATCCAAAACAATGAACAAAATGGCAATAAGAATATCCATATTGATAAGCACCATAAATGTAAACAGATAAAAGCTCCAACTGAAAGAAAGAGACTAGCTAAATGAATACAAAAAGAATACGTGTATATATATGGTGTCTACAAGAGACCCACTTCAGATCTACAGACACATACAGACTGAAAGTGAGGGGATGGAAAACGGTGTTCCATGCAAATGGAAATCAAAAGAAAGATGGAGTAGTAATACTCATATCAGACAAAATAGACATTAAAATAAAAAATATCACAAAAGACAAAGAAGGACACTACATAATGACAATGGGATCAATCCAAGAAGACAATATAACAATTGTAAATCTATATACACCCAATATAGGAGCATCTTAATATATAAGGTAAATGCTAACAGCCATAAAAGGAGAAATCAAGAGTAACATGATAACAGTGGAGAACTAACACCCTTATTACATCGATCGACAGATCATCCAGGATAGAAAATCAATTAGGAAACACAATAAGGCCTTAAATGTCATAATAGACTAAATGGATGTACATGATATTTATAGAGCATTCCACCTGAAAGCAGAAGAATAGACATTCTTTTCAAATGCACATGGAACATTCTCCAGGACAGATCATATGCTGGGTCACAAAGCAAGGCTCAGTAAATTTAAGAAAATTGAAATCATACCAAGAATCTTTTCTAACCACAATACTATAAGATTAGAAATAAACTACAAGAAAAAAAACAGCAAAAAAACAGAAACACATGGAAGGTAAACAACATGCTACTAAACAACCAGCAGATCACTGAAGAAATCAAAGAGGAAATTTTAAAAATGGTTAGATAAAAGTGAAGAAAAACCCACAATGATGCAAAACCTATGGGACTCAGCAAAAGCAGTTCTAAGGAGAAGATTTTAGCAGTACTAGCCTACTCCACAAAACAAGAAAAATCTCAAATAAGCAATGTAACTTTACACCTAACGCACCTAGGGAAAGAAGAACAAACAAAACACAAAATTAGTAGAAGGAAAGAAATCATAAAGATGACAGCAGAAATAAATGAATTAGAGACTAAAAAAAATAGAAAAGATCAATGAAACTAAAAGCTGGTTCTTTGAAAAAATAAACAAAATTGATAAACCTTTACCCAGACTCATCAAGAGAAAAAAGGACAAGGCCCAAATCAGTAAAATTAGAACTGAAAAAGAAGTTACAACCAACATTACAGAAATACAAAGGAATATAAGAGGCTACTATAAGCAACTATATGACAACAAAATGGGCAACCTGGAAGAAATGGGCAAAATCTTAGAAAGGTATGATTTCACAATACTGGACCAAGAAGAAATTTTTTAAAATATATAAAAAGAGCAACTACAAGTACTGAAATTGAAACTGTGATTTAAAAACTCCCAACAAAAGGACCAGATACGTGGCATCACAGGTGAATTCTCTCAAACATTTAGAGACGAACCTGCAGCCTGCAAAAAGGAGACCCCAAACACAGTAAGCAAAATAAAAAGACAGAAAAACACACAGCAGATGAAGTAGCAAGGTAAAAACCCACCAGACCTAACAAATGAAGAGGAAATAGGCAGTCTACCTGAAAAAGAATTCAGAGTAATCACAGTAAAGATGATCCAAAATCTTAGAAATCGAATGGAGAAAATACAAGAAACGTTTAACAAGGACCTAGAAGAACTAAAGAGCAAACAAACAATGATGAACAACACAATAAATGAAATCAAAAATTCTCTAGAAGGGATCAATAGTAAAATAACTGAGGCAGAAGAATGGATAAGTGACCTGGAAGATAAAATAGTGGAAATAACTACTGCAGAGCAGAAGAAAGAAAAAAAAAAGAATGAAAAGAACTGAGGACAGTCTCAGAGACATCTGGGACAACATTAAACATATCAACATTCGAATTATAGGGGTCCCAGAAGAAGAAGAGAAAAAGAAAGAGACTGAGAAAATATTTGAAGAGATTATATTTGAAAACTTCCCTAATATAAGAAAGGAAATAGTTAATCAACTCCAGAAAGCACAGAGAGTCCCATACAGGATAAACCCAATGAGAAACATGCCAAGACACATATTAATCAAACTATCAAAAATTATATACAAAGAAACATATTAAAAGCAGCAAGGGAAAAACAACAAATAACACACAAGGGAATCCCCATAAGGTTAACATCTGATCTTTCAGCAGAAACTCTGCAAGCCAGAAGGGAGGGGCAGGACATATTTAAAGTGATGAGGGAGAAAAACCTACAACCAAGATTACTCCACCCAGCAAGGACCTCATTCAGATTTGATGCAGAAATTAAAACCTTTACAGACAAGCAAAAGCTGAGAGAGTTCAGTGCCACAAAACCAGCTTTACAACAAATGCTAAAGGAATTTCTCTAGGCAAGAAACATAAGAGAAGGAAAAGACCTACAAGAACAAACTCAAAACAATTAAGTAAATGGTAATAGGAACATACATATTGATACTTACCTTAAATGTAAATGGATTAAATGCTTCCACCAAAAGACACAGACTGGATGAATGGATACAAAAACAAGACCCATATATATGCTGTCTACAAAAGACCCACTTCAGACGTAGGGACACATACAGACTGAAAGTGAAGGGATGGAAAAAGATATTCCATGCAAATGGAAATCAGAAGAAAGCTGGAGTAGCAATTCTCATATCAGACAAAATAGACTTTAAAATAAAAACTATTACAAGAGACAAAGAAGGACACTACATAATGATCAAGGGATCGATCCATGAAGAAGATATAACAATTGTAAATATTTATGCACCCAACATAGGAGCACCTCAATACATAAGGTAAATACTAACAGCCATAAAGGGGAAATTGACAGTAACACAATCATAGTAAGGGAATTTAACACCCTACTTTCACCATGGACAGATCATCCAAAATGAAAATAAATAAGGAAATATAAGTTTTAAATTATACATTAAATAAGATGGACTTAATTGATATTTATAGGACATTCCATCCAAAAGCAATAGAATACACATTTTTCTCAAGTGCTCATGGAACATTTTCCAGGATAGATCATATCTTGGGTCACAAATCTAGCCTTGGTAAATTTAAGAAAATTGAAATCATATCAAGTATCTTTTCTGACCACAACGCTATGAGACTAGATATCAATTACAGGAAAAGATCTGTAAAAAATACAAACACATGGAGGCTAAACAATACACTACTTAATAACGAAGTGATCACTGAAGAAATCAAAGAGGAAATCAAAAAATACTTAGAAACAAGTGACAATGGAGACACGACGACCCCAAAACTATGGGATGCAGAAAAAGCCATTCTAAGAGGGAAGTTTATAGCAATACAATCCTACCTTAAGAAACAGGAAACATCTCGAATAAACAACCTAACCTTGCACCTAAAGCAATGAAGGAAGCACAAAAAAAAGTCCCAAATTTAGTAGAAGGAAAGAAACCATAAAGATCAGATCAGAAATAAATGAAAAAGAAATGAAGGAAACAAGAGCAAAGATCAATAAAACTAAAAGTGGTTCTTTGAGAAGATAAACAAAATTGATAAACCATTAGCCAAACGCATCAAGAAAAAAAAGGGAGAAGACTCAAATCAATAGAATTAGAAATGGAAAAGGAGAAGTAACAACGGACACTGCAGAAATACAAAAGATTATTAGAGATTACTACAAGGAACTGTATGCCAATAAAATGGACAACCTGGAAGATATGGACAAATTCTTAGAAATACAAAACCTGCCAAGATTGAACCAGGAAGAAATAGAAAATATGAACAGGCCAATCACAAGCACTGAAATTGAAACTGTGATTAAAAATCTTCCAACAAACCAAAGCCCAGGACCAGATGGCTTCACAGGCAAATTCTATCAAACATTTAGAGAAGAGCTAACACCTATCCTTCTCAAACTCTTCCAAAAGATAGCAGAAGGAGGAACACTCCCAAACCCATTCTACAAGGCCACCATCACCCCGATACCAAAACCAGACAAAGATGTCACAAAGAAAGAAAACTACAGGCCAATATCACTGATGAACATAGATGCAAAAATCCTCAACAAAATACTAGCAAACAGAATCCAACAGCACATTAAAAGGATCATACACCATGATCAACTGGGGTTTATTCCAGGAATAAAAGGAATCTTTAATATACAATATACACAAATCAATCAATGTGATACACCATATCAACAAACTGAAGGAGAAAAACCATATGATCATCTCAATAGATGCAGAGAAAACTTTTGACAAAATTCAACACCCATTTATGATTAAAAACGCTGAAGAAGAAAGTAGGCATAGAGGGAACTTTCCTCAAAATAATAAAGGCCATTTATGACAAACCCACAGCCAACATCATCCTCAATATTGAAAAACTGAAACCATTTCCACTAAGATCAGGAACAAGACAAGGTTGCCCACTGTCACCACGCTTATTCAACATAGTTTTGGAAGTTTTAGCCACAGCAGTCAGAGAAGAAAAGGAAATAAAAGAATCCAAATCAGAAAAGAAGAAGTAAAGCTGTCACTGTTTGCAAATGACATGATACTATACATAGAGAATCCTAAGGATGCTACCAGAAAACTACTAGAACTAATCAATGAATTTGGTAAAGTAGCAGGATACAAAATTAATGCACAGAAATCTCTGGCATTCTTATACAATAATGATGAAAAATCTGAGAGTGAAAATAAGAAAATACTCCCATTTACCATTGCAACAGAACGAATAAAATATCTAGGAATAAGGCTATCTAAGGAGACAAAAGACCTGTACGCAGAAAATTATAAGACACTGATGAAAGAAATTAAAGATGATACAAATAGATGGAGAGATATACCACGTACTTAAATTGGAAGAATCAACACTGTGAAAATGACTCTACTACCAAAAGGAATCTGCAGATTCAATGCAATCGCTATCAAACTACCGCTGGCATTTTTTACAGAACTAGAACAAAAAATTTCACATTTTGTATAGAAACACAAAAGACCCCGAATAGCCAAAGAAATCTTGAGAACAAAAAATGGAGCTGAAGGATTCAGGCTCCCTGACTTCAGACCATACTACAAGGCTACAGTAATCAAGACAGTATGGTACTGGCACACAAACAGAAATATACATCAATGGAACAGGATAGAAAGACCAGAGATAAACCCACACATATATGGTCACCTTATCTTTGATAAAAGAGGCAAGAATATACAGTGGAGAAAAGACAGCCTCTTCAAGTGGTGCTGGGAAAACTGGACAGGTACATGTAAAAGTATGAAATTAGAACACTCCCTAACACCATACACAAAAATAAATTCAAAATGGGTTAAAGACCTAAATGTAAGGCCAGACACTGTCAAACTCTTAGAGGAAAACATAGGAAGAACACTCTATGACATAGTCACAGCAAGATTCTTTTTGACCCACCTCCTAGAGAAATGGGAATAAAAACAACAACAAAAAAAGGGACCTAATGAAACTTTAAAGCTTTTGCACAGCAAAGGAAACCATAAACAAGACCAAAAGACAACCTCCAGAATGGGAGAAAATAGTTTCAAATGAAGCAACTGACAAAGAATTAATCTCCAAAATTTAGAAGCAGCTCATGCAGCTCAATAACAAAAAACACACAACCCAATCCAAAAATGGGCAGAAGAACTAAATAGACATTTCTCCAAATAAGATATACAGATTGCCAACAAACACATGAAAGAATGCTCAACATCATTAATCATTAGAGAAATGCAAATCAAAACTACCATGAGATATCTTCTCACACCGGTCAGAATGGCCATCATCAAAAAATCTAGAAACAATAAATGCTGGAGAGGGTGTGGAGAAAAAGGAACCTTCTTGCATTGCTGGTGGGAATGTAAATTGATACAGCCACTATGGAGAATCGTATGGAGGTTCCTTAAAAAACTACAAATAGAACTACCATATGACCCAGCAGTCCCATTACTGGGCATATACCCTGAGAAAACCATAATTTAAAAAGAGTCATGTACCAAAATGTTCATTGCAGCTCTATTTAGAATAGCCAGGACATGGAAGCAACCTAAGTGTCCATCAACAGATGAATGGATAAAGAAGATGTGGCACATATATACAATGGAATATTACTCAGCCATAAAAAGAAATGAAACTGAGTTATTTGTAGTGAGGTGGACGGACCTGGAGTCTGTCATACAGAGTGAAGTAAGTCAGAAAGAGAAAGACAAATACTGTATGCTAACACATATATATTGCATCTAAGAAAAAAAAATGTCATGACGAGACTAGGGGTAGGATGGGAATAAAACACAGACCTACTAGAGCATGGACTTGAGGATATGAGGAGGGGGAAGGGTAAGCTAAGCTGTGACAAAGTGAGAGAGTGGCATGGACATATATACACTACCAAATGTAGGGTGGATAGCTTGTGGGAAGCAGCCTCATGGCACAGGGAGATCAGCTAGGTGGTTTGTAACCACCTACAGGGGTGGGATAGAGAGGGTAGGAGGGAGGGAGATGCAAGAGGGAAGAGATATGGGAACAGATGTATATGTATAACTGATTCACTTTGTTGTAAAGCAGAAACTAACACACCATTGTAAAGCAATTATACTCCAATAAAGATGTTAAAAAAAAAAAAAACAGTTAGAGAGAGTTAATAGCTATCCTTCTTAAACTATTCAGAAAAATTGCAGAGGAAGGAAACTTCCAAACTCATTCTGTGAGGCCACAATCACCCTCATACCAAAACCAGAAAAAGATACCACAAAAAAGAAAATTACAGGCCAACATCACTGATGAACATAGATACAAAAATTCTCAACAAAATCCTAGCAAACTGAATCCAACAATACATTGTGAACCTCCAAAGCTATGTTGAATAAAAGTGGCAAGAGTGTGCATCCTTGTCTTGTTCCTGATCTTAGATGAAATGCTTTCATCATTTCACAATGAACTATGATGTTAGCTGTCGGGTTGTCATATATGGCCTTTATTATGTTGACGTATGTTCCCTCTATGCCCACTTTCTGGAGAAATTTTTTTCATAAATCGTGTTGAATTTTATCAAAAGCTTTTTCTTCATCTAGTCCATAGCCTTCAGAAAAGGAAAAAATATAAAACTAATCCAAATTGGAAAAGAAGTAAAACTGTCACTTCTTGCAGATGACACAATACTACGCATAAAAAATCCTAAACACACTACCAGAAAACTACTAGAGCTCATCAATGAATTCAGTACAGTTGCAGTATACAAAATTAATACACAAATTTGCTGTATTTCTATACACTAACTATGAACTATCAGGAAGAGAAATTAAGGGAAAAAATCCCATTTACCACTGAATCAAAAGGAATAAAATACCTAGGAATAAACCTACCTAAGGAGATAAAAGACTTGTAGTCTGAAAACTATGACACTGGTGAAAGATATCAAAGATGACCCAAACAGATATAAAGATACACCATATTCTTGTATTGGAAGAATCAATATTGTCAAAGTGATTATAGTAACCAAGGCAATCTCTAAAGATTCAAGGTAATCCCTATCAAATTGCCAATGGCATTTTCCACAGGCTTAGAACATAATTTTTTTTTTTTTTTTTTTTGCGGTATGCGGGCCTCTCACTGCTGTGGCCTCTCCCGTTGCGGAGCACAGGCTCCGGACGCACAGGCCCAGCGGCCACGGCTCACGGGCCCAGCCGCTCCGCGGCACGCGGGATCCTCCCGGACCAGGGCACGAACCCGTGTCCCCTGCATCGGCAGGCGGACTCTCAACCACTGCGCCACCAGGGAAGCCCTAGAACATAATTTTTTAAAATTTGTATGGAAACACAAAAGACCCTGAATAGCTCAAGAAATCTTGAGAATGAAAAACAGAAATGGAGGAATAAAGCTCTCTGACTTCAGACTATACTATAAGGTTACAGTCATCAAAACAATATGGTACTGGTACATAAACAGAAATGTCATTAGAACATTCTGTAACACCACACACAATGATAAACTCATAATGGATAAAATACCTAAATGTAAAGACGGACACTATAAAACTTCTAGAGGCAAACATAGGCAGAACAATCTTTGACATTAATTGCAGCAATATCTTTTTGGATCTGTCTCTTAGAGTAATGGAAATTTTAAAAAATAAACAAATGGGACCTAATTAAACTTAAAAGCTTTTGCACAGCAAAGGGAGCCATAAACAAAACTAAAAGACAACCTTCAGACTGGGAGAAAATGTTTTCAAATTATGTGACCGATAATGCCTTAATATCCAAAACATACAAACAACACATGCAGCTCAATATTAAAAAAAATAATAAATTTAGTTGAATTTTAAAATGGAACTATAAGAGAACTGACTGATATAGTGGTTGCTTACTGTAAGAGTTTTCAGATCCCATGGCATTTTTTAAATTTTAATTTTAATTGTTTTTGGTGGTACGTGGACCTTTCACTGTTGTGGCCTCTCCCATTGTGGAGCACAGGCTCTGGACACACAGGCTCAGTGGCCATGGCTCAAGGGCCCAGCCACTCTGTGGCATGTGGGATCTTCCCAGACCGGGGCACAAACCCGTGTCCCCTGCATTGGCAGGCAGATTCTCAACCACTGCTCCACCAGGGAAGCCCCCATGGCATTTTTTCAGCATGCTACAGACTTGAAGACAAATGAGAAAATAAAATAGTTGAAAACAGTTGCAAAATAATTTTTAAAAAAGAACAACCCAATCAAAAAATGGGCTGAAGATCTAAATAGACATTTCTCCAAAGAAGACTTATAGATTGCAAAAAAGCACATGAAAAGATGCTCAACATCACAAATTATTCGAGAAATGCAAATCAAAACTACAGTGAGGTATCACCTAACACCAGTCAGAACAACCATCATCACAAATCTACAAATAACAAATGCTGGAGATAGTGTGGAGAAAAGGGAGCCCTCCTACACTATTGGTGGAAATGTAAATTGATGTAACCACTATGGAGAACAGTATGGAGGTTTCTTAAAATAACTAGAGTTACCATATGACCCAGCAATCCCATTCCTGGGCATATTTCTGGAGAAGACCATAATTCAGAAAGATACATGTACCCCAATGTTCATGTGGCATTATTTACTATAGCCAAGACATGGCAGCAATCCATTGAAAGATGAATGAATAAAGAACATGTGATATATATACACAATAAAGTATTACTCAGCCATCAAAAAGAATGAAATAATGCCATTTGCAGTAACATGGATGGACCTAGAGATTATCATACTAAGTGAAGTAAGCCAGACAGATAAAGACAAATATCATATGATATTGCTTACATGTCAAATCTAAACAATGATGCAAATGAACTTATTTACAAAACAGAAATAGACTCACAGACATAGAAAACAAATTTACAGTTACCAAAGGGTAAAGGTGGGAGAGGGGTAAATTAGGAGTTTGGGATTAATAGATGCACTCTCCTACATATAAAATAGATAAACAACAAGAACCTACTGTATAGCACAGGGAATGATCCTAAGTATGTAATAACCTATAAGGGAAGAGAATGTAAAACAAAGTGTATATATATATATATATATAAAACTGAATTACTTTGCAGTATACCTGGAACTAATACAACATTGTAAGTAAATTTTACATCAATAAAATTTTTTAAATGAAAAATAAGAATAAGAAAGTATATGTAATGATACTGCTAGCTGCTAAGTTGATAGATTAGATAGATAGATAGATGATAGACAGACATAGATTCTAATTGTGTGTATGTGTGTAATCAAATATATGTCATAAACATAAACATAGGATGGATTCTTGAACAAATTGAACCATCTATAAGATGAACCTTGTAAAAAACTAAATTTATCACCTAACTTCCTTAAGCCTCCACGTAAGTTGGAAGACCACAGTAGCTCTTCAGGTACTTTGGCATCAATATGCACAGCCCTTAAATTTATCAATGTATTATTATAAGCTCTAAAATAACATCAAACTACTGAATCCAGTCCACAATCTTCAGAATTATCATTGCTTTTCCCCATATTAAGTGTTATGTCTGCTTGATCTACCAATATCTTAAAATTATGTATTCCTATAACAACTGATCACAAGAAAAAGCTTAAAGCTTTAAAAAGTGCAATGCCACTTCTTGCCAAAAATAATTAGTAACTCATTTACCAATAGCAATGAGACTCATATTGCTTTCTAATAGGTTTGTGATTAAAATCCAAACTAATATATTGAGTATCTGTTCTCTAGAATTAGTTATAATTTTAGTCCAAGTAAATTTAAAAACAAACAAAAACTTAAAGGAAAGTTTTAATATTAATGTATTGATACTTAGGAGAACCAGGCAATGTGAGTGATGCTAAAATGAATTATGGCAAAGCATAATAGAAAGAAATAAAAGTTGACTTATTATCAAGCTCTATTCCTTCCTAAAAAAGACACAGCTAGCATCCTTGGAAGAGTTCATTAGAAAATGACATGAAAAAGTAATTTTCTAGTTTCTCTCCTCATCTGTCCCTCCACTATGCTTCTGTGTAGGTTAAGTTGGTCTTTATGGGAATTTCTTGGTAAACAAACAGGCATATACAGTGTCAGTCACCATCAGGTGGCTCAGGTGGGACAAGATGAGAAATGAGCCTAAAAGAATCTGAAACATCCTATAAGGTGTGCACTGAACAGTTAGCAACACTCAAAATGGAGTAGACTTAAAACTATAACAGGGTTTTTGTTTTTATAACCTAAGTCCTAGTAGAAGAGAAATGACTATACGCATCAGTCCTACTAACAGGCACTGTAACAGTTATCAATTTACTGCCTCTAAGCTCTAAGCCATTCTTCTCTGCCCTTCCTTGTAATAATACTGGAACTCTGCTCAGTAAACACTTCTCTTTTGCCAGATAGTGCAATATAAGCTATGCCAATAGAGATCACCGGAATTATGCCGCAAGACTATTTCAAGAGAAAGGACGTGTCCTCCTTGTCTTGGGGTACGTTTCTTCTCCAGCATGGCTGTCACTCAGTGTGCCAAAGGCCAGCAACAATCACCTCAGTTGTCTTCACAGACCACTTCTACATGACGCATATGCACTAGCCCATTTCTTGGTCTACCTGGGGGACCATTCCTGTGGACCAGCTCTAACCCACTTGCAGTATCCAGAAATCAACTCATTCTCATGCATCAACTCCAGCCCATCCTCCAATGAGAGTCTCAGCCACCTAGGATACTCTTCCTGCGAACCAGTTCCAACACAACTGCACCTGCGTCTACAAAGGCATCTGGCAAATTTCTCCACCACCCTGTAATCCATTCCCATGACAGCCTCAGACTGCCCCACTTCACAGCAAGTTTATCCACCAGCAGCTGCTTCTTTAGACCAGCCTTGGCCCAACACTCTGGGAAGTTTTTTTGTCAACAACAGTCTGCATGTGTCAAAATGCCCTCTCCAACAAGGTCAGAATCTTAGCACTGGGGGGATATGGGGAAATTTTCTGAGCACTTAATTTCTTCCTTATCCAGTCTTCCTCAGTCCCAGAGATAGTGATCACTTCCTTCATTTATCTTTACCATATTCCTTAGAGTACTCCTTTGCACGTTCAGTCTCCTTTTAGTAGTTAATAATTCTTTACATTAAGTTTTCCATGTCCAAACTTCTGAGTGCACCTTGACTGACAAACGTACCATCTTGACAGTTTTTAGTTATGTGAATGCCTTTTGACTACAGTGGATTTTTCAAGAGCTCAGTCACCTTCCACCTTGAAGCCACCCTGTAAGTCTGAATCTGGTCCTGGAGAACTTTGTCTTTGGTGCCATTTTACTGCAAAATTAAAAAATTCAATTTGGTTCAATGGAACTGCTTTAAACACCCTAGCAGTCACCACACTGTGATTCTCCAATCCTTGAAAAATCAGGCTCTGATACGTGAAAACTCACTGATTCCAAATCAAATGATTTGCATAATTGTTGTACCCTGGTGATACCTTCTTAAGTCAATTTACCTCTCCTTTCTCCTCAGGAGTACTTAATCTCCCATCAGAGACAACTACTCCTTCACTGCTAGCATTACACAGGAGTCTTTTTCATTTCAATATAGCTATTTTTTTTTCAGAGAGAATAGCATTCCAAAGTAGGATGGGAATTGTTCTAAAATTGGAATTGTTATATCAAACATCTGCCTTTTTAGAGAGCTGATTTTGGACACAGCATTTGAAATGGCTATAGTAAATTGTGCTACAATCACTTCTGTGTTATATTTACTGGTTGCAATATGAGAATTACCTCATATGAGAATGAAACTGAGCAGTGCAGGAGACAGTGAGGCTTTTCAGATATTCTCTTTGTTCTGAGTATTTTAATGTTTTTATGAAATTTGTTAATTTCCAGCCCAAAAAATCAACTGTTTGTGAGTTACAGTATTGCTAATATTAAATTTTGCTTAGTGTGTAGAAATAAAATTCCCTAGATATCATTTTGTAAGAATTGTTTCTGCAAAATGCAGTAATTTAGGTTTCATTTATTTTACAGGGCACATAATATAATGCTGAATTTGCATCATATATAAATATGGTTCATTTAAATATAAAATGTCCTAGAGATGCAAAATAATCTACCTTATCCACTAAATTTCTTCCTTGCTAAAATAATGTTATAATTAATCTTCAAATTTGAAAACAGCAACTATGACTATCAAACATTTTGCAATAATAAACATAATTTTATTTATAATAGAATTTTCCACCAATTTGCCAACAGAGGAGATAATTCTACTTTCTAGAATAAAATAATATGGAGATGAAATGAATGCTCTGTGCACAGAGATGCATTTTGAGGATGCAAACGTGTCTTATGTACAAAATTAACTAAGACATCAAACCTTCTCAAACTATAACTACATCATTGCATAAATAATAAACATGAATAAACATGAAGACTAGCACCAATGCAACCATTTCAGAAGATCTTCATTCAAAAAGTCACAGTGTTTTTTTTGTTTTTTTGTTTTTTTTTTTTTTTTGTGGTACACGGGCCTCTCACTGTTGTGGCCTCTCCCGTTGCGGAGCACAGGCTCCGGACGCGCAGGCTCAGCGGCCATGGCTCACGGGCCCAGCAGCTCCGCAGCGCGTGGGATCTTCCCAGACCGGGGCATGAACCCGTGTCCCCTGCATCGGCAGGCGGACTCTCAACCACTGCACCACCAAGGAAGCCCCACAGTGTTTTTTTAACATCTTTATTGGAGTATAGTTGCTTTACAATGGTGTGTTAGTTTCTGCCTTATAACAAAGCAAATCAGTTATACATGTACATATGTTCCCATATCTCTTCCTTCTTGCATCTCCCTCCCGCACACCCTCCTCATCCCACCCCCCCAGGTGGCCACAAACCACCCAGCTGATCTCCCTGTGCTATGCGGCTGCCTCCCACCAGCTATCTATTTTATGCTTGGTGGTGTAAATATGTCCATGCCACTCCCTCACTTTGTCACAGCTTACCCTTTCCCCTCCCCATATCCTCAAGTCCAGGCTCTCTAAAGACACAGGTCTGTGTCTTTATTCCCATCTTACCCCTAGGTACTTCATGATCTTTTTTTTTTTTTTTCTGAGATTCCATATATACGTGTTAGCATACGGTATTTGTTTTCCTCTTTCTGACTTACTTCACTCTGTATGACAGACTCTAGGTCCATCCACCTCACTACAAACAACTCAATTTCGTTTCTTTTAATGGCTGAGTAATATTCCATTGTATATATGTGCCACATCTTCTTTATCCAATCATATGTTGATGGACACTTAGGTTGCTTCCATGTCCTGGCTATTGTGAATAGAGCTGCAGTGAACATTTTGGTACATGACTCTTTTTGAATTATGGTTTTCTCAGGGTATATGCTCAGTAGTGGGACTGCTGGGTCACATGGTAGTTCTATTTGTAGTTTTTTTAGGAACCTCCACACTGTTCTCCATGGTGGCTGTATCAATTTACATTCTCACCAACAGTGAAAGAGGGTTCCCTTTTCTCCACACCATTCCCAGAATTTATGGTTTGTAGATTTTTTGATGATGGCCATTCTGACCGGTGTGAAATGATACCTCATTGTAGTTTTGATTTGCATTTCTCTAATGATTAATGATGTTGAGCATTCTTTCATGTGTTTGTTAGCGATCTGTATATCTTCTTTGGAGAAATGTCTATTTAGGTCTCCTGCCCATATTTGGATTGGGTTGTTTGTTTTTTTGTTAATGAGCTGCATGAGCTGCTTCTAAATTTTGGAGATTAATCCTTTGTCAGTTGCTTCATTTGCAACTATTTTCTCCCATTCTGAGGGTTGTTTTTTGGTCTTGTTTATGGTTTCCTTTGCTGTGCAAAAGCTTTTAAGTTTCATTAGGTCCCATTTGTTTATTTTTGTTTTTATTTCAATTTTCTAGGAGGTGGGTCAAAAAGGATTTTGCTCTGATTTATGTCCTAGAGTGTTCTGCTTATGTTTTCCTCTAAGAGTTTGATAGTGTCTGGCCTTACATTTAGGTCTTTAATCCATTTTGAGTTTATTTTTGTGTATGGTGTTAAGGAGCGTTCTGATTTCACAGTGTTTTTAAGCTCTTGTTTTCTAAACTCCACCTGCATATACACTAACATGGGACAACTCCAAATAGTTTTGAAAAGACACTTGCAATACCAACCCTGAGAAAGAAGAGTTCAGGGTTTATGAACAGTGAATCATTAAATAAATTATCCCTAAGTACACAAAAACCTAAAGCATTTTTAATATAAATTTATTTATCTATTTTTGGCTGCGTTGGGTCTTCACTGCTGTACACAGGCTTTCTCTAGTTGCGGTGCATGGGCTTCTCATTGTGGTGGCTTCTCTGTTGAGGAGTATGGGCTCTAGATGCATGGGCCTCAGTAGTTGTAGCACACGGGCTCTAGAGTGCAGACTCAGTAGTTGTGGCGCATGGGCTTAGTTGCTCCATGGCATGTGGGATCTTCTCAGACCAGGTCTTGAACCTCTGTCCCCTGCATTGGCAGGTGGATTCTTAACCACTGTGCCACCAGGGAAGTCCCAAGCATGATTTTTTTTTTTCATATATCATGTAGCTTTCAAAATCAAATGATTTTGTAACCTCAAAGAAAGCTGAAATGTTAAGAAGTAGTATTACATGATGTGAAAATGGAGGGAAATATAGAATTGAATTTGGATAAAAATATAAAGTGGGAAATTATTTAATATAGTATCTTTGTAACTCCTCCTGTATAGCTCATTAACAATGCATTTTCCACCAGATGAACAAAGAGGAAGGTAGACCCAATAAGGGAGCTGTAGTCTTGGCTGTGTATAGGCTCAGTGCCTAATTAGTTCCTAGGTATAGTGAAAACTGTTGGTTGTGGTCCTTGCATCTATTTCTCACTTATTCCTTACTAAAAGGAATCTAGTTTTGTTCAGGCATTCTCATATGACCCTGGGGAATGTGACCCCTCATTCTATTCCATCCTCCCATATCCACTGAGATAAATTTCAGGAGTTAGATTATGAATCTTCTAAGCCAAACATGATAATCCTTTTCCCTTTAATGATTACAGGTTTAACAATAGGAAGGAAATCCAGTAAGGGCCAATGGGAAATAACAGAAAATTAACTTAGGGTGTTATCAAAAATCCTTACTCCAAAGAAAGAGGACGTGCATGGTTTCTATCCTTGCTCTGTAAGGGGTCAGAGCTGGGAAGTGACATCTTAAACTACCACAGCTACTTATTCCTAGACTGTGGATGAAGTTAACATAAATAGACAAGCTAGACCCACCCATACCTCTACCTTTGAAGGTTGTATTTTTCTGAATAATAAGCTTCTTCTTTAAACCAGTTTAAGCTGTGTTTTCTCTCCCTTACAGCTAAAATCAACCTAATTTATTCAGTATATTTTAATAAGTTTGATTATTTTCTATTCCAATAATGCCTGTTTGGCTGTATCACAATAAAAACAATTCTTTAACAACTTGAAGTACATTCTGGATAAAAGTCATTGTATTTGGTAGTAGGCTGAACTAAAAAGAAACTTATAAAAATATAGATATATATTTATATAGCCAGAAATGGCTGCATGACAGGTCTTCAGCTCTTATAAGACAAGTACTGTGTTAGATTTTATAGAACCAGAAATAACCCCAAGACATGTCCTGTGTCCTCTAGGTGCCAAAATAAGCAGATAAAAATTAAATAAGTATGATGTGTAATCAATAGACTTGTATTTAATGTACAGAATACAGAATGAAATAGTGGAAGGCATCATGAAGCATCTAAAACTTATGATAGGGTTTTATAAATTAATTCAGGCAATATTCAAGGGAGGAGACAGAAAATAGGAACTAATCACAATTATTTAAGCAAGATAAAATGAGTGCCTGGACTTTGGTAAGGCAGCAGGTATTGAGAGGTGGGATGGACTTACAGATTGTTTGTGTTGTCTCAGAGAGATGGAAGATATCAAGATGACCTCAAACTTGTATCACTATATGAAACATAACACAATTAAATTGAACATGACATATAAGACAGAGAACAAATTATGTGTGCAACTGATACTATTTACATGTTATTTGAAAGCTTCTTTAATATATTCAGGTAGAGATGTAGCATTTAGTGATTAGAACCTGGAACTAAAAAGATAGAGTTCAAAATATCTATGCAGGAATCATTGATATACATGGTTTAAAACTATGAGATTGGATGAGCTCTGAAGAATGCTTGACAAATTTGAAAAGGGAAGGGAAAAACATGAAACTCTCAAAAAATTGATAATTGATGATCTGTCAACAAAGCAGATTGGATAAGGAGGACAAATAAGCTATTGGCAGAAAGCTTTTTAGGAAAACCAAGACGGAATTTTAAAAATTTCTTTGGTCATTTTTGAGAGCCTGCAAATGTGGCTTACTTATGTGGTTTACCACAGTAGGTTAATTCATCTTAAAAATAATATTAAAGATTATTATCCAGCATTGGGCTTTAAAGATTTACAGAAATAGAAATTAATGTTTAAGAAAATTTTTAGATAAAAACCACATGATCATCTCAATAGATGCAAAAAAGGCATTTAATAGAGTTCAGCATCCATTCAAGATAAATACTCATCAAAGTGGGCATAGAGGGAACATATCTCAACATGATGGGGGCCATTTTTGACAGGTCCACAGCCTTTATGATATGCAGTGGTAAAGGGCTGAGAGTCTTTCCACTGGGTTCTAGAATGGTATGGGGAGGTCCACTCCCACCACTTCTATTCAAAATGCTATTGAAAGTCCTAGCAAACGGACAGGAGAAGGAAATAAAGGGTATCCAGATTGGAAGGGAAGAGGTAAAATTGTCCTTATGTGCAGATGAAATGATACTCTATATATAGGACCCCAAAGACCCCACACAAAAGCTATTGGAACTGGTAAATGGGTTCAGCAGACTGGAGGGATACAGCATTAATGTGCTGGAATCTGTTGCATTTCTTTATACTAACAATGAAATATCAGAGAGAGTAAAAAAGAAATCCTGTTTAAAATCACATCGAAAAACCCCACAAAACCTAGTAATAAACCTAACCAAGGAGGTGAAAGAACTATACATTGAGAACTGTAAAACACTGATAAAGGAAACTAAAGATGATTCAAAGAAATGGAAAGATATCCCATGCTCTTAGATTGGAAGAATTAATATTGTTAAAATGGCCATACCACCCAAAGTCATCTACGGATTTAATGTGATCCTTATCAAATTACCCACGACATTTTTCACAGGACTAGAACAAATAATCTTAACACTTACATAGAACCACAGAAGACCCCAAAATGATGAGCAAACCTGAAAAAAAGAACAAAGCTAGAGGTATAACCCTCCCAGACTTCATACAATACTACAAAGCTACAATAATCAAAACAGCATGGTATTGGCACAAAAACAGTCATATAAATTAATGGAACAGAATAGAGAGCCCAGAAACAAAACCACACACCTACGGTCAATTAATTTTGACAAAGGAGGCAAGAATATACAATGGAGAAAAAACAGTCTCTTCATCAAGTGGTGTTAGGAAAGCTGGACAGCCTCATGTAAATCAATGAAACTAAAATACACCCTTATACCATATACAAAAGTAAACTCAAAATGGTTTAAAGACCTAACTCTAAGACATGATACCATACAACTCCTAGAAGAGAGCAAAGGCAAAACTATTTCTGACATAAATTGTAGCAGTATTTTTTTAGATCAATCTCCCAAGGATAAAAGAAATAAAGGCAAAGTAAACAAATGAGAGCTAATCAAACTTAAAAGCTTTTGCACAGCAAAGGAAACTATAAACAAAAAGACAACCTATGAACTGGGAGAAAATATTGTGTTGGCCAAAAGGTTTGTTTGGGTTTTTCCATGAAATCTTATGGAAAAACCCAAACAAACATTTTGGCCAACACAATATATGCAAATGTTGTGACTGACAAGGTGTTCATTTCCAAAATATACAAACAGCTCATACAACTCAATATCAAAAAAGAAAACAACCCAATCAAAAAATGGGCAGAAATTCCTCAAAGAAGATATATAGATGGCTAATGGACATATGAAAAGATGCTCAACATTGTTAATCATTAGAGAAATGCAAATCAGAATACCAATGAGATTCCTCAAAAAGTTATATATAGAGTTACCATCTGATCCAGCAATTCAACTTCTAGGTACATACCCACAGAGAACTGAAAACATATGTCCACATAAGAACTTGTACATGGATGTTCATAGCAACACTATTCATGAGAGTGGAAATGTGGAAAGAAACTAAATTCAGTTGACAAATGGACAAACAAAAGGTAATACAGCCACACAATAGAATACTATTCAGACACACACAGAAAATACCAATGAGGTTACACACTACTATATATAAAATAAACTACAAGGACCTATTGTATAGCACAGGGAACTATACTCAATATCTTGTAATAACCTATAATGGAAAAGAATCTGAAAAAAATGGATAACTGAATCACTTTGCTGTACACCTAAAACTAACACAACATTGTAAATCAACTATACTTCAGTAAAAGAAAACAAAACACACAATGAGGTATCACCTCACACCAGTCAGAAGGGCTATTATCAGAAAGTCTACAAATAATAAATGCTGGACAGGGTGTGGAGAAAAGGGAACCCTCCTACACTGTTGGTGGGAATGTTAATTGGTGCAGCCACTATGGAAAAGAGTATGGAGGATCCTTAAAAACTAAAAATAGAACTACCATATGATCCAGCAATCCCACACTTAAGCATATATCTGGGAAACACCAATCTCTAATACAAAAAGATACATGCATCCCAATGTTCATAGCAGCACTATTTGTAACAGCTGAGACCTGCTAGGGACCTAAGTGTCCATCAATAGATGAATGGATAAAAAAGTGTATACACACACATGCAGAAATACACACACAATGGAATATTACTCAGCCACAGAAAAGAATGAAATAATGCCATTTGCAACAACATGAATGGACCTAGGGAATATCATACTAAGTGAAGTCAGATGGAGAAAGACAAATATAACATAATAATGACATCCCTATATGTGGAATCTAATACAATTTCATTATTGACAAAACAGAAACAGACTCACAGGCATAGAAAACAAACTTAGGGTTACCAAAGTGGAAAGAGCTGTACAGATAAATTAGAAGTATGGGATTAACAGATACACATTACATTACTATATGTAAAATAGATAAACAAGGAACTACCTATAATGGAAAAGAATATGAAATATATATATATATGAACTTTTCTGTACACCTAAAACTAACACAATATTGTAAATCAAATAAACTTCAATTTTTTAAAAAAGGAAGACAAAAGAAGTTTTTTTGTGAAACGACCATAAGGAGCCCAAATCTGAACAAAGTCAAACATAGGCTGTAGGTTACAACAGAGAATCAACATAAGCATATAAATGTGAGGTAAATGATTGTGACAATACCATGAAGATTAACAACACTACTTTAAAAACTATATATCAGTAATAGTATTTAACCATATAAAAATGTAATATTATCATCCTCATTTAAAGATGAGAAAAATGAGGCCAAAAGAGTTTACACACTTTACCAATTAAAAAATAAATTGTCAACTTGGGATTTATATCCATACACTCAGACTTCCGAGTCCCTACTACTAATCCACATTGGATATCTGAAAGACAGATTCTAGATTATAGAAGAGTAGTGTATTGAAAGTTCTATTTTACCAATAAAGACAGAAATTCTAAATACATGAGGGAAGACATAATAAATTCCATGAGCTTCTAAGGACAATGAAATATCAGCAACTCCACTTACAAAGAACAGCATTAGGTTAACACAAAATCATTCTGACAACATATTTTCCTTTCTTATGAATTCAATCTATTTCATATTTTGTTTTAGGCCTCTATCAAAATAATTCCCTTCTAAATGATGCTTGTTGGGAAAACTAATATTAGAAAATATACAGTATGCAACTGTAAACGGAAGAGCAGTTAGATGGTATTTTTATGAATTAGCTATAAAAAATTTTCAAAATAAGAATGCAAAAAAAAAAACAGATAGCAAGGAAGAATCTTACAAACCTCATTCTGAGGAAATGATTTTTAATGCCCTTCTTAAAATTTTGATGAATATCTACAAACGAGGTTAGAATACTCTCACTGAAAGTAGGAAGCATATCCTAACTATATCTTCCCTGAATTTTTTTTAACATCTTTATTGGAGTATAATTGCTTTACAATGGTGTGTTAGTTTCTGCTTTACAACAAAGTGAATCAGTTATACATATACATATGTCCCCATATCTCTTCACTCTTGCATCTCCCTCTGACCATCCCTCCCTATCCCATCCCTCTAGGTGGTCACAAAGCACCGGGCGATCTCCCTGTGCTATGTGGCTGCTTCCCACTAGCTATCTATTTTACATTTGATAGTGTATATATGTCCATGCCACTCTCTCACTTTGTCCCAACTTACACTTCCCCCTCCCTGTATACTCAAGTCCATTCTCTAGTAGGTCTGTGCCTTTGTTCCCGTCTTGCCCCTAGGTTCTTCATGACCTTTTTTTTTTTTTTTTTTAGATTCCACACATATGTGTTAGTATACGGTATTTGTTTTTCTCTTTCTGACTTACTTCACTCTGTATAACAGACTCTAGGTCCATCCACCTCACTACAAATAACCCAATTATGTTTCCTTTTTGGCTGAGTAATATTCCATTGTATATATGTGCCACATCTTCTTTATCCATTCATCTGTTGATGGACACTTAGGTTGCTTCCATGACCTGGCTATTGTAAATAGAGCTGCAATGAACATTTTGGTACATGACTCTTTTTGAATTATGGTTTTCTCAGGGTATATGCCCAGTAGTGGGATTGCTGGGTTGTATGGTAGTTCTATTTGTAGTTTTTTAAGGAACCTCCATACTGTTCTCCATATGAAGAACAGTTCTATGTATCAATTTACATTCCCACCAACAGTGCAAGAGTGTTCCCTTTTCTCCAGACCCTCTCCAGCATTTATTGTTTCTAGATTTTTTGATGATGGCCATTCTGACCAGTGTGAGATATCTCATTGTAGTTTTGATTTGCATTTCTCTAATGATTAATGATGTTGAGCATTCTTTCATGTGTTTGTTGGCAATCTGTATCTTCTTTGGAGAAATGTCTATTTAGGTCTTCTGACCACTTTTGGATTGGGTTGTTTGTTTTTTTTGATATTGAGCTCCTTTTAAATTTTGGAGATTAATCCTTTGTCAGTTGCTTCATTGGCAAATATTTTCTCCCATTCTGAGGGTTGTCTTTTTGGCTTCTTTATGGTTTCCTTTGCTGTGCAAAAGCTTTTAAGTTTCATTAGGTTCCATTTGTTTATTTTTGTTTTTATTTCCATTTCTCTAGGAGGTGGGTCAAAAGGATCTTGCTGTGATTTACATCAGAGAGTGTTCTGCCTATGTTTTCTTCTAAGGGTTGGATAGTGTCTGGCCTTACATTTAGGTCTTTAATCCATTTTGAGTTTATTTTTGTATATGGTGTTAGGGAGTGTTCTAATTTCATACTTTTACATGTACCTTTCCAGTTTTCCCAGCACCACTTATTGAAGAGGTTGTCTTTTCTCCACTGTATATTCTTGTCTCCTTTATCAAAGATAAGGTGACCATATGTGTGTGGATTTATCTCTGGGCTTTCTATCCTGTTCCATTGATCTGTATTTCTGTTTTTGTGCCAGTACCATACTGTCTTGATTACTGTAGCTTTGTAGTATAGTCTGAAGTCAGGTAGCCTGACTTTTCCAGCTCCGTTTTTCTCTCTCAAGATTGCTTTGGCTATTCGGGGTCTTTTGTGTTTCCATACAAATTGTGAAATTTTTTGTTCTAGTTCTCTGAAAAATGCCAGTGGTAGTTTGATAGGAATCACACTGAATCTGTAGATTGTTTTGGGTAGTACAGTCATTTTCACAATGTTGATTCTTCCAATCCAAGAACATGGTATATCTCTCCATCTATTTGTATCATCTTTAATTTCTTTCAACAGTGTCTTATAATTTTCTGTATACAGGTCTTTTTTCTCCTTAGGTAGGTTTATTCCTAGGTATTTTATTCTTTTTGTTACAATGGTAAATGGGAGTGTTCTCTTAATTTCACTTTCAGATATTTCATCATTATTCATCATTATTGTATAGGAATGCAAGAGATTTCTGTTCATTAATTTTGTATCCTGCTACTTTACCAAATTCATTGATTAGTTCTAGTAGTTTTCTGGTAGCATTTTTAGGATTTTTCCCTGAACTTTTAGTTCAAATATTTTTTATTCTGTATTTTGAAAATAAACAAGTTATCACATTAAAGGTAACATTAATCACAATACACACGAGTATTTGTCTATTATTTCAATAACACTACATGCTACTTTGCTGAAACTGTCATTTCCAATATCCTCTTGTATACATAATTTAATTATACAAATAATTAAGTGTAGCAATAGCAGTTCTAGTTCATTGGCCTTAGTGCTACTTAAATGGCTTGTATTTCCAGATCAGTGAGTAAAACCGCTAACTCTGCTCTCCTTTGGCCAAGCTGTCCTTCAAAGGGAGCAGCATCTCTCTCCTCAAATTCCTTTCACCTCAAACTCTCCATTTTTCTAGGATCATCAAAAGAATGATGTAGGTTCAGAACACTGATGTAGCAGACCACTGCTGTTAAGAAATGAAATTTGTTTCACTTACATAATACTATGAGGTTACATTTTAAAGGGATTCTGATGTTAAGCCTACTATCTTATTATCATAATATGGGAAGACCCAATTAATTTGAGGAATAAATTAAGATGATAATAATAATCAAAAATTAATACCAAGTTGAATGACTCCTGATTTTATTAATGAAGGATTAACTTTTAACCTTATAATTTTATAATTGGGTCATACAGTTAAATCAGTTTTAATCATTAAACTTTAGGAACATGAAGAGTAATTCAGTAGAAAATATACAGATAAATGCATGAGCTTAAACTTGGTCTTAAAAGAGCTGAGTTAAATGAACTTGTGTTAGATTGTGTTTAAGAACGTGTTAGATTGTGTTAGATTCTCTTCAGGGAGATTAGTTTATTATAGCATTTCAGGTCAAGGTGAGTGGCACTAAATATTCCTGCTTCATTAAGAAAAATGAGAAAAGCATCATTGGTATGAAACAACTCATAACACTTTCAAACACGTGAACTGTACTCAAATTTTAAAAAGCCCAACATTGCAAAATTAAAATTTATACTAAATGTGATTAAAGAAGTAATTATTTACATTTTAGACAGTTTCTTCTTATCCTTTTCAAAGATATCAAGTTTTCCTCAACATATTCTCAGTGATGGTGATTTATGTTGCCAAATAAAAAAGTGTCATAGTATTGATTACTTAGGATAGGGTATTGCAGAAGTGGAAAAAATATACTATATTGTTAAAATTTTATACATTTACAGAAGGATTTTAACAACCGTTATTTATTGAAACTTGATATATTGTCATTTTAATACATCAAGTATATTTATAGTAACAACACTGAAGGGTGATATTATTATACTCGTTTTGTCAATATTGAAACTGAAGCTTTAAATTTAAATATTCAGATGGCTTTGAACACAAGTGTATCTGACTTCACAGTTAGTGTTCTTTGACATATTTGATAATAATTAGTGTAATTTGTCAAACATTTCTAAACGTCCTCTGGGAACACAGGGTTGCACTTTCTGAGTCTCTTGTAACTGGGTTGTTACCTGAGGAATAGTTTTAACCAGTATGAGTGAATTGAGGTGTGTCTTTTCGAGGAGTATTTTATTTCCTTATGAGCTCTTCCGAGCCACCTTCCCTTTGCCACAAAGACCTCCAAGGTCCAAAATTGCAGCTTCCTTGTCCATCTGTGTCCCAGATGATGGGCACATGGGGAAGAATGAGCCTTTGTTGTTATAAGCTACTAAGATGTGAGGAGTGTTTATCACTCCAATATAACTAGTCTTTTGAGTCTGATATAACACAGATGAAACAACAGGCAATAAGAATGGCATATTCCTAAAAAAAGACAGAGTTAAATCTGGGTTAGGGGCTTGACCCAGAATATTTAGCCCTTCTACTTACTTTTCTAATCCATTTATAGGAGCCAAAACACACATTTAACATCTTCATTTCAGCTTGCGCAGTTGTGGGTACTGAAATGTGTGTGGGCTGGCAAATACCAGGTCAGAGGGCATACAAAGTTTTACCTATAGCCACACTAGTAAAAATCACGGCAAAACTGAAACGATTGAATAAAATTAAAAAAAGAGAGACAGAGAAGGGATTCTAGTTGAAAAATGGAAATTAATCAAAAGTCCCACCAAAAACAAAATGCCAGACTAATCCTAATTATGTCACATTTGTCTAACTCCCTACAGATTATATTCCTTCTTGCTACCTATACTTAATGATCATTATTACCTCAAGTATAAGCACAAAGTGTCATCCAAAGCATTCTATTTTTCTACCATTATTTTTATTCCACTCACATTTTTTTTCTTTTTTACAAGTCTCCAACATCCCATTCTACACCTTTCCTTGCTTTATGGTGATTGATGTATGTATCTATTTACATTTTTTTCTATTTACATACTCACCAGAATTAAAATCTAATTTTCACAAAGGAACATGAGTTCAACAATTCTTTCCAGATAACGGTGGGGTTGACCTCTTCCTTTCTACCCAGTGCCTCTTGTAGCTTTAATAGCACTGCATATCTTATATGGTCTTGATTTGAATGTTCTTCTTTTTCCTCCTAACCTCACTATTCATTTTTATACATTTTCATATCAATATTATAAAAATCTAAAAATGTTCCTCTCTTCTCATATCTGGACTTATCATAATTGGTTTTCCAATCAAAAGTGTTTTTTTTACCATACAATGACTAGTTTAAAATTGTCAAGTTTTTTCCCCAAGCCTTCAAAATTGTCCCAGTCTGTTTCTAAGTTTTATATAGCAATAGGTTCACTAATACATAAATGCATAAATCTCACTTTCCCTGCAATTGAAATAACTTTTCATCCACTGAAAAAGAGTTGTGCTTTTCATTCACAGTGCCTTTGTTATGATATTTATATTCCTCTAATAATTCTTCATTGTAGTCTATAAAACCCTTCTCTATATTTCAAAGTCAGTTTGCCTCACCACTTCTATGATACCTTACTGGTTGACTTTGGTTACAATATACTTTGCCTCTTTGAGCTATTATAACAGTCAGTTGAATTATTTACAATCATCAGCACCTTGGATACTAGTGATATGTTTGTGTCTCAAAACCCATAAATCAAACTTTTTCAAGTTTATTATGACCTTGATGTGTACAGCTCTATGTCTTTCTTACCATGGGTCTGTTTATGTAGTAAGCATTTAGCACATGTATTGTGGAATCAATGAATGAGCTACTGGAGTCCAAGTAGATTAATTTAAAGGGCGATTTGGATTAAATATATTTAACAGCATGGAAGAGTTGGTGCTCAAATAGTCACTAAATTGAGTTATTCATATAATTGAAATTTGTTAAATTGATGTGTAATAAGTTTGGTGAAACTGATTCATAACTTGTTAGGCCCCCTGCTTATTATGTCAACTGGACAGAACTGACATGCTAATGTATGTATTCCCAGTGGAATCTCTCAATCTCTTGAAATTCAATTGAGCTATGATTGATGAAAATGAAGGAAAGAATCAAGGGGGTTATAATTAGATTGCTTTGCATTTTTCAATTATGTTTCCAAAATTCAAAGGCATAAATATTCACATATATCTCAGGATCTGACTACACAATGCCAAAAATTAGGAACAAAAAGTGAGACTTTCTCAATTATTCATATTATTTGCTTCTACTGAATGAACTGCCATTGATCTCACCGTTATTAAATTAGCTGAATTGAGATATTATAGATTAAATTAGAATTGTTAAATTTATGTCTTTTTTTATTAGTTATCTATTTTATACATATTAGTGTATATATGTCAATCCCAATTTCCCAATTCATCCCACCACTACCCACCCCCGCCTTCCCCCCTTGGTGTCCATACATTTGTTCTCTATATCTGTGTCTCTATTTATGCCTTGTATGTCTTATATTTACTCTGAAGAATCTTGTCCTTTAAAAGAAGGACCAAAAAAAAAACTCCAAATCCTAAATGATAGATGAATTGAATGTGAATATATGGATCAATTATATGAATGTTTGAAAACATTAAACTATTTGTTATCTTGTGAGCAAAATTTTAAGTTTCTCTTTTCAAGCAAATAAAAATCCCTGCTCATGATAGTGTAAGTACACTATAATTTTATGTTATAAAATTATATAGAAACAATTTTGATACATGATATAAATCTTACTTGAAATTTAAAAAAAAACATTATTTTCTCAAAGATTAAAAAAGCTAAGAATAACCATATATGTGCTTAAAATTGTTTTTGTGTCAACCTTTTAAAATTTTATTTTTATTTGTGACTACTTGCTCCAGTATTGAGAATACCATCAAAAATTGTCATCAAAGAACAAACCTGATTGTAAAAATAGCTTCAGTGTTCTATTTAGAAGAGTCAGCCTAATACTGTACCTTTAAAATGATAACTTTCAAACTTGGGACCTTAATTTGATTTTAATTAAAATTAAAAACTCAGGGAAATTAACTTTTTGATCTATCTCTCTAAACTTATCAGTATGATTGTTTAATTAAATAGAACATTAATTATGGACATGGAAATCTGTCTAAATTATTATTTGAGAAAGTCAAATATATAACAAAGTTATCGATCTACTAGTTTTGTGTAGACACAAAGACTATTAGTCATCCATTAAACTATTTAGAGCAGTTTCTGTTGAAACATCTTGATTTCCTGAGTCTTGTCCTTGAGTGCAGCTGAAACTTATTGGACTATAACAGCAAAAGTACCTGGAGCACAAGGATTTTTAAACACATGTTTTTCCCAAAGTAGGCAGCTGCTCACTGCATGAATTCTTTGAGCGCTGCTGTGCTCAGCAGTTAACTTTCTTTACTTGAAGCTACCAGGGCAAGGAAGATAACCTCAACACATTGTTTTTCTATTATTTTTACTATGTTCTCAGTACTATCAAAGGGCTGATATTTGACAGCAAAGAAATTATTAAAAAATAGTTTGAATAAATTGAAGTTTCTTTTTTAGGGGAAATATTAACAGCAAATCTTCATAGTTACTTTAGTGAGTATTTTTCTAAAGAGTAGCAAAGTCAGTCTATATTTTCTCTACAGAGAAAAGAAACTTCTGCTTGTAACATTTCCTTTGGTCATTTTACTGCTTGTTTTTTAAAATATTAACTTGTACTTTCATTTTATCCAATAATGCACTGACATTGTAGTACTGAATATAATTAAGTTAAAATGAAGATAATATTTGTATTCTTATCACATACTCTGCCTTTGTACATATGAATGTGTAAATACATCTATTACCTGATTGCTCATAGAAAATGTTAATAAATGCTAACACTTTTTTTAAGATATGCTACCCTATTGACAACTATGAAAATTATGCCAGGCTAGAATTATTTGTCATTAAAAAAATGTATCTATGTATCATGAAAATATGCTTCAGGATTTGTAGCATTTGAGACCTGTATTGATAGGTGTTTATATTTAGAATGATACTCTTTTGAAGTTCAGGTCAAGAAAGTCCTGTATTAGGCTGAGTGAGACAGCACAGAATTTTTGGATAAACAGAGAAAAACAAGTTCCAAACTGCCAAAGAGTCTAACAGTTGACAAAATTACAATTGCCCCCCTCCCCCAGAAAAATAAGAAAATCACTAAATGTTTATTTTCCCCATCTCTAGCACTGAGTATAATGCTTTCCTGATAGTCAAACATGAGCAATGTGTGAACACTGACTAAGTGACACAAGCTACCCTTCCCGAGAGTGCTCCGTGGTGTCTTCCCAGGAAATTGATGTCTTGTGAGTGTTAGGTAGCTAGAATCAATTCAAGAATCTCACTCATCAATTATATCTTTCGCACACTCTAATCTCAGCGTTCTTTTCCAGTCTTTGAAATGTATTGCACTGACATGCATACAGCATTCTTTTCAGTTGTCTGTGACTCCCACACTTTTAAATAGCTATAAAAAAATAAATATATATTATTTTTTCAATGGCTAACTTTTACAGACAATGATTTAGTTGAGATTAAAGAAGAGTGTTTACCTTAAGTAGTAGGCAGAAGAACTATCCCCAAAGAGGCTCATCATGCCCTAATCCCAGAACCTATGAATGTCACCTTAAATGGTAAAAAGAGACTTTGCAGATGTGATTAAGAATCATGTGGGGCTTCCCTGGTGGCTCAGTGGTTGAGAGTCCGCCTGCCGATTCAGGGGACGCGGGTTCGTGCCCCGGTCCGGGAGGATCCCACGTGCCGCGGAGCGGCTGGGCCCGTGAGCCGTGGCCGCTGAGCCTGAGCGTCTGGAGCCTGTGCTCCGCAACAGGAGAGGCCACAGCGGTGAGAGGCCCACGTACGGCAAAAAAAAAAAAAAAAGAATCATGTGATAGGAAGATTATTCTGCATTATCCCCATGGGCCTAGTGTAATCACAAGAGTCTTTATAAGAAGGCATGAGAGCGCCAGAGTCAGAGCTATGACAATGGAATCAGACCTTTAAATGCTGGGCATTGAAGATGGAGGATGAAGCCACAGCCAAGGATACAGGCAGCCTCTCAAAGCTGGAAATGGCAAGGAAACAGATTCTCCCATAGAGCTACCAGAAAGGAATGCAGTCCTGTGGGCACCTTTATTTTAGCCCAGTAAGACCCATTTCAGACTTCTGATTTCCAGAACTATAAGATAATAAATTTGTGTTGTTAAGTCACCAAGTTTTTAGTAGTATATTAAAGCAGCAGTAGGCAAGTAATGGACCCTATGCAGAACATTTTATGTGGAAAGTAGAAATTACAAGAAAATTCACTGAAAGAATTCCCAGTGACCCCGTATGGGATGAGAAACTCAGAAATGAGCTAAATTATAATCCTTATCAAGTAAATATTTATTTATTCCAGTATTTCTATATTCTCACTTATCTCAACAATTGTGTCCATTAGAGTATTTGAGAATGGGAACATCTGAACTTTCCTTAACTGACCTTATCCAAGAATTCACAAAAAGCACACTACAGATTTACCTTTATGTTTAAGTTTATGAATGACACAGCAAGGTAAACTTGTTACACAATATAGAAGCATTCCAAGATGTTTTCCATAAATATTCTTATAACTTATTATAACCTCACTGCAATATATAGGTATAGCATGTCCATTTATAAATATCGTATATGTCCTGTCTCATTTAAGTTTAAAGATCTTTAATTTGTGTACTTTTTCCAAATCTAAGAAGTGAGCAAGATATTCTCAGTGTGACAAAGACTGTCAATCTACACAATAGTCTATATTTCTAAGAGATCCTCTCTTAGAAACATACATGGAAATGGCATAAAATTCCCAGAACACTAATGACTCTGTAATCAGGCTAATAAAGACCTAATTTAAACCCTTTTCACCTTTGGTCCTTTGTAATCAGTACCAGAAAAAATGTTTAAGTAAAAGAAACTTTTAGACAATAGGCTTCCATTTCATAATGTTGTGTTCTTTATATCCTGATTTTCATGTTTAAATCTTTCAAAGCTACTTTATTCTGTTACCAGTTGTTCACTCCATTTTGATTTCAAGCACAATGTCTCTTCCAATAACTAATAGCTACTGGAAAAATATCAAATCATTTATTACCTTTAATATCCATTAATTTTTATTTTAATTAAGTAAAACCTCATTCTTTAAAACTAGCTATTTTACTTTAGAGCTGATATAAAGCAGATAAATATATCATTAAGCAATTATTACCAAGTGATCTGAATAACTGGTGATTATAAAATCAGGAAAGGTAATCATTAGTGTCCTATAGTTGTGAAATTAGTTTCCAAATTGCCCCAAAGTTATTGACTTAATATAAATTTATTATCTTACAGTTTTATAGGTTAGCAGTCTGATGTGGGCTAAAAATCAAGATGTCTTTTCTGAAGGCTCTAGAGGATAATCTCTTTCCCTGTCTTTTCCAGCATCTAGAGGTTGTCCACATTCCTTGGCTTGTGGCCTCATTGCTCCATCTACAAAGTGACCAACAGTGCATCTCTCTGACAGTTTTTCAATACTCACATCTTCAGAATCTAGCCAGGAAGGTTTCAATTTTAAGAATCCATATAATTAGGTTGGGCCCTATTTGATCATCCAGGATAATTTCTGCATCTCAAGGTCCTGAACTTAATCTTACCTACAAAGTCCCTTTTGCCATATACAGTAACATATTCACAAATTCTAGGGATTAGTATGTGGATATTTTGGGAGTCACTATACTATTCTGCATACCACAGTAATCTTTTACAGCATTTCATTTTTTTCCTTCAGTAGTGACTTGAGAAAATTAAGAGATAAAGGAAACAAATTTGACTGCTGAAAAAATGACTTTGGTAGAATATTAGCTATTCTTTTTTTTTTTAAGATGTTAGGAGTAGGAGTTTATTAATTTATTTATTTTTGCTGTGTTGGGTCTTCATTTCTGTGCGGGGGCTTTCTCTAATTGTGGCAAGTGGGGGCCACTCTTCATCGCGGTGTGTGGGCCTCTCACTATCTCGGCCTCTCTTGTTGCGGAGCACAGGCTCAGTAGTTGTGGCTCATGGGCCTAGTTGCTTCGCGGCATGTGGGATCCTCCCAGACCACGGCTGAAACCCATGTCCGCTGCATTAGCAGGCAGATTCTGAACCACTGTGCCACCAGGGAAGCCCGAATCTTAGCTATTCTTAAGAAGATAATTGTAAATTTCTAGGTGTTTTAAAAAACTCAAACCAACCACCACAATGAGAAGAAAACAAAGACTTAAAAGAAATTATGTAGAGGGAGGAGTTAGGGCTTTTAGCAAAATCTAAAAACAATACAAAACAATTCGGTTGTACAATCTATTCAAAAAGCTGAGATACTGTCTTAAGCAGAATTTATACAAGTGTAATTTTCAGAACATGGAATGTGGTAATTTAACAAATTTCTGAGCTGGCCAAATGAGAACAGAAGCATTGATAAATTAGAATGTGTCAAGAAGAGAGTGATTGGAATGAGAAGTAAAATGAATTATGCTGGATGAGGAGCAGTTAACACAACTACAAGTGGTAAACCAGGATTAATACAAACATAGTGGTTCTGACACATCAGAAGTACCATGAAAGAAACTAGTGTTTAATGAGAGGCTTTTCTTTTGCCACTTCAATTTTCTCATTTGATTGTTGTAATCTTACTCTATTTTTATATATGTATAAAAACTTCTAAATATTTTTGAAACAAAGTAGAGGCATAGGTAAATTAAACTCCCAGGCGTAAACTATGAGAAATGAATTTATATGCAGGAGTTATATGGACAATACTGTTTTATAAGAAACTAATATTCTCGACAGATAATTGAATTACACAGCTCTAAAATTCATTAGTATTCTGATTCATGATAAATTGAGCTATAAAGCTGGTGAATTTGTTAAAGGACATTTATCACATCAACACTGTTTATCTCAGTAACTTTCAGTTCATCATAATAACGAGGATTGACAGATTAATAAAAATATAGGACTCCCGGTAAAATTTGAGTTTGAGATAAAGAAAAAGCTTTTAGGTTATGCATATTCCATGCAATATTTGTTTTTTATATGAAATTCAAAATAATTCCTGTATTTAGCTGGTAATCCTAATTGATTAGCAAAATACAACCATAAAAAAAAGCCGGGCTTCCCTGGTGGCGCAGTGGTTGAGAATCCGCCTGCCGATGCAGGAGACACGGGTTCGTGCCCTGGTCCGGGAAGATCCCACATGCCGCGGAGCAACTAAGCCCGTGAGCCTTGGCTGCTGGGCCTGCGCGTCCGGAGCCTGTGCTCCGCAACGGGAGAGGCCACAGCAGTGAGAGGCCCGCATACCGCAAAAAAAAAAAAAAAAAAAAAAAGCCATCATTACATGTAAGAAAGACCATTCCAAAACTTCAAGATTTACTTCAATGAGAAATAAAAACTTATGAATCAAGTAAGCTTGATGATTGTTAATTTTTCATTAGTCTTTGCTATCTAAGTATGTTTCAAATTTATTTTTCAATTTTATCTTCATTCTATACTTGTGGATGGCTTTTGATGTATATTATTTAATAAAAGGAAATTGAAGAACTTAGAAATATACAAAAGGAATTTGATTTCCATGCAAAAGTTGATCTGATAATAACAAATTAATCTGAAAGAAGACACGTCAAAGAAGTCAAGGTTATACTATTTAGTAAATGCATAATGATGTTATATTCAAGTTTTCCTTACTTGAAATTCAACATAATTCTCATATTTTCATATTCCAAGAGTTTGGGATTTGACTACCATTTTGGAATATTATAAAAATTGCTTCATTAGGGCTTCCCTGGTGGCGCAGTGGTTGAGAGCCCACCTGCCGATTCAGGGGACGCGGGTTCATGCCCCGGTCCGGGAGGATCCCACGTGCCGCAGAGCGGCTGGGCCCGTGAGCCATGGCCGCTGAGCCTGCGCGTCCGGAGCCTGTGCTCCGCAACGGGAGAGGCCACAACAGTGAGAGGCCTGTGTACCACAAAAAAAAAAAAAAAAAAAAACTTCATTAATCACTGTGTCCAAAGAGGGAAGAATCCTCGCTTAACACGGAATAACAGTCTAGATTTTAGAGGAATAACACACAATCTCATGTTAAAATAAAAGAATGAAAACTTATAAAACAGATTATTTATGAAGCATTATTTATCTATTATTTATTTATTTTTATTTATTTATTTTATTTATTTATTTATTATTATTATTTATTATTTATTTATTACCTATCATGGCATGCATGTAAACCTGGAGAGTGTTAAATTACGCTGGAACTGGCATTAACAGCAACACAAATGGATCTCGAGGATGTTACACTAAGTGAAATAAGTCAGAGGAAGAAACACAAATTCTGTATGTTCTCACTCATACGTGGAATCAAAGAAAGCTGAACTCACAGAAATAGAGTATAATGGTCATTGCTAAGGACCAGGGTGTTGGGGAGATTAGGAGCTTTTGGTCAAAGAGTACCAACGTCCAGCTATAAGATGAATAAATTCTGCAGATCTAATGTTCAGCATGGTGACTATAATTAACAATACTGTATTATGTACTTGAAAGTTGTTATGAGAGTAGATCTTAAACATTCCCACCAAAAGAGTAAAATGGTAATTATGTGAGGAGATGGCGGTGTTAACTAACTTTACTGTGGTGATCACTTTGGAAGACATACATGTAACAGATCACATGATAAGCCTCAAAACTTACATATGTTGTATGTCAATAATATCTCAATAAAGCTGAAACAAATTTTAAATAAGTAACACTGGAAAGTTTCTCTGGTGATGTGAAAGAAATTGTCAATACCTTTGACATATGGGGAAAGAAATGACTTTCAGAAATGGTAGACTTCAACTTGGTAAAGGAAATGTGTTTGAATAGTAGCCAGAGACCCATCATAAAGAAAACTGTCTAGAAGTTTTGATGGTGTGCAGGACAGACTCTGAAAACTAGTTAAACATTTTTGACAAAAGATTTAATGGAGTTTTATGAATGAAGCAGCAGGTCAGGCCTAAAGTGATGCTAAAATATTGTTTTCCTGCCATTTGAATTTAAATATAGTACCTTAATATTATCTGCTCTGAGTTGCCTTATTTTTTCATGCTCACTGATTCAGATACCCAAGGTTTCCATGGTCTCCTTTATATACTTCTATTATAATTTACTGCACAGTGGATTTTAGTTTTAGGTGACTTGCCTCTTGTTGGCTTTTGTGTTATTGCTGTTAAGCTCCAGATAAAGTCTCCCTCTGACTATTCTTAAAATAAGCTGGATAGATGATAGATAATAAACATTATACCAATTCTACAGTCTTTTTGAACAAATGGCTTTTAATGATTAGGCTGAAATACAATTGGTACTTGCCTTGAGACTAATAGTGTAGGAAAGATAAACTTTAAGACAACCCAGAATGGCTTTCCTGGTGGTGCAGTGGTTAAGAATCCACCTGCCAATGCAGGGGACACGGATTCAAGCCCTGGTCCCGGAAGATCCCACATGCTGTGGAGCAAATAACCCATGTACCACAACTACTGAGTCTGTGCTCTAGAGCCCGTGAGCCACAACTACTGGGCCCACATGCCACAATTACTGAAGCCCGTATGTCTAGAGCCCGTGCTCTGCAACAAGCCACCACAATGAGAAGCACGTGCAATGCAACGAAGAGTAGATCCCCGATCCTCACAACTAGAGAAAACCTGTGCACAACAATGAAGACCTGATGCAGCCAAAAAGAAATAAATAAATAAAACAAATTTTTAAAAAAGACAACCCAGAATGAAAGATGACACATTTCACTTAGAAACCTGCAAATTTTAAATTCTATGGTATGTTATTGAATATGTATTTCATGTAACAATTGCAGTTTTTAGAGAGCTGTTAATTTTCAAAGTAATTTTAATACAGTAAGATATATTTAACATCAATGAAGTGACACTGACAATCAACTAGCAAGGATTCAGAAGCTATTTTAGATATTTATAGGGATCCACACTGATCATTTGCAGTACATGTATCTGTTCTTTAGTTCCAAATCTGTGACCTTTGGCAAGCTTCTGGATTTATTTATAATAAAAGCACTAACAATAATCAGACCTATATACATGCCAAACATTGTTCTCTATGTGGTATATAGGTTAATATTTGACAGTACTATAAATAAGTGCTATAATCATCTCTTTTTGAGATGAGAAAACAGAAGGTAAAATCACAGTTTCAGTGTTTTACACTGAGTATAATGGTGAAGCCACGTTTCAAACCTAGCCTCTCTGGTTCCTTGCACCAAGTAATTTCTGATATCCATTAATGTCTGAGATTGTGTTTTATATGTATTTATCATGTTATAAATCTGAACTTGAGAAGGATGTAGTTACTAATAATCTAGTTACAGCAATCTCTACGTATGTGAATGTAGCATCGATACAGGGAAGTCAAACAGGCACATTACTGGACATTCAGTAGTTGTAGATCAATATTTTTTAGCAACTATATTGTTACTATTCTTGTGGAAATAAATATAATTGTTGGCAGTGATGTACATTGAATTAAGTGATTCCCAGAAATGTGGTTTCCCTGTGTCTTTCCAGTTCAATGACAGTATAATTAAAAGAATACTAAATTTGTTAAAACTAATAGCAATGGAGTTTTATAATTTTCATATAAAACATAAATTAATTAAACCACGAGAGCAGCAAACAAACAGCAGCAAATAACAGCAAAGAGAGAGGGATACAGAGAAGATAGAGGAAGAAGAAAGGAAGGGAGACAGGGGAGAAAAGAACCAGAGAGGATTAAAAGTTGTAATATGGTAATTCTACCTACTGATTAACGTACTGGGTAAATGCCATAAATGAAGACCACCATGTCTGCCACCAGCTTCAGCTCTTGAGCACTTCACATAGTGAGGGAATCTAGCCTCATGGAGTGTGAATTTCATTTTTGACATTAGTGTGTATGTTACACAAGGTGGTTTCAATTACTTTATCTGGAGCTTAAATAAGAAGAATTTGTTTCAAAATGGAAGAGAAAAAAATTTGATCAAAAGTTTTGAGAAACCATATGTTGGATTACAATATAGTGTCTAAATATAGCCATGTACATGTTGAGGGAAAAGATGAAATTAAATTTAAACAGACTTACAATTTTGTCTGGAAGTTTTCATCCAAATAGCATTTCTCACTAATTTCTCTTTGCCAAACTGCTTTTGGAATATCATAAAAATTCCTCTTCCTTACTTACAAAAAATTACTTCCTAAGTTCAATTTACAAACCACAAATCACACCAAGATAAACAGTCAACAAGATTCAGCTTTTCTTAGCCAGATGACTGTCTGAGATCAGATAAATTTCAAATTTCTAGAAATCAGATGATAAGTGATTAAAAAAAACAACTAAAATTTACTTTGCAGAAAATTTGAGTCTCATTTACATTAACAACTGTGTAGGATTTGAGGCCATTCCCTACTTCAAACCCAACAAGTTATTCTGCCAGGCCTTCATAGAAGACATAAGACTCTTGATCAAAAGCAAGGAACTTAATCACTCATGGATCAGCAGGCAGCATGAGCTTCACATTCACATTAGTTCCTTTTATTTCTCCCCTCTGAGTTCCACAGGGACTTTGAGGATGGGCCCAGATGGATGATGCACAATCAAGAGTTGTGTCATGGCTGAGCAAGGCCAGTTTTAGAACCCCCCAATAGTATATGGAGCGCTGCTAGCAAACCTGCCCAACTATCCTAAAATGATATCATATTGATTATTCTGCTCAAGAAAGAATTTTGAACTCTGCCCTCAAGAAGGAGACACTATCTCTAAATTCCTAGGCTATTTAATATCCTAGAAAAAATAGTATAAAGCAGAACCTGATAAAAGATGTGCAGAAGTGTGAGACTCATGGAGAATTCTTTCCCAAAAATATGCTCACATCAAAATACTTTGGGGAGAATAAAGTTCTCTTAATAAGAAAGTCATTACAGACTAGAAGAAAATATTTGCAAACGATCTGACTGACAAGGGCTTAATTTCCAAAATCTACAAAGAGTTCATACAGCACAATAACAACAACAACAAAAAAAACGAACCCAATCAAAAAATGGGCAGAAGACCTAAATAGACATTTCTCCAAAGAAGACATACAGGTGGACAAAGATACATGAAAAAATGCTCAACATCACTAATTATTAGATAAATGCAAATCAGAACTACAATGGAGGTATGACCTCACACTGGTCAGGATGGCCATCATTAAAAATTCTGGCCACAGCAATCCGAGTAGAAAAAGAAATAAAAGTAATCCAAATTGGCAAAGAAGAAATAAAATTGTCACTGTTTGCAGATGACATGATACTATACATAAAAAATCCTAAAGACATTACCAGAAAAATCCTAGAGCTCATCAATGAATTTGGTAATATTACAGGATACAAGATTAATACACAGAAATACGTTGCATTTTTATACACTAACAACAAAAGATCAGAAAGAGAAATCAGGAAACAATCCTATTTACCATCCCATCAAAAAAGAGTAAAAACCTAGTAATAAAACTACCTAAGAAGGCAAAACACCTATATTCTGAAAACTATAAGATGCTGATGAAGGAAACTGAAGATGACACAAATAGATGGAAAAATGTACCATTTTCTTGGATTGGAAGAATCAATATTGTTAAAATGATATACTACCCAAGGCAATCTACAGATTTAATGCAATCCCTATCAAATTGCCAGTGGCATCTTTCACTGAAATAGAACAAAAATTTTAAGATTTACATGGAAACACAGAAGACCCCAAATAGCAAAGCAATCTTGAGAAAGCAAAATAGAGCCAGAAGAATCAGGCCCTCTGACTTCAAACTATACTATAAATCTATAGTAATCAAAACAGTATGGCACTGGCACAAAAACAGATATATAGATCAATGTAACAGGATAGAAAGCCCAGAAATAAACCCACGCACCTACAGTCAATTAATTTACCACAGAGGAGGCAAAAATATACAATGGACAAAAGACAGTCTCCTCAATAGGTGGTGATGGGAAAACTGGACAGCTACATGTAAAAGCATGAAATTAGAACATTCTTTAACACCATACACAAAAATTAACTCAAAATCGATTAAAGACCTAAATATAAGACTGGATACTATAAAATTTCTAGGGAAAAACAAAGGCAGAACACTCTTTGGCATAAACTGCAGCAATATCTTTTTGGATCCGTCTTCTAGAGTAATGGAAATAAAAACAAAAGCAAACAAATGGCACCTTGTTAAACTTAAAACCTTTTGCATAGCAAAGGAAACCATAAACCAAACGAAAAGACAACCTACAGGCTGCGAAAAAATACCCACAAGTGATCTAACCTACAAGGGATTAATTTCCAAAATATACAAACAGCTCATACAGCTCAATATCAAAAAACCAAACAGCTCAATTAAAAAATGGACAGAAGATCTAAATAGACATTTCTCCAAAGAAGAGATCCAAATGGCCAACAGGAACATGAAAAGATGCTCAACACTGTTAATTATTAAAGAAATGCAAATAAAAAATACAATGAGATATCACCTCACACCAGTCAGCATGGCCATCATCAAAAGTCTACACATAAATGATGGAGAGGTTGTGGAAAAAAAGGAACCCTCCTACATAGTTGATGGGAATGTAAACTGGTACAGCCACTAGGAGAACAGTATGGAGGGTCCTTGGAAAACTAAAAATAAAGTTGCCATAAGATCCAGCAATCCCACTCCTGGGCATATATCTGGAGAAAACTCTAATTCATAAAGATACATGCACCCCAATGTTCACTGCAGCACTATTTACAATAGCCAAGACATGGAAGCAACCTAAATGTCCATCGATGGATGGATAAAAAAGATTTTGGGGTGTGTGTGTGTGTGTATACATAAATATATGTGTATATATATACACATAAACACACAATAGAATACTACTCAGGCAGAAAAAAGAATAAAATAATGCCCATAACATTGTAGATCAACTATACTTCACAAAATTTAAAAAAAATAAAAAATAAAATTATGCATTTGCAGCAAATGGGTGGACCTAGAGATCATACTGAGTGAAGTAAGCCAGAAAGATAAGACAAATACCATATGATATCACTTATATGTGGAAACTAAAATATAATACAAATGAACTTATTTACAAAACAGAAAAAGACTCACAGACATAAAAACTTATGGTTATCAAAGGGGAAAGGTGAATGGAGGGATAAATTAGGAGTTTGGGATTAACATATACACACTACCATATATAAAAGATAACCAACAAGGTCCTACTGTATAGCACAGATATTCAGTATCTTGTAATAAACTATAATGGAAAAGAATATGAAAAAATACATATATATATAACTGAATCACTTTGCTGTACACCAGAAACTAACACATTATAAATCAACTATATGTCAATAAAAAGAGAAAATCCTTGTTTATAAACCAAGTATTAGTTAACTCATCATATTCTGTGTATCACTGTGTGTGTCAGGGAGTATAAAATCAAACATAAGTGATAATGTAAGGAATTTTACTAATTTTGATCATAGATTATTTTCACTTTACTCACTGAGTGTTAGCCTAAGATGTTTTCCCTTTCTTCTCATTTAATTTTCAAAATGGCTGAGAGTTATGAATTTTCATTATTATTGTTACTGTGTTACATATAAGACAAAGGAGGTTCATAACAGCTAAGTAAGTTTGCCAAGGTAACACAGCTAAAAGGTTTGGGTTAAAATGTACAATGGTGTTCTATGAAAACCATTACCAAAAAAATGACAGTTCCTTACTTTACCATAGATGTGAAGACTTTAAGATAAATATTAACTTTTTTCCCACATATTGTTTTTTTTCCTGGATTTTTCAATTCAGATCTAACTTAATTAGAGAATATAGTCCCCTTCTTTGAAGAAAACTCACAAAGTACAATGGGAAGAATAACTTCTTAGAAGATGGCACCATGCCAAAAGAATACCATTTCCATTATTTATTATCACTATAATCATGGTAAGGACTTAATTTTTCTGAGTCACTTTCTCTGTATTAGTAAAATAGGGATAATATTATTTACCACAGAGCTTTTTTCTTCAGACTAAGTCTGATAGCATATGTAAATATAACTGCACATAATAGGTGTTCATTAAATTGGAGTGATAGGGCTTCCCTGGTGGCGCAGTGGTTGAGAGTCCTCCTGCCGATGCAGGGGACACGGGTTCGTGCCCCGGTCCGGGAAGATCCCACATGGCACGGAGCGGCTGGGCCCATGAGCCATGGCCGCTGGGCCTGCGCGTCCGGAAGCCTGTGCTCCGCCAACGGGAGAGGCCACAACAGTGAGAGGCCCGCGTACCACAAAAACAAACAAACAAACAAACAAAAACCACTGGAGTGATAATGTTCATATTCTGAGTAAACTATTTCAGCTTTTCTCTTCAGTTTTAAAGCTAATAGATGTAAGGATTCTGAATTGTTTTAGGAAATTAGAAGACAGAATTAGGAGACATTTTTACAGATAAAAGAACTGCTCCATTAATTTTTTACATCATAAGTCACTTTTTAAAGTAAATAATTCAAGACCTCTTGGTTATTAACATGTTGGTTCATGTTCTACCTCAAATACACAATTTTAATTAAGCAAAATATTACAATATGTCCGTTGTTTGGGTATTTTGTGTGACATGCTAACTCATCTATATCAAATTATAATTTTACAGTCACCTTACAACTGCTTGCAAAAACTGAAGAATGATGTAAAATTCTCTAGAAGCACATTCTAAGTAGGTCTTAAAATTATTCTCACTCAATTCTCTATATGAAGCTGGTTTTCCATTAGGCATATATTTTCCTTTGAATTCTTGTTTCACGTTTTATGGTTTTAGTCACTTTGCATATTTTAAATTTGTAGCAAGTGCATTTTCATGAAAATATTACTATTATCTTTTGAATTGGTAAAGGTGAATATATTGTAATTGTATCATTGAAATAGAATAACTTCATTACTAAATTAATATGTGTTGCCATAAATGTCACATAAAATGGAGTTAATATATCATTATGATATAGTAGATAATCAAATATTCACAGTTCTCTTTTTTCCACTACACAAGTATTAGAAGTATTCTTACTATATAGGAGTAAGAGTTGTAGACCACCTGCAACCTGAAGACCAAATCTGGCCCACTACCTGCTTTTGCAAATAAAGTTTTATTGGAACACAGCCACACACAGTCATTTACATACTGTCAATATATGCTTTCTCATTTCAATGGCAGAATAAGGTATTTATGGCAGAGAACATGTGTCTCTCTCAAAGCCTAAAATATTTACTGTCTGGTGTTTACCAAAAATGTTTGTTGGCACTTGTATAACACAGTTGCTTTATGTACTGTTTGCAAAAACACAGAAGTAACTTATCTTCACATTATTTTTATTAAATATGCCAATGATATTGAAGTATATAGGCTAAAGCATGAATGATTCTCACTTACTATCCCTCACCATTTCTCCCCCCACCTCAGAGTAACCCCTTAATTTTAGTGTTTATCCATTTAGACCATTTTATTTTTAATTACCCAAAGTTTACTTTTATATTTAAACATCTGAGATTCCATAGAAAAAAGGAAAATACACACAAACATTTAATGCCTTGCTTTGAATACCATCTAAGTTACACATATACCCATCCTATCCTTTTGTCTCCTATAGGTAACCACCATTATCAGTTTGAAATGAGTCCTTTCAGACTATTTTGAATACACTTATAGAATTATTTTTACCTATAGAAATATGTACTTGTGTTGTGCATGTGTGTATTTGAGTCACATTCATCTTCTCTTCAGATACCATTATTCTGCAACTGCCATTTTTCACTGATCTTTGGCATTTATTGATATTAGTTTGTTTATGTATGGACATTTTCTCAGCCTTTTCATAGATTGCCTGTGCCATAATTTAAAAAAAAATCTTCTATTTTAAAATATCTATGTTATTTCTAATTCCTTTGTAAACTACATAAAGCTTACTTCCCACTTGAAGGACTAACTTGCTCTATGAAATTGCATTTCCTTGAATGATTGCAAAGTCGGACATCCTTTCTTTATTGAAAACTGTATCACTACTCTAAAACTGTATATTCACATACTTTGATATCTTTCCCCACCTTAGTGACCTGTTTATCCCTTTTGTTCCTTAAAGGTAAAACAAATGAAATCCAGACACACAATAATATTTACACTGTCAAGCAATGAGACAAAAATACTAAAAATGCAAAGAAGTAGGAAAATATTACCCACAATCAAGAGGAAAATGAGTCAAAAGAAAATAGAACCAGAATTTACAAAGATAATGGAACTAGCAGACAATGACTTTAAAGCAATTACTAGAGATGAAAAATATAAGATCTGAAATAAAATATTCACTAGTTTTGATTAACAACAGGTTAGGCACTGAAGAAAAAATAAAGTGAATTGAAGACATAGCAATAAAACTAGAATTAAACATAGAGAGAAAAATGTTAAAAATTTAAGAGTTTCAGTGAGCTGCAGTAAAATATTGACTGGTTTAGAATATATATTATTGGCTCCAGAAGGAGAGGAAAATAGTAAAATATTTGAAAAAGTAATGACTGAATATATTCAAAATTTGCTTAAAAGCATAAATGCTTCTGTGAAGGAGAGTATGGGAAGCAGATAAAGAAAACATACTCTGTATACAGCTAAAAGCATCAGGTAAAAATAAAATTCATTTCTCCCAAGACTGGGAATAAGGCAAGAATATCCATTCCAATATTTCTATTCAACATTTTACTGATCATCATTAAGCCAGTAGAATAAAGCAATAAAAAAATACATATAGAGTTGAAGTAGTAACACACTCTTTATCTTACTGCAGGTTATGTATACAGAAAATTTAACATAGAGAACTGCAGACTTTGCATAAAGGGCCAGTTATTAAATATCTTAGGCTTGCAGACCATCAGTCTCTTTGGCAACAACTCATCTCTGAAATTGTAGTTTGAAAACTGCTGTAAACAAATGTAAACAGATGGCTGTGACTGTAATCAGTAAAAATTAGCTTATAAAAAGACAATGGTATCAGTACAAATGGAGGTGTAGGGAACTTTAGGGTCTATCCCTCCCCAGAAACACCAAAAAACATGGCAAACTGCCAGAATCAACCTTTCTGGGCCTCTGGAACATATTCTAAAGTTCATGGCTACCAAGCAAATTCTTAGGATTAAAACCACTGAAAGAGAGTAAGAGAGTTTTGTGTCATATTAACCAACCCTCATCCTCAAACTCTCTCCACATGGTCGTGGTCTTGAAGGTGCCAGCTCATGTTCCTTGTGTGAACAGATAATTCTTGAGGGAGCAGAACAGAACTTGTAACCAGAGAATCGTATTTATCTATTTTGAACTGACTGGGTTGCCTCCCTCTGCCACAGGGGGCTTCCTGTTGTTTTGCTTAACTTGGAACTCTATCAGATCAGAGAAGCTCTGCAGTCCTCAAAAACAATGAAAGTCAAATGAAAACGATGCTGCTGCTGTCTGGGGGAAAATAAAATGCAAACAACAAACACACCAAATTATGGGAGAAAAAGCCAGAGAATGAGTGTTTTGAGGGAATAGGGGTTTTTAAAAGCTGCTGTGTATGTGAAGAAATTAGGGTCACATGAATTCTCAGCTCAGTAAACATGTTCACAGAAGACCTGAGAAGGCAATAAGCTTTCAAGTGTCACTGGTCTTTACACTCAGAACAAACAGGAAACATAACCAGGCAGAGTGGCAAATGTCCTGGTTCAGAACTAAAGGAGTGCCCAGGATCAATATGCAAAAATTTGAGGAGTAGAATTTTATTTCTTGTTTTTTTTTCCCATTACCCTTTCTTTTCATTTCCTTTTTTTCTTCTCTGTTCTTTCTTTACTCCCTCCCTCCCTTTTCTCATTTCCTTCTTGCTCGTTTTCCCTCTCAGTCTTTCTTCCTTTCTTATTTGCTCATCATAATACTAAAAATGTCCAATTTTTAAAAAGAATTTTAAAAGATTGAAAAGAAAAAAGGAAGTATTTTCCAATTACAGGAAAACAAGAAACAGGAAAACTGTCCATGAGAAAGTGCAGATGTTGGATTTTCTAGATGAATACTTTAAATCAACGTTCCTAAACACTCTCAATTAGCTTAAGTAAACAAATGACAAACAGAAGAAATGAGGGGAACAAGGTATGAAGAAGTAAAATATCAATAAAGAAATAAAAAAATATAAAAGAGGACAAAAAAGATTCTGGAGCTGAAAAGTACAATAGCTGAAATGAAAATTTCACCAGAGCTGTTCAACAGATTTGAGAAAACAAGACTGAATTAGGAAACAGGAAAATAAGACAATTTAAATTAATCAGACTGTAAAGAAGAAATGAAAAAGAAAATAATTGAAGAGTTTTAGAATCCTATGGGACACTATCAATCATACCTACATATTCATTATGGGAATTCAAGAAAGACAGAGAAAAAGCAGAGAGAATATCTGAGAAAAAATGGCTGAAAAATCCCCAAATTTCTTAAAGTACATGAATCTAGAAAACCAAGGAACTCAATGAACTCTAAGTGGGTTAAATAAAGAGATCCACACTAAGATACATTATTTTAAAATTGTAGAAAGCCAAAGATAAATAGAATCTTGAAAGCAGCAAGAGATAAGTGACATCACATTCAAGGGCTACTCAATAAGATTAACAACTGATTTGTAAGTAGGTACATTGAGGGAGAAGGGCAGTAAGAAGACATATTTAAAGTGCTGAAAGAAAAACACTGCCAAATAAGAATTCTAACTGTGAAAAAACTATTCAAGAATAAAGGAGAAATTAACATTTCCCCAGATAAACAAAAGCTGACAGACTTTGTTCCTAGTATAAGCAACCTATTAAAAATGCTAAAGGAAGCCCATCAGACAGAAATTGAAGGACACTAGGCAGTAATGTGAAGTCATGTGAAGAAAGTTGGAGCACTGATAAAAGTATTATAACTACACAGGTAAATATAAAAGCCAGTATTATTGAATATTTTGCTTAGTAACAACTTTTTTCCTATATGGTTGAAAAGACAAATGCATATAATAATTATGCATATCTTAATGGATATATAGCAAATATAGATGTAATCTTTAAAATATTAAAAAGTAACAAAAAAATTAAAGGGATCATGATGTATAAAACAAGTTTTGTTCAATATTGAAATTAAGTTAGTATAATTCAATGAGATTGTTATAAATTTAATATGTTAATTTTAATTCCCAAAGAAACCAGTAAGAAAATAAACTTTAATTATACAGAAAATGATAAAGAATTTGAAAAAAATTAAAAAATCAAACACAAAATAATACAATAATGGAGAAATTGAGGACCAAAATCATATATAGAAAACCAACAGCAGAATGGCAAAAGTCCTTCATAGTAATCATTTTGAAACAGAGATAACTCACCAGTGAACAGAATGACAACTGCAAGATGGGTAAAAACCATGCTATAACTCTAAGCTGTCTAAAACAGACTCACTTAGGACCAAAAGACACAAATAAGTTGAGCTTGAAAGGATTACAAATATATTCCAAATAAATAGTAAATAAAAGTGAACTGCAGTGGCTCTACTAATATCAGACAAAATAGACTGTAAGTTAAAAATTGTTAAAAGATGAAAATAAGGTCATTATAACTTGGTAAAAAAAAAGAAAATTCATCCAAAAGATAACAATTATAAATAGATATGTATCAAACAATAGATCCCTCAAATATATAAAGCTAACATTCATGTGATTGAAAGAAAAAAAAGAAATTTCTACAATTATAGTTGGTGAGTTCAATACCCCATTTTCAAAAATGGATAGATCATATAAACAAAAGATCAGTAAAGAAATAGAGGAATTGAACAATAGTATACACCAAGTAGACCTAAAAGATCTAGAGAGAGCAATCCATCCAAAAACAGAAAAAATACATTTATCAAGTACATATACAAGCAAGCTACAGTGCAAGACACCCCATGCCAAACAACTAGAGATACAGGAACACAACCCCATCCATTAGCACAGAGGTGGCCTAAAATCATAATAAGGCCACAGACAACCCAAAACACACTGTCAGACATGGACCTGCCCATCAGACATGGACCTACCCCCCAGAAAGACAAGATGCAGCCTCATCCACCAGAACACAGGCACTAGTGCCCTCCAACAGAAAGCCTACACAACCCACTGAACCAACCTTAGCCAGTGGGGACAGACACCAAAAACAACAGAAGCTAAGAACCTGCAGCCTACGAAAAGGAGACCCCCAAACACAGTAAGATAAGCAAAATGAGAAGACAGAAAAACACACAGCAGATGAAGGAGCAAGGCAAAAACCCACCAGACCTAACAAATGAGGAGGAAATAGGCAGTCTACCTGAAAAAGAATTCAGAATAATGACAGTAAAGATGATCCAAAATCGTGGAAATAGAATGGAGAAAATACAAGAAACATTTAACAAAGACCTAGAAGAACTAAAGAGAAAACAGAGATGAAAAACACAATAAATGAAACAAAAATTCTCTAGAAGTGATCAATAGCAGAATAACTGAGGGATAAGAAGTGATAAATGACCTGGAAGATAAAATAGTGGAAATGACTACTGCAGAGCAGAATAAAGAAAAAGAATGATAAAAATTGACGACAGTCTCAGAGACTTCTGGGACAACATTAAATGCACCAGCATTCGAATTATAGGGTTCCCAGAAGAAGAAGAGGAAAAGAAAGAGACTGAGAATATATATGAAGAGATTTTAGTTTAAAACTTCCCTAATATGGAAAGCGAAAGAGTAAATCACGTTCAGGAAGCACAGACAGTCCCATACAAGATGAATCCAAGGAGAAACATGCCAAGACACATTAATCAAACTATCAAAAAATTAAATACAAAGAGCAAATATTAAAAGCAGCAAGGGAAAAACAACAAATAACACATAAGGGAATCCCCATACGGTTAACAGCTGATCTTTCAGCAGAAACTCTGCAAACCAGAAGGGAGTGGCAGGACATATTTAAAGTGATGAGGAAGAAAAACCTACAACCAAGATTACTCTACCCAGCAAGGAACTCATTCAGATTTGAAGGAGAAATTAAAAGCTTTACAGACAAGCAAAAACTAAGAGATTTCAGCACCACCAAAACAGCTTTACAAAATGCTAAAGGAACTCCTCTAGGCAGGAAACAAAGAGAAGGAAAAGACCTACAATAAAACCAAAACAATTAGGAAAATGATAATAGGAACATACATATTGATAATTACATTAAATGTAAATGGATTAAATGTTCCAACCAAAAGACCAAGACTGGCTGAATGGATACAAAAATAAGACCCATATATATGCTGTCTACAAGAGACCCACTTCAGACCTAGGGACACATACAGACTGAAAGAGAGGGGATGGAAAAAGATATTCCATGCAATTGGAAATCAAAAGAAAGCTGGAGTAACAATACTCATATCAGACAAAATAGACTTTAAAACAAAGACTATTACAAGAGACAAAGAAGGACACTACATAATGATCAAGGGATCAATCCAAAAACAAGATATAACAATTGTAAATATTTATGCACCCAACATAGGAGCACCTCAATACATAAGGCAAATACTAACAGCCATAAAAGGGGAAATCGACAGTAACACAATCATAGTAGAGGACTTTAACAACCCACTTTCACCAATGGACAGATCATCCAAAATGAAAATAGATAAGGAAACACAAGCTTTAAATGATACATTAAACAAGATGGACTTAATTGATATTTTTAGGACATTCCATCCAAAAACAACAGAATACACATTCTTCTCAAGTGCTCATGGAACATTCTCAAGGATAGATCGTATCTTGGGTCACAAAAAAAGCCTTGGTAAATTTAAGAAATTGAAATTGTATCAAGTATCTTTTTCGACCACAATGCTATATGACTAGATATCAATCACAGGAAAATATCTGTAAGAAATACAAACACATGGAGGCTAAACAACACACTAATAACTAAGAGATCACTGAAGATATCAAAGTGGAAATCAAAAATACCTAGAAACAAATGAAAATACAAGGACCCAAAAACTATGGGATGCAGCAAAAGCAGTTCTAAGAAGGAAGTTTATAGCAATATGATCCTACCTTAAGAAATAAGAAACATCTCAAATAGACAACCTAAATTTACACCTAAAGCAATTAGAGAAAGAACAAAAAAACCCCAAAGTTAGCAGAAGGAATGAAATCATAAAGATCAGATCAGAAATAAATGAAAAATAAATGAAGGAAATGATAGCAAAGATCAACACAACTAAAAGCTGGTTCTTTGAGAAGGTAAAGAAAATTGATAAACCATTAGCCACATTTATCAAGAAAAAAAGGGAGAAGACTCAAATCAACAGAATTAGAAATGAAAAAGAAGTAACAACTGACACTGCAGAAATACAAAGGATCACGAGAGATTACTACAAGCAACTCTATGCCAATAAAATGGACAACATGGAAGAAATGAACAAATTCTTAGAAATGTACAACCTTCCAAGACTGAACTGAAAGAAGCAAAAACTATGAACAGGCCAATCACAAGCACTGAAATTGAAACTGTGATTAAAAATTCTCCAACAGGGCTTCCCTGGTGGCGAAGTGGTTGAGAGTCTGCCTGCCGATGCAAGGGATACGGGTTCGTGCCCCTATCTGGGAAGATCCCACATGCCGTGGAGTGGTTAGGTCTGTGAGCCATGGCTGGTGATCCTGCACGTCTGGAGCCTGTGCTCTGCAATGGGAGAAGCCACAAAAGTGAGAGGCCAGCGTAAAGAAAAAAAAAAAAATTATCCAACAAACAAAAGCACAGGACCAGATGACTTCACAGGTGAATTCTATCAAACATTTAGAGAAGAGCCAACACCTATCCTTCCCAAACTCTGCCAAAATACAGCAGAGGGAGGAACACTCCCAAACTCATTTTACAAGGCCACCATCACTCTGACACCAAATCCAGACAAAGATGTCACAAAGAAAGAAAACTACAGGCCAATATCACTGATAAACATAGATGCAAAAAACCTCCACAAAATACTAGCAAACAGAATCCAACAGCACATTGAAAGGATCATACACCATGATCAAGTGGGGTTTATTCCAGGAATACAAGGATTCTTCAATATACACAAATCAATCAACATGATACACCATATTAACAAAATGAAGGAGAAAAACCATATGATCATCTCAATAGAGGAAGAGAAAGCTTTCAACAACATTCAACACCCATACGATAAAAACCCTCCAGAAAGTAGGCATAGAGGAAACTTTCCTCAACATAATAAAGGCCATATATGACAAACCCACAAACAACATCATCCTCAATGATGAAAAACTAAAACCATTTCCACTAAGATCAGGAACAAAACAAGGTTGCCCACTCTCACCACGCTTATTCAACATAGTTTTGGAAGTTTTAGCCATCAGAGAAGAAAAGGAAATAAAAGGAATACAAATCAGAAAAGAAGTAAAGCTGTCCCTATTTGCAGATTACATGATACTATACATAGAGAATCCTAAAGATGCTACCAGAAAACTACTAGAGCTAATCAGTGAATTTGGTAAAGTAACAGGATACAAAATTAATGCACAGAAATCTCTGGCATTCCTATACACTAATGATGAAAATATTGAAAGTGAAATTAAGAAAACACTTCCATTTACCATTGAAACAAAAAGAATAAAATATCAAGGAATAAACCTACCTAAGGAGACAAAAGACCTGTATGCAGAAAATTATAAGACGCTGATGAAAGAAATTAAGGATCATACAAATAGATGGAGAGATATACCACGTTCTTGGATTGGAAGAATCAACATTGTGAAAATGACTCTACTACCCAAAGCAATCTAAGGACTCAATGCAATCCCTATCAAACTACCACTGGCATTTTTAACAGAACTAGAACAAAAAAATTTCACAATTTGTATGGAATTACAAAAGACAACGAATAGCCAAAGCAATCTTGAGAACGAAAAATGGAGCTGGAGGAATTGGGCTCCCTGACTTCAGACTATACTACAAAGCTACAGTAATCAAAACAGTATGGTACTGGCACAAAAACAGAAATATACATCAATGGAACAGGACAGAAAGCCCAGAGATAAACCCACACACATACGGTCAATTTGTCTTTGATAAAGGAGACAAGAATATACAGTGGAGAAAAGACAGCCTCTTCAATAAGTGGTGCTGGGAAAATTGGACAGGTACATGTAAAAGTATGAAATTAGAACACTCCCTAACACCATACACAAAAATAAATTCAAAATGGGTTAAAGACCTAAATGTAAGGCCAGACACTGTCAAACTCTTAGAGGAAAACATAGGAAGAACACTCTATGACATAAGTCACAGCAAGATCCTTTATGACCCACCTCCTAGAGAAATGGGAATAAAAACAAAAATAAACAAATGGGACCTAGTGAAACTTAAAATCTTCTGCACAGCAAAGGAAGCCATAAACAAGACCAAAACACAACCCTCAGAATGGGAGAAAATAGTTGCAAATAAAGCAACTGCCAAAGGATTAATCCCCCAAATTTAGAAGCAACTCATGAAGCTCAATAATAACAACAACAAAAAACAACGCAATCCAAAAATGGGCAGAAGACCTAAATAGACATTTCTCCAAACAAGATTGCCAACAAACACATGAAAGAATGCTCCACATGACAAAACATTGGAGGAATGCCAATTAAAACTGCATTGAGATATCATCTCACACCAGTCAGAATGGCCAGCATCAAAAAATCTAGAAACAATAAATGCTGGAGAGGGTGTGAAGAAAAGGGAACACTCTTGCACTGTTGGTGGGAATATAAATTGATACAGCCACTATGGAGAACAGTATGGAGGTTCCTTAAAAAACTACAAATAAAACTACCATAAGACCCAGCAATCCCACTATTGGCATATACCCTGAGAAAACCATAATTCAAAAAGCGTCATGTACCAAAATGTTCATTGCAGATCTAGTTACAATAGCCAGGACATGGAAGCAACCTAAGTGTCCATCAACAGATGAATGGATAAAGAAGATGTAGCACATATATACAATGGAATATTACTCAGTCATAAAAAGGAATGAAACCGAGTTATTTGTAGTGAGGTGGATGGACCTAGAGTCTGTCATACACAGTGAAGTAAGTCAGAAAGAGAAAAACAAATACCGTATGCTAACACATATATATGGAATCAAAAAAAAAAAAAAAAGAAAAAAAGAAAAGAAAATGGTCAGAAGAACCTAGGGGCAAGATTGGAATAAAGATGCAAACTTACTAGAGAATGGACTTGAGGATATGGGGTGGGGGAATGGTACAGTGGTACAAAGTGATAGAGTGGCATGGACATATATACACTACCAAACATAAAAGAGATAGCTAGTGGGAAGCAGCCACATAGCACAGGGAGATTAGGTCAGTGCTTTGTGACCACCTAGAGGGGTGGGATAGGGAAGGTGGGAGTGAGGGAGATGCAAGAGGGAAGAGATATGGGGACATATGTATATGTATAACTGATTCAATTTGTTATACAGCAGAAACTGACACACCAGTGTAAAGCAATTATACCCTCATTAAGATGTTAAAAAAAAGTGCATAGGTGTCTGACCCCAAACCTCCATGTTCACATGGCCTCTTCTTGTGTCTCTTCACACAGACTTCCCCTGTACATCTGTGTCTATGTCAAAATCTCCCTTTTTTACAAGTGCACCCGTCATATTATATTGGAACACATCCTAACTACCTCATATTAACTTCACTACATCTGCAAAGAACGTATTTCCAAAAAGAAGCAGTGGGGGTTAGGACTTCAACATACACTTTTGGGTGGACACACATCAACTCATAGCACTCCACTCTCTAGCTCCCCCAAAAGAGCATGTCCTTTTCATGTTCAAAATGCTTTCACCCCATCCTAACATCCTCAAAGTCAATCATTCCTGCACTAAATCTCCAGCTAAAATTTCATCTAAATATCATAAACTCAAAGTTCAAAATCTTATCATCCAAATCAGTTATGGGTGAAACTTAACATACTATTCAGCCTGGAACAAAATCCTTTTTCATCTCATCTGCGCACCTTGAGACCAGACAAGTTAACTGCTTCCAAAATACAATGGTAGGACTGGCTTAGGATATGCATTCCCATTCCAAAAGGGAGAAATAGGAAGGGAAAAAATGGATCAAGTGTCCCAAGGAAGTCTGAAACCCTACAGGGCAAATTCCATTAGATTTCAGAGCTTGAAGATAATTCACTTTGGCTCAGTGTTCTGTCTTCTGTGCCAGCTGGGGTGGTGGGCCCTGCCGCCCTGGGCCCTTTGTGCTGTCCCTGTCCTGAACAGAAGCACCGTCCCCTCAGCCCTATGTGGAAGCCCCACCCCTTTAGTCCTGGAGAGAGGGGGTCTTCCCTCGGGAAGTGAGACAGCGGCCCTGTCTTCTCCACCTGTGGTCTCTGGACCTGTGGTGGCAGCAGCAGCCATATCGGCTTCTGATCTTCCCTGAGAGTCACTTATTTTTTTCTTAAAGGCTAACACTTGTTCCAAACCAAGTGGCTCTATAGGCCCGTTCCCTGACTTTGAATCTTGGAGGTCTGACAGCCTCACTTTGTTTCATCCTGTCTCTGCCCCCTTCAGTCCAAGTTGGCAGCATTTCTGTAGTTTCAGTAGACTGGATTCATAAGTCACAGATCTAATCTCTTTAGAAAATGGTTGCTGAGCCACACCCTTAGCATTATTCTCTCCAAGTATGCTTTCTCATTTTTTTTTGCAATATGCATAGGCTGAGAATTTTCAAAGTCATCTAGTGCTCATTCCTTCTTGCTTGGCCTTTTTGCTTCCTCTCTTTCCTCTCTCATTTTACGATAAGCACCAAGGAGAAACCAGGCTCCTCCTTCTACATTTTGCTTAATCTCCTCAGCTGAACATCCAAGTTTATAAAAGTTCTACTTGCCACCCAACAAAACCCATTCAGTCAAGTTTCTGCCACTTTTTTAAAAAGATTACCTTCCTCCAGTTTCCAGTAACATGTTCCTTATCCCCATCTGAGATCTCAGCAGAAGTACCTTTGTATTTCTACCTCAAGTCTCCTTTTTATTTTATTTTTTGGTCACACCGGGCTGCTTGCAAGATCTGAGTTCCCCAACCAGGGATCGAACCCGGGCCGGAAGCAGTGTAGGTGTGGAGTCCTAACCACTGGACCACCAGGGAATTCCCAATGTAGGCTTTTTTTTTTTTTTTTTTTTTTTTTAATCAAGCACCTCAGAACTCTTTCAGCTTTGACCCAGGACCCAATTCCAAAAATACTTCCACATTTAAAGGTATGTTACAATAGTACCCGCCTTGCTTGTACCAAATCTATATTAGTTTCACAGGTCACCTTTACAAAGTACAAACTGGATGGGCTTAAAATGGAAGAAATTTTATTTTCTCACAACCTTGGAGACAAGAAGCCTAAAATTAAGGTGTTGTCAGGACCATCCTCCCTCTGAAACATGTAGGAGAATTCTTCCTGTCCTCTTCCTAGCTTCTGGTAATTTTCTGCCAATCTTTGGCATTCCTTGGTGTATCGATGCATGACTCCAAACCTCCATCTTCACATGACATTTTCTCTGTGTCTCTTCACAGAGTCTTCTCTGTGCATATTTATGTCTGAATTTCTATTTCTATAGGAACCCCACTCATACTGGATGAGGGCACACCCTAATAACCTCATCTTAACTTGATTACAAATAAGTACCACATTCCGAGGTACTGGGGATTAGGACTTCATCATAGATTTTTGAAAGTGACACAATTTAACCATAAAATATTGCAACAAATTAGATAGCCAAGATTAAAAAGATAAATTCCCAGAAACACACCAAAACAGACTCAAGAAGAAATTAAAAATCTGAACAGACTCATAGCAAATAAAGAGAGTGAATCAGTTATCAAAAAATCATTCAAATAAGAAAATCCCAGAACCAGATGGTTTCATTGGTGAATTACATGAACCATTTAAATAAGAATTAACACCACTTCTTCTTAAGTTCTACCAAAAATTAGAAGAGACTATAACACTTCCTAACTTATTCTGTGAGCCTAGTATTACCCTTATACAAAAGCCAGAAAAATATATCACAATTAAAGAAAACCAAAACCAATATCGCTTATGAATATAGATGAAAAAATTATCCACAAAATACTAGCAAACTGAATCCAACAAGATATTAAAGAATTATGTACTGTGGCCAAGTGGGATTTATCCAAGGAATGCAAGGATGGTTTATCATCATACAAACAATGTAATATACCACATCAATAGAATGAAGGGGCATGATCATCTCAACTGATACAGAAAAAGCTTTGAAAAAATCCAGCATATTTTTATAATAAAAACACTCAGAAGGGGCTTCCCTGGTGGCGCAGTGGTTGAGAGTCTGCCTGCCGATGCAAGGGATATGGGTTCATGCCCTGGTCCATGAAGATCCCACATGCCACGGAGCAGCTGGGCCCATGAGCCATGGCCACTGAGCCTGCGCTCCACAACGGGAGAGGCCACAACAGTGAGAGAGGCCCGCGTACCACAAAAAAAAAAAAAAAAAAAAAAAAACACTCAGAAAACTGGGAATAGAAGAGAACTTCCTGAATCTGATAAAGGACATTATGAAAAACCCATACCTAATGTGATGCTCAATGGGAAAAGATTGAAAGCTTTTCCCCTAAGATCCAGGATAAGATGAAAATGCCTGGGCTTCCCTGGTGGTGCAGTGGTTGAGAGTCCGCCTGCTGATCCAGGGGACACAGGTTCGTGCCCCAGTCCAGGAAGATCCCACATGCCTCGGAGTGGCTGGGCCCGTGAGCCATGGCCACTGAGCCTGCGTGTCCGGAGCCTGTGCTCCGCAACGGGAGAGGCCACAACTGTGAGAGACCCGTGTACCGCAAAAAAAAAAAAAAAAAAAAAAAAAGAAAATGCCTAATTTTGCCACTGCTGTTTACCATTGTGCTGGAAGTTCTAGCCAGAGCAATACCTAATAAAAGAAATAAAACACAACTAAGCTGGAAAGTAAGAGGTGAGACTATCTCTATTTGCAGATGACATGATCCCACGTATAGAAAATCACAAGGAATACATAGACGCACACACACATATATGACCAAAGCTAATAAATTCAGCAAAGTTGTAGAGTACAAGATCAACACAAATGAATTAGTTGTGTTTCTACACACTAGAAGTAAACAATTGGAAAAGGAAATTAAGAAAGCAATTCCATTTACAAGAGTATTCAAAAGAATAAAGTATCTAAGAGTAAATTTAACAATGAAGATTAAAAAATTATACACTGAAAACTATAAAATATTATTAAAATAAAGAATACCTAAATAAATGAAAGACATCCATGTTCATGGATTGAAAAACAATATTGTTAAGATGAGAATACAATCCAAACTTATCTATAGTTTCAATGCAGTCTCTATTCATTTTATTGAATCCTTATTTCACTGTCTTTTTTTTTTTTTTTGGCAGAAATATAAAAGCCAATTCTCAAACTCATTTGGATTTGCAAGCCATCCCAAATAGCCAAAACAATCTTGAAAAAAATAATAAGATCAATGCATTCACACTTTCAGATTTCTAAACTTATGATAAATGTACAATTATCAAGACTTTGTGGTACTGATATAAGGGTAGATATGAATCAATAGAATAGAATTGAGAGCCCAGTATAAACTCATATCTATGGCCAATTCATTTTTAATAAGGGTGCTGTGACCATTCAATGAGGCAAGAAAAGTTTCTTCAACAGTGATGCTTGGATCACTGGTTATCCATTTGTAAAAGAATGATGTTGGATTCCTAATTCACACTCCATACAAAATCAACTCAAAATGGAGTAACAATCTAAATATAAGAGCTAAGACAATGAAACTTTTAGGAGAACACATAGAACTAAATCTTTATTACCATGGGTTTTACAAAAAACAATGAAACTTTTAGGAGAACACATAGAACTAAATCTGTATGACCATGGGTTTTATAATGGATTTTTAGATATTACATCAAAATCATGAGCTACAAAAGAGAAAAAATAAACTGAACTTCATCAAAATTAGGATTCTTTGAACACCAAAGGGTATTTCTAAGAAAGTGAAAAAAACAACCTACAGAATGGGAGAAAATATTTGCAAAGCATACATCTGATATGGGTCTAGTATCCAGAATATATAAAAACTCCTAAAACTCAACAACAAAAACAGCTCAACTAAAAATGGCAAAGTAGTTTAGTAGATGTTTGTCTTAAGATATATAAAAGTTCATCAAGCACATGAAAATATGGTAAACATCTTTAGTTACCAGGAGAATGCAGTTCAAAACCACAATGAGACACTGTCTCATTTTCTATTTCTTATCTCCACCTGAGCCTCAAAAAAAAGATATAGCATCTGATATGTTTCCTTAAGGAATGCTGTTTTACTTTGAATCTTTTTGTACTCTTTTCTTCTAATTGGGTGGTTTCTAAGTATCCATCTTCAAGTTTAAGTTTATTTACTCATTCTTCTATATAATTCAAATTGCTGTTATGTCAACCCAATGATTATTTTTACTTCAGACCTAGAATCTGCATTTGATTATATTTAAAATCTTTTATTTTCCTATTGAACTGTTTATTCATTGTGTCTATGTTTAAAACAGCTGCTTTAAAGTCCCCTTATTCTAATAAAACAACACTTGGATTATCCCAGGGTTTACTTCATTTGGGGTGTTTTGTTTTGTTTTTGTACAGATGGTGTCCTTGAAGATGGAAGAGGGTCATGAACTAAGGACCTCTGGAAACTGGAAAAGGCAAAAAAATGAATTCTCCCCCAGAGCCTCCAGAGAGGAACTCAGACCTTCAATATCTTGATTTTAGCTCAGTGAGACCCATTTCAGATTTTTGACATCCAGTAGTGTAATAAAATAAGTATCTTTCAAATTTAAACTACTAAATTGGTGTTGATATTTTCAGTAGCAATAGAGAATTAATAAGCTTCCTAACCAGGTGACATCTGACAGCTAATTTAACCTATGACTTTTTTTTTTTCAAAAAGGAAGATAATAAGCATATTAAACTCAACAATGTATTAGCAAGATGAATGAAGTAATGCATACAAAATACTTATCTCCATAACTGGCAAATGAAAGTGTTTAGTAAATGTTCATTTACCTGATGAGATTAATCAAGTATCTACCATGTGTTAGTTTCTATTCTAAGGGCTGAAAATATAGAAGGGAATAAAAGGGAAAAAATGATGCTCTCATGTTATTTAAATTCTAGTAATAGCTAGTACTTGAGTTTCTCTCTGTTCATCACTTTTCTAAACATTTTACATATTAATTCACACAGATTTCACAATAGCCATATAAGTTCTATTATCATTCCTGCTTTACAGATTCAAAAATTAACTTGCCCACCATAAGTAGAAGACCTAGAATATGAATCCAGACCATTTTTCATAGAATGCCTGCTCATAAATTTTATGTTGTCCAACCTTGTATTGTACTCTGATTATTACTGTAATTATGTGATTTAATGTTCAAGGTGAAGGGCTTCATTATGACATGAGAAAATGTGTTTAGATATATTAAAGAATAAAAATGTTACATTCTGGAGAGAAAGCTAATGACAATGATAGTGAATGAAATTAGCAGGTGATAAAAGCACAGTCACACAGGTTCACCACTTAATCCATTGTTCCAAACACCATGCAATGTATTTAGGATATAAAGATAAAATATTGAGTGACAAGTGGATTTGGTAGTGCACATTATCCTGATATTTGAAAAATACCTGAGACCTAGAACAGCATGTGGAAATTAGATAGAAAGTATTTGAATATTTCTTGAATAAATGTTGAGTTACTTTTTATTAAGGTATTCTTTGTCTTATTTTCATATTTAATGGCAACTATAGAAATGCAAATATATTCCAAATTTTGAATATGGTTTTCCTTTGTGATTTTGAATGTTGGTTTTGTTTCAAACTTAACTTATAGTTGAGATTTGTTTAATTCTTCCCTTTTAATTTCCTAACATCAGTATTTGTTTATTTTCATAGTCATATTTGGAAAGAAAGTGATTTTTTTAAAATGCTTTCCTTTGAGGAATTGTACTATTTTTTATTTCTAATATATTTTAAATTTCTGTTTTATTTAGTTGTTTTCTCATCTTTCTAGACTTTTTTTTTTTTTTTTTTGGCTTCTACTTTGCCATCATGTGCCTTTTTTTCTGGATTATTTAAAATCATCATGTAGCTATTTGAGAATATACGTTGATGTGGATGATGTTTAAGCCACACTGAGAGTGTTTAAAATTTTATGAAAGGAGCACATTAAGATATTTCTGTATATGTAGATAACCACACATACGCATACTTATATATTAACTTGCTATATATTTTTGTGCATATATATATATAAACTATATTGTATAATACACATTTCATATATAACCTTATACAGAAAAATGTGTGTATATATGATGCTTAAAAATGGCTTTTTCAATTGTGAAATTAAACTTTTTTCTTATTTCTTTTTAATTTTTCTACAATGAACAATCCATTGTATACAATTTTTAAAGAAAAAATGGTTGAAATGTAAACTTGTTGATCAACAATAAACAGTGCTATTAAGAGATCAAAGTTTGTTACAGAATAAAAGCTGTACATTGGATTTAGCAGTAAATGAGTTTATGGACACATCTGTAAGAGTAGTTTCAAAAGACTATGGTGACAGATACCAAACTGCTTTTAAGGAAGAATTTAGGGGCATTTACATATCAATTATTCCACAATAAATTCCTTTTTAAAAAAATGAACTAAAAGGAAAAGAAAAACATGGAACAATTAGTAAAGAGCATTCTTCAAAAAGTGTGACAAAGAATCCAGTTCCTGCAATCAAGGGAGGGCACAGAGATGATACTGTGTTTCCAGAGAGGAGAGATTTTATATATCCTTATGCTGAATTGGGAAACTGGTTGAAGATATAAATGAGAGGGAATATACTTGATAAAATATGATTTTTGAGGGGAAAAAAATTGATGGAATTTAGTTCATACATAGACAGGTCTTTGAAAAGAGAAGAATACTTTTTTCCAATTAGCAAGAATGGAGACAACTGATATTATAGAAATGAAGAATGGGGTATAGATTTTGATCTGTGAAAGAAATACAGAAGTAATATGGTATTTTGAAATGTCTGCAGAATCAAATACATTTTTTCCTTTTCTTCTATAATTTATATATAAGCAGCAGTATGTTATTATTGATATAACAATTAATGGCCCATGGCTAATCTTGGTTCACAGAAGTGTTTTGTTTATGCCTCAGAGAAATTAGAGACTTCCAAATAAAAATCTGGATTTCTGTCTTGTTTTGAAAAATTAAAAGCATTCTTTTGCTGATTCTAAAAGGTCCCACAATAACAATATTTTTGAAAATCACGATGCTAGGACAACTTAAGCTGTTTTAAATTTTTTGGCCAGATGCATTATAAGACATCTACAGCCCTCCATTGACTGTTCCAATCTCTGCTACACACCACTGCTTTCTACTTTTTAAAACCTATGTCATTTCTATCCATAATATTTATCCATTGAGTACACTGGGAACTATAAGTTATAGAAAGATGCTTATTTGTGAGCCAGGAAAGGAACACCATTGCTCTTAACTCAAGAAATCTATCACCAATGTGTGGGATGAGGCCCTTATCTCAAAGCTTTGATGAGGCCCTTTTATCTCAGAGCTATGAGATTGGAATAGACAAAGTCTCCCATGAACTTGGTGGGGAGTCAGACTGATAAATCTGTAAGGCTGAAGTGTACATTAGCAATAATGGTTCTTTGTAGTCCCACAGTCTTAATACTATGAGAGTGGACGCGAGCTCCAAATTCTGGAAAATCAATGTTTAGGTTTATTTTCTTATACAGTTGTATATTTTCCCTTTTGTTATGTTTTCAGTAGTATTTTAACGGAAGTTTAGAAATGAGTATGTCAGGGTTCAATATGCCAAACTAATGCCATTTTAACCTAAGTATTGAGAATGTATCTCTTATCAATATACCCCCTTTTTTTTCTTCTAGGCATTCTGTACCCTCTATTTCTCTTAGTGAAATACATGTCTAAGGAAAAGGTAAAGAGGGAGGGGTAGGGAGAGAGAGATGTGTGAGGAGGAAGAGGGAGGGGGTAGAGAAAGAGGGAGAGAAGAGGAGAGGAAGAAAGAGAGAGAAATGTGAATGGATTCTTGAAACTTCATAACAGAACACATTTGTTTGCCCAGATGATGGATTTGAAAAATAAACAAAAACAATATTTGCAACAGGAAATCTTTTTTCACAAATTACCCATGCTCCAGGCTGGGAAGAGAATACTGAGTGGAAGCAATGAAGGAAAGAGGCTCTAGACCCAGGAAAGTGAGATAGTAGGACCCTGAGGGCTTTGTGGAGAGAAATGGAGAGACTGTCATGATATGCCCAGTCCTTAGATCTATAAGTCCATTCCCAGTGGCTGGGCGCCAGATCAGCTCCCACGTGGACTCCCTCTTCATGACAACACTTAAACTTTCTGGATCTGAGAAGCTTCCTGGATTGTCTCACCAGTTGGCTTCAGGTTCAAAGCTGATCACCCACCAGCAGCTGAATATTTAAGATCCTCAGCCGTGCCCTAAGACCTGAATCCCCTTCCACCTACTGCATGTATTAAGCAATCTTCCCATCGCCAGGGACATGTGTAAGTCCCTCAAGAAAGGGAATGGGTTCATAGACATCTACCATTACACTCAGAATAGTGCTTCCAATTCTCAACTAATGATTAAGTCCTCCAAAATCTGGAAGGAAAATTCCCAGGTACATCTGTACTACCCAAACAGTATTTGGGTCAAATTGATTAGCACTAGCTGAAGATTTTTCCCTGAACTGGCACAGGGATAAACCATACTCTTGTTATGCAAGTTGAGGAAACTGGATATAATCCTGAAAGCAACTGGCAGCACTTGTTGTGTTTTAAACAAGAGAGACTAGAATTTTTTTTTTTTTTTTTAATTTTAGGAATATCACTCTGATTGTTGTGTGGAAAATGGAGACAGCAAGTGAGGTTAGGACACAGTCTAAGTAGTAGAAAGACCTGGGGGAAAAGCTGTTAAAATTGCATTGACATATGTGATCTTGAGCAAGTTACTTAACTTCTTGGAACTTACTTTATAAAATGAAAATAATAATTGAGACACAATTATGTCGTGAGATTTCAATCGTATTGTTCCTATGACCATCTGACATTGTGCAACCACATAATATAAGCTTCTCCCACCAAAATGTTAGTTTCCTAAGGGTAGGGAGTGCAGTTAAGCACATAGTAAGCACTTAAATTCTTCTTTAATAAGCGATGAATATCTATATGTATAATATTAATTAATGTGTAAGTAATACTGTTTAAAATAGGCTCAATTACTATGAGCTTCTAAAATTTACAAACATGTTTATTTCTTTATACAGTTTATCCTTGAACAACACAGCTTTGAACTTCTTGGTGCCACTTTACATGAATTTTTTTCAATAGCAAATACTATAATACTACATAATTTACAGTTCGTTGAATCCACAAATACAGAACCACAAATACAAAAGAGTGGATACTGAAGAACTGTGGATACCAAGGGCAGACTATAAATTATAAACAGATTTTGGACTGTGCAGAGGGCTGGTGCTCCTAACCCCACATTGTTCAAGGGACTATAGTATTTAATGGCTTTTAATAAGAATGTATAATCTAGAATACATACTTGTTTATAATTAAAGAATATACGAAGAAGATTGTAAACTTTTAGGGACTCTGCTTAGATGCTTAAATAAATGATGTGCACAGGCCTAAGAAATGGGAAGATGCATAGGTAGAAAGAATTTATTCACTGATAAATGTAACTCCCAAAATATCAATGTGCTGAAAGTCATAATTATTTAATTCTAATATTTAGCAATTAGTCAGTATTCCCATATGACTTAATTTTTCACATGCTTAAATAATTAATGACTTTACAGTCATCCCCTAAGTTATCTTGTTGTAATGCTCAGTCTTTCAAGCTTGGATGAAAACTTCCTTTTGGAGAAAAGAACTCTTAATTCAGAACTTTGGGAGTATTATTTGTTATATCTATTATTTGAAAAGGTAAATTTTCAAGAGTATAGATTTTAAATAAAGTATGACTACATCTATAAAGGAAACACAATGAAAAGCTTTGACAATTTAATCCAAAACTCATTTTTTCAGATGGACCATAACTTTAGAAATAGCAGTTCATTTGCAATATCTATGGCTGTATCTTCAAAGAAATTTCCCATATGTAGCATGATATTAATTTCCAAGGATAGAAATTTCTTAAGTCTAAACTATAGGGTACCTCTCTGAAACAGTGAATATGTATTCAATTTAATAAAATAGACGTGTGTGATTAGTGGTATGAAAGTATTTCATTCTATGCAAGTAAAATATTCTTCCAAATACTAAACAAACCACATATATATTTTAATAGAAAAAAAATTCCTTAAAATATTCAGTCTCTAGTTACTACTATTTGTATGCTTTTTAATAAGGACCCAACTCAGTGGTTAAAAGTACAAGTATACTCAGGGATCCAAGGCACTTATTAATCTCTGTGCTCATAGCTAAGATGATAATAAAAGTACTTTTTCATAAAATTATTAGAAAGAAAATAAGTTTGCATATATAAAGTTCTTAAAATAGTGTCCTATATGTGCACACCTTTATAAGAATAACCTATGATTATTATTAATGGTTTATATAATAGAGTCAGTTATACCACTGACAGTCTCACAAATTCAGTAATAAAGCTAGGGAAAGAGTACATGAAAACAATGTATTTTAATGTCATGTGCCATGAAAATTAAGGAGACATCCTATGGCAGACAAATGTACATGCTAATTATTATCAGCATACTCATTAAAGCTTCAATATTTTAGCTAAATCACCATGAAAGAAGATCAGTTTGACCCCATAAGACATTTTGATTCCAACAGTGTCAGATGATGGCTTTTCCATTCCAGCTGTGGTGTAGCTATCAAGCTGTTTGGCATAACATAATTTATGGTGGAGATTTTGAATGGGAAAACAGTAGATAAGTGCATGTTTGGTTTTTTCTTACTCATTTCAACTAAAATCCTCTCTTCTGTTCAGTTCTAATGTACAATCAATTTACTGACCAAAATGACATTGAAAATCAAGCAGATTAAATATTGTATTGAAATAGGATTCACTAGTACAAGTCCTGAATGTTATACCTTATTGCTCTGAACATGCACTCCAAAACTTTTGACTGAAGATATAAGAAAAACTCTTTCAAACTGGCTTTTACTACACAGAAATTCAGAGCTGAGGTGTGTTCAGAGTTGGTAATTCAGTAGCACAATGACAACATCAAGGACCCTGATAATTTTGCACCCTATTTTGTTGTCAAGGTGACAGCTTTGCCCTCAGCCTGGCTCCTGTCATAGACATAATGATTGCTGAGGTCATGTCAAGACACAATAATTATCTGAGTCATAAAGAGAACTAGTTTTTCTATGCTTCTCCTTAAAAAAAAAAAAAAAAAAAGAGAGAAAAGAAAAGAAATATGACCAGAAATACCAGCAGACCTCTCCGTATATCTCACTGGCCAGAAGAGGATCATATGCTAATCCCTGAACCAATAACTAGCGAAGGTAATGGAAACCTCTTTGCCTTAAAACCAACCAAGCCTTACATCCTAACGGAAGAATAGAGTCACTTTTCCCTAAGACACATGATTAAAGGATGAACGTATTAATAAAAAGGGGATTATGTTACTAAAAAGAAAAGGGGAATGACATTTATTAGACCACAGTATCTGCTTAAATAATCAGGAACATCTTTTTCTTCCAAAATCATAAACTACGTTGTACATAATCAACTTTACTTTTGATTAGTTACAGATGAAGAATGCTAGACTTCGCTAAAGTATTTTGTAATATAATCTATCGAATTGATATAATAGGATTAGTTAAATTTCAGATTAATGCATTAATTATTTAATTCATTCTCCATTTATTTCTTGGTAAAAAATGATAATTATATACCATATCTGAGTTAGGTATTAAATGTAACTTTGTAAACAAAACACATATGGTAGGCATATGATGCTAATAAGTCTAGAGTGATAGGCCAAGCATTAATATACAATAGATATAAAATTAGAGAATATAAACGATATGATGGGAAATTACAGGGTACTACAAGACAGTAAAATCTGAGGGGTAGAGGAGATATGTTAGATTGTGGAATCTGAGGGATTTCAGGGGGGTCTCAAATGAGAAAAGGACATTTAAGTTGAGTACTGAAAGATGAGTAGGTATTGACTTTCTCTCCTTGACCTAATTTTATTCAGCTTCCCCTGAACTTTACCAGCAGACCCAGTTCGTTTTCTCTGTTTTCCAATCTTAGCCAGAATTGCCCTCATCCCTGATGTCTCCCCTTAGTCTTATTTTCCATCCACTGATCTCCACACTGCTCCTTGGTTATAAATCCCCTCTTGCCCACACTTTATTCAGAGTTGAGCCCGATCTCCACTCAAAATTCCCTGCAGTGGACACTACACCTGTGCCGACTGCCCTTCCCTTGTATAAAGTCTGTCTTATTGTGCTTTAACAGTATTGTGGAATATATATTTTTTCTTTAACAGTGTTTCACTGTGTAAAGAATTGGTGGGAGGGGGCAGCAGTCCTGCAAGAGACCACTCTCTGCAAAGAACCTTAAGGAAGAATGAATCTTTATGAGTACAGAACCAATCATTTTAAAAAATGAAAACTTCAAAGTAATGATCAGAAATCATAGTTTAAACTTTATTAAGCCCTTTTAATTTTAAACTTAATCTATTAAATCTTGTTTGTAACACAATACATTTTATATGTAATGTGTTTTTGACATAACTCAATGCTATTTTTAAAAATGTGTAACTAATTTTCCTTTTAGCTTGGGAAGCAAATTTATGGAAATTGAAATTTACAAATAGAAATTATTTGAAGTCCTGTAACTTCAGTAAAATATGCATTTTAATTAGTATTCAAAGGATGCTTTTATATTCATATTAATATAGCATAAGTGAATCTTTCTAAAATTATCAAATGAATGGGATTTATAATAACACTACTTTGATATTATTCATCTTTGAAAAACATTCAGTGACTGCTTTCTTTAGCAGAAACCATATATGTTTACCTCAATGCTTACATTGTTTTATCATTTCACAAAAGGGAAAATTGATAAGAAGTAGTTAATAGCATGCATAAGATGATATTTGTAACATCAAGAAAAAAAGCCCAAGACTCCTGATTATTATAACGATGAAAAATGTTCTTCAAGTTCATGACTCTTTATATTTGCCCTAGACACAAATAAAGGAAGTTTTTCCCTTTTACTATTTAACACTGTCTAACTAGAGCCTCGTTAGATTAGAATTTCCTCAGTTCTGCCTCTTCTTCTTGTGTGACACCAGGAAAAATATGTAATTACTATAAGCCTTTATTTACTCACATCCTTCTAAAATATAAGTTCTAGACAGGCAGAACTGTTTATTTTGTTCCCTGGTGTATCTCAAGCACCTAGAGTCCAGCACATAGTAGGAACCACAAACATATCTGTTTAATAAAGTTAAGTTCTTTAATAAAACTATTTGGAAGTTTCTATGGCTATTAAATGATATTGTACACTTAAATGCTGTTAAAAAGGCTGACAGTAGGTGCTTAACTGGTATGGTAGGTGTTATAAATAAATTTCCAAACCTAAAATATCTAGCCTTTAGAACTAGAATAACATGATTATAAATAAGTCTAGGTTTTTCCCCAGCTTAAAAAGGGAAGCAATTAGCATATACTCATTTCAAAATAGTTTTCAGAGAGAAAAAATGTGTCTATACAGGAGGGAAAAAGTCAGTGCTGTGTTTTATACATGTTAACCTTAGTAGGCTAGTTTACGTGACTGGGTCATATATTTTGCATTTTTAGTGGCATAATCAATCTATTGATAACATTTACATTCCTGAAAAGTCAAAAGGCGTTAAAAGATTCAAGCACAGCCATGAATAAACAGATTGGCTACTGTAACTTAGATTGAGAAAAGAGGTGATACTATATTGATTCACTGGGATTGACATAGTGAACAACAATCAAAAACAATGTTAAACGAGGAGCTATTGATGAAACTAGGGATGGCTTTTTTGAATAAAATAAAATTGGACGTTTTAAAGTGATTCTAGTACTTAATTTCCAATGTGTAGGGGGTAGGGATGGAGAGCCCAGCTATAAACCCACGCACCTGTGGTCAGTTAATCTATGACAAAGGAGGCAAGACCGTATGATGGAGAAAAGACAATCGCTTTGATAAGTGGTGCTGGGCAAACTGGACAGCTACATGGAAAAGAATGAAATCAGAATATTCTATAACACTACACACACACACACACACACACACACAAAGTCAAAATAGATTAAAGACCTAAATGTAACACTGGATACTATAAAACTCCTAGAGGCAAACATAGGCAGAACACTCTTTGATGTAAATTGCAGCAATATCTTTTTGGATCTGTCTCCTAGAGTAATGGAACTAAAAGCAAAAATAAACAAATGGGACCTAATGAAACGTAAAAGCTTTTGCACAACAAAGGAAACCTTAAGTGAAACAAAAAGACAGCCTACAAAATGGGAGAAAATATTTGCCAATGATGCAACCAACAAGGGATTAATCTCCAAAATACACAAACAGCTCACACAACTCAACATTAAAAAAATAATCCAATCGAAAACTGGCCAGAAGATCTAAATAGACATTTCTCCACAGAATACAAACAGGAGGCGAAAAAGCACATGACAAGATGCTCAACATTGCTAATTATTAAAGAAGTGTAAATCAAAACTGCAGTGAAGTATCACCTCACACCAGTCAGAATGTCCATCGTCAAAAATCTACAAACTATAAATGCTGGAGAGGGTGTGGAGAAAAGCGAACCCTCCTACACTGTTGGTAGGAATGTAAACTGGTACAGCCACTATGAAGAACAGCATGGAGGTTCCTTTAAAAACTAAAATAGAGTTACCATATAATCCTGCAAACCCACTCCTGGGCATATATCCAGAGAAAACCATAATTCAAAATGATACATGCACCCCAAAGTTCATAGCAGCACTGTTTACAAAAGCCAAGAGATGGAAGCAACCTAAATGTCCATTGACAGATGAATGGATAAAGAAGATGTGGTACACATATACAATGGATTATTACTTGGCCATAGAAAAAAACAAAATAATGTCATTTGTAGGTACATGGATGGACCTAGAGCTTATCATATTAAGCCAGACAGAGAAAGATGAATATCACATGACATCACTTATATGTGGAATCTAAAAAAAAAAAAAAAGATACAAATGAACCTATTTCCGAAACATAAAGAGACTCACAGACATAGAAAACCAACTTAGGGTTATCAAAGGGGAGAGGGGGGCGGGGGAAGGAATAAATTAGGAGGTTGGGATTCACATATACACACTACTATATATAAAATAGATAACCAACAAGGACCTACTGTATAGCTCATGGAACTCTGCTCAATATTTTTTAATCACCTATAAGGGAAGACAATATCAAGAAGTATATATATACACACATATGTATAACAATCACTTATCTATACATCTGAAACTAATACAAACTTGTAAATCAACTATACTTCAATTCAAAAATTGCTTAATAATAAACTTTAGATCTATTAAGGTCAGTTGGTGCAAAAAAAAGGTAATAAATTTGGTCACTTTATTGTATACACAACTGAGGTATGTTTGTCTATTTATGAAATTTATATATTGGGTATTAGTTTGAAAGATTAACATACACAATTACTTTCACTTTAAATACTGTATCATGGATGAATATCACAGCGCCAAGTCCAGCTCTCTCCTGCCTAGTAGATTACTGACCTTTTTAGATGTTAACTTTCCTCATTCACCTAATATCTGATTTTTCTTCTAACAAAAATCTGATTTTTGTCTCTCTGCTTTCTAGTTTCTCATATCTTTAAATGTACTATAAGGCCCATAATTTCTTCTCTTTTGATTTCTAGCTATTTTCTGAAAATGTTGACATCACTCTGATTGTAGAAAAATGGACAGGTATGGGGTAGAAGGTGGGTGGGTTCATGACCAAACTACAGAAAATAAAGTTAACGGGTAACATCCAGATACAGGATTGATAAAAGTAAATCATGTCTTCAGGCTAACTTTTGAACCTTGGGTACCAGTCTATGAACATTAGGATTCAAAACTGGAGGTAGTGTGTTATTACTGGGAAAACCAATAATCAAGTTTTTCTTTGAGTGATACATTTAAGAATTATGCTATACAATCAACTTTTGTTAGAAGTCAGAACAGTAGGTCTCTCTGGTGGATGGGCGGGCGACAGAGAGCGACTGGACAAGACTCCTAGCGGGGTTTAACGAGACTTTTATATTCTGCTGTGGATTTGGGAGCTGGTTTAACAGATTTGTTCAGTTTGTGAATACTTAGAATTTCATACTTTGTACAGGTATACTTTTCTGAATGTATATTTTACATCAATAAAAAGTTTAAGTTTGTCCTATATTCATGCTTGATTATTCAAGAGTATGAGTTGACTTTATTTTTATATAGACTGGGCTAGAAAGGGTATTAATTAAATAACAATTCCATGTTTAAAAAGTTTTTCATTCTGTATATAATTGTTTCTATAATCATTGTAATCAACCATTTTCAAGCTAATCGATTTTTAAAGATATTTTATATTTTATTTATGGCCATAAATTATTTGACAAACTATTATGACTTAAGAATCCAATGAATAGATACATATCATCTGAAGGGAAGCATTAAGATAGAATAAATTACCAAACATTAGTATTAAATTGGGTAGACATTCCACCGAATTTCAAATTTAGTAAAATATATTTTTGGTAATTATGTTTAGTGTTGGGTAGGAATCTATGAATTTATTTCTAAGAGTAAAGGAATTGTATCACCTCTCATCCCTTGTGTCTTAAGTGAAGAGATTATTTTTAACAGATTAGATTGTATCAGTTTTCCCAGGATTTGCTAATTCAACAAAAAGTAGTGGTTAATTCATTATTTTATTCAGTGGACCAGTTGGTTGAATTTTAAGTTAATCCATTTAAGTCAACATCCCTCTCAAATATGTAAACACCAAGTATAATCTGCATTTGAAGCAATTTGATATTGTACTCATCAAGTTACAGCCTTTTAAGCACCAGTAAGCATCAATAAAGTATATTTTCTAATTTTAAACTATAGCAAAACTTATAGACAGACCTGAGAGGGCATATATATGTAAAATGAGAGATTTCAAGTTCCTCTATTCCAAACTAATGCTTGAATTCCCCAGATTATACTCACTCAAAACTATGTCAGCACTTATTTTTCTTATCATGAAAATTCTTACAGTCAAATCAAAGTCAAAAGGCTTTACATAGTTATATTCCTAAAATATTAGCTGTCAATGTAATGTATACCAAACACTGGGCTGGGTACAGGGGATATAAAAAATAGGTAAGGGCGTAGTGAAGAATTAACTTCACCCAAAGAGAGGTCTGGGCTTTGTCGCAGCTCCTGAGAGGTAACCTGTAGGGCTGTGTTAGGAATTGCCCAAGTGGTAGGAGTGTCTTCTGTAATCATGGTGAGCATCTTGGACCACATCTGATAGCTTATGCTAAAGAGGTGACTCATGGTGGGCCCGAGACAGCGTATGCTAATAGGATAACTCAGGATGGAAGCTGGCCAAACCACAAGGCCAAACGTGATTAGAGAGTTGATGTTTTAAGGCATAAGATATCAACCCTACCTCCAGGGATGAGAGGGAGGCTGCAGATTTAGTTCAGCCACATGCACATAATTAATTAAATCACTGTGTAATGAGTGTCCCTGTTGGCATTACTCTGAGGATTGAACCACTTCTATGCCAGGAGGTTAATGCATCCCTGAGGAGAACAGAAGCTTCTGGTTTGAAGCCTCTTACACCTTTCTCTGTGCCTCTCCTCCTTTGATAGGTTGACTTGCATCCTTTTGCTATTATAAAATGGTAATCATTAAATATAGTGCTTTTCTGAGCTCTGTAAGTCATTCTGGCCAATATCAAACCTGAGAGAGTTCATGGGCGTGCCACATTTGTGGCATATGCTGGTCTGAACTAAACTTGGCTCTGGAGAGCCCCAAATTTGCAGTTGGGGTCTTGAGTGCATTTTTGCGAAGGACTGAGTCCTTGACCTTGAGTTTGGTTAAATCTGGGTAGTGAAACTCTGCCCTTCCTTTAAAAATTAGCAAGACATAAAAGAAATATAGTTAGAACTGGAAGCAGAAGATCATTATCTGATATCCACAAGATGCTGTATAATCTGGAGAAATCACTTAAATATTGACTTTTTTCTGTTCCCTCACACCTGCTACTCCTATCTCAAAGCGTTGATCTAAGCTATTAGCATCTCAGCATATAACTTCCAAGGCCAGGTACTAAATACCTGCTTCACCTGGAACTGACTGAATTAACGAACACAACAGAACATCAGACCAAGAACAATGAAATCTTGACAACCTTGTGAGAGGTCCAGAGTGTTCTGTTGCCCCTGGTAAGACTTCCTCTCCCCAGACCTTGCAGTTCTAAGAAGAGTGAAAACAGATACATGCATACACACATACATACACACACACACACACACACACACACACACACACACACACTCCACAACGACTTCCTGCCTTACACCTCCAAGTGACCTAAATGCCTAGACCTTTGAAATGTTATAATTAATTAGAACTTATTAACTTATTTATTGTCTTTCTTCCCCAAAGAGAGATTCAAGTTTAATTCCATTGTATTGTACTTTACAGCTTATTTCAGTTATCACCAGAAAGTTGGGTCAGGTCTCTTCAGCTGGATGCTCATCCCCAAAGATTTCCTAATTTGATACAATCCATCACAGCTTTCTAAGCCATCCTCTGCCTTCCTCTTCACTACAAATTCTCCTACTGTGCTTCCTGGGACACATTGGACACATCATTGATCTGTCATCAGCAAAATCTCTTCTTTCCTAAACTTCTGCTCATACTTTTACCTTGAGTCCACAGAACCTGGCTCTTCCCTAGTAATACTCTCCTTGGCAGCTCTATCAAACTGTGGCTGTTCATTCCTTATTTTCCAGGTATTTTATGATCTGCAGGCTGTTAGGAAACATTCCTGCTCTTCAGTTCCCTTGAAGATCATTTAACATCTGTCCTCAAAAAAGTCCACAAATTCACTCCATCCTGGCACAGGTGCACCAGTGAATGACTGACAAGGAACTGTCAATTGTGACCCTTCACCTCAAGGTCAGATCAGCCCTGTGACCCTATTTTCCCTGCAGAACTCCTCACAGGACTAGGCTAAAGGTAGTGAGTATCCTAGACCACGTCCTTGTTTAGCTTTCCTCACCTGCCCTAAACTACTTCCCCCGCCAACTCCCTTGTGCTGAGACCAATCCTTCAATAAATGACTTTCCTAAAAATCCCCTTTTCAGGCTCAGCCTATAGGAAGCCAATCGAAACCCACTTGGATGCAGACATATAAAAATCTCTGGGTAATTTTTGTTGTCATTCTAAGATTTTAGCAATGGGTTCAATGTCTTTCCACGTTGCCTGGCCTAATTCTTGGTGATTTCAGTATAAATATAAGTAGTCATCTGATAACCTCACTTCTACTAATTATTTCCTCTTTCCTTCCATGATTGTATCCTCCATTCCACATTATAGGCTTTTGCATTACCAATATCTGCACCTCCAACATACCAACTGCAAATTTCTCACTCATCATTTGCCCAGTCATTGCATTCACTTTCCAGCATCATGACCCCAATCATTCATGTTACTGTAACAATTATTTGATTCATGGGAACCTTCAGTCGAACCATCCTACCAACTTTTCACTCTCTACCCCCACTTGTCTCTCTTCACTTTGATCGATAACACTCAGGTGCCATTATTTCTTTTTAACCACTCCCTTGCATTTTCTTCACAACTCCCTTGCTATTTTCTTCCATTTACATCCTCACTCCTGTACTTAGTTGAATGGTGTCCTTCAAAAATTCATGGCCATCCAGAATTTAAGAATATGACCTCATTTGGAAATAGATATTTGCAAATATAATAAACATTAGGTCATACTGGATTAGGATGGACCCTAATCCAGTGACCTGTGTCCCTATGAGAAGCTCATATAAAGACTCAAATATACAGGTAAAATGCCATGTGACAGTGAAAGCAGAGCTTGAAGTGACGTATCTACAAGCCAAGGAACACCAAGAATTGCCAGAAACCACCAGAAGCTAGGAAGAAGCAAGAAGAGGATCCTCCCGTAGAGACTTCTCAGAGCATGTGGCTTTGGTGACACCTTGACTTCAGACTTCGAGCCTCCAAAACTGTGAGAGAATCTATTTGTTTTTTTAAGCCACCCAGTTTGTGGTAATTTGCTATGGCAATTTTAGAAAACTAATACACCTGGGAAAGCAACAACAACAAAAAACCCAAATTTTCAAAACTCTCCTCATACTCCACATATGTACTTGAACTCAGACAAATAGTCTCACTGTATTTTTATAACCACATTTGTAAGTCTCGCTTCCTGATAATCCTATTATATTTTACTATTAAATGATTCTACTCTTCAAGATAAATCCTTCACACGTTCTACTCTCTCCTCAAATCTCAAATTCTCCAGGCCTCCTTGATCTCACCTGATGAAATCGCTTCCTATTTTTCTGAGGAAGAAAAGCAATCCATAAAAATCTTCCACATTCTCTCATTCACCGAATTTCAGCCATGGGCCACTGTTTGTGCTTTATCCCTGATATCCTTCCTCTTACTATGAAACCCTAGCTATGCTCTACTCTAAGATCATCTCCTACTTTTCTGCACATTGAAATCTCTTTTAAATCTTGCTCCACAAGTTATAGCTCCTTATCTCTGTACCTTAAAACAATTTTCTAGAATAGGTATCTATACTACTGTTCCATTTCCTTCCCTTTTGTTCTCTCTTGAATCTCTTCCAACTAGACCTCTCTCTAAAATTATTTGGGTAAATGTCATAAGTGATATCCAGATTTTCTCCCAAAATGATCCATCCTGAATCTCCATTTTACTGGAATTCTCAGCACTACTTAATTCAACACTGCTTCTCTCTTTAAAGACCTTTTTCCCCCACTTGGCAAAACATTATTCTCCCCATTTTCTAGCTGCTTACTCATGTCCACTCCTTTGCAAATGTCTAGCTTGTTCCTTTCCATCTTCTAGACCTCTAAATGTAGGGGTAATTGAGGACCCAGCCTGAGAATGACTTCTTTTCCGCAGCTTTTATTACTTCACAGGTGTTCGACACAAGCTTTAAATACTTTCTTTAAGCAAGCCCCTCCCACTTTTATAGCTCTACCCTTCCCATAAATTCTGGAATCCCTACTTATCATCTTTACTTGGATTTCCAATAGTCATCTAAAAACAAGTATACTAAAAAAATCTTAAATATCTGCCTCCAAATCTGCTTTTCTATCAAATGTCCTCAACTCTGCGAGTGGTGCCACGATTTTCCCAACAGCCTAGGTCCAAAACTTGCTATTATCCCTGACTGGTTTCTTTCTTACAGGCTCCATAACACGTCAGCCAAGAAACGCTGCTTAACCTCAGCAATTTGTCCACTACGAGCCCAGGTCAAGCTACTATTCTCTCCCACCCTTGAATTCGATTCCTTGTTTCCTCCCCTGCCATAGACAAGTTACTGTCTAAATAGTAACAGGAGTGATACTTTAAAATATAAGCTAGTTGCATCACATTTCTGGTGAAAGCCCTTCCCTAGTTTATTTCACATAGAATAAAACTCCAATGTCTTGCCTGTGGTCTGTGAGGCTCTCCATGACGATCCTCTTACCAGACTCCTGAGCTCATTTTCTCTCCGCCCGCCCCCCACCTCCCCTCAGTTTGTTCTGGAACTCTGGCTTCTTGGCTTTACCCAAACAGGGCAAGCGTGCTTCCTACTCAAGATTTTTGCAACTGATGTTCTCCTTCTTGAAACCTCTTCCTCCAGTGATGTCATAAAGAAAAGTGAAATTGTGTAAGAAATACAAAAGGAAGGTACTGTTATTTTAAACAGAGTGGTTAGGAAAAGATTAACTGGTTAGTTGGCTTTTAAGAGAGACATTTAAGTGATCACATTTTCTGTATAAATATATACATATTTACACTGACAGCCTCATTACAGTGTGCCTACTAGCTGGCTCCAGTTCCGTATTTTAAACTCCCTTTTCTGAAAGTGAGAAACCTGACTCCCAAGTTTTTTAATATACTTAAAAAAAAAAAAATCAATCAATCCTACTCTATGCAGCCAACCTCCTATGTCCACTGCAGCCAACCTCCTATGTCCACGGTCGCCTTTTTCCCACCACACTCAGTTCAAACTCCCGCCCCCACCCCTACCCCCTTGCTTACCTGCTCGGCTTCTGCCACCGCTGCCGGGCTGCCCCCCTCCGTGGTCTCGCTCTCCCTGTGATGCACCCAGCAGCCCTCCTATGAAGACGCACTCCTCGTTGCTCCGCCACCGACACCTGCTCCGGGCTGCCCGCCACGGCTCCCCGCCCACTCTCGCCATGTGTGCGCTATTTTGCTTGCCTTCTCATAATGCCTTTAACCTGAAGTAGATTCTAAACGCTGTCATGCAGAGATGACGGTAATACACCAAATCTGTTAGGGTCAGAGCTCTCCTTACTTGAAAGAGGAGACACAAAATCGAAAACACATTAAAGGACTGGGGAAACCAGTTTGAAACATGAAGTAATGGAGAACTTTTTGCTCAAGGTGTGATGAGAAGGATACAGATTGCAAAGTGTTTCAAGAGAGCTGCGTACAATTTCATTTTATACATATATATATATATACACACACACACCCCTGCACTGTTTTCCCCTCAAAATCTGTTTTTTTTTTTAAATACTCTGTGAAATAGGCTGATGTGTAAAACAACTGTGACAGAGGAAATGAAAGAGAAGAGAAATAAAACAGTTAAAAGAGTAGGCTGATTGAGATAAAGAGAATGTAATGAATCTAAAAATCTAATGTTAAAAAAAAAATCTAGTTAACAGCCGAAACTCACAAAATTGAATCAATAGTGTATTAGAAGAAATTCTTTTTGAAAAACCACTCTCGCCCTTGTCAATCGCTCTGATAAAGTTGTGGATTTCATTCTCCTCTCTCTCTGCCACACCTCACCACCCTCTCCCATGAACCCACAGTGATCAAGTAGTAGCTCAGGCCGAGCCGATCATAATAGCACGATCTGGCAATAAGACTGCTACAAGTCCTCCAAATACCATCCCATTGATGAAACTTATTCAGAAGTTTAGAGGGGAAGAAATGCAACTGCATTTTAAAGCAAAGAAAGTTGCTTCTGGCTCTATTAATTGTCACACGAAGGTTTCTGCGCTCTGAGAATAAAAATCAAGAATGCATGATAAGAGATGAAAAATGGATGGAAAGAGAGAGGAAGCAAAATGCACCTCACATGGTGGGCCTTGGTTCCAGCTCCCGAGCCCCCGGATCCTCAGACGCTCTGAGCTTCCAGTGAGCCTGTTACATATTCCAATGTGCGCTGTCCACCCCCTGCCCTCCACCTCTTCGCTGTGTCTCTCCAACATTTCTTCTTGATGTCAGAGCTCACCTCTCACAATGCAGGCTGAAAATGGTAAGCATGTTTCAGCCTCAATTCAGCTAGACTACAGGTAGAACTCTAGCTTATGACTCCTGAGGAGAAATCTGCTGATAAAATGAGCGAAATGTCAAAAGAAAGTTCTCCCTTTTTTTAAAGTTTGCATGTTGTTTAAGAATAATTGGGTGCCAATAAGAACCTCCTGCTAATAAGGGAACTCTACTCAATACTCTGGAATGACCTATATGGGAAAAGAATCTAAAAAAGAGTGGACATATGTATATGTATAACTGATTCACTTTGCTGTACAGCAGAAACTAACACAACATTGTAAATCAACTATACTCCAAAAAAAATTAATTAAAAAAACAAATAAACAAGAATGATTGGGTGCTGGAGACAGTGATGAAGACATAAAGAGAATCATAGAAAAGCTGACTTTAACCCTTGATAGTATGGAACTCCTGAATGTCTCCCAGATGCACTAAACTGAAAATTATGTTCAGTTTAAGAAAATGAAACCTCCGTTATTTAAGAATTTCTAAATACATATCCTATTACATACAGCTAATTGACTACCAAATGATATGCCTCTTCATTGGTTTTAGACTAAAAATAGAATCCTACCAAGAATATAACTCCAAAAATCATGGAAGGAAAAGAGATATTACCAGGTAGCTGGGGGTGAACAAGAAAAGTCAAGAGCATATAGCAGTGCCAGAATGTAAAGAAGTACCCAAAGGGGGGAAAAAAATAAAGGTAGAGGAATGGGGACATTTTAAATGATACAGAGCCTACTGCATGATTTGTGGATCCTCATAATTTGTGGGTGTCCATGTTCAACGTGGGGACATCTTGTACAAAAAAAAAGAAAACAAGATTTGTTAAAATTATTACAATTATATATTTTTCCTTTCCCCTGAAGTTTCTGTCTCAAATTTGCATGATGCTTTTTATTAACAAGGTGCTATAGACTGAATGTTTGCGTTCCCCCAAATTCATATGTTGACACCTAGTCCCTAGTGTGATAGTATTTGGAAGTGGGTCCTTTGGAAGGAGATTAGTTCATGAGGATGGATGGCTCATGACTGGGATTAGTGTCCTTACAAAAGCAGCGGAAAGCTCACTCTCCTTCTGCAATGTGAGGACACAGTGAAAAGTCCACTATCTCTGAGCCAGGGAGGGGTTCTCACCAGACACCAAATCCGCCAGTGACTTGATCTTGGACTCCCCAGCTCCCAGAACCATGAGATACATTACTGTTGTTTATACATCACTCAGTCTGTGGTATTTTGTTAGAACAGCCCGGATAGAATAAGACATTAATTAATATATGCATTTTATTGTTCATCTTGATATCATGTAATGACATCTAACCTATATGCAGAATTACAAAAATTGCACAATTTATATATTGTAGCTTATTCCCAAAGTTGACTCCAGCAGGCCTGAAAAGACAAAGGGAAGCCAGATAGGGCTTCCCTGGTGGCGCAGTGGTTGAGAGTCCGCCTGCCGATGCAGAGGACGCGGGTTCGTGCCCCGGTCCGAGAGATCCCACATGCGCTGGACCCGTGAACCATGGCCGCTGGGCCTGTGCGTCCGGAGCCACCCTAGACAAGTGCTACATGTTAATATTGCTAACAATAAGTAAGGGAAAGAACAGGTGAGTATAATTTACAGAACAAATGTAAGAAAGAGCCCGTCATGACCATCTTGAAAAGTACCCAGTCAAGTGATTTCTTGCAAAGACAAAGAATATATAAAATTCTCTGCAAGGATTACAAAGGGAGCATCTCATCCATGACAGGATCCTCACTCAATGGATATGGGCTCCTAACATGGTTTTTGTGACGGGCAGGGGTCTAAGGAGCCCCCCTCCAAATCCCCAGCCCTTTGTTTTGAGTTCACACTCCTTCTGCTGGATATTCAGTTAACATTTTAGCTACATACTGTTGTAAAGGGATTTTGCAGATGTAATTAAGGCCCACAGTTAGTTGACATTAAAATAGGGAGATTGTAGGAATTCCCTGGAGGTCAAATTGTTAGGTCTCCACTCTCTCACTGCCAAGAGCACAGGTTCAATCCTCGGTTGGAGAACGAAGATCCCTCAAGGCATGCAGTGTGGCAATAAATAAACAAAGAAACAAACAAATAAATAAAATAGAATAGAGAGATTGTCCCAATGGGCCAGACCTAATCATGTGAATCCTTTAAAAGCAGAAGGTTGGGGCTTCCCTGGTGGCGCAGTGGTTGAGAGCCCGCCTGCCGATGCAGGAGACACGGGTTCGTGCCCCCGTCCGGGAAGATCCCACATGCCGCGGAGCGGCTGGGCCCGTGAGCCGTGGCCGCTGGGCCTGCGCGTCCGGAGCCTGTGCTCCGCAACGGGAGAGGCCACAACAGTGAGAGGCCCGCATACCGCAAAAAAAAAAAATAATAAATAAATAAATAAATAAAAGCAGAAGGTTTTCTTCAACTGGTCACAGAAGAGAAAATCACAGAAACATGCACTAGCTGGTCTAGAAGAAAGCAAACATTCATGTTGTGAACTGCCTTTTGGGGCCACAGGCCAAGAAACGGCAGACAGTCTCCAGTTGCTGAGATGGTCACTGAACAACAGCTAACAGGAAAATGAGAATCTTAATTCCGCAACAGGATGCAAATGAATTCCGCCAATGACCAGTGAGCTTAGAAGACCCTGAATGCCAGCCAAGAACTGCATCCCTGACCAACATCTTGATTTCAGCCCCATCAGGAGACCCTGAGCAGATCCAGCTCTGCCATTGCATCTTTGGACTTTTGACCCCCAGAAAATGTGAGATAACGTGTGTGTGCTGTTTGAACATATTTTTTAGTAATTTGTGACCCAGTAATAGAAAACAAATATACTGTCTATCTCCTTAGTCAAGTTAGGGGAACCCACGAATCTTATACATGATTGGAAGCTTCTGTATAATAGTCCACTTTATGTAACAGCTCCATAATTGGGGGAACCTTTTTTATTAAAAATGTGTAGTTCCTATGTTTTCTGGGGGTATTTTTGTTTATCAAATCAGATTACTATTTAAAAGGTTATACAAATAGAAGAAAAATCTATGAATAAACTATGACTAAAAGGAAACTTTCATAATATGACAAAGAATATCTGTCTCACATCTAAAGCCAAAATCATACATAAAACTTACAATAGAATAACAAGACACTGATGGCAGAAATCACAACTTTTGTTTAAAATAGCTTTTATGTCCCAACAATTCAGTTGTAAAGAAAAACAAATAACTGTATAAATATTGAAAATGAGAACAAGCAACAAGATGGTGTTGGCTTGTTCAATATAGCTCTGACATTTCAAAAATATTGAGTTACAAAATAAGAACACAAACTATTGTTTCCTACAAAAGAAATGCTTATTTGCCTGCAAAATCCAGGAAAATTACATGAAAATTCTTAGGATTAATAAGGGGATTCATTCTACATTATGAATTATACATTTAAAATTTTATACATTTAAAAAATCCTTAAAGATAGAATAAATTGTTTTCTACATATGGTGCACTTGACAAGTTAGAAAGCATTATTGACATTAAATCCTATTCATAATAGCAATTGAAATATAAAGTACATAGAAAAATACTTAGCAGCAGGATTGTAAGTATAACGTTATACTGTTATGCAGATTACAAGGAAGCAAGCATGGGAATGAACATATATTTCTAAATTTCTCTGTTAAAGATTTTGATACATGTTCAATGATTAAGTTCATTTTTTACTTCAGCTATGTCAATTTATCATTGTTGGAATTTGTAGGGTTCCTCTATTATTTAATCTCATCTATTACATTTTATTTCCATCTGTTACAATCAGTTCTTCTATTACAATAAGCCACCTTTATTTTGTGTTGATTATGTATACATTTTATTTAGGTATGTTCCTACAAACTGTGTATTTCTATTTTATGGACGTGTATTTAATTCCATGTTTGTTTTTATATTTCAACCAACATTTTTACAGAGAAATCTGGTTTTAAAACACAACTCTGTTTCTGTATTTACAACCTATACTTTGCTTCTAATTGCAGGACAGTAGTTCACAGTATACACCCACCGTATTTTATCCATCCACCCTACAATGATGGAAAACCACATCACCTCCAAATCTCTACATCACAAATAATGTTCATTGAGCATACTTGTATGTATCTCCTTTGGAACACTGTAGAGCTTTGTTTTAAGTAAGTGATGCTTACCCACTCACAGTATTGCTATAGAATAAATATGCCTGAACTTAATTTGCCTAAGTGTTGCTAGACTGATCTCCAGAACAGCTGTTCTCTACTCTCCTTCCAGCCACCAACACATTAAGGTCCCTTATTCCCATTATTCACCAACAATTAACTGGTTTACTTCCTTATTTTTGCCAATCTAGTAGAATATTGTTTTATCTTTTTATTTTAGTTTGTATGCCTGACTCTTAATTCAAATATTGTTATCATGTAAGAGTTTCCTTTTATAAATTGCCTGTTTATATTATTTACCTGTTTTTCTCTTGAATTGTCCTCTTCTTATTGATTTGCAAAAGTCTTTGTATATTATAGATATTAACCATGTTTCAGTTTTAAACATTGTGAATATCTTCTAAAATGTTATCTTTCTATTAACTTTGTGATATGCTTTATTAAATAGAAATCTTTCATTTTATTATAATCTCACTCATTAATATTTTGTATTATGTTTTGCTTTTGAAATTTTGGGTTTTTTAACTTTATTTTATTTCATTCTACTGTGGTTAAAACACTTAACATTAGACAGTGCTATCTTAACAAATTATTATTAAGTGTAAGCTACAGTATTGTTACAGCAGATCTGTAAACATATCCATCTTGCTTAACTGAAACTTTGTAACGTTTGACTAGTAACTCTTCTCCTCCCCTCCCCTTAGCTCCTGCAACCACCATTCCACACTTTAGTTCTATGAATTTGACTATGTTAGCTACCTCATACAAGTGGAATCATGCAGTATTTCTCTTTCTGTAAGTGGCTTATTTCACTGAATTTTTACTTAAGAAATCCTTCCCCATCCTAAGTCACCGATATATTCTATATTTGTATGCATGTACAGATTGCCCTAGGCCAAAGGTCTGTCCAACTAAACAGCCTTGCAAGTAGGAAGGACTCAATACACATTTTAACACTGTGGAAATGACAGCTGTTCAAAACACCTTTTTAACCATTTTGTGCTTGCAAGAATAAAAATTTTAGGAACATTGGCTGTGTGTAAAAAGCAAAAAAAAAAATGAATCTTTTAAAAAAAGTATTGTTTATATTTTCTGTTGAAATATACTAAATGTATTTACATTAAATTTGAGTCTTTTCCCAAGGCTCCAAGAAGCTTCACTGAGAAACTTAAATGCTCCAAACTTGAAATATTATAAAATCTTTTAGAATTTTAATTTGCTAAAATTTATATGGTGACCCAATGTCTAAGACTACAAATATAAAATTTTGTAGACATCTTATAAAAAGCTTTTGAAATGTGTGAAGTGGAAGCATCTATCTTTTCCCTCTGCCTGCCCCCAAGTGCACGGTGTTCTCCAAGCCTGTAATTCTTCAGAACTAGAGATTCTGGAATCAGTTGTTGCACTGATACTTATAAAAGAACTAGGGAGACTTCTGTGGCCAGTACATGTTTACTTATACTAGTGAAATGTGGATAACTAAGTCTAAACATTAAAGCTATCAAAGACAGCCTGGTGAAACCAGAAGGTTATTATATAGAGAGAGGGAAACATACATTTTTGCACATGGTTTAGAGTATTTGAGTGTTTTCTATATTAGAAGGAGTGTACATTTTTAAATGTATCCCTGGGCTCTACTAAAAATACGTTCCTGAGCCACTTTTGGATGAAATAGTCATTCTTCAGCATAGCATTCTTACTGTTTCAATTTTCCTAAAAATTTTCTCCTTTAAGGTAAATGGCTACCTAGCAGAACATTAATAACCAAGACTTTCCTATGTCATTCTCTTCATTGACTTGCAAATGCAATCGTTCTTGTTCTCTTTTGAGCACAGAGGAATATAGTGCATTGCGTTACAGACTGCAATTCTCATCAGTCATGCGAAGAGCTAGTTCCATTTCTAATTCATATCTGGAAGAGGACTATTGAAAAATGCCATATTTTGTATGTAAAGTTTCTCCTAGCCTTCAATCAAAAAAGAAGAATCTACCTTTCTCACTAAGGCATAAGTAATATAAGTAAAGTCAATGGAAAAGTCCATATCAGAAAAAGGAGGAAATCTGGGTCCAAGAGTCAAATACAAAAAGTCAAATGACTTAAAATAGAGATATGTGCGAATTCCAAACAATGGAGAAAATGGAATTATTTTCAGGTTTTGAAGAAAGATTTCAATGTATTGCTGTTTTCTATATTCCTTAAAGTACTACCTCATAGGCAGGATACGTCAGAGCTGTGAATGTATACGTATTTGTGTGTGTGTGTGTTTTCTAATTTTGTGGCATATATTGCAACTCTTTTGATTATGACAGGTCTTAAAAATGAAATAGATTTAGTGATTCAAGGTTATAGTGAATTTATAGGTAACAACCAACATTAAAAAAGAGAAATAAATTTGGATAATTTGACCAAAGCATCCCAACTGACTATCTGGACCAATTAAAACCCTTTCCATCATGTAACAGAGAATGCAAAAAATAGGAGATAAAAGTATTAAAAAGTCAGAAGTTCAGGAAAAGCCTGGACAAGTGATTTCATTATTGTTTGTTGTCTTGATTTTTCAGATAAAATCCAATGCTACTTATCCATCTGATAAGGGTAGGAGTAACAGTAACAAAACATGCTCTGTTGGAGAAATAGTTAAAACAGCATCATTTTGAAGGTCCCTCCAACTTTGGGGTTTTTGAGAAAAAGAGAAATCTAACTGGCAAATAAAGATACAAAAAAAAAAAAACAACACATATCTATTTCAATACAAATTTACCTAAGGGTGTTTTTCCTTCCTAGAAATTACTGTGAGAAATTCCTTAGTCTCAAATTCAGTTTAAATGAATGATGATAGTGGCCTATTGGCAAAAAAAAAAATTAGGATATTTATATTTTTATCTTTTTTTTTTTATGTACTTCAAATGTCACTTGTTCAGTTGACGCTCTCCAAAGGCTTTCAAATGATGGCTTGTATTTTAATTTAGAAAAAGCTGAATTTAGGATTTGTTGTAGTTTTAGGTCAGAGACACTTAACTTTGATTTCAACTCCTCTTTAAAAAACTCAACTGAAGGAGACAGGGAAACAGTAGTCACATAATTATATATTTTACATAACAGCTCCATGATGAATTTTGCTGTGAAAAATTCCCATCTCATAATGTGTACTGGTTTTTATTTATCATCTTTTATGGCTTGTTTTCTAGTTCTGAATCGTTAAGTGTTAAAATTATGGTTTATTTAGGTGTAGCACTGAAGGAACTCATAACTTCACTTTTAGTATTTCAAATATTAATTTTAATAAAAAGTCTTAGCAAGGTTGAAATTTTGGAAGTAGCCAACTAGTGTTCCTGATGCTAAATTTGCTTTCTTGAAAGGTTAGGAACATTTAGAAGTGCGAGTAGTTGTTCAAGACACAAAAATACCATAAATCTCTCCTAAAGTGTTCCTTAGTACTCTGAAAAAAAAAGCATATATTTGCCAAGTCCAATACTTATTCTCCTAATGAAATTTATATTTTAGTGAGAGCAGAGTTAGTGAGCTTCTCGATTCTTTTTACTATGTTAAAAGTAGAGAAAATATTAACAAGTAAAGATAAGACAGGCTGCCTGATGTTAAATGTACAGATCAGTGAGGGAGAGATGATATCTGTCATATGAAGGGCCTGGCTCCCTGTCCAGACAGTGCCTCAGGCTGCAAACTCAGATGTGGTTATAAATTCCACGATCTGTAATATTTGCATGTGCTTGAAGGAGAGTGACCTTAGTGGAAATGGCTCACAATAGACAAATTAACAAGAGACTAACCTACTGACAAAATGACAAACCATTAATGTATAAAGAGGACTGTAAAATGACAAATCATTGATGTATAAAGAGGAATGTAAAATGACAAATCATTGATGTATAAAGAGAAGTGTAACTCTCAAGGAAAGTATAACATTCGTTTCCCTTTCTCAGGACCGATACTCCCAGAAGAAAAATCCTCATGAAAAGCACAAAAATTATAGTTGGATCATGGCAATAATTATCACTTAGGACCAGAGGTGACTCTATCTGCTGAACACGGCTGTCCCAATGGACATGGCTGAAGACACAATAAAATATCCTTACTCTTTTGAGTCTTACTTTTTTAAAGATAATTTGCTTACTATTCCCTTTCTGTTCCCACAGCCTTCTTTAAGACAGGGTATATTATAATAAATTGAGAAGAACCAAGTTTGGTTAATTCAGATCTTACATAGAATCTCGCTGTATGGAGAGCGGGCAGCGTAGCTGATCAAAGTGGAACTGAAGTGGTTGAAGTGGACTTGAGGTTCCCTTTTCCTCCACCCCACAAACTCTCCCACTCACTGCTATCCTCTTTAGTCCCTAGAGAACTCTGGAGCTTTGCCAACCAAGATTGAAAGCCACTGGATTAAAGGAAGCAGTCTCCTCTGGTGGTCAGTGACAAAATCTTATGTGCCTAAGGTTTCTTTGCTCATAAAACAACACAATGATATCATATTCCTGTACCAGTTTGGATGAGCTAGTTTACGCTTTAGTAAAAACAACTCAAATCTCAGCAACTTATCAAAAAAGCTTGTTCTTCACTCATGATCAGGCTTTTCACAATTTTCCTGAATTGTTTTTGTTCTTAGAACTCACCCACTTTCTGAACATTACTGGAAACTTTTTCTTTTTTAATATCTTTATGGGAGTACAATTGCTTTACAGTGGTGTGTTAGTTTCTGCTGTATAACAGTGAATCAGCTATATGTATACATATATCCCCATATCTCCTCCCTCTTGCGTCTCCCTCCCACCCTCCCTATCCCACCCCTCTAGGTGGTCACAAAGCACCGAGCTGATCTCCCTGTGCTATGCGGCTACTTCCCACTAGTTATCTATTTTACATTTTGTGGTATATATTAGTCCATGCCACTCTCTCACTTCGTCTCAGCTTACCCTTCCGCCTCCCCATGTCCTCAAGTCCATCCTTTGTCAGTTGCTTCATTTGCAACTATTTTCTCCCATTCTGAGGGTTGTCTTTTGGTCTTGTTTATGGTTTCCTTTGCTGTGCAAAAGCTTCTAAGTTTCATTAGGTCCCATTTGTTTATTTTTGTTTTTATTTCCATTTCTCTAGGGGGTGGGTCAAAAAGAATCTTCCTGTGATTTATGTCATAGAGTGTTCTGCCTATGTTTTCCTCTAAGAGTTTGATAGTTTCTGGCCTTATATTTAGGTCTTTAACCCATTTTGAGCTTATTTATGTGTATGGTGTTAGGGAGTGTCCTAATCTCATACTTTTACATGTACCTGTCCAGTCTTCCCAGCACCACTTATTGAAAAGGCTGTCCTTTCTCCACTGTACATTCCTGCCTCCTTTAAGTGTCCATCATCAGATGAATGGATAAAGAAGATGTGGCACATATATATAATGGAATATTACTCAGCCATGAAAAGAAACGAAATTGAGTTATTTGTAGTGAGGTGGATGGGCCTAGAGTCTGTCATACAGAGTGAAGTAAGTCAGAAAGAGAAAGACAAATACCGTATGCTAACATATATATATGGAATCTAAGAAAAAAAAATGTCATGAAGAACCTAGGGGTAAGACAGGAATAAGGACACAGACCTACTAGAGAATGGAATTGAGGATATGGGGAGGGAGAAGGGTAAGCTGGGATAAAGTGAGAGACTGGCATGGACATATATACACTACCAAGTGTAAAATAGATAGCTAGTGGGAAGAAGCCACATAGCACAGGGAGATCAGCTCAGTGCTTTGTAACCACCTAGAAGGATAGGATAGGGAAGATGGGAGGGAGGGAGACACAAGAGAGAAGAGATATGCGAACATATGTATATGTATAACTGATTCACTTTGTTATAAAGCAGAAACACACCATTGTAAAGCAATTATACTCCAATAAAGATGTTAAAAAAAAAAAAAAGAAATGACTTTGTAAACAAAAGAAAATGTGGTGCCACTGAGCTAACCACAAACAGAATACCTATCACCAAGTTGTTCTATAAGCCAGTGGACTCCATACTATATCTTCAAAATAACTGTTATACTGTATTGCTAAATAGTTTTGCGTATCGAACATTCATTTAGAATATACTGCTGTTATTTACAATTTTATATAAAAAAACTAAGAATTTCAATAGACATTTATTATAAATATGTACCCTGAATTTTTTATTTATTAAAAATGTATCTCATACTTTTAATGACTATGTAAATAAGTGCATGATAAGTTTCATTCCGTCACAGTTTGTAGGTTTAAGTATTTTAAATGCCAACAGATAAATATCTTCCTTAATCAATTTATGGCTAAATATATATCTAGAAGCAATTTTGTTTTTAATTTGGACAATTTTGAGAAAGGATATGCATGATTTTTTCTGCTTTTGTGTGTTCCTTAACAATAAAATCATTTGTTAGGAAAGAAGAATCAAGGGCTTAATGTTACAAGTAATTATTGTTTCCTATAATAGTGTATATGAATGCAGTAAATTTTTAAAATTTGTCTTTCCCAGAACCCCAAAGTCAGAAAGTATACTTATTTTTTCAATGAAAATTGTTTCTTACAAATAAATGAGAGAAATAAAATTGTCCTCACAGAGGAACTAATTAACATAAAATAGGTCTCAGAGACTGTAAGTGTTGCGTGAAGTACAGGCAGCTTGGAAGAACTAATTAGGTTTTGTTATTTAAACAGTACTGACTAAAATAACCTTTGAATAAATGCATTTTTAGAAACCTTTCCTTTTTATGTGAATAGCTTATGGATCAGCTCATTTGTTCATGTCACTGATTTTTGTGTTCTTTAACATTAAATGGTATAGGCAAAATATTTAAATATTTGAAGATTTAAAGCAAAATGTGAGGAGCTTCAAGATGGCAGAAGAGTAAGATGCAGAGATCACCTTCCTCCCCACAGAGACATCAGAAATACATCTACACGTGGAACTGCTCCTATAGAACACCCACTGAATGCTGGCAGAAGACCTCAGACCTCCCAAAAGGCAAGAAACTCCCCACGTACCTGGGTAGGGCAAAAGAAAAAAGAATAAACAGAGACAAAAGAATAGGGACAGGACCTGCACCAGTGTGAGGGAGCCGTGAAGGAAGAAAGGTTTCCACACACTAGAAGCCCCTTCGCGGGCGGAGACTGCGGGTGGCGAAGGGGGGAAGCTTCGGAGCCGCGGAGGAGAGTGCAGCCACAGGGTGCGGAGGGCAAAGTGGAGAGATTCCCGCAGAGGATCGGAGCCGACCAGCATTTACCAGCCCGAGAGGCTTGTCTGCTCACCTGCCAGGGCAGGCGGGGATGAGTGAAGGGATGGAAAAAGATATTCCATGCAAATGGAAATCAGAAGAAAGCTGGAGTAGCAATTCTCATATCAGAAAAAATAGACTTTAAAATAAAGACTATTACAAGAGACAAAGAAGGACAGTACATAATGATCAAGGGATCGATCCATGAAGAAGATATAACAATTGCAAATATTTATGCACCCAACATAGGAGCACCTCAATGCATAAGGTAAATACTAACAGCCATAAAAGGGGAAATCGACCGTAACACAATCACAGTAGGGGACTTTAACACCTCACTTTCACCAATGGACACATCATCCAAAATGAAAATAAATCAGGAAACACAAGCTTTAAATGATATATTAAACAAGAGGGACTTCATTGATATTTATAGGACATTCCATTCAAAAACAACAGAATACACATTCTTCTCAAGTGCTCATGGAACATTCTCAAGGATAGATCATATCTTGGTTCACAAATCAAATCTTGGTAAATTTAAGAATATTGAAATCATATCAAGTATCTTTTCTGACCACAGCACTATGAGACTAGATATCAATTACAGGAAAAGATCTGTAAAAAATACAAACACATGGAGGCTAAACAATACACTACTTAATAACCAAGTGATCACTGAAGAAATTAAAGAAGAAATCAAAAAATACCTAGAAACAAATGACAGTGGAGACACGATGACCCAAAACCTATGGGATGCAGCAAGAGCAGTTCTAAGAGGGAAGTTTAAAGCAATAAATCCTACCTTAAGAAACAGGAAATATCTCTAATAAACAACCTAACCTGGCACCTAAAGCAATTAGAGAAAGAAGAACAAAAAATCCCAAAGTTAGCAGAAGGAAAGAAATCATAAAGGTCAGGTCAGAAATAAATGAAAAAGAAATGAAGAAAACAATAGCAAAGATCAATAAAACTAAAAGCTGGTTATTTGAGAAGATAAACAAAATTGATAAACCATTAGCCAGACTCATCAAGAAAAAAAGGGAGAAGATTCAAATCAATAGAATTAGAAATGAAAAAGGAGAAGTAACAACTGACACTGCAGAAATACAAAGGATCATGAGAGATTACTACAAACAACTGTATGCCAATAAAATGGACAACCTGGAAGAAATGGACAAATTCTTAGAAATGCACAAGATGCCGAGACTGCACCAGGAAGAAATAGAAAATATGAACAGACCAATCACAAGCATTGAAATTGAAACTGTGATTATAAATCTTCCAACAAACAGCAGCCCAGGACCAGATGGCTTCACAGGTGAATTCTTTCAAACATTTAGAGAAGAGCTAACACCTATCCTTCTCAAACTCTTCCAAAAGATAGCAGAAGGAGGAACACCCCCAAACTCATTCTATGAGGCCACCATCACCCTGATACCAAAACCAGACAAAGATGCCACAAAGAAAACTACAGGCCAATATCACTGATTAACATAGACACAAAAATCCTCAACAAAATACTAACAAACAGAATCCAACAGCACATTAAAAGAATCTTACACCATGATCAAGTGGGGTTTATTCCAGGAATGCAAAGATTCTTCAATATATGCAAATCAATCAATGTGATACAGCATACTAACAAATTGAAGGAGAAAAACCATATGATCATCTCAATCGATGCAGAGAAAGATTTTGACAAAATTCAACACCATTTATGATAAAAACCCTCTAGAAAGTAGGCATAGAGGGAACTTTCCTCAACATAATAAAGGCCATATATGACAAACCCACAGCCAACATCGTCCTCAATGGTGAAAACCTGAAACCATTACCACTAAGATCTGGAAGAAGACAAGGTTGCCCACTCTCACCACTCTTATTCAACATAGTTTGGAAGTTTTAGCCACAGCAATCAGAGAAGAAAAACAAATAAAAGGAATCCAAATTGGAAAAGAAGAAGTAAAGCAGTCACTGTTTGCAGATGACATGATACTATACATAGAGATTCCTAAAGATGCTACCAGAAAACTACTAGAGCTAATCAATGAATTTGGTAAAGTAGCAGGATACAAAATGAATGCACAGAAGTCTCTTGCATTCCTATACATTAATGATGAAAAATCTGACAGTGAAATTAAGAAAACACTCCCATTTACCATTACAACAAAAAGAATAAAATATCTAGGAATAAACCTACCTAAGGAGACAAAAGACCTCTATGCAGAAAATTATAACACACTGATGAAAGAAATTAAAGATGATACAAATGGATTGAGGATATAGCATGTTCTTGGATTGGAAGAATCAACATTGTGAAAATGACTCTACTACCCAAATCAATCTATAGATTCAATGCAATACCTATCAAACTACCACTGGCATTTTTCACAGAACTAGAACAAAAAATTTCACAATTTGTATGGAAACACAAAAAACCCCAAATAGCCAAAGCAATCTTGAGAACTAAAAACAGAACTGGAGGAATCAGGCTCCCTGACTTCAGACTATACTATAAAGCTACAGTAATCAAGACAGTATGATACTGGCACAAAAACAGAAATATAGATCAATGGAACAGGATAGAAAGCCCAGAGATAAACCCACACATATATGGTCACCTTATTTCAATAAAGGAGGCAAGAATATACAGTGGAGAAAAGATAGACTCTTTGATAAGTGGTGCTGGGAAAACTGGACAGGTACATGTAAAAGTATGAAATTAGAACACTCCTTAACACCATACACAAAAATAAACTCAGGACTTCCCTGGTGGTGCAGTGGTTGAGAGTCCATCTGCCTATGCAGGGGACACAGGTTCATTCCCCTGTCCAGGAGGATTCCGCATGCCATGGAGCGGTTGGGCCCATGAGCCATGGCCACTGAGCCTTCGCATCCGGAGCCTGTGCTCTGCAGTGGGAGAGGCCACAACAGTGAGAGCCCCATGTAACCCCCCAAAACAAACAAACAAACAAAAAAAAACCCCTCAAAATGGATTAAAGACCTAAATGTAAGGCCAGACACCATCAAACTCTTAGAGGAAAATGTAGGCAGAACACTCTATGACATAAATCACAGCAAGATCCTTTTTGACGCACTTACTAGAGAAATGGAAATAAAAACAAAAATTTTAAAATGGGACCTAATGAAACTTAAAAGGTTTTGCACAGCAAAAGAAACCATAAACAAGGCCAAAAGGCTACCCTGAGAATGGGAGAAAATATTTGCACATGAAGCAACTGTCAAAGGATTAATCTCCAAAATTTACAAGCAGTTCATGCAACTCAATATCAATTAAACAAACAACCCAATCCAAAAATGGGCAGAAGACCTAAATAGACATTTCTCCAAAGAAGATATACAGATTGCCAACAAACACATGCAAGAATGCTCAACATCATTAATCATTAGAGAAATGCAAATCAAAACTACAATGAAATATCATCTCCCACCACTCAAAATGGCCATCATCAAAAAATCTACAAACAATAAATGCTGGAGAGGGTCTGGAGAAAAGGGAACACTCTTGCATTGTTGGTGGGAATGTAAATTGATACAGCCACTATGGGGAACAGTATGGAGGTTCCTTAAAAAACTAAAAATGGAACTACCATACGACCCAGCAATCCCACTACTGGGCATATACCCTGAGAAAACCATAATTCAAAAAGAGTCATGTACCACAGTGTTCATTGCAGCTCTATTTACAATAGCCAGGGCATGCAAGCAACCTAAATGTCCATCAACAAATGAATGGATAAAGAAGATGTGGCACATATATACAATGGAATATTACTCAGCCATAAAAAACGAAACTGAGTTATTTGTAGTGAGGTGGTTGGACCTGGGGTCTGTCATAAAGAGTGAAGTAAGTCAGAAGGAGAAAAAGAAATACCGTATGCTAACACATATATATGGAATCTAAGAAAAAAATATGTCATGAAGAACCTAGGGGCAAGATGGGAATAAAGAGAATGGACTTGAGGATATGGGGATGGGGAAGGGTAAGTTGTGACAAAGTGAGAGAGTGGCATGGACATATATACACTACCAAATGTAAAATAGATAGCTAGTGGGAAGCAGCCGCATAGCACAGGGAGATCAGCTCGGTGCTTTGTGACCACCTAGGGGGGTGGGATAGGGAGGGTGGGAGGGAGACGCAAGAGAGAAGAGATATGGGAACATGTGTATGTGCGTAACTGATTCACTTTGTTGTAAAGTGGAAACTAACACACCATTGTGGAGAAATTATACTCCAATAAAGATGTTTTTAAAAAAGAAGCAAAATGTATCTTTTTATATAATTAGTTAAAATATAATATTCAAATTTTAGTTTCTAATAAAGAGATTGATCAGGTCAGAGTGAAAGAGTGCTTGATTTAGACTCAGAAAAGTATTTTATAGCTCATATTCTAGCCTTTTAAAAAATTAATTAGATCTATATTACAATAGAAAATTAGGTGAGAAATAATTGTAAAAATGTACAATTTTTCAGAATATGAAGAACATAAAATTGAGTAATATTTGATTATTAGATCAGAATCGAAGCTCTTGGCAGTAATGAAACAGGAAGTTAGAATACTCCCAAATTGACTTTCAGATGCCAAATAATTGAGTCCATATATCTATCTCTTTTTATGTTGTGTTTAAATTGTAACTCATATTTAGTGAAATGCACGCATTTCAATTGTAAAGTCCAACAAGTTTTCACAAGTGTTTATACCTGTGTACTTTGCACATGGTTTGGATATTGAATCTTTCCATCACCCAAAGGCACACTGTTCCCTTATACCCCTTTGCAGTCAACCCCTAACCCACAGGTTAACTACTGACAATCACTGATATGCTGTCACTAGATTTGATTGTTATAGAATGTCACATAAACAGAATCATGTGGAAAGAAGTATCATGGATGCTGACTTCTTGCACTTTGCATAGTGCTTTTGAAATTCCCCCTCGTTGCTGTTCATATAACTAATTCATCCCTTTTTATTACTGCAGAGAAGTATTTTGTTGTTTGGCTATGCCAAAATGTGTTTATCCATTCATGAGTTAACAGACATTTGAGTGTGTCTTATAGAAAGATATTATGAAAATCTATGTTCAAATCTTGTGCAAAGATGCCTGAAATTTAAAAAGCTACACTTTTGATAAATCCTGTGAGCATGTCTTTTTGTGTTGTTTTCATTTTCTGAAGGTATGTTGTTCTGGTTGCTATTCATTGTTCCCCCTTATAGTAACTTTATATGGAATTAAAACACAATTCTTAACTGATTTTTATGTGAACTGTTCCTAAGCTGAAGTAGTTATGCATCAGGATAAATTTTCTAATGACACAGAACTCCAGCTTCTGTTGTTTTGTTTTTGCTCTAGTGTTCAAAAATATGGCTGTTTTGCTTTGTGAAATTTCCTGGTCCAGCTTTCCTCCTCCACTTTTATCTGTAGCTTTGCTCTCTTTTGTCCCTTTTTTGTCTCTAAATTGCTTATTTTTATGCTACTTCAAGTAGTTTCGTTTCAGTGTGTTACCTTATCCTAAAAGATAGTGTTAGCTGCTCAGTTTTGAGAGTTCATTGTGGTGGTACCGATCCAGCCATGGGGAACCAGGACATTGACATGCTGTATTGAGTTCCACTGTTTTTTCTCAACAAATATAATATTGACATGAACTTCTTGTGTCTATTTGCCTTTATTTAGCCTTTGAGGTTCATGGAGACACCTCATCTCCAGATTTCACTGCAGATAGTATTCATAGGTTTTATATTATGGATATATAATTACTTTCCTGGGTTTTTTTGTCAGGATTTAGAAAACTATGCTACAATCTCCATCTTCTCAAAATCTCCTCATTATTTTTAAACACCTTTATACAGCTGGCTCAGAAAGTGCTTTAGTCCCTAGTTTTAGTTCCCAAAGTCACTTTCTTATTAATTTTTAATGGGATGCCCAAGATGAATATGACTAGCTATGGTCATTCTACCAGTAAATTGCTAATGTTGAAAGACAGTTTTTTTCTTTTTCATGACTTGCATCAATGTTGACTTTAACAGGCAAAAAGTATAAATAGTTCTGCTATTGTTTTCAAGTGGTCATACTTAAATTAAATGGGACATATTTAATATCCTCTATAAGATCTGTACGATATTTAAAAAAATAAAATTGCTTGTATTGTTTGTTTAAAATTCTTAGTAGCCAATCTTTTAAACTTTTAAGCCTATTTCTTCAAATTTGAGAACAAAGCCAGTGTTCAAATGAGCAGAAAGAAAATGAGTATAAGACTCATAATATACTTAATAAGTTCAAAAAAATCTATAGAAGTTAATTTTAGCTTGTTTTGATGAGAAAACTATCCATGGAGTGGGAATATACTTAGTTTTACTATAGACATTGGCTTATTTTAAATATTTATTATGGGACTTAGTTTGGCTAATGCACTGAGCATAAATTGGCACTTACTATTATGGGAACAAATGCTATAGAGCCAAATATTGATATAACTCCCTGTTTTTTGTCTGAACTAATGGGTTTCTTACTGAACTTTCATATCAAGTTCACATTCTCACAATTTCAGCTGAACTACAACACATCCAGGGTAGAAAATGAAAATATGTACAGTATTGCACAGAGACATTAAAATTGAAGACCTTCAATATTTTCATGAGCCAGTGTAATTTATTTCAGACTTGCCAATTACTTGTCAACGCTTTTTACTCCTGATAATTCTGTGATTAATTATGACATCTGACTTAGCACCAAAATTTAATAAAGTTTTACAGTACCTTGTTCTTAAATTTCTCCATTCCTTCATCACAATAGGTGAATTAGTATTTGGCTTTTGTAAAGGAAATAATTAGTCAAACAAGTTGAACACTCTTCTGTTTTTCCACTTATGAGTTATTTATGTAAATACATGAGAAAAATTTATAATTTTGACAATATAAAGGAAGATAGATTAAAAAATAGAGTGTAACTACAGGTTGCCAGTAAATATAAATAATAGTTGGGTCCAGTAGACAAAAAAACTCTTAAATCTGATGAATATTCCAGTTGTAGAAATGTGCATTATTCTCATATGCTGATATGAATAGAGTTGTCAAAATATAGGTAACATTTTAAAGCAAAGTAGCAAGCAGGTGACAATAAATAATTGCTACTAACTCAATACATTCTTAGAACTGGAGACTGAATTTATTTTCTTCCCCCAAGATCACGTTTACATCACCTTCATGTTGATACTTTCTCCTTGGCCGGGAAACGTCTGCCAAAAGGCTTTGCGAACAATTCCAACAGTGCTAAAGACTAAAAAACCCAGATACATATATATATATACATATATATTAGACAAATATATGAATATGACTATAGAATATGTACATAATGCATATTATAATATATAATATATGTTATACATATGTGTATTACTTTCAGATGAACTTTTATCCTGCAAATTTTACTGAATTGATCAATCACCATATGAAAATTCTTCAGCTCATATTGCTGTTATTCTAGGAGTATTCCAAGGAGAGAAAAGAAACATTAAAATCCATCAATATTGTCTTTCTTTGTGGCTTCAGGCCCTGGCCATACGGGAACTTGTCAACTTACATGATTGAGCTAAAGAGTTGAAAAATAAATCCTATTAGTGCAGGAGCAAATGTACTTACTTACAAACAATATTTCTTTAAAAATGTATAAAGTGCTCCTCTATACACTAATGAACATTTATTTTACAAACAGAAGGAAAAAAATAGGCCCAAAATACACTTCTCATGTTGATATTGATCTATACCAATTTCCACCTCTGCACATTTAACAAACTGTCCTATAAGATATTCTAACCAAGTATAATATTTTATTACCATCTTCACATCGTGTCTTATAAATAGAAAGAATTGTGAAACAAACTTCCTAGAACGTCTCTCCTTCATGTAAAGTCCTCTAGTTATTAAAGGATGCAGTAATGAGGCAAAGTTTCAACTGAGATTAGATAAGCAAGTAAGGAAGGATAGTATTTATTTTTATAAAAGGAACAGCTGTGTAGCCCTATCTTTAAAATGTGATTTCACTCTCAAGAAACCATCCTCAAATTTAATTTATATATTTTTTATCACATAACTGGCTTTGTACTACATGATATTTTACTATAGATCATTAGCGTTTCCATTTGCATTTGAATAAAAGACCTGGGACTGAATGGGAAATGTATTTTTAAAAATAAGTATGAGAATGAAAAAAATCAAATTAGAATTTAAAAATACATGAATATATTTTTCATGGAGAATATTTGGTGCTCAGCTGGTGATTTAAACCATTTTACTCTCTATTTAAACTTTCAATACTGATCTCATGCCCAGATAATCTATGTCCTTGTCAAATGTTGAAGAGGAAAGAAGTGATTTTTTTACTCATATAGTGTCTCTTCCAGTGGTTGGATAAAATCGTTAGCAGTAGAAGCAGGCTGAAGATGTTTGTAGACAGCAGTGCAGAAGGCACAGATGACCCTCTTTGATGTGAGACTAAGAAAGCCTGCTCAAGTGTTTAGCATTTCTTCTGTAACCAGCTCTTAGCAGCTGCGTGCCTGTGGGAACCATAGGGTGCTGAGGATGGTGCAGTGGCCCCAGGGCCTTTCTCATTCAACCCATCAGTAGTGAGGCCAACTACATACTTTATTTTAAAATTCGAGACATACATGTAACTTCTGGAAGACAGAAATGCCTGCTGTATGATTAAACTAGGTAGCAGTGTTTATGTTCTTTCCAGTACAATACAATTATATTCCACATTGTCTTTAGCATGTATTATATAGTGTTGTATTTCTTTCTTCACATTGCAATTGCCCCAATGTTGAATTTCTTGAGGGTAAATCACAAATCCAATTCCTCTTTATTGTCATAATTTTTTTAATAATCACTGCACATAGGACAGTGACTGGAACATAGTAAATATTATATAATATATATATATATAAATTAGTGACTCATAAGGAAATTATGTTATAAAATGTGAATATCAACTCAATTAATGTTGGCATTAAAATACTCATATAATTCTCATACAGTATTTTCTTTGTCACAGTAAATATTTTAAATAATGTTAAACTCAGGAGAAGAAATCATTTTAGAAAACATAATATGAGCAAAACTTATTTAGTGTGACACTGTAAAATCTGTTATTATTTAAGGTAAATTAAAGCTTTATGGTTTGAAAAAATAGCAAGTTTCTGAATATTTTTACATTATGGCCTGTGGTGCTTTCTCTGATATAAAAGCAGAATTATACATTTAATCTACCAAAGTCAGGATAAAACCTTTTTAATCTCTAAATTAGAGTTAGCCAATGAGTACTTTCCACACAAAGCATTTACCAGGAAGAATATAATACCCCTAGAACTCAAAATTTCACTAACAACAGAAAAAAAATACACATAAATGTGGTGTGAATATCCATAACCCATGGGGAAAAAAAGGCGGGAGCTGTTTTCTTATCAAATTATTTTTTGTTCTATGCCACAAAAATTAAAATTAAGTATCATTATAAAACAATACAATATAAATGTTGTCAAATTATTTTGGATATATCATTATTATTTTGGATATATCATTTTTCACAACAATCATTTTATAATCAGTTATGATTGTCTATTCCAATCCAAAATAAATACAGAGGAGGGGAGGTAGGAATATAACCACGGTCATAACAGTATTATCTAACTTAATGATCACTCATTTTATTCTGATTCAATGTGGCAACAGGTTTTAAATAAATTAATGGGTTATAAATATTGGAACGTGGCACTTAGAACCACATGTGACAGAGAAGGACCCTGCGCAGTGCTGCAGTTCCTACGTGGAGCCACACTATTTCAGGGTCTGATTGTCAGTTTTAACTTTCCAGAAACTGAATTTCACCACAGGATTCACAAATGAATAGACACTTAGAGAATGGTTCATGCTAATCAAAGTCACATGGCCAGAGGACATTAGAATACAAGGCTTTACAAGGAGAATGATAATTTCCATATGTCTTCCATTTTCACATATTGAATGCCTCCTTCCTGACATCAAATATCCTAAGTGATTACTCAGTTTTGAGAACGTTTCGTGTTAAACATGCAGTCATGCTTAAAATAAATGTTGTGCTTTCATAAGTCTGAAGACTTAAAATATTTTTTATTTTGCATATTTTTCTTGTCTCCCCTTGGCCTTCTCCCCATCAAACAAGTTGTATTCATTGCTTCAAGAGAAGTTTGGATTTAGCCTGGAACAAATCATTTAATTGATTAATGAATCCTAAAATACATAGCAAATGGAACAGTATGAAAGCAAAAATATTTAAACACAATTTTTAAATATATTTTAATAAGTTTAGACTTATAGAAAAGTTGCAAAGATAGCAGTAGTTGCAACAGATAGTAGAACATCAGTTCTTACCATTGTTAATATCTTATATTACCATGGTGCATTTGTCCAAATGAAGAAGCTGACATTAACACATTAGTGTTAACTAAACTCTAGATATTATTTGGATTTCGCTTTTCTATTAATGTCCTCTTTCTGTTTCAGAATCCATTTCAGGAGTCCACATTCCATGTGCTTAAACTAGTCTTTGCCAGATTTCTGAACTCGAAAGTTACTATATTTTTCTTTGCATACCCTATTCTTGGGAAGCAAGTCACTAAGTCTACCTCACCCAGGGCTGAGGTTGGAGGTGGAGGAAAAAGAGGAGGGCCTGGTAATTAAGCACTTCTCCTGAAGGGAATGGAATCTATACATGTTACTTTGAATTCTTCTGCAAGGAAGACTTGTCCTTTGTTTCCTTCATTTGTTTATTGATTTGATAATTTGTTTGTGTCAGTTTGAGCTTATTTTATTTTTAGTTGATATTTTTATTTAAAATATTTTCCCAGCTTTATCAAGATACAACTGACAATATTATATTGTATAAGTTTAAGGTGTACAGTATGAGGGTTTGATACTTATATATTGTGAAATGATTACCACAATAAGGTTAGTTAACACTTCCGTCACCTTGTGTATCTACCATTGTGTGTGTGTGTGTTTGTGTGGTGAGAACATTTAAGATCTAATCTCTTAGAAACTTTCGATTATATAATAGTATTGTTAACTACAGTCACCAGGCTGTACATTAGATCCCCAGAACTTACTCAACTTATAACCAGAAATTTGTATCCTTTGACCAACATCTCCCATTTCCTCCACCCCTCAGCCCCTGGCTACCAACATTTTATCCCCTGCTTCTATGAGGATAGACTATCAATTTGGATTATTAAAGTGATGCCATACAATATTTGTTTTTTTCTCTCTGACTTATGACACTTAGCATATTGCCCTCAAGGTCCATCCATGTTGTCACAAATGGCAAGATTTTCCTTTTTGCTCGTGGCTGAATAATATTCCATTGTGTGTGTAAAACATCTTTATCTATACATCTGTAGAGAGACCTTTTGTTTGTTTTCATATGTTGGCTATTGTAAATAATACTGCAACAAACATGGGAGTGCAGCTGTCTGTTCAAGATCCTGGTTTCATTTCCTTTGGATATACATCCAGAAGTGGGATTACTGGATCATATGGTAGTTCTATTCTTAACTTTATGATGAACCTCCATAGTGTTTTCCATAGTGGCTGGACCGTCTCACATTCTTACTTGCAGTGCACCAGAGTTCCTTTTTCTCCACATCCTTACCAGCACCTCTTATCTCTTCTCTTTTGGATGATAGCCATTCTAACGGGTGTAACTTTACATTTCTAACAGGTGTGAAGTGATATCGCATTGTGGTTGGATTTGCACTTTTCTGACAATTGCTGATGTAATTATTGATGTTGAGCATCTCTTCATGTAGTTGTTGGCCATTTATATGTCTTCTTTGAAAATTTGTTTATGCAAGTATTCTGTCAATTTTTTACTTACTGTTTTCTTGCTACTGACCTCTTTGAGTTTCTTACATATTTTGGACAGTCACCCTTTATCAGATCAATGCTTTGCAAATATCTTCTCCCATTTCATAGGCTGTCTTTTCATTTTGTTGATTTTTTATTTGCTAAAATTTAATTGTGCTCTTCTTATCAATTCACTCATACTTCCTTTTGTAACTCATACCAATTTATGGAATATATTTATTTTATTTGGATTTATGAAATATTTGGCAAATGCTAACAGATGTTCTTGATGGTGAGATTTAAAGTGATACTTCAGTCTTTGCATTCTTCTCTATCATGTGAGTTTATTTTTATTTTTAAAATAAGCATTTATCGGGCTTCCCTGGTGGCGCCTTGGTTGAGAGTCTGCCTGCCGATGTAGGGGACGCGGGTTCGTGCCCCGGTCCGGGAAGATCCCACGTGCCGCGGAGCGGCTGGGCCCGTGAGCCATGGCCACTGAGCCTGCGCGTCCGGAGCCTGTGCTCCGCAACGGGAGAGGCCACAACGGCGAGAGGCCCGCGTACCGCAAAACAAATAAAATTAATAATAATAATAAGCATTTATCATTTGTTTAAAATTATAACATTGTAATTTTTAAATGTCCCTCATAATCCAAAAGGAAGAGTATTTTTCCCTAATAGATGGTCGAAATGTCTTTATTCAAAGACCATATTCAGAAAGGGCAGGCAAAATTAGTAACTGCATTTGTATTTACAAGATGTTAAACAATTACTCACAAGTAGGCTAATTTTAGTATCTGTGTTATGTTGAGATTAATCGCTTTCCTGAATGTGCCATGTAGATTGTCAGTTGATTGTGTACTTGAATAGTTTAATCACTTCTTGTTCTTTATTCAAGGAAGGAAGAGTTGAAATTGAGCTTTGAAGTTTAAATTTGGAGACACTAAGCTTTATCTGTAACATTGGAATTTTTTTTTATTGAATCATCATACCCTTGTGTGTGTGACACACACACAAAGCATGAAGTTTAGGTAGATGGACTGAATCAGGCCAAATTAAAACTATTATTTTTAAAGTTGCTAAGAGACTAGAACTGAATTGTTCTTACCACAAAAAAAAGAAATGATGCGATGTGATAGAGGATTTCTCTAAAGCTGCGGTGGTAATCATATATTGCAGTGTATAAATGTTAACAAATCAGCAAATTGTACGCCTTAAATTTGCACAATGTTATGTGTCAATATCTCAACTAAAAAGAAAACAATACAGGAAAACACATAAAACGTGTATACACATAAATACAAAGTAAACTAGTACTCTTATCTTTGGGACAATTTCTAAGGCCAGAATTGTGACATTTCCTACTCCAATATTTGTACTAATAACGTAACATTTGGTGATTTTGTTCATTTTGAAATACCATACTTAAGATGTGAACTATTTGAAGTATTTTATTAGGCATTTATTTTGTTCAAGGGTATATATTATAATCATTTTACTTCTTTCTTTGTAAATACAATATTTCACTAAAATTATCTCTGGTGCCAAATACACGAAACAAAGGTAGTGAAACTTCAAACCATGACTATGTATGATATCTTTTGTTGCTCTTTTAGGTAATGTTATAATTTAAAGTGAAGAAATTTGTTTATGTTGCCATTTATGTTGTGTTATAAACTTAAACTTTGTATCCCAGAAACTTCCCGAACAAGGACATGCAAATAAAATGAGGTAACTAAAACACACAAACGTTTCGGGCATTTTTATTTCAGCTCATATCTTATTAATCTTTGCTTCCTTTAAATATACTCCAAAGATATCAGCTATGAAGTTGAGTCCTTAACTAATGTACATTCAGTGTATTTTCTTCTCTCTTTTTTTTTTACATGTGGAATTGCACAGGTTTTGTAGTATTCTGTTATCATTTTGTGTGCATTTTCATTGTGACTTCCTCTTTAGTTCACTATTTATTTAGGGGTGAAGTATTTAGTTTCCAACTGTATTACTTGGTATGTTTCTTTGTTTTTTGAGGTCTTCCCCTTTTATTATGTTCATTAGATACAGATTTGTTTTATTTATCTGGCTCAGGACTTAGTATAATTTTTCAAAATTAAAAATCATTCTTAATCTCTAGGAAGGTGTTCTCTATCATGATAGAATGTGTACCTTTCCCTATTTTCTCTATATTTTTTATTTTGTAAGTCATTTTAGGAATATGGAAAACCGATTCATTTTGCTGTCCCAAACTCTGAAATCCTACTTTTTCATCTTTTTATCTCACTCCAGTGATTTCTGGCTCCTTCCCTGTATAGACCTTCATCATTTCAGCCTGTTTTCCCATGTTGATTTTAAGTCTACAATGCAGATAGACATTATTCATCCCTAAATATATATTCCTGGATAGTATATAACTCATTGTACTATATTTGGAGCACCTGTTCATATGATCACTATTTTTCTTTTGAGGTTTCTCTGAAATTTAATTACCATATGACTTTTTGATTTAAAAACATAATTTTTGTAATATCCACTTTTATGTACCACTACCACTAAAAGTCACACTTCACATTTTTACATTATATTTACTGGAAGATTATTTATTTTTTAGATATGTAACTCTAGTTTTCTTAGCCCTTACAAAATTTACTTGAAAATTTGAAAGAGCACTGTTATACTTATATAGAAATAGATTATTTTAATTTGCATGACATTTAACTTATATATAAACTTATTTTAACTTTACATTTAACTATGTTAACTTACATGCATATATTAGGAGGACAATAAGGATAAATAAATTGGATAAATGTTTCTAAAATGTCCTCAGAGTTTACCTTTTCTGAAACATTTTTATCTCAGAATTGTCCACTTGTCCACATAATTTTCTCTTCTATGGCATTAAGAGAGATAAATATGTAGCCTGTCATAAAAGAGAGAGCCCTTTGCTTCTAGGGTTCCCTTCCAAGTCAATAAACATTCAGTTCTACCGGAAGGTGTTGAAAGATGGCTTTTGAACAACAGCCAGAACATACACTTCTTTTTCAAATGGTTCTTAAACAGATTGCTTGTTAGAATATTGAAGGTTTTTGTTAGACGGTCATACCACCAAGATTAACATTATTATCATCACAAAATTGACAGTAGCAATTTTATGATGCTCTTACTAACTGCATCATGATTTTAATGATACTGATATTTTAGGAAAAGTGTTCATTTGAGGACATTTGAAACGTGATACATGCATAGATAAAACCTCATATTAAATCATGTTTAATTTTTATAATAAGCCATAATTGGCAATGTTGTATTACTATTTAAGTAAAATGTATAATGAAATTAGCCAAATATTACTTAGAATTTTTATCTCCCTCTAGTAGGGCTGAAAACACACTCTCTCTGTCAGATGTTCATCAGGTTTTGTGAAATAAAATTCAATATTTTGAAATATAAACTAAATTTCAGAAGAAAAAAGTCAATCTAATTGAGATAAATTGTTCTCTAATATAAAATTTTAAAACTTTATCCTTAAAATTTTGCATATGCATTATCTTTGTGGTAATAATCAATGACATTTGTTCTGATTGTGCCTTCCTTATTTAAAACATTTATTTAATTATCAACATCCAAAAGCAAATTACACCTAGGAAAATTAGTAAATCACCCTTCTCATATTTTCCCTATCTAATGATTTTTGTGTGTATGATATTATCTAGTGCTTCTACATATTTTCTATTCTTGATCACTTTTACAACAGGTATATTTCTCAAGAGTTCTTTTTGACACTTGAATTCCCTTATAAAATCATGTACATAATAATTTACACTTAATTAAAATTATATTTTTCTCTCTTCCTCATATAATTTAAATTGTAATATCAATGTTATTTTCCAAAACACAATGGTGCAACATAAATATCTCCATGATTAATCCTGCTTTCTAAAGCTGACCTCTGATAAGAATATAAGGGTAGTTTTCCAGATGCTTTGCTGTGTTTAACTAGCAAAGCATAAATTATAGAATTATATACATTTTATTATGATTCTTTGTGAAAATAATATATATATACATGTAATGGGTATATATGTATAATTTATATCATCATATTCAATAAATGCTCTAAAATTTGATATTTTGCCATACAAAAACTATGTACATATTTGAGGGGTTTTTGCCAGGTGATTCTTTTAATTTTTGTCATCCTACAAATTCCAGGGAAATAGAAGCTTAAAGTGAGCTGAGGTATAAATCATCAATAGTTCCACACTATCAGTGGCATTAAAAATATTGACAGGTTCTCCTAACACAGGATTTTTTTTTTTCAGTAAATGATGAAACTTAAGACACAGTAGAGTTGTTAATGATGGAAATGTACTTAATTCTCTATTTTTAAGGGGGAGGATAGATGTATTGGAGGGGTTTTTTTTGTATTTTTTCTTCCAGTTTTATTGAGATATAATTGTGGTTTTACAAAATGAACTTCACTGATCAGTTGGGAACAGTTGCAGGGAGGAAAGTGATGAGAGTGTTTGAAATCCATTAGGAAGGCTGTGTACATGTTGGGGACAAGAATACCAGACTGGTATTCAGGAGGCTCTAGAATGAATCCAAAATGTGCTACTTTATAAATTGAAAATTTTGGAAATTATTAGCATCCTAAGGTCGGATTTTCTTGCTTTGACTTAAGGACAAAAATGATTGCTGTACAAGATTGTTGAGCAAAAAGCATATTTAAACTATGTATAGGACATTTATAAGGATTACACATATTTTTAATAGTCAACAAATATTAACTGCATTTTTTATATCAAGATGGGTAAAAATGGTTTCCAGCCTTAGTAGTTGGGTAGCCTGTTTGACTTTGTTATAAATAATACCTGTAATGAATCAAGTTTCTTTAAATACTGATATCAGTTATCTATAGTTATGTAAAATATCCAACTTCCAAAACACTGATTTTTTTTCACTTTCTGTAATATTGATCAATAATTTTGATGGAGGTTTTTGATTACTGATTCAATCCCCTTACACATTATTGGTTTGTTCAGATTTTCAATTTCTTCATGATACATTCTTGGTAGGTTGTAAAAGAATAAAATACTTAGGAATAAACTTAACTAAGAAGATGGAATACTTGTACACTGGAAACTTCAAAATATTTATAAAAATATTTAAAAAGATAAGACAATCCATGTTCATAAATTGGAAGACTTAATATTGATAAAATGTACATAGGTATCTTCAGATTCAATACTATCTCCATCAAAACCCCAATGGTATTTTTTTATACATAAAGAAAACAAATTATAAAGTTTATATGGAAATGCAAAAGACTCAGAATAGCCAAAGCAATATTGAGAAAGAAGAATGAAGCCAGAGATATCAAACTTCCTGACTTTAAAATATATTACAGGGCTTCCCTGGTGGTGCAGTGGTTGCGTGTCGGCCTGCCGATGCAGGGGACACGGGTTCGTGCCCCAGTCCGGGCAGATCCCATATGCCGCAGAGCAGCTGGGACCATGAGCCATGGACGCTGAGCCTGAACATCCAGAGCCTGTGTTCTGCAACGGGAGAGGCCACAACAGTGAGAGGTCCCCATAACACACAAAAAAGTAAATAAATAAATAAATAAATGTATGTGTGTGTGTGTATATATATATATATATATATACATATATATATATATATATATAAAACAGAGCTACAGTAATTAAAACAACATGTCACTGACATAAAGACAGACATATAGACCAATGGAACAGAATAGCTGGCCCAGAAATAAACCCACACATATATGGTTGACTGATCTTTGACAAGACCATCAAGAATGCACAATGGGGAAGGACAATTTCTTCAACAAAAGGTGTTGGTAAAAATGGATATTCACATGTAAAAGTTTAAATTTGGACCCTTAACTTAAACTGTATACAAAAATCAACCCAAAATTTATTAAAGACTTAAATGCAAGCTGTAAAACTCTTAGTAGAAATCATGGAAAGTTTCTTGACATTGGTCTTGGCAATGATTTCTTGGCTCTGAAATAAAAAACACAGGCAAGAAAGGTAAAAATAGGCAAGTGAGACCATATCAAACCAAAAAACTTTTGCACAACAAATGAAAAAATAAATAGAGTGAAAAGGCAACCTATAGAAGAGAAAATATTTGCAAACCATGTATTTGATAAGGGCCTAATATCAATAATATATAAGAAACGTCTATAACTCAAGAGCAAAAAAGGAAAAAAAAGAACCTGAACTCACATTTGTCCAAAAATGACATACAAATGTCCACCAAGTACACCAAGTACATGAAAATGTGCTGAACGTCACTACTCCTTAGAGAAATGCAAATCAAAACCACAATGAGACATCATCACACACTTCTTAGAGTGGTTGTTTATCAAAAAACTAAAGATAGTAAATGTTGGTGAAGATATGGAAAAAACTGAACACTTGCACACTATTGTAAAATGGTGCAACCATTATGGAAAATAGTATGGAGATTCCTCCAAAAATAAAAAATAGAGCTCGAGTATGATCCAGCAATCTCACTTTTCTCCCAAGAATTGAAATCAGAATCTCAAAGAGATATTGGCACTCCTTTGTTCATTGTAGTATTATTCACAACCATCAAGATGTGGAAACAACATAAACATCCATCAAGAGATAGATGAATAAAGAAAATGTAGTATTTACATACAGTGGAATATTATTTAGCCTTAAAAAAATACTGCCACTTGAGAGAACATGGATAAATTTGGAGGACATTATGCTAAGTTAAGCAAGCCACTCTCAGAAGGACAAATACTGTATTAGATATCTAAAATAGTCACATTCATGGAAGCAAAGAAACCATTACTATGATCAAGGTAAAAAAACATATCCATCACCTCTAAAAGCTTCCTGTGTCCCCCTTTTTTGGTATCTTTGTGATGAGTGCTTTAAATGAGATTTAACCTCTTAAAATTTTAAGTTCACAATACCCTGTTGTTAACTATAGATGTATGTTGTACAGTGGATCTCTCGAACTTATTCCTTGACTTCTCTGGCAGTCCAGTGGTTAAGACTCCACACCTCCACTTCAGGGGGTGTGGGTTTGACCCCTGGTCAGGGAAGATCCTGCATGCAGCCAAAAAAAAAAAAAAAAGGATAAAAAGATAGAACTTATTCCTCTTGTATAACTGAAACTTTATACCCATGAACATAAGTCTCCATGTCCCCTGCTCCAACCCCTGGCAACAACCAACCATTCTATTCTTTGTTCCCCTGGGGAAGGAATTGCTAATTCATTGTATATTTGAAGTTTTAAATATAATGGCAAATTATTTTACAAAATAGTCACTTGATGTATGTTCCACAAGCAGTGTGTGTGTTTCTGTTATTCTACACCCTAGCTAAAATTTGGTATTGCCTGAGTGTAAAATATCATTGCATTTTGTTTTTAATTTACTGATCATTGGTTATTAATCCTCAGTTTAACAGGAAAAACAGTCAGCACCTTTTACGAACTGGATTTAATCAAGCTAATTTTTTAAAAAAAATTATTTTGGTTTTATTATTTTTAAATGCATTTAAAAAATGGTTTTACAAATACTTTTGCAACAGTATCAAGCAACTTTATTAGAAATTTTCATAGGAATTTAAACAGAGAAAAAACAGATTTTTTGATGTATATTTTCCTGGTTTTAAAGGCAAACTGCATATGAACTGTTCTTCAACTATCATGCAAGAACACGGAACATATCTATTTGGTAAATACTGATTCCAGACTTTAACTCTCAGATGGTTTCCAACTTATCATTACTTCTGTATTTTTTGTTGCAACAGATTGTCAAAAAGCCATACTTTGGAAAACTCTGTCAGTTTACTATTTTTTTAAGAAAGGGCAATCATCTTCTTTGTTCTACATTTGCAAAAAAAAATACAACTTTTAATTTTAGGTTTATAACACAAATTAGAATGATTAGTCCAATATTTTTTTCTGTATCATCTATTTCCCTCCAATAACCTTTTTGTACACTCCTGCCTTCAACATTGGTTTTACAAACTGCATCAAGTAAATTTTGGTGCAGAGACATTACAAAAGATGAAACTATGTTCTCACATCTTTTCTTTAATAAAATGAAATAAAGTTCTTATCACAATATGTTAGGCAGTACAGCCCTCACTATTCAATGACTAACTGTGTAAGAACACCCTATTTCCTTTATCTTTATAAATAATTGTTTATGAATTGATTTTTGTTTTTGATAAAATTCATTTAGGTTCCTATCAACTGAAGACTCATAGTCAACTTTTGTTCACAAAGTCAAATTCACCATCATCATTAGCATCTAGGTTGCTACTATCGTTCTCTTCTTACACATCTGATTCAATTAATAATTTAAAACATCTTCAGTTGTCATTTTTCTTTTTATTGTTAATTTGGGCTAAAAATAAAAAATCTAAATTCTCAACAGTATCCAATAAAATCTAAAAAAATAAATAAAAAGCTATACACATGATCTCTCCATATTTCTGTCAAGATGATGCAGTACTTTGAACACCACAGTAAGAAAATGAAAGATGATGTAACAGTAATGATTAGTTTCACTACTGCATCATCTATATTTGGGCACTTCCATCATTCTTCCATTTTCTGTTTTCTAGTATTTACAGCGTAACCTGGGTATAATGATGAGCAATGGAATAATTCCTAGGTTGAGGAAAGAGCTAAAAGTTTCCTGGTGTAAGAAAAATAAAATCTGAATCTATAGATCAACTTTGGGAGAACTAATATCTCATTACAGTACATTTTTCTATGTACATCATTTGATTTGTTATGTTTTCTTAATGCTGCTAAATTAAGTTTTATAATTTTCTCCATAAAGATGTTACATACCTATTGTTACATTCATCCCTATGTAAATTATATTATTGTATTTGTATTGTACTTGTATCAACTATAATGAATATCTTTTTAAGTCATGTTTTTAAACATTTGTAGTCAGTGAATAGATAAGCCATTACTTTTATATATTGCTCCTAATATAAACCTACCCTATTAAATCCTTTATTTTTTTCGAAGCATCCTTATGTATATTCTAATGGTTTTTATATTATGTCTCCCATACATATGAGTTTGGTTTTTATACTTTCAATCCTTATATCTCCAATTCCATATTATATAAGTGTGAGCCTCTTTGTCTTATTATTGATACTAAAGGAAAGTTATTAGTAATTTAATGTGGAAAGCACAATGTTCCCTGGAGATTTATAGTAGGTAAGGAAATTCCCTTCTGTCTCTAGTTGTTGGATAGCTTATATCATTAATGAGGGTTTTTTTTTCCAGTTGCTCTTTCCATAATTACCTGAGTTGATCATATTGTTATTTTGCATCTAATTTTATTTACATATTATCTAATTGTCGACTGACTTGCATTTCTGTCATAAACTTAATGTCATTATGATATATTACTCTTGTTTTCCCTTGTATTCACTTTGCCAGTAGGCAAAGATTATAGGGTCACTGTAAAGCTGTCCCACTTATCTCCTGTGTTTGAGTCTCTGCCAAAATGCAAGTGACTAGCTGACTTCAATGCTACAGCAAACTCTGAATAAATGATCTGTGCTTATCCTCATGTTGTTTGCTTCATTTACTTCCACAAGCTATCCATTTCCCTTTAAAAATCACTTTCATTGAAACTCACATTTTGATAGGAAGAGTTTTCACTAAAATTCAGCTCTAACTATATTATTTTTACTATAATTTCTTCTTTGATGTATGTGTTATTTATAAGTGTGTAACATAAATTTCTAAATTTGTAGGCATTTTTAATCCAGTTTTTGGTATTTCTTTCTTAGTTAATTCCACTACAGCCAGAAAATTTCACCTTCATGGTAATTGTTTCTTTTTATTTGCAAAGCTATTTTGTGAGCATAATATGTTGGCTTGGGAAAAAATATGTGTTCTCTGATGTTGGGTGTAGTTATTTACGTGTATCCATCAAATCAAGTTTATTACTTACCTTGTTCCAGTCTTCTCTACCTTTACTGATTTGTGACATTTTACAAATCATTGGGAAAATATAATTAGCAAAATCTCCTATCCACCCAGAAGATCCCTCCACAAAGGTAGAAGAGAAAGACAGTTCTATTATTGAATACGTATTGAAGTAAGCGAGATGTACATCACAGGGATCATTGAGAATATGCAAAGACACAAAAAATCTGATCCTTTTACAAACCAAGCAGGCACAACCCATTATCTATGTGTTCTCAAGATAAACAATAGCTAGTTCCCAAGTAAGAGGACTCGACAGGACCAGGTGTTACACAGAGTCATCCTAGATTTACTTGGTAACTAGGAGACCACCTGCATTAGCTAACTGATTTTATCCACAGGAAAAACAAACTTCTCTTCTTCACGACAGGAGGTAGTTTGGGAGTGAGGGGTCTAGTAAGGACACTTCCTTCTTTAATGATTACATTTCAAAGAAATAGTTCCCAGGTCCTTGAGAAAGACATCCCTAAATCTTAAAGCTGAAAAGAGGCTTACTCAGCTTTAAAAAGATTTGCATACATTTCAAAGAGAAAGAAAAAGAAATTACATTTTTTTTTTCTAAAGTAGAAGCTCTAAGAAAAGGGAGGGGGCAGACTCTTCCCTTATTTTCAAAAGGGAGAATTAAGTCTCTTCCTTTTAACTTGTATTTGCCCTTATAATGCCAAGGGTTGAAAGAAATTTATAGAAATCTCTTACTATATTGTTGTAATTTTCTATTTATTTTTTAGTGGAAATGTCTGTTTTCGTCTCTTTTATGTTTGGTTTTCTTTTGTGTTCACACCATCTTGAGATCTGGTGAGTTAAATATTTTATAAATGTGTAGTAATAAACTGTCACTAATAATACTTTGGTTTTGAAAGTCTATTTTATATGATGAAAATATAGTTTCCAACTTTCTATTATAATTTGCAATTTTTATATTTTTTCAATATTATAATTTCAAACGTTTCATGTTTATTTGTATTGAAGTATCTCTTGAAGAAAAAATATATAGCTGATTTTTTAATGTAGAAAGTTTAGTATCATTCATTTGGAATTACTAATATATTTGGACTTCGATTTGTTTCTACCATTTTATCTTCTGCCCCCTATGTATTCTGTTTTTAAAATTTTTATTGAATGATTTTTAAAACATACATAAAAGTCATACAACATAAACATGAAGTTTCATCAATGACTAGTAATCAAAACTTGTGTAACACTATTTAAGTCAAGAACTAGAATATTCCCAATAGTCTCAAAGCCTCCATCCCCATCCCTTGCCCTGTGTTTCCTATTCAGTCACAGACCTCTCCCTCAAGGTTACAGAGAATCTGTGTCCTGAATATTGTGGCAATTTCCTTGCTTGCCTTTTTTTAATAATTTTATAACATTTACATGCATCCCTAAAAAATAGTTTGTTTCATCTCTTTTGAACTTTATACAAATAGAATCAAACTGTTGCAGGAAAGGGGACCCTTGCCAGGGCCTGAAAGTGGGCTGTTGTCTAACACTTGGAAATGAATTGTCCGAGGAAACACACGTGCTGACAAAGCAAGAGATTTTATTGGGAAGGGGTGCCTGGGGAGACGGCAGCGGGGTAAAGGAACCCAGGAGACGTGCTCTGCCACGTGGCTCGCAGTCACTGGTTTTATGGTAATGAGGTTAGTTTCCGGGTTGTCTCTGGCCAATCACTCTGACTCCGGGGTCTTTCCTGGAGGTGCCTGCATTGTTCAGCCAAGATGGATTCCAGCGAGAAGGATTCTGGGAGGCTGGTAGAGCCTGGTGTTTCCTCTCTGCTCTTGACGTTTCCCAAATTCTTCCAGTTGCTGGTAACTTGTTAGTGCCGTGTTCCTTACCAGAACCTCCTGTTGTAGGATAATTCATGCAAGTGGCTACTATCGTGCCTGGCCAGGGCAGATGGTTTTGGCCAGTGGTTCCCTTAACAAAGCCTTGTGTATTTTTTTTTGCCTTTCAGGCTTATTCTTTCTTTCTCAATATATTCTAAAATTCATCCTTGATGTGTGAGCAGTTGTCATAAGTTCATTTTTATCTTCGTGTCATGTTCCATTGTGGAAAGAGAACCAGTTCATTGATCCCTTTTACAGCCAGTCAACGTTTGATTTGCTTTCTGTATGGAGCTACAATAAATAGTGTTACATAGAGCATCCTTTTTCATTTTCCTAGCGCTCACAAGTATGCATTGCTGTAGCATCTATACATAGGTGTGGAATTGAAGGATCCTTGGTTATCCATGACTTGAAATTAACCAGATGTGGCCACGTTATTTTCCAAAGTAGTTTTACAAATGTATTCAAGGACTCCTCAGTCAGCAGTGAAACGGCAAGAGTTTCATGTACTGACAGACACTTGACGTTGTCAGACTTTAACAAGTAGATTTACTCTTGTTTATACAGGATATTCTCATGTTTTGTGGAAAGCCCCTTCTGAATATCGAATTCACCACAATTTGCTACCACCGCAAGAGCACACTAGAATGGGGGAGAATAAAGATGAAAATATCCAACACTAGTGAAGATGAGGAGCAAATGGGACTTGCATAGGCTGCTGGTGGGATCGCCAGCTCTGTTAAACACTCGTAATCACTAGGCATCACCTGCTGGGTGATATGCACGGTAGCAGATAGAGTCATGAGAAAGGCTCCAATTATTGTTCCTGCTCATGTGACTTTGCAGCCCTTCCCATTAGGAAGTAGAGTCTATTTGCCAGTATTTGAATTTGATATTATTTATCTTGTCCAGGAGCAAAACGTGGGCTCTTTCTGAGTTTAGGCTTATGCCTTTTTTTCTAGCAATCTGGGAAAGTGAGATGATTGCTCATAAATCCTGCAATTTTAAAGTAAGATTAAATAGATCCACATTCCATCAGTGGATTTTATTTTCTCTCCATGCTACAAAATTCTACCAAAAATTGGCACGAGGTATATAATTATAAAGCTACTTACTAGTAACACTAACGTAAAACCTAATTTTCCTATCCCATTCTTTAGAACTTCACACTATTCTTCGGGCCTCTCACTGTCGTGGCCTCTCCCGTTGCAGAGCACAGGCTTCGGACGCGCAGGCTCAGCGGCCACGGTTCACGGGCCCAGCCGCTCCGCAGCACGTGGGATCCTCCCGGACCGGGGCACGAACCCGCGTCCCCTGCATCGGCGGCGGACTCTCAACCACTGCGCCACCAGGGAAGCCCCGCACGCTATTCTTTATACAGCTTAAAAGGGAGTCTGTTTTGGATAGCATGGGGAGCCAAAGGTAGCAGTATTTAATCTTGAGTGAACATTTCCAATGTTTTTATCATAGAAAATTGTACATTAAGATTGCTCATTCAAATAAATACTAAAATAATTTTATATTCAAGTGAATCCCCTTTTTAAATATTGAGTTTCTGTTATTTCCTTAGAATGTTAAAATATAAGGGCACGGATATACTCCCTTTTATCTGTTACATTTAGCAAATTTGTGAAAGCACTCTTTTATAAACAAGAAAGATGGTCCGACTTAGGTTTACAGTTACCAAATGACTTGGGCGTTATCCATACTTCAAAAAGATCTTCCTTTCAGATGATTATTCACTTATAATACTACTGCCTGGAAAGTTAAGCTTTACCAGTTTTTTCCGTGCATTTTTTTAGTGGTTTTTTTTTTTTTTTTTTTTTTTCGGTAGTCGCTTTAATTTATTTAAATGAGAACACTCAGCGTAGCTTATGATGTCCCCACAGCCTGCTCTACTTACGTCATATCATGTCTGTTCCCCTTGATCCTCACACTTCAGACCCCATGGATATTTTTTCTGAGGTCCTTGAATGTGCCACATTCCTTTCTGCTTTAAAGCTTTCAAAGAGGTGGTGCTCTCTGCCTGGAATTGTCTTTCCCTAAAATTAATATTACTGCTTTCTAGACAGCTTTCATTGTTTAGATTACCTAGATTATTTAGAGAAAGCCGTCTCCGAACTTGCAGTCACTCACGTTTTCCTTTGATTTTCCTGTATTGTATTAAATAGAATGTCTTTCAATATTTATTTTTGTGATGATTTGTGTAAATTCTTTCTCTTGCACTGGACTTTAAGCTTTAAGAGAGAAATCCAAGTTTACTTTCTTTACTGTTGAATTCCTAGTACCTAGTACCGTGGCTGTCAAATAGGAACGATACTTTTTTCTAAATGTGATACATAAACAAGTGTATGAATGAGTATGTAGATCAGAAGAGAGAGAATTCCCAGTGACTTCCGGGATTCTGACATTTCTAGCTCATCAGTTTTATACACATCTGCAACCTCATTATCTGGGAGAGTGCCTGGTGCTCAAATATAGGTGCTAAAAATACTTATGGAACAAACAGAATTTTGTCTTGATGGGAGTCAGGCTGATCAAAAGTTCAGTGATTTCTATTTTCCAATCATTCTTTATTTGGAAATTTTCTTCGGTCTCAAATATAACTTTTTGGGGAAGGAGATACATGTAGCCTCTTTGCCTATGAATCTAAATACTCATTAAACAAAAATTGTAACCGACCTTGATTTAAATTCCTGTTTTACTGAGAGCTTTTCCTAAATGTCAAGGCGTGATTGGATGCCCCTTTATGTGTTCCCATACCGCCCTATCCTTACCTTGTCCTAGCCCTCGTCACACACTACACCCGCTTTTTACTTTTCCTCACTGCATAATAAGCTCAGGGTGTCTTCAGTACCTCTGTATCCCCAGGCAAACAGACAGCGATCAATAAATATTTGTCACCTGAACACATGAATGCACTTTTGGCTGAAAATGTTAGAATATCACACAGAATTATTCATTAACTTTTGAGTCACTCATGGGTTTAGGAAATCGCTACATGAATAACCTGCTGTTTCCTTTGACATGTGTGCATCCCTTTATTTCTCAACCTGACAAATTTTATTAATCATGACACTCCTCCAATAAACCTTCCCAGTGCTCCCAAACATATTTTGTTCCATGCCTACTTCTCCAAAACACTCTGTTCAAAACTGAATCCATAAACATCTTACTCTGTACTCAACACTAAGCTAGAAACTCAGGACAAAAGCCTGATCATCTTTTCACTGTAGAAATGTATAACTGTGCCCTATAATGTGCTTGTGATATTGCATTTCTGTGCATTTTATGGGTTTTCTTCCCAATGAAGATGAAGCAGCTCCAGAATCATATTTTTCATCTTTGGGGTCCTATGTATTATACTGCTTTAGGTATATGCTTTCACCATGGTACAGGAAATGAACAGACTCCTAGGTGATTTCTTTTCCTCAATGAAGATATTTTTATTCAATATCTTTGTAACAACATACCTATATAAAATAAACTATTTAAGACTTATTTTAACTGTTAAGTATGTGAGTCAGGATGCTACACAAAATGGGTTTTGTAGGAATGAAATTATGCAGATATGTTAAATTTCGTCTGGAATTTTTAAATGGAAGCAAACAAGAACCTGAGTGGCCTTATGGAGTGATAAAATGGCCTCAATGGATTTAATTAACTTACCCTATAAGTAATGAAAATTAAGGAATCATTCTTGTCTGAACTGAGCCATTAACATAGTTTTAACCGCAGTCTTTATGGCCAGGAAGTCTTAGAGCAGATGGTTAATTTGTAGTCCTTTTGTCCCAATGGAGAAGAAAGAAGGGGAAAATACAGTGCAGGAACTGTATGTGTTTCATGAATAAACTCAGAATGCAGGTGGTTGGAACCATTTCTAAACGGTGCATGAAATTTACCATCATTTATTCTAAAACTATATAAACAACACATATTTTTATGCTTTGATAAAATGTTCCATAAATAAGAAAAAAGAACTTGTTCTCTGAAATACTAGCAATGGTTTTACTGGAATAACTGAAAGAAAGAAATTCATGTGTATCCTTGTTTTCTAATTAATTTTAAATACATAAGCATGAGTATATATAAGCATTATGTATATAAACATGAAATACATTTCCTTTAGTTATTATTTCATCACATCCAAAATTAGAACTATATTTTGAATGCATAACATATGCTAAGAAATTTTCTAAAAGCCATATATGTGTGAGTGTATATAATGTGATTCTTATACATATCTAAAATTTATATATAACTGTATATACATGCCTACCATGTATTATAAAAATACTACATATATAAATGTATACGATTTACATCTTTCGTATCATTTAAAAAGCATGTGTAATGCAATCTATAATACTATCCTTTGGGTTTATTTTGAGATATTAAAAAGATTAATTTTATTTAAAAATATTGGAAGTGAACTCAAAGTAGATCAAACAGTTGTCATTTAATGATTAGAATACATTCTTATGTGAAACTCCCAATGGTAATCAATTATTTTTCAATAAGATTGTTTCATGTTCCCAAATTTCATACAGCTAAGATTCATCTTAAAAATAAAATGTCGATAACTTGTTTAAATATAACTCTGGAAAATAACTTTTGCTTTGATTGCATTATATGACAGAGACAGATGAATGAATACTCCATTTTATAATTGTATATTTTATAATTGCAAGTTCAGGATTTGTTTGGATATCTTTGTATCATGCCTTACAAATAAACCATATAGATACAGATATACTAATAGTAATAATAATAGTAATAATAGCTAACAATAATTGAGCACTTACAATGAATCAGATGTTAATGCATTTGTTTTTTATTTCATTATACCATGACCACTAAAACAAAACAAAGAAGTATGTTAACATCGTAGGCGATATAATGGTGGGTAAATAAAAACAAAAACAACATCACACATGGTGCCCAAAATTCAATGCACTAACATAGCGGGTCATATTAAATAGTGTCCGGTGGGTCTGTAAATAGTACAGGTTAAAGGGGAAAAGTTAAAAGCAAAGCATGGCATCTTTTGTGTGAAAGAGTATTTTTTTCATATTTCTAAATATTTATACTAGTTACCATTTGTTGGGTACTCATTGTTTGCCAGGCATTAACTGCCCCTAATCCTTCAATGTAGATCAATGTGATGTAGATTAATTTACAAATGAGGACTTAAAGGTTCAGAGAAAATAGATAACGTGACTAATACACTTCAGACCTCAGATTCAAATCTAGGTCTGTTGAGTCAAAATATTACATTTTTTTCTAACAAATTAAGCCACAACACATACAGCTTAGAAATATTCTAATTCAATTCTGACATTTTGTATAAGATGAGGCTCAGAGACGGTTTTCTTTTCTTTAAAAAAAGCACTGCACCTCTACTGTATCAAATTTAGATCGATAGATTGATAGAAAGGGAGGGAAACATACTTTTAATATTACACTATGAGTGAGCTGGAAACTCTGTTGAATCTCTTTCTTTCAGTATACTGAACGTGATTAGATGACCCGTTTTATGCTGTTGTTGCTATGGGAAGAGTAAACCAAGCTCAACTGAGGTTCAAAGAGATTCTCCCCTCAGTGAAATATTAATACTGGATGCAACAGCTCAGAGATTTTACTCTTTAATTAATTCACCCCCAATAGTGGGTTGGATTAAATAATGATCAATACCTTTCCAAGTTCACAAAAATAAATAAATAAATAACATCTTCAGTTCTGATGCAAAAAGAGAAAATCCTGTAGATTTCTAAAGACCATCCTATTTGCCCAGATGACCTTGACCTAGCATATTCCCCGGATCTTGCATCAAGTGCTAAACATTGTCTCTCTCTTCCAATAATGGCATAATATGTCCTTCAAATGAAAAACATAATTTGCAGTTTCTAAAATAATTATTTTCTACGTAAAGTGTAACTATTAATTATTCATACTTCCAATACTGTTTTTGATACAATCTTTTGAAATATAGTTGAACAGTCTTATGTTATTATATTGGTTATTTGGGGAGGAATCTCTAACCCTCCTCTTATTCATTTTTTTATCCTTAATATGACAGCTTCCCGGGTGAAAGTCAGACACACATCCAAGAGATGAGAACAAAAAGTTTTTCTAAACATAGTGTTCTTAATATGTGCTAGGTCTATGGGAAAATCTAAGAAGATTAACAAGACAACCCATCATATATGTAATAAAATAGCTTTTCCAAAGCTAAGTACAAATATGTAGTATATACATATATATTAATATATACATATACAAGTTATGAGAAATTATGCAGGACAATCATAAAATGAACACCTGTGAATCACTGCCTATATTATAAACTATATTATTCATACCATCACATCTACATTTATACATTTATACATTTTCTTATCTCATTACCTTTCTTTCCCTATATGAGAAAATTTATGTTTATTCCCTCATACCTTTAGCAGATAGTTTTACTACCTATATCCCCAATAAATGCATTATTTACTTTTTATTTTTTAACATCATATAAATATTACCATACTGGATGTGGTGTTCACAAAGTTTGTTTCCAGTTAATATTATATTCTGAAGTCTAACCCACTGGTGTGTCTTGTAATCCGTGACTTTTTATAATATTCCACAGTACATATATATATTTGTGTGTGTGTCATAATTTATTGCCTTCATGACACTAAAGTATTATTTTCTCCCTGCAATATCTAGTATTACAGATAACACTGGTGAGAACATTGTATTGATTCTTATGCATCTGTGTAAGAATTACATATTAGGAAAACTCTATGGGGAATTTAACTATAAAGGGGAGCAGACAGTCAGGTGGCAAATGGAAGAAAATATGTACTTAAGAGGGAATTCTTTTTATATGTGAAGATAAACAACTGATGATAAAATTCCAGGAAAGAGAGATAAATGATTCCAGGGAAGAGAAGGGAGAATTGTGGAGAAAAATCCTTGAGTAGGTTAAAGTTACAAAATCTCATCAAAATGTGGTGGATTGTGTTTTCACTCTGAGCTCTGATTCATATTAGAAAGACAGAAAGAACGCAGGGTATATGCGTACAGATGCTCCTGCGGACTTGTGGAGTATCTTTTCTTATACAGTTGCATTTTCTCAATGAATAAGAACAAAAGTGATAATCTGACTGAAAATGGTGGAAGAGGTATTGGATGTTTGAAGGGATTGGAGGGGGAAACAATGAAACAGACATCTAGTAAAGAAGAAAAGTGAATTGCGAGGGCAACGTGTTTTGTTTGATAGGTAAAATAAAGTACCCACTTGAAGATATGAATTTCAGGTTGCTTATTTTGTTTAAATGCACCAGCTACACAGGTGCCAGAGTAAAGGTGGTGACTTTAGGGTTTAACGAGAGAAATGTCATTGCTGAAGGTGTATAGGAAAATGAGAGAGTCAATGTAGTTGAAAAATAAACCTGAGAAAGATGATAATTGTTGCCCATAAAATTTGGTTTTGAAAGGGACATGAAATTGTGTTCAGGATGAAGAAGACCAATGTATTTCTTTTTCATTTTTTAAAATATTTTTTTGGAGTATAGTTGCTTTACAATGTTCTGTTAGTTTCCACTATATGGCAAAGTGAATCAGCCATACGTATATATATCCCCTCTTTTTTAGATTTCCTTCCCATTTAGGTCACCACAGAGCATTGACTAGAGTTCCCTGTGCTATACAGTAGGTTATTATTTATCTATTTTATACATAGTAGCATATATATGTCAATCCCAATCTCCCAATTCATCCCACCCCCCACCCCCTTGTATCCATCCATATGTTTGTTCTCTACATCTGTGTCTCTATTTCTGCTTTGCAAATAAGTTAATCTGTACCGTTTTTCTAAATTCCACATATAAGCAATATTATACGATATTTGTTTTTCTCCTTCTGACTTTAAGTTCAAGTTAAGTGGAGTTAATTGCTGGATCTAGACATAGTGGTCACAGAGGGTGGGGTGACTAAAATTACGATTGCTAGTAGTATTGTATACAATAACTCAGGGTGTGGCAATGCGAGTGATTGGCTAAGGAAGCATCATTCAGGGCAGGATTACTGATAGAGAATAGTCAGTGAGGAAATAGGAGTTTGGAAGTGTGACTACATAATGTAACCGATTATTAAAATCATCAGTTAAACATAGAAGTTCACATCAAGATAGAAGCCAAAATATCGAAGAAATGAAAGATGGTGGAAAGTCCCAGAGTGGATACGTGTTTGCACCAAGGACTGGTTCTGTGTGTGTCTGGTGTCATATAATTCTAAGGTGGAAGTTTAGGGTAAATGATCTTTTCTATCCCCAAGATATGCTTTAATTTTTTCTCTGTCTTATGCTAAATGTTTTAAAATTTTGCTTTCCACGCTTATGATTTTAATCAATAGGAAACTAGTATTTGTGTGTAGTTAGGGGGAGGAATTTAATTTAATTTAATTTTTTTCTCTATAATGTTTGTGTTAGTCATATATATTTAATAGTCCTTCATTTTCCCTAGCTATCTTCAGGGAAATATGAAGTTTTGACATTAATTGACCACAAAATTGTTTATGTAAATATTTTATTATTTTAATCTCTGGCATTGATTTTAGTTATATCCCCCTTTTCTATCCTTTTAATTATTCATTTGTGTCTTAATTTTTCATAATCAATTACACCACAGATTTACCTATTTTCAAAAAACCAACTTTTACTTAGTTCATATTCTCCATTGTGTAGTTCTTGTCTATAGCACAAGTTCCTTCTCTTATCTTTATTCTATAAGTTCTCTACTTCATTGGCGTTAATTCCGTTCTTTTTAAATTTGTTTACATTTTATTTTATATTGGATATAGTTGATTTACAATGTTATGGCAGCTTCAGGTGTACAGAAAAGTGATTCTGTTATATATATAAATATTCATTCTTTGTCAGATTCTTTTTCCATACATGTTATTACAGAATATTGAATAGAGTTCCTGTGCTATACAGTAGGTCCTTGCTGGTTATCTGTTTTATATAAAGCAGTGTGTGTGTGTTAATCTCAAACTCCTAATTTATCCCTCACCCCCACCCTTCCCCTTTGGTAACCATAGTTGTTTTCTATGTCTGTGAGTCTATTTCTGTTCTGTAAATAAGTTCATTTGTATCATTTTCTTTAGATTCCACATATAAGTGATATCATATGGCATTTGTCTTTCTCTGTCTGATTTACTTCACTTAGTATGATAATCTCTAGGTCCATCCATGTTGCTGCAAATGGCATTATTTCATTTTTTTATGGAATTCTATTCTTTTAATAAACTTATATTATTAAAATTTTAGACTTGTTATATAATACAAATATTAAAACTGCATTTTTCTCTATGTATTGCTGTTTTAATTTTAATTCCATCACAATTTTTAGTTATGAGTTATTTAGAAATAACTAAATATTGGAAATATTTCAGTGGTTGCACTGCCTTTACCTGAGTGCATAGTTGAGACAGATATTACATATGACTGGAGCAAGTCACCCTCACTCTTTCCAAAGGAATAGTGACCAACATCCCCTTCACTCATGCCATGCTGGATTTAGATTTGCCTTGCTAAATGTGAAAATTAGAACTGCCTAATCTCTCTTTGATAGTTAACATTAAAGCAATTCAGAATTCCTGGAAGGTAACAAGGACCCTTGTTCTAATTAAAGAAAGGGTGGAGGCCAGAAGTTTAATTCCCACTAATTAACTTTTAAAATGGTCTCTCTGGCCAGTAAGTATGGTTTCCCATCGTCTAGGAAACACTTGTTCCTAGAGATTAACAGTAGACTGTTCAGCACTAAACCAGTTGGTTTCTCCAAGAGTTTTAGTTGTATCTACATGGTAAAGATTTACAGGATGAGCAACAAGCTGAGGTGAACGGGTACAGCCTTACAGATCTGGTTAACACGTACACGGTGAACAGTAACAAAGGTTATTAGACTAGGTCTTAGGATCTAACTTCTTACTGATACTAGATATAACAGAACCTATAGATGAGGACCTTTGGTAGAGATCGGTAGGTCTTCTTGGTCTAAGTGTTTTGGGGTTTTGGACAGGAAATCTGCCTGAAGCAGCTGTTTATTATGATCTACTTAAAGATAATGTCTTTCTTGCTCCTACCAGACTTTTATCCAAATCATCACTGATCCTGAAGGACATGAGATAATTTTTAGGCTTGGAATTCTGACCCTGTTTTAAGTGGTGTCAGAGAGACTATCAAATAGGTAGAGAACCTCATAACAAAGTTTAGTCACAAAGTGGAAGTGATATGTATTCAATAATACTCCCCAGGGAAGAAGTTTAGGAGCTTCTCTCCCAGTCAAGGCAAAGCAGGTTGTCTGGTTTACTGATGGGGGTTCCTGGAAGGAGGGCTGTATTGCTATTTGGAAACCAGCAAACATATGCTTTCAGTACAGTTAAACCTTAATGGAAAAGGTAAGGCAAGAGATAACAAGTGAATATTTACCAGTGGAATTGGAGGTCCCACCCTTTAGGAAATATTTGGATATTCACATTCTTGATCTGTAGCCAATAGCTTTGTTGTACATTATGTAAATCAGCTCTATGTGATTGGACAATAAAGAATACCCCCAAATTGATCTCTCTGTTACGGTAAAAAACATTCCTGCTCAGAACACTCAACTATGGTTAAAAAATCAACACTGTATGGAAGATTCAGTTATGAACATATTTGGGGGAATTTAGAAGAAGTATTAAAGTGGACCATGTAAATGTCCACCAAAAGGGAAGAAGAATAAGAAGGAGGAGAAGAAAAAGAGAGAAACTGCCACAAACTTGCTAGCTCCGTGGGGACTTGAATCCTTCTCTGTATAGCCAGCTTCCTAAATTTACAAGGTGAGTAGGCATTTGGGCGTTCAGGCCATGCATCAAAGGGCTGTAAAGTAGCATTTCCCCTTGTACTGACTAAATGACCAATGTCACAAAGAATTGCACCCAATGACAATGGGAAATAAATCCTGTGAAAGTGGCTGTGGATAAAATTCTCTAGGGACACATGTTGAAACCAAGCTCGTAAGTGAATTACATCTGACCTCTTACTAGTAGCCTTGGGAGACTATAAACTGGGTTTGATACTTATTCTACTCTAGGGTCATTCATTCAGCAACGGAAGTAACCTATAGTTGAAGGTTTGGAAAAGTGAATTCTCTAACAGTTACCACCCCCTTGAAATCTTTCTTCTGATTAGAATGTGCACTTCATTGCCACCAAAGTACAGAAATTGGGAAGGAAAAATAGAATTATCTACTGATGCCATACCCCTTATCACCCTCAGAGCAGTGGTCTCATTTAAAATTGAAATAGGCAAGTAAAAAACTTGTTACTCAAAATGAGTGTTAAACAAGGTTTAAAGGCTAAACAGATGCATCCAAAATTGAACATGAGACTCAGCTGGGAAGTTTTCTATGATTGGAGAATGGAAATTAAGGATTGGAAGAGGATGCAATCACACAACTCTACATCTTTCCCATCTCAATTTTTTTTTTTCTTTCCATTTGCCTAATCCAGTGGTATCAGGGTTTAAATTTACTTCTTTCCAAGGAAAGTGGTGTATAAGACTCAGTGCTAGGCAAATGAAACATATTAATTCATGTAGTATCTTTGAAGGAAATGATGTTTCATCTTATTTGGGGGATAAATGGTTTGTAGTTTTAGGATACGTATTATTTGTATTATAAAACTGTGGTATGCATCCCACATTATCATCTTTATAGAAGTAGGAAAAATATCTCCACAGAGAACAATAGTATCAGTAGAAAGCATTTTTAATGTGTTCTCTATTCTACTCAGAGCAGCAATTATTAAGTTGTAGCCCAAAAGACTTTTTTCAGAAAAAACACATAAATTTCCTGAACAAATCTGCAAAGCACATTATAACCTATGGAGTGTGCGTTTTGTGTGTGGATGTGCAGAAGGGGGTAGCATAAAAAAATACACTTAGTAAAAGAAGAAAAATGCAAGGGAAAAAGAAGTTACTATTATTGTAAAATTAACTCTAAAGCTGCCACTTTTTCAAAGGTGTCCCTGATCATGACTAATGTTTTTGTTTAGTGAACCTGATTATGGTAGCCATTACAATTTCTTTTTTTTTAAACCTATAAACTTGATGATTACATAAGTTGCACACAAATTCACATCCCTATTTTGTTCCATACAAGAATTGAAAAAAACTCATTCCTTTTAAAGTACTTGATACAATATGCTTCTTTAACAGTGCAATTCTGAATTAATACTAAAAAACCACTAACATATTCAATGCCCATCAGTCTATGGTACGCTATTAAGTATTATAAATAAATACTGCCCTGAAATTTTAGAGGTCATACAAAGAGAAAAAGAAAACTTTATATACATGAGAGTGTTATCATTAAAAAATATTCACATTAGACAGTAGAAAATCTGTTTTTCAATCAGCATTTAGAAGGAAATGATAGACCTTTACTCCCAGAGTAACAAGGAAATATTAAAAATAGGATTAAGATGATCATTTCTATGGTATTAGGAGAGCAAATTTGTACAGCTTCATACATTCTTCTTTTTCTTTATCTATAAATTTATTTACCTATTTTTAGCTGCGTTGGGTCTTCGTTGCTGCACGTGGGCTTTCTCTAGTTGCGTCGAGCGGAGGCTACTCTTTGTTGTGGTGCGTGGGCTTCTCTTTACAGTGGCTTCTCTTGTTGCGGAGCACAGGCTCTAGAGCGCAGCCTCAGTAGTTGTGGCTCACGGGCTTAGTTGCTCCGCGGCATGTGGGATCTTCCCGGACCAGGGCTGGATCCCGTGTCCCCTGATTTGCCAGGTGGATTCTTAACCACTGTGCCGCCAGGGAAGTCCCGCCTCATACATTCTTGTGATGCTTGGCTTCTGGAGTCCTGAAAGGACTGAATCTTCAGGTTGAACTTCAAACTGGGGTTTAACCTCTTCTGAGCTGAAGTATTAACAAGATCAAAGATCTCAGCACCTTGATGACAGACCAAAGGTGGACTAAATTGAATGAAACTGTTGCACTGTCTCAGCTTCTTTAGATTCTTAAAGGAATCTGAGTGATCAGGCCAAGGCTGTCACAGTAATAAAAAAGAAAATGTTGGCACTTTCTGGACCAAAAAAAAAAAAAAAAAAAAAATCAAACATGTTGTATTTTCTTGTTCCCTGTATTTTCATAGGCAATGTCTTGATGACAATAAATTATGCAGCAGGATAGGAGCAGGAAAATGTAACACGATATTGAAAAAAAAAGAACAGGAAATAGAAGCAGAACCACATATAACTGAGATAATGGATAGAAAACTAGGACTATAAACTAACTTTTATAAGTATGTTAAAGAATTTACAAGAAGAGATGGTATAATGGGAGAACAATGGTGAATTAAATAAGAGCCTCGTAACTCTAAGAAAATGCTGAGGAACAGAAATTTTAGTCTTGAAAATCCTGGTATCTGAAAAAATGCACTGAACAGAATGCTCTTACATTTTAATTTTCTTTCTTCAAGTTAATATTAAAAGGCCATTGAAACTTAATTGAAAATTTAGTATGTGTCCACTATGTCAAATCTACATGCAAAATTAAAGCATCATATTTTTTATTTTTATGTATGTATGCATTTATTTTTGTTAAACATCATATAATATTAATATTATATTAGTGTACAACATAGTTGTTCAATATTTTTATAGATTATAATTTATATGTATTTCTATGTGCTGTATAATATATCCTTGTTGCTTATTTATTTTATATGGGGTAGTTTATATCTCTTAATCCCATACCCCTATCCTGTCCAAACCCCCTGCCCTCTCACCACTGGTAACCAGTAGTTTGTTCTCTATAAATGAGAGTCTGTTTCTGTGTTGTTATATACATTTGTTTGTTTTATTTTTTTAGATTCTACATTTAAGTGATAACATAGAGTATTTTATCTTTCTCTGATTTATTTCACTAAGTATAATACACTTTAGGTCCATCTGTTATTTCAAATGGCACTATTTCATTCTTTTTTATGCCTAATATTCCAGTGTATATATACATCACATCTTCTTTATCCACTCCTCTGTTGATGGACACTTGGATTGCTTTCATATCTTGGAAACTGTAAATAATGCTGCTGTGAACTTTGGGGTGCATGCATCTCTTCAAACGAAAATTTTTGTTTTCTTCTGAACAATATATCTTAATTTTAATTTAAGTGAATTATCTTATAAATTTAATTAAATTTAAATTATTAATTTTTTAAAACTCTCATGAAGTAAAGAAAATGTGTGGACAACCCAGATGTTTGTTAGAAAATGTATTAAGAAATAGTCATTTATTTTAGCATCCTATCATGAGAGATTGTACCATTCAGAACCATCTTCCTGCTAAAGACAATGAGAGAAACTGGATAAAACATTTTTTTATAACCCCATAACTGATGGCAGCTTGGACAGAATCTGAAGGAAGGAGTCCCAGGGATGTGAGCCCAGCACAGAGAACTGCATCTCATCTGGGACTTCGCGGATTCCCGGCCAGGGGGTGGAGTCTAGGAGTCTGAGCTGTGCTGTGAATCATCTGGCTGCTCTAGCGGGGAGGCTTTGGAATCCAGGGCCTGCTGCACGGCGGGGGTTGGGAGTACATAGCCAGGGCTGGTGGAAACTTTATTTGTGGTTCTAATCTGAAGGAAGTCACCCTGGAAATAAAGGTGTATAATGATTCAGTTATGTTTCAGAATGCAGAAATCTACTGTACAACATAGCACTTATAGTTCACAATACTGTATCTTGCACTTAAAAATGCATTAAGAGGGTAGATCTCATGTTAAATGTTCTAACTCTCTGTTATTCCACCAGAAAAGGGACACAGGGAAATTTGGGGGGAGAGATCATGATGATGGTTTCACGAGTGTTTGCATATGTCCAAACACATCGGTTGTATACATTAAATATGTGCAGTTTTTTGTAGATCAATTATACCTCAATAAAGCTTTTTTTCTTTTTTTTTTAAGAAGTTAAGAGCAACCCAGTGACTGTAATTCAAATTCAAATCATCTCGAATTCTTAGATATGGTTGATGTTACCCTTGATTGCTATTTCCCCAGTGGAAATAAATTTTTAAAAATTGCTGGAGGAAACTGATATCATTGCAGAAAACACATAATCTCAAAAAATTAATATTGCAAATAATGAAATGTGACATATAAGAAGACGATAACTGGGCATAATAGAAAAAAACAAAGATAATACAAATGTAACTGATAGGGAAAAAATAATAGACCATCAAAGACTATTGGAGTTATAAGCGCAGATTTTGAAATACATGATATGACTTTGAGAAAGCAAATCGATGCAGAAGATCTCACAAATGAAATTGACTCAACCAACAGCAATGAGACAACTTGCAAAGAACTTGGAACTAAAACAATTTTTATCTTCAGTTCATATTATGGAGCAAAATTAAGTTTAGGTAATTTAAATATGTAAATATTGTATAAAATTGGACAATTATGAATCCAGTAGAATATAATACAATTGTAATTTAATAGGGTAATACTTTACTTTTTGAACATATGAACTAAATCAGGAAACAAATTGGCTCTTTAAAGGAAGTCCTTAAAATAAGAAGTTATGCCCTGCTCATTTCCCTTGATTCATTGTGGCATAAAATCTTAGCAATATGTTTGACAGTATAATCAGAGTTTATCTCATTCACATCTGTTGATGACAATTCAGCCTGATGGATCTGTGTTTATCCATTTAACAAGTATTTATATTGTGCACGTTTTGTGCCAAGCACTGTGACATCTGCTCGGAGATCTCAACATACAAAGCAGGTAAATCTTTTCCTTTGCAGGTTCTATAATCTCATGGGGGAAAATATATATTGAAGAAGTAATTAGAGGAAATTGCTGGGTACTTTAAAAGCACTCTTATACAAGTTAGGGCATAATCATGATCAAGTGGTTGAATGCATTCAAAAAAGTTGATATTTTTTCCCCCTCTGAATACCTTGAAGTAAACAGAGCAATTGACTGAATGAGATGGAAGAAAAAATAAGTTCTTTTTTTTCTTCCACATGACGCTCATCTCTCGCTTATCTATCGTAATGGAGAGAAGCAGTAGTGTGGAACATCCAGGATGCCTGATAATCATAAAGTCATGATGCTTGCAAACAATTTAGATGCTATATATTTGAGTAGCTTCACCTTCCTGATAATATTTTGCTTCAGTGCACGTTAAGATGAGTTTGTATTCTCTGTGTTCACACTATCTAGGTGATAAGGGAACATGTCCGGGAAGGTGCGGTACAGTTAGCAGTAACCTGTCACATAGGTAATACACAGAGCAGACAACCTGTGTCCTTAACACAAAATTGGTACAACATCTGCATGAATCTGCTGATGTGATTGCAGGCTTAGCAAGAATGGTATTTTTTTACTATCAGGTATATTTATCTTCCCTTAACCATATTTAAGAGAACCTAAAGCAACTTACATCTGAAAGCATATTGCAAAAATGTATATTTCTTGCTCAAACAGAAACAAACTAAGGAATGATACCGGCCACTAGACATGAAGAGCTGACTAAATTAGGTCATTGATTTTTCTCTGAGTTTTCTGATACCTTAAGAAAAAAAGAAAGCAATTTTAGCTAAATTTGGTTAATAAAATGTACTGCTTTTATTTCTGCAATTAAAAATAATGACTGTTCACTTTCAAAATTTTTTAAATCCTAAACTCTTGAAGAAAAGATTACAAAAATTAACAGTAAGTTCACCAACAAAGACTAGGGCTGTTAGCGTTGTATGTATTTCATTGAAGTCTCAAACAACTACTTTCTTTTGTAACAATTAGGTCTTACTGAGCATTGTGTTTTCCAAGCTATTTTCTTATATATCCTACCCTTTGAATGTATGGTTTAAATGTTATCATATTATTTACCACAACTGTTAAACATTTTATCTAATTAAGGTCTTATCACTGAATATTAAGGTTGTTAGCAAATTTCTCAAGGACAAGGAAATATTGTGTAGTAGTTACGAGTTTGAACTTTAAAAGCATAATGCCTTGGTTTAAATTCTATTTCTGTATCTTGCTGTTATTCAATAATAATTTATTTCCCAAGTTCGGTTTTTCTAGGTAAATTATTACAAAGTTAATAACATTATTTATTTATTATCCCGGGATTATTTGATTATTTGTATTTAGTTAAATACTGGTGTGAAAGGTAAAATTTAAAAAGTAATTAAAATGGAGAGGCTGATTCAGTATGGCCCATGAGGAAGCTGAGTGGACTCAAAACTATTGTTCAGGTTTTGATTAAAAGACAACATTATTTGAATTATAATTTTAAAAGATCACCCTGGAAGAGATAGTAGGGAAGTAAAGGCAAAAGCAGGGAAACCATTAGGAAACTATTATATGGAGACACAGTGGACACTTGCTACAGAGTGTAGACATGCTGAATGGTGGTTAGGATGGAAATATGTTTTTGTAAATAGAACTGACAGAATTTGCCTAGAAGTTGCATGTGGTGCTGCAAAGGGAAAGAGAAAGAGGAAGTTGAACAAAATTCTGATGTTTTTGGCATGAGCAACTGGAGAAGATATTGTTTGCATTTACCACACTGGAAAAAAGAAAGAGGAAAATGCAAGTTTGGCAGAGATGGGGTCTCAGGATTTCGGTTCTGGACAGGTAAGTTCAGGAAGCTTCTCATCTAAGTGGAGATGTGCTGGAGGCTGCTGGACTGTTCACTTTGGGAAGATGTCTGAGCAGGAGATATAAATATGACAGTCTTTACAATAGATGGGTTTTAAGTCTGAAGACAACATGGGTGCGAGCAGGGATAGAAAAGAGTTGTGAATGTTTAAAGAGTCTAGAGGAGGAAGAAGAGTGTTTTCTAGAACACAAGTATAGGCAGCATTTCAATGAACAGGGGTGAATGAATGAATCAATGGTGGCAATTGTAGCAGATGGGACAAATAAAATCAAGACTGGGAAACGACCATCGGATTGAACAACTTGGAAGTTACTTATGACCATGTTTTTTTTTGTTTTTTTTTTGCATGGTGGAGCCAAAGATCTATTTAAAAAGAATTTAAGAGAGAATGGAGAGAAGAAATGAAGAAAAATTAGAGACAGAAGGCAGAAGGTATAGGCGCAAAGCAGTGGGGTGGTACCTGGGTGATTGATGCTGGGGAAACACAGTAGGGTTTATAAGATGGGAGAAATTATGTCATGTTTCTTGCTGTTGTGCACGATCCTTATGGATCATTCTTACTAGAGAGAAAATCTTAATGATACAGAACAGAGACAGAAAGCTGCCAGAGCCATATTTATGAGCGAGTGTGAGAGCTGGCATCTGGAGCACAGGTGAAAAGTTTTGCCTTTGATCACAATGTAAGCAGTTCATACACTGTAACAGGAAGAGGAGAAGCATGTAGGGGCCCAGGTCATGGTGTGAGGGAGATGTTGAGAAGAGCTTGGAGAAATTCTTTTTGGATTGTCTATACTTTCTGCTGAGAATGAGGCTAGATGAACAACTGTCAGATTCAAAGAAAGCGGAAATGACAAAATAATAATACAGGAGATTGGGAGAGTAAATTGGGAAATGTGGCAGGGTTTCCCAGTCATATTAAGATGATGTTTGAGCCTATTGGTTGGGGATTTGATCCAATTTAATGTGGCTTTCCTCCAGGAGAGGTAGATTCAAGGAGGCTTGGGGCTTTTACGTGAGACAGGAGTAGGAGGGCCAAGGCTAAATGTTAAGTGAGTAATTATAACAACAAACCGTGGCTTCTTAACTGGTTCAGCAAAAGGTGAGGGCATAAGTGAGTCATGATAAGACCAGCGGATTGTCTGTTTGGTTACTTTAATTATGAGTTGGATTCATTGGCCTAGGAACTAGAAGAATACAGCTGGAAATCCAGGACTTTGTGGTCAGAAACTGGGTAGCTTCACAATGATATGATTGAGGGTTTTGCAGTTGACGGTGACAAGGGGACAGGCCTGACACGGAAGTGAGTCACTGTGACAGTTTCACAAGCCAAGAGAACGGGAGGCAGGGAGAGGCAAACCTCACTGGTATTTCAAACTTTAGGTAGTTTAATACAGAGAAATAGAGACGTCCATCCTTACAGGTGGAGTTGGGGAAGCAAGCACTGGGAAATGAAAAAGTCAGGAATCACAGACACTTCTCACCAGTATTCTCAGTCGTCTGCAGGACGAAGCTGAGTGATTTTCAGGGAAATAGCTGGGAGCCGCTGGCAACACCTTCCATCTTCCAAAGGCCAACCATCTGTCTGCTGCAGCCACAGAGGCTCGAATTGCTTCTGCTTCTCTTTCACCTTCAAATTCTCACATGATTCCTTCAGTTTGGCAGAATGCTGTTCTTAAGCTTCCAGCTCCTGCGACAGATGGGAAAGTATAGAGAATAAATCGTGTTAAATTGCCACCAGAAAGTAGGTACAGTTTCCCCCTTTGGCTAGGCTGATATCATATCGTTTTCTTTTAATTTACTTTTTATTTTGTATTGGAGTGTGGTTGATTTACAATGTTGTGTTAGTTTCAGGGCTCCAGCAAAGGGAATCGGTAATCCATATGCATATATACATTCTTTTTCAGATTCTTTTCCCATACAGGTCATTACAGAGTATTGAGTAGAGTTCCCTGTGCTCTACAGTAGGTCCTTGTTGGTTATCTGTTTTATATATAGCAGTGTGTATCTGTTAATCCCAAACTCCTAATTCATCCCTCCCCCCCCTTTGTTAACCATAAGTTTGTTTTCTATGTCTGTGAGTCTGTTTCTGTTTTGTCAATAAGTTCATTTGTATCATATTTGTAGATTCCACATATAAGTGATATCATATGATATTTGTCTTTCTCTGTCTGACTTACTTCATTTAGTAGATGAAGACTGATCTCGTACTCTTGAACCCATATTTACGCTTCAGTAACCCCAGCAGCATCAGCCTGTGTACTAGCCATGGAGTAGAGATACCCTACTTGCATCTCCTTCACTTTAAGGCAGAACTTGGTTGCCCCAGGTGCTGGGAGTCCTATCAGGGGTTGTCTCAGCTGCACAGAGTTGCCTCGAAGAGTATTCTGCCCATCCAAGGGCAGGGCAATCCCACTGGCTTACCACGGAGGTAGAAAATCCAGGTACTTAGGGGCCAACCTGTGACACCTCTGATAAGCCATTCACTTCCCTAGCTCACATTGGGAGCTGCCCTCTGGCCATAGCAACTCAACTTTTCCTGCTGAGCCATCTTAGTTCTGTCCTTCTCTTCCACAGGTATTATCCGAAGAGCACTTTCTGATACATATTACACTCCGTAATACTAAACTGAACCCAAACTGCAGCATCATGCTTCCACAGAGTGTGATGCAACTAGATTTGCTCAAAGGAAGCCCTTCCTATAGAATAAAGACAAGACGAAAATTCCCATTAGTAACTGTATCCACCTGAGTTGCGATTATTCTTTTCTTCAGGCACACTTACTTTTTTTTTTTTTTTTAACATTGTGTAATGTAAGGCTTAGCTGTATAATTGTCCACAAGCAACATCCTTTATATGAACCAGTTATGCTAGGAGAAAAGGAAAAAAAAAAAAGAAATAGGCAATTGTGTACAAATCAGACTAAATATTTATTTTTTATTCTATCACAGCAATGCAACCACAGAGGGTGTTGTTTGCTACCATCTATTGTGACTCCGTCTTTAATATGCCATCCCACAATTCTTTAATGTCAGCTGATTACAGAAAATGGAATATGCATTTGTATCAGAGACTCTCATGGTCGTGAATCAATTGTCTTATTTTTATGAGACTATATCTATTATCTCTCTATCGATCTTTCTATTATCTATCTGTCTATCTATCTGTCTGTGTGTCTGCCTATCTAATCACCTACCCATCTATTTTTTTCTGCATAATGTATCCCTCATCAGAAGCAATATTTTGTGGAACAAGGTCACTGCAAATAAAGTGGTACATACACAGATAATGGGGCTGGAAGAAACACAGGTAGCAAGAAAGGCAAATCCATATCCAGAGTAAGCGTCTATCACAGTGCAAAAAGTGATGTGATAAAAATGAGATGATAAAAGCTGTTCAACATGATTAACCAGCCTTCCTGTGAAACGATGCATATCCCGTCCTTATTAATGGTCTCAGTGGTGGTAAGTTAGCACTCAGCAGTGTTGAGAAGCATATAAGCATACTCGGAGTCAGTGGAGGGATGGAATCCATATCTTGGGCATAACTTCCTTTCCTACCTGTGTGGTGAATATATTCCCAAGTCCAATGGTCAAACCTAGGGTGATTAATCTCCATGAAAGATTTTTTTCCACTCATTTTTCGCTGTGGGTGTTTTTTTTTTTTTTTTTTTTTTTTTTTTTTTTTTTTTTTTTTCGGTACGCGGACCTCTCACCGTTGCTGCCTCTCCGGTTGCGGAGCACAGGCTCCGGACGCGCAGGCGCAGCGGCCACGGCTCACGGGCCCAGCCGCTCCGCGGCACGTGGGATCTTCCCGGACCGGGGCACGAACCCGTGTCCCCTGCATCGGCAGGCGGACTCTCATCCACTGCGCCACCAGGGAAGCCCCGCTGTGGGTGTTTTTAATGAGAACTCACAGGGAATACAAATAGCCTTACCCTCTTTCCATATTCTGAAATGTCCATCCCACACTGCTTGTGTTATTTTTACCAATCCATCACACTTTCCCTTCCAAATCCTGGACAATCTTGCAAAATCATTAGATATGATGTTGTTCTATCACTACCCATTAATCCTTCCAGGAAAATTGGAACACTAGAAGCAATTCTTGGACTTCACTCCTGTTGGAGTTATTTACCCTTCCCGATTGCTTGGACCGCACCAGTAGTACCCTCGTTGCTGCTCTACTCTTAAACCAGGCCCAATGTCTGTCTTCTTCAGTCAGCTGCTCTTAAGGCATTCCCCATGAGGACGCTGGGGTGAACTGAGGAAGAGGTAGCAATGAACCTGAAGTAGGTACAAAGTGATTCAGATCCAGGGAGCATAATATTTTCTTGTGTTTTTAGGACAAGGTTGAGATTGATTTCTTCTAAAACATGTCTACCTACTGATAGGACACTGCCCGAAGTGCCCACCTTTATGGCTTGGTAGATCCCATAATGCTGACTTCATAATAAATAACTATCAGCTCAGGTCATACGGTTACTTGGGGTTCCACCAACAGGCTTTCAATATCTACCAGGGCCCAAAATAAAATCTGGATATATTTTCCAAAATATGAATAGTTAGTTACAGGAAAGAGCATATATTTGATAAATGTATATATATATATATATATATCATTTTTGATAAAATGTATATTTATCAATCAATAAATATAAATGTGTTATATAACATATTTTCTATATTGCATATGTGTATATATGAACATATATTGCATGATGTGTGTGTCCACATATGAATGAGTCTGTTTTGTGATTCTTCCGAGAGTTACTAGAGGCTCCATGGGACCCAGATACAAAATGAACAAACCAGGCATGCTCCAGGTCACAATACTCTGCACAGCTGGTTCGGGTTCTGCTTCTTGAAACTGGATGCTTTACAGTCTACACGTTAAATTTGTTATCTTAGCCATGTCGGTTTCCTTTTGCTGTTCTAGCAAATTATCATGAATTTAGTAGGTTAGAACAGCACAAATGAATTTTCTTTTTAGCTCTTGAGTTCAGAAGTCTAAATCGAGGTGCTAGCAAAGCTGTACTCCTTCCGGAGTCTTTCGGTTCCCTGGCCTTTTCCAGCTTCCAGGGCTGTCTGCATTCCCTGACTTAGCCCCTTCCCCTCAGCTTACAGCCCCTCCTCTACTTTCAAAGCACATTTTCAACCTCTACTAATGACCCTAGGATTACATTAGTCTCTCCTTCTCCAGAGCCTTAACTTAACTACATCCGCGAAGTCCCTTCTGTCATGGAAGGTAACACAGTCACAGGTTCTCAGGCTTAGAATGTGGACAACTTTATGGCGAGGACATTATTCTATCCGCCACGGTAGTTCACTCTAACTTGATGTATGTTGTTTCCTAAATCCAAAGAGATTTCACTGTCACTGCACCTCCTTTTCCTTTGTGAGAAACTAAAATATATAAACTTGCTTTTTATTTTGAAAGAGTATCTTACTCTGTTACCAACATCAGAACTCCTAAAGTGTTTATCAATGATAAGGTCCCTCAGTCTTCATGGTCAGGTACATTTCTTTCAAAAGCAGCTTTCAAAATTGCATTTCACGATCAACAGTCCCAATCAGCATGATTCAATCAATGGAGTAGCTCAATAAAGCAGATCAGCATAATGTACCACAAGGTGGTGATACAATCAAAGTTGCTTGGACTAGATTATAACAGAGGACTCGGGTTGTCAAAGCACTGAGATAAGACACTGCTGGGTATCACTGCAAGTGCTGGTGAAAGAGAACTGCTTCAGTACAACTTGCTAATTAGTGAAGGGAAAAAACAAAGCTAACTCAGTGAGTAAAATGTACCGGAATTCATTGCAATCCACTAACGCATACCCTTTCCTATTACCAAAGTCCCAATATTTACCAATAAGCACCCTCACTTTCATACAAAAGCCATGAAGAGATTATGAAGTCAGTGTGTATGATAATTTTACATTCTGAAAATCAAACTATAGATCTGGATCACATCAACCCTTTGACTAAAAAAGGTAGCAAAAGGTCTCATAGCAATAATGGAACTCCTCTAGTTTTCTATCCATGTCTTGACCTGAGAACTGAGAAGCATGAGCTTGCTGTTGTCTTTGTGTAAATGAAGAGTGTTAGCCCACCCCCAAGTTCCTGTATTCATTTCCACAATAATATTGTATGACAGCAGGTACTGCTTTCCCGAATCCTTGCCTTTAATCGACACTTTATTCCAGGCAATCATTTAATGAATTATTTTTCCATAACATGTCACAGATGATCAGTATACATTCCTGAACTGATGATGAGATCATTATTCCCTTCAAATATAAAGAGGTCAGATATCCTTCTCAGATTACATTGTAAAATCTTTTGGCAAGGACCACTTCAAGTACAAATAACAGTCAAGAGTCTAGCAAAAAAAAATCAGTCAGTCTAGATATTTCAGGCTGGAAGGGATTTAATACAGAGAATTGGGGGCATACAAAACTATTGGAAGGGCTACATCCTTCAAGATGATCCTATTTGCAAAGCAGAAATAGAGACACAGACATAGAGAACAAATGTATGGATAACAAGGGGGAAAGTAGGGTGGGAGGAATTGGGAGATTGGGATTGACACATATACACTATTGATCCTATGTATAAAATAGACAACTAATGAGAACCTACTCTACGGCACAGGGAACTCTACTTAATGCACTGTGGTGACCTGAATGGGAAGGAAGGCCAAAAGGGAGGGGATGTATATGTATGTATATATATGTATAGTATATATATGTATATGTATGGCTTATTCATTTTGCTGTACAGTAGAAACTAGCACAACACTGTAAAATAGTTATACTCCAATAAAAATTAATTTTAAAAAAAAGAAGAAGAAGCCTGAAAGTGCTCGAATCACAGGGAAATTTCATCAACAACCTCCACTGCTGTGGGCCTGAAGCCAATGACTCACAGGAGGTCTCACAGAAGCAGATTTCTTTCTGCCATTTTCTAAAAGCCAAGGATCTAGTCATTGTTGCCGGTCGAGCAGTGATGGTTCCTGCTTCTTTCCCCTTCCAATCTTGCATTTCCTCGGCAGATGTGCAATTATCAGACTTACCAGAATAAGAGACTAGGAGGACATATTAACTCCCGACAGATAAGCACAGATGTTGAAACCCTCCCAGTTATGTGAGGAATAATGCTGGAAAGGGGTAACAGTGGGTAAGAGATAGACCTTTAAGGAGTAAAGGAGAGAGCTTTAATCGGGTAAACTGGATTTAGTTTTTAGTTTTTAAAAATTACTTCTTAAAGCTGATGCCACCATCTCACTCCATGTGACATGTTATTTGTTATTTTTCTTTTATTATGCTCTATCACTGACGCATTTGCTGACTTTCTGAAAATCAGTGAGAAGTTCTCACTTGTCTTGTTCCAAAAGAGCTTCAATTACATTTGAATTAATTATACCTTGAATGTTCAAACCCCAGACATTTTAAAGAAACTTCTGCTAAAATTATACCTACTTAGAGAATTTTTAAACGTAAAACTGACAGCCCTTTTACTTTATTTTCTAGTCTTGTTATTCTGTTTTTCTACCTTTTTTAAACAATTAGGCATTTCCTAATTTTTAAGAAAAATTATGAATTTTTGTAATTCATATAATGAATTAGTAATGTGATTTTTAGTACATTTCTATATTTGTTAACAAGGATGTTACATAATATACCCTAATTTTTGGAGAGCCGTATTGTACAGTTATTATTACTGTGGGCTTTGAGGTGAAAATACCTAGAAATGAATGTCAGCTCCCGCTGGCACTTCTCATGTGCTCTCTTGGTTTACCGGTTGTGTGTTCTCAGTTTTCTCACATATAAACTGAGAATCCTATCAGTACTTCTAGAATTGACCGATGATAAAATAGTTCATAGTACCAAGTACATAGGAAGATCAAAGTTGTCAGTTGTTATAATAACTGTTCATAGCAGCAAACTCAGTTGTCTTTGCTCTTACCTGCAGAGACAGGGTTTTAAGATTTGCCTTTAATCCTTTATGAAAAGAAAATAGTTGTTTTTACCTCTTCTTTTTTTCTGTACCTCAAGGGCTGATAGCTTTTTCTTTTTTGTTGTTTGTTTGTTTGCTTGTTTCCTTTCAGGGCTACTCGTTGAGTTGAGTGGCTTCTGAGATAGGGAAATCACACACTTTACCCTACTGCCACCCATGTCCAGCCATGGCCTTTGGCCTCCAGAAGAGAATAAGTGAATCACAAAGCATATAATGCTGGCAAGACCAGGAATCTCCTAGGAGGCTAATCAGTGATCTTGAGACTATATAGCTCTTTTGTTTGTTTTGTTTTTTTGTTTTTTGTGGTACGCGGGCCTCTCACTGTTGTGGCCTCTCCCTTTGCGGAGCACAGGCTCCGGACGCGCAGGCGCAGCGGCCACGGCTCACGGGCTTAGCCGCTCCGCGGCACGTGGGATCTTCCCGGACCGGGGCACGAACCCGCGTCCCCTGCATCGGCAGGCGGATTCTCAACCACTGCGCCACCAGGGAAGCCCGAGACTATATAGCTCTTAAAAATCCTTTTCAGAAAACTATAGAAGATGGGAGAACAAAGCACAAAAATGGCTGGGTTTGACCTTAAGTGTGTATACACTACATCTCGGCCTTCCACCTATGAACTATAAAAAAGATGTGAACATACTAATACTTATATTTGCCTATGCCTATGTTGTGAACATACTAATACTTATATTTGCCTATACCTATGTCTTCTTCTTTACTAATTTTTAGTAACATTATATCCACAATTGTTAGGACTTTATTTGTATTCTAATATTAACCAGTGCGAGCATATTTCCTTCCATACATTCAGTAACTCATAGAGTAATTAAACTAATTCAGAAAAGGTACCAGTTGAGGGGTCCTCGTTTTACTCATTTGGGGGCATATAAAAAGTTATTCTAGGGCTTCCCTGGTGGCGCAGTGGTTGAGAGTCCTCCTGCCGATGCGGGGGACGTGGGTTCGTGCCCCGGTCCGGGAGGATCCCACGTGCCGCGGGGCGGCTGGGCCCGTGAGCCGTGGCCGCTGAGCCTGCGTGTCCGGAGCCTGTGCTCCGCAATGGGAGAGGCCACAACAGAGAGAGGCCCGCGTACCGCAAAAAGAAAAAAAGAAAAAAAAAAAAAGTGTCAGTTTGAAAATACTCCAATTATAGGTTTCTGTGCAAGACATCCCCTTGCTCAAAATGAAGACAAATGACTGCCCAGTAGATTTTCCATTACTCATAACAAGTGGCCTCAAGGGTGTGGGGAGATAGGTATTCATGTTGAGCTCACAAGAGTGCAAATAGTTGTACTCATTTTAGACAGCAGTATGGCAGGATTCGTTAAAATAAAAATGACAGATGGGTTCTGTGAACCCATTTCTATTTCTCGGATATTTATAGGCATCATACAGGTAACTTACTTTAAAATACCTCAACATAAACAGCGTGATACACATGTGTAAAGAAGCATTCACAACTATGCTCAGGGAAGTACATAGAAGGATGTTTACTGTGCTTCTGTTTGTAATAGAAAAAAAGTTAAAACTACCTAAATGTCCATTAAAGGGGTTTTAACTATACTATGTCTAAATTATGGAATATCGTGAACATTTTAATAAAATGAGATAGAGCTAGATTATTTGCATGAGAATAATTCTATGACATATTGTTAAGAGAAATAAAAATTGTAAAACAGGTACTGTGTGAGATCTGCTTTAAGCCACAAAAGTATAACCTTGTTTACATGGGAATATGTACATATAAATGGATAGAAGAAGGTTTGAAAATGGTGCCTTCCCTTTCTTCCCTTTTCTGGCTTTTTTGGCTTTAATTATACAGCCAAGCCTAATCCTATACTAGTAGTATAGGATATACTTCGTAACCAACAAGGAGGAGAAGTGGAAAAAGAGAAATCTAAGTTGTTTTAAAGAGTGGAATTTGTCAAAATACATGAAATAACATCACCAGAGATCTTGGAGATCTGTATATTTCACATATGTTCACGTAGCATAAATTAAAATAAACAGAAATGCAGAAAGGGGTATAGAAGAAGAAATAATGGTACGTAGAAAACATAAAATAAGATGGTAAGAATAAATTCAAATTCTTGATGAATATAACTAAGTTAAATTTTGTTATTAAAAGACAAATGCTCATAGTTGATATTTTAAAAATCGTGTGGTTCTATGGCATTTACAAGACACACTTAAAACAGAATGACATAGAACAGTTGGGAATAAAGAGAAGGGAAAACCACACTTACCATAAGACCCAACAATTCCATTCAAGAGAAATGAAAACGTATGTGCACAAAAAGACAACACAAACACGAATGAGTTTATTACCTTTATTCATAATAGACAAAAACTGGAAACAAGCCATTAAGCTGAGCAAAAAAGCCAGAAACAAAAGAATACATACTGGATCATTCCATTTGTATGAAACTCCAGAAAAGACAAATTTAATCTATGTGCTAGAAAGTAGGTCAATGATCACCTGGACAGGGATGAGGCGGGTGTGGTTACAGCCACAGGCAATTTGGGTGAGTGATGAAAATGTTCTCTATTTTGATTGTCCTGCTGGTTACTTAAACATGTTGATTTTTCAAGACTCATTGAGAGATACACAAAATGAATGTATCTGATTGTATGTAAATTTCAATTTGGTAAATAAAGAGATGGAAAATGGAAAAAACATATAGGAGAACAGAAAAGAAGTAGCTAATTTAGTTTTGGAGGTTCAGAGAAGGCTTTTCTCTGAGGAGACATCAGAGCATTTTTATTTTTTTTTTTTTTTTTTTTTTTTTTTTTTTTGAGTGAGATCTGAAGGAACAGCAAGGCTGAACCAGTCAAAGAGGAGGAAGAAAGAAGCGTGTTCCAGAAAGAGGAAGCTGTAAGCTCAGATTCATGGGACAGATGGGGAACATTGAGGCTCATGTGAGGAACTGGGAGGAAGTCGGCAGGACCGGAGAGAACAGGTGTGACAGAAGAAGAATCAAGTGAGGGAACCTGTCCTATGCTTTGCATAGGTGACGCTGTCTTTATTTTGCCCTTGAACATGAATGACATTTTGTTCAGGTATAGAATTCTTGGCTCACGTTCTTTTTTTCCCTTAATATTCTGCAGATTTGGTCATTACCATTTCGTGCTACGTGTTACTGAGATGTCCAAGGTTGCCTGGCGTTTGTCCCACTGCAGGTAAACAAACTTTTCTCTTTTATTGAATATAATGCATGTGTTGATCTTGTTTCATTAATATTAGTTTTCCCTGATAATCAATGAGTCCGAAAAACCCATGATTCATGTTATCACTGATGAGCCCTTTACTGCAATTTGTCTCCTTTTGGAAATCTTACCATCCATACAGTGGAACTCCTACGTTCTCCATGTTTCATCTTTTCTAATAATTTTACAGCCTGCATTTGCATTTCTAATGAGTTTTGAGGGGAGGTTTGTTATGCTTGTTCTTCTCCCTTAAGTTGATTTTTGGTCCAATTTTATTCCTTTATTATTGTCTTAAATTCAGCGATTGTTTACCAGTATGTGGTCTTTCCCTTTTCATTGCTACCAGGGCTTATTCAGTAAGCACGATGTCCTCTGAAATGTTGTAATGGAATTAATGTAAATTTCTATTTATATTATATATCACTCAGGGTTCTTCAGAGAAACGGAAACAGTAGGAATAACTAATTAAAGAAATAAAGAAAAAAGGAGAGAGAGAGAGACAGAGAGGAATATTAAGAAATTGGTTCACACAACTGCGGGAACGAGCAAATATGAAACCTATGTGACGGGATGGTACCTGGATACTCAGAGAGGATTTCTATGTCACAGTCTCATCCCTGTTTTTTCCCCCTCTCTATTTTTGAGGGAAATCTTGTTACTTAAGATCAGCTGATTGTAAATGTGAATCACATCTACAAAGTACCTTCATAGCAGCATCTAGACAAGTGTTTGACCAAATACCTGGGACCATAGCCTAGCCAACATGACACACAAAGTACACTAGTTACTGTTACATTCATATAAAATATCACAGTTGCCGATGATAGTAATACTCCTCTGATCTCTTGTACTATTCTACTTTTTATAAAACCATGTACTTCCCTTTGGATGAAATGTACCATCCTTTCATTTACCCACATTTTTGCTCGTGTTTTGTTTTGTTTTTTAATCAATACAGAATTTGTGTGAATGCTTGTCCAGGTTTGGGAGTTGAAATAAATTCTGTCAAATTGGGCCACATTGGGTAATCTATTTCGGATTTCCATTTTACAGTCCCTTATAAGTAGTAAAAATAATAATCTTTTTAGTAAAAGAAATATGTTTGTAATAACCTCTTCTTAGTCTCTGTCAGGTTGAAAACTCATTTCCAGCTAAAAGTGATAACTTGAGTTAACAAATGTTTGGATCCTCATTCAAAACTGTCCTATGAAATTGAAGCCCCAAAGTCAGCATCATAAACAATCAGAATGATTGATGTAATAAGCTAGACAAAAAGCAATTTTGAAATTTTGTTAAAAGAGTTAAAAATAAACTATCATTGATACCTTTCATAAAAGTAAAGGGAGCGGTCAGTGGTTATTAATAAAACAAAGAGTGCCATCTACTGACTACACAATTCTATTACGAAAGTTGCCTTAAGCATCCATGTGATACCACACCATTTTCCAGTGTGACAGTGCTATTCATTTGATACTCTGAATTTTCCAAGAATTTTTGTTCATTTACAATGATCACATTTAAATCTCTAGTTCTGCTAACTGAAGTGGAATTTACATGTGCTTAAATCAAATGACTGCCATTTTACAAAATCACTGTCATCAAGAAGCAATTTGTTTTAAGTGCCCCTTTGTGCTAGGAACTACGTGATGTAAAAGAAATACGTCTATATTCTCCTCACACAAGACATGGCAACGACTGTCGAGACTGCAGGAATGTAAGAACAATTAGACGCCATCCCCCCAAGTAAACGGTGCTGAAATGATTAAAGGAACGCAAACACCGATGTAACTTCCTGCTAAAGGAGACACTGAAACATATTTCGTAACAGGTATAGTAAGGAGGAGTTAACACCCATCACCTTTTAATTCAGATACGATTTTATAGAGGAAGTAACATTTAGAGTTTTGCGGACAACCCGAATAACGCAGTAATTGGAGAAGAGTTGATGGCTGCGCTTAACTAGGATTCGGTATTTTTAAAGTGCAGAGGCAAAGCTTCCTCATGTGTCCCACTAGTGACACTGTGAAGTTTCTAGGAGGTAGAGCAGGGAAGGGAGGGCTGTGCTCCCAGAGCAGCCTTGTAACGTGTAAAGGAATCAATGGCTCCAGAGCCAGGGCCTTGGGGCCAAGGAGGTACATCGGCGGGAGACACCATTCAGGCCCACTGCTGGCCTCAGGGTCCCAGGCAGAACTGGATGAACGCATTACCCTGCCCCTTACACCCCTTATAGGTTAATAGATCAGATGCCACATCAAGAAACAAGACTGAAGCTCCTATCAAAGTACAAAACACTAATCTCTTCTGGTGATAACTTTTACGTCCTGGATTCCCTCCTTGATTAAGACTCTCTTGACAACAGAGGAATCGTGAGTCTATTACAAAAATAGAATTAGCAGTACATTCCAACTTTATTCCTTTGTTCACTCGTTTCATAGAGTACTTCAAAGCAGAATGGGTTCACATAACCCATCCGTCTATGTAATACTGTCTTTTGTTTGAGTTAGGATATTTTTTGTTAAAAATCAATAAACGGAACAACAGCACATGCATCCAGTCCTAGGACCCATCAAGAAGGGTGTATAGTGCATAGGGTGTAAACTCTGGGATGTAAGCCTTAAACTCAAGGCCAGCAAAATCTAGTAAAATCTAACAGCCTCCAGAGGGTATGCTTGGATGAAGAAGATAAAATTGTAGGAGTTTACAAGAGCAAAATAGATTAAATTCACAGCTACAGGCTGTCTGTCTCTGTTGAAAAGGTTCCCAAGATAAACTTGCACTTCATATGCATTTTGTGATGGGAGGGAGAAAACTGGTGAGAAACTGACTAGAAATCATGGGAATTTGGGATCTTAGAAAGCAAAAGCTCCTCTCTCCATGAATCGGGCTCTAAAGCGCTGCTTACCTGCCCTATGAGGCAGCAATGCCACGTGGGCAATCAAACATAAGATTGCTAGAAAGATTGTAGGCTGACAGTATCTATCTTAATTCAGGTAAGGGTTCAGGTTAGTTGCAACAGTGGCCCTAATCAATTTTATAGGTAAAATTTAGAACTAATTTTATTCCTTTAAAAATTGCAATGATACTCTAATTCCCTAACTCCTTGTGGTCAGCTAAATAATGGCCCCCAAACATATTAGGCTCTAATCTCTGAGACCTGTAAATGTTACCTTGTGTGGAAAAAGTGGTTTCAAGATGTGATTAATTTAAGGACCTTGAAAGGGTGAGATTATCCTGAATTATCTGGGTAGGTCCTAAAGGCAATCACAAGTGTCATTATAAGAGGGAGGCAGTTGACATACACAAAGGAGAAGGTCATGTGAAGACAGAGAAGAGAGAGATGTGAAGATGCTGGCCTGAAAGATCTGAAGATGCTGACCTTGAAGGTTTGGAGGTGCTGACCTTGAACCCTGGAGTTATTTGGGCAAAAGCCAAGCAATGGCCGAGACACCAGTAGCTGGGAGAGGCAAACACCTTGACTTGAGCCCAGCAATATAGATTCAGACACGTGGCCTGGAGGACAGTGAGAGTATACACTTCTGTTACTTTAAGCCGCCAATTTTTTGTTGTAATTTGTTATAATTACAAATTACATAATTTGTTGTAATTTGTTATAGCAGCCATGGGAAACCAATATACTCCAGGTCGCTTTCTCTTTCTATAATCCAGGGTTCTCTTTCATAATATGGGATATCATTTAAATACCTTTGGCATTAATAGTACCATGCTAAATCTTTTACACAGTGTCTCCAATCCTTGTATCTCTTTTCTCCCAAAATCATACTACTCTTTTCCCTGATCACTCTCCTTCATCCATACTGGATGCCTTAACATGCAGAAGTATTTCAGATTTGTGCAATGGTTGTTTCCTCTGACTGGAATGCTTTTACTCAGACATGATAATGATGAACTCTCTCACTTTCTTCAAATCTCAGCTCAAATATGCCTTCTCACTGGGTCTACTTTCGAACTCCTCTGTTCAACATTGCAGCCTCCTTCCCTACCCAGTAATTATATCCATTTTCTTTTATTATTTTAATGTCATTTCAATCTCTAAAGTGTTAAGCGATTTACTTAATTGCTATGTTTAGTTTATATCTTCTTTCTGTTTCCTCTAGAATGTAAGCTTCATAAGGTATAAGATTTTTCTCTCTTTGGTTCACTAATGTATTCCCAATGCATGGAAAAATATAGCATACATAATAGGCACCCAGTAATGTTTTTCTTGAATGAATAATTGAGGAAAAACATTTAAAAGAATATCACAACAAGTTAAAGACGTTGAGATCCTAAGTCATAGGAAAATGAATTGTAACTTTCAGTTCAAGGTGACACGTCAAAACTTCTTGTGCTTTTATTATTTTAATATCTGTTCTATGCTAGCTAAAGGCTCAAACTTCATTTATAAGACCACAGAATTTGCAATAATTTATAGATGTGCTGCTATATTCTTCTGTTTTTCAGGCAGGATAATAGCTTTCTATTTACATAAGTTCTCAATGAGTCTCCACAAAAATCTGTCCCCTAGGGTAGGGGCAGAATTGCCAGGGACTGAGTTTCTGCCTCAGAAACTTAGAACTACTGCAGAGCCTGTCAGGTAATTCCCTAAATAGGCAGAAACTCACACTGAATGGATGTAAAGAAATAAAAAAAAAAATGTTTGAACATTTTCCAAATAAACTGAATAACACATGGAGAGAGGCAAATTTCTTTTGCAGACTACTTATTTAAGATCTTCCCTTATCTATGTTTTTAACATCTTTATTGGAGTATAATTGCTTTACCATGGTGTGTTAGTTTCTGCTTTATAACAAAGTGAATCAGCTATACATATATGGAGGAATTTCCTATTTCCTTAGGCAGAGAGGCTGAATAGTGAAAGAGTAAACCCCTTTACATTTTTAAAAATTTATTTTTTGAAGTATAGTTGGTTTCCAATATTGTGTTAATTTCTGCTGTATAGCAAAGTGATTCAGTTATACATATATATGCATTTTTTCATATTCTTTTCCATTATGGTTTATCACAGGATACTGAATAGAGTTCCCTGTGCTATACAGTAGGACCTTGTTGTTTATCCATCCTGTATATAATAGTTTGCATCTGCTAATCCCAAACTCCCATTCCATCCCTCCCCCAACCCTCTCCCCCCTTGTCAATCACAAGTCTGTTTTCTGTGTCTGTGAGTCTGCTTTTGTTTTGTAAATAAGTTGATTTGTATTATTTTTTAGATTCCACATATAAGTGATATCATATGATATTTGTCTGAAAGAGTAAATCACTTTAGATAAAAAACAATTTGCACTATGTTACAAAATGTGCCGCTTTACAAAAGCAGTTCAGAGTGAGCCTGGGAAGGCCCATGCTCTAAAGTGAAGTAAAACACTAGCAATCTTCAGAAAAGCAAGAATCAGCGCAGATGCTGAGGCTACAGAACTTCAGTGATTGTCAAGTGGTAGACAAGCGACCCAGGGAACATGCTAGTGAAAGAGAACGTCCCAACCCTTCTCTGATTGCCTTTTCCACTGTTATTGAAAACGAATCTTTACATCTGATCCCAAGGTGCTTTGATTTTGTAATCTGTGACACATTTTTCCCTCGTGTGCTTTAGATATGCATTTCAACAATAAGCAGGAATAAAGGGAATTTGTGTTCTACTTTTTTTTGAAAGCAGATGTATTTTTTCAAATTAGAATTAACATTGTTAACAGGTTTCGAATATTCTTTTAAGAAGACGTGAGAAATTTATCACACAATTCTATTTCCAGAAGGTGTGTTTTAACTTACATATGTAGAATTTAATGATTAAAAAAGGTACTCACGGGGAATGTTACGGATCACAGAATCCCAGAAGTAATAAACCACAGAACACTGGTAGTAAAAGAGGGGGAAAAAAAGACTCAAAATGTGAAAGGACTTTAGTTCCAACTAATTTAAGAAATTTAAATAACCAACCAGAACTAAAATAAACTTGGAGACAAGTCCACAATAAATGATATGATATCTAACTAATTATATAACACTAAAGATTAAAGAAACGGCAAGGTGGCACGTGGCATGATCATGGCAGAAAGGACTATTTGAAGCAAATTATTTTAAGTATAATTATACAGAATATTAATTCTACAAAGCATAATTACCAGATCATTGGTACAATCTAGAATTTAGGGAGGAAAGAAAAATAATAATTCAGATAAAATGTTAATAAATCTGATGGATTTTATGCATTTGTTTTTAAAACTACAGGATGCTAAGAGTTTTACGTACTACCGTATGCTAAACTGCATTCATTCAGGGGTGCAGTCACGGGGTGAGGCTCCACAAATATAAACATGAGTGAAAACAGTCCCTGTCCTAAGCTGCTCGGGGTTTTTGTAGAAAAAATGTACATGGATTGACTAACATCAGAATAAAATTCAAAGTAAGAAACTCATGTTGACACATTGTTTGGGTCTTAGCTGTTTTATATAGTCGTGATAGATTTTGCTAATTCTCAGAAGTTTTTGTTATTTTTAAACGCCCTTTATGTTAAAAAATAATCCTGTCCCACAAGGTTGAGTGTTCTGCAAAAAGGCGTCGTTCCAGGCATAGGAATCAACCTATGGAAAGAAAAGCACAGGTGGAAATAGGGTTCAGAAGAAATTATTTCAGTAATCCAGGAAGGCAGTGAAGAGAACACGAAGTTGTACGTGGAAGCAAAGAATCCAATAGAAGTATTAAAGAAAGGATCACCAACCCTATCATATAATTAAGTAGGTCTGAGCAGGGTCCATTTTGGTTCCAAGTAACACGTGTGATGCAGGATTAGTATGTTTGGAATGCAGAGTGGTAGGTGAATCTTTTTTTTTTCTTTTTCTTAACATATTTATTGAAGTATAATTGCTTTACAATGGTGTGTTAGTTTCTGCTGTATAACAAAGTGAATCAGTTATACGTATACATATGTTCCCATATCTCTTACCTCTTGCGTCTCCCTCCCTCCCACCCCTCTAGGTGGTCACAAAGCACCGAGCTGATCTCCCTGTGCTATGCGGCTGCTTCCCACTAGCTGTCTATTTCACATTTGGCAGTGTATATATGTCCATGCCACTCTCTCACTTCGTCCCAGCTTACCCTTCCCCCTCCCCATACTGATCTATAGATGACCCTGAGTGTATTAAGTAAATGGATGTTTAAATATATAGATTCTTAAGACATTGTGCTATTTTTGAAGCTTTCCCTCTGTATAACTTCTGCTTATGCATTTGTATAACTTTAATTTACTTAATATATTTGTCCATAAAAAATAAACACTTCAGGTTGCTGTATTGAGCGTGTCACTAAAATGTTGGCTTTGATTATATTTGGCTACAGAGACCTATCTGAAAGTAATGATTGACTTTCTATTTCTAGTCATTCAACATCTAATAAATAATACATATATTATTTATGCATATACTAAACCATATATGAAGATTATTTATCGAGGTAAAATTCACATAACTTAAAATTAACCATTTTAAAGCATATGGCTTGGCTCAGTGGCATTTAGTATATTCGCAATGTTGTGCAACCATAATTTTTTCCAGAACCTTTATATATAAGCATACATATTGCATTCACATATGACTAAAAGCTAATTTAATTCAGAAAGATTTTTAAAATCTTTCAGTTTTTATAACTCCACTCAATTTGTCACATGGGTGTATGTTGATTTAAGTTATCTCTGTTCAATTAATGGATGAATGCCTTGTTTCCTTAATCAGATTGGAAACACCTCACGGCAAAATAAAAACCGGTTTTCGGGGCTTCCCTGGTGGCGCAGTGGTTGAGAGTCCGCCTGCCGATGCGGGTGACACGGGTTCGTGCCCCGGTCCGGGAAGATCCCACATGCCGCGGAGCAGCTGGGCCCGTGAGCCGTGGCCGCTGAGCCTGCGCGTCCGGAGCCTGTGCCCCAAAACGGGAGAGGCCACAACAGTGTGAGACCCGCGTACCGCAAAAAATAAAAACAAACAGGTTCTTGTATTCACATAAAGCAAAGTTTTTCATAAGGGTTGGTGATCCCTTAGAATGTTTCTAGATGTTCCCAGGGGTCAACATCTGACCTTTAATGGAACATCGCTAAAAGGTGAACTTTTGCAGGATCACTTAATTATTACATTTTAAGTCAAATGCCAACTTGAGCACAGATATTGGGTAGCAGTGTTTTTTTAATAACATCATCTCCCAAAAGATCTGAAAATACATGGATGGGAAATACATTAGATAGTTACTAAATTTAAAAGAGATGTGAAATTTAACTACTTTATTTTGTAATGTTTTTGGAGGCAAAGACATTTCAAAGCCCGTAAGAAATAATTACTATACACTTTACAGATAAACATTATACAGAGGTTAACGTTTTACAACAAAATGACAGAAAGGTTAAGCCCCCAGAGCACTGGAGCCAAACTTGTTGGACTAGAGCCTTAACTTTCTACTTGATAGCTGTGTGGCCTCAGAGAAACTCCTGAACCTTCAAAAAATTCAGTGAAATTGGAAAAATAATAAAATCCACACACCATAGGCTCATTATGAGAATTAATTGAGTGAATCTATTTAAAGTTGAGCAAAGTTACATTTGTAAATCCTAGAAGCTCAGTTTGTTGGAAGTCAGACCTGAATTTTGTTAATCTTGTCACAGCTATGTGGAAATGCATAAAATATTATTTTAAAAATAACAAAGGAGAGTTCAAGGACAGTGCTTTGAAGTCCAAACTAGGTAGGCAGAACAATTATGGTATATTTATAACCCAGCAAAGTGTATAAGAAGTTTAAGATAACTGTTCCAGAATAAAGCAGGGTAATAAAATTAAAACAACTAAAAAATAGGTCTAGATTCAAACCAAGCGCTAGGAAAAAATCACCAGAAATTTAAAGATTCAGATAAATAAGTATAAAAAAATCGATAAATGCCTCTTTTTTCCTACTCTAGTCTTGGAATTTGACATACACTTTATTTTTTAAATAAATTTATTATTATTATTATTTGGCTGTGTTGGGTCTTCATTGCTACGCGTGGGCTTTCTCTAGTTGCAGCGAGCGGGGAGCACGGGCTGTAGGCGCATGGGCTTCAGTAGTTGTGGCACACGGGCTCAGTAGTTGTGGCTCACGGGCTGTAGAGCGCAGGCTCAGTAGTTGTGGTGCACGGGTTTAGTTGCTCTGCGGCACGTGGGATCTTCCCGGACCGGGGCACGAACCTGTTTCCCCTGCATTGGCAGGCAGATCCTTAACCACTGCACCACCAGGGAAGCCCAAATTTGACATACACTTTTTAAAACTAAAAATACTATAATTTTAGAGATCACTTTTAATAGATTTAAATGAATTAGAGACAGTACAATAGTATTTAACAATGCTGCAGAAAATTGCTGCATTAAACTGCATTCGGATTCATTTATTAGGACAAGCCTCTCAGTGTGACTCTAACAAGGGTCTTAGGAAAAGGAAAGGAATAGAGATTGTTCCTTTTTCTCATTTCACTTCAGTTCACCTTCCTTCAGGGGAAGATACTGACGCAGTTTTAAAAAATGAAGGTCCATGTCATATATTACTTTAATGAAATAAACAACATTTAAAAGTGGACAGACTCTCCCATTATCAGAGGCACTGACAGGTATTGAAATATTATAGTAAAGGTCATTCACTTGGAGAAAAGGCATAATGTAAACAGCCCGTGTTTGCCTTCAGCATTTGTTAGATCAAACTGGAATAATGTCTTAGAAAATTTAAAATCTTTTAAGGCATAGAAATGACCACAGAGGAACTATTTTTCTTGCCATGAAAGCTAAGCTGTCTGTTGCCTTGAGGAAAAGAAAATAATGAATTTGGAAAGTGACATTCATATTTTAAATATTGCCAGACTTTGTGATTTGTTTTTCATTTGCTATGTTCTAGTGTAACTTGGAAGAAACTGGAAATGAATACTGATTAGAAATTTAATCAGAGTAATGAAGGCTTTTTTGCTCTTTTTAAACCAATGTTAATACATTTTTTCCCAAAGTCCATGCCTCCTAACAAAACACTAATGAAATTAGGACTGCAATGCAAATTCACAAATGGCTATGGATTTGTAAATGTGCCTAAAATGTGCCAAGAGACTCTAATAAGCCCACATTTCAAAATATATTTAGATTGTAAAATAGTTTGCAACCCTGAAGATTAAATGGTGAGCAAAAGTCAGTGAGTAATTCTAAGACCCAGTGATTGAATTCATAGTTTTCTGTCTCTTCAACCCTCCCACTCTCCCTGACATTTAGCCTAGTGGCAGGCAGACAACAGACTAGTCACAATAGTATGTGTATTGACTATGATGAGAATGTTTCAGATGCTGTAAGAACCATATAAGTCGCACACTGAACCAACCCTTGTGGGTTCAGGGCAGTTCTCCTAGAGACAATTACATTTATGTCAGAGCCGTAACTTCTAACCTTAAATTCTTCCCCAAGGAAACCAGTCATCATTTGACTCTTTCTAATGGATAATCACATTTATTAAAATGAAACTTTGGTGGGCCAGAGTCCCAATAAATGCTGGGCAATGACGACGTTTCTTTTCTTCCAACAAATTTCAACATATTTGATGCTGTTTTAAAAAAAAATCGCTTTTGTCAACTTAACACATCTACATAGTTTTAAAACCATGAATTATCACCAGATGTATAATGAAAACTCTACCCCAGATCCAAATAGCACTCTGCCAAAGCAATCACCTTAAATATTTTAGCCATTTCTTCACTTACCTATAAATTCTCAACATTACTTTTATCCTGCTCTCTCTTGATTATTCAGCTTCAGACACTATTGCTTTTTCTCTACAGCAGTTGAAAATTCAACACTCTTTACAACACTCCCTGGACCACGAACATTCACATGTAAACAAAACACACACAAACACACATATTCACAAAAGCATTTTCTTCCCTTATTTCCTTGGTATGGTTATATCACAATGTTGTCACTATTTATATTACAATGACAGAGGTAAACTCTATACTAAAATTGCATTATTCACTGTATTATCATTTGTTACTCAGGATAATTTATTAAATATTAAGATTTGATTATTTGTTAATGTATCCATTACTATTTCTTCCCAAACCAACAGTTATATAAAATCTCTTTCAATATCATCACCTACTTCTGGAAATCTCTCCAATTTTCATATGTGACTTTCAGAGACCTCTGCCCCCTGGCCTTTTACCTTGGTACCACCTGCTCCACCCTCACCCGAGACATTTCTCCATCTTTCTCAAGTCTTGACTACCTCTTGATGTTATCTCTTGTTTGGAGCTCACTTTCCAGGAACTTTTTGAGAAAGAACGAATAAAACTGACTTATTTTGATAACTTACATGTCCAAAGATGTCTTTATTGTATATTCACATTAGTTAAAAGCTTTTCTGAGTTTATCACTCAGAGTTGCCAAGTGTTTTTCCTCGAGATTCCAAAGGCAGTTCCTGTGTCCTACAATCTAATGTAGTGGCTTCCAAGCCATTCTGATTTCTGACCACTAGTATGTGACTAGCTTTTTCTCTCTGGAAACTCTTCTGAAATAGCATGTTCTCTGGTTGTTTCTTTTCATAGCTTCCTGTCCCTGTTTACAGAGGTAGCATCTTCTCTTGTCTCTGAAGGATATTAATTGTACCATGTTTCAATGATTCTCCTGCTCCCTTCATGACTTGTTCCCTTTAAATTGCTTTGCTTTCGCTTTGTTTGCTTCAGGATCCTCTTTCGTGTTGAACACTCTGTTTTCACAAAATATGAAGATCTCTGGCTCTTATTAGATATTTTAGAACAGAGAAAAGATGAGTAGATGTTCTGTGTTTATGGGCTGGAGACAGAGACCTTGGGCTTGAGAGTAAAATGATCTAGCAAGGACCCACTAATTGCATTGTTAACCCCTGTAGTAAATGATGCCTCATTCACCTGTGCAGGCGTCAAAGGCAGTGGTAGGAAGGGCAGAAGCCCGGCATCCAGAGTCCTGAGACTGGCGTACAGGACAGAGGTCGTAACTCTTGTCATTCTCTGTGTAGACTTTCTTATTCCCTTCCTGTTTTCAGTATAACTTCTAAGCCTCTATTCTCAACTGTGCTCAATATCCTGGAGGCCCTCTGTCAATTGTTGCATAGAATTATCCTTCTGTCTCCCTACTGAAAATACCAGGGGGAGGTAGGGAAGTGGGTTCTAACTGACCCTAAATATCTTTAAGCAGCACATTCTCAGTCCCACTCCTAACTTCTGGAATCCCTGACCTTTCCAGATTTCTACAATATGAATTAACTTGCTTTTTGTCAATCTGATCAGCTTCAGGGACCTAGGTTTTCGCTTTCACTGTTCTGATAAGTATCCATCGAGTGTTCATCTTACCAATTTTTTTTCTTCTTTTTTTAGCATTTCTCCTCCACTGTTGCCTTCTCTCCATTTCTCTTTGCCTCCATAAGATTGGATTCTTCGTCAACTTTTTTACTTTCATTTTTTTCTGGAAATTTAGGAAAAATCATGGAGATAAACACATGTACTCAATTGTTACCTATTTATGGAATCTTTAGGTTGAATACATACATGCTGCATATACACATACCTATATACATACATCTGCTGATGGATTTCCTCATATAAAATATTCCAGTGTTGAGTCAGTCTTAAGTCACTACACCATTACCTATTACAAATCAGCAACAGTATTGTCCTCACACCAACGCAACGTTCATCTCGTGTTTCCCCAGGGTTTGTCTCAAAGTATTTGTTGAATATAGATGCCTGACTGAATGATACACCACAAAGAAGTCTTGAGTCATTGAGTTTTTAAAAATTTTATTAGAGTAGAGTTGATTTACAATGTTGTGTTCGTTTCTGCTGTACAGCAAAGTGAATCAGTTATACATATACATACATCTACTCTTTTTTAGATTCTTTCCTCATATAGGATGTTACAGAGTGTTGAGTCGAGTTCCCTATGCTATACAGTAGGTCCTTATTAGTTACCTATTTTACATATAGTAGTGTGTATATGTCAATCCCAATCTCCCAATTTATCCCTCCTCACTTACCCCCTAGTAACCATAAGTTTGTTTTCTACATCTGTAACTCTATTTCTGTTCTGTAGATAAGTTCATTTGTATCCATTTTATAGATTCCACATATAAGCAATATCATATGATATTTGTCTTTCTCTGTCTGACTTACCTCATTCAGTGTGACAATCTCTAGGTCCATCCATATTGCTGCAGATGGCATTATTTCATTCTTTTTTATGGCTGAGTAATATTCCATTGTATATAGAGTCATTGAATTTTATAGTTTGTGTCATAATTATTATGGTGTGATTTTTTTCCAATAGAACAGGATTGCTATAAACCAATTCAGCAGAGCCCATTATAAGACAGACTTTCTCTTGATATTGCATGTATTTATTTATTTTTTAATCTTTAAAATTAACTAGACTTTATTTATAGCATATAGAATTGTATTAGTTTACAAAAACTGAATATGTTTATATTTATTATAAAAGATCTTCATTTTAGCAAAATATCAGCATTTAACTCTATGTAAACACACTGTTGATTCAGACCTTAAGAGGAAGTTTATAAGGAAATTAAAAATTGAATTATCATATAATCCAGCAACTTCACTACTGGGGATACACCCAAAAGAACTGAAAGGAGGTACTCGAACAGATATTTGTATACTCATGTTTATAGCCACACTGCTCACAATAGCCAAAATGTAGAAACAACCCAACATATATTTATTTTAAAATTTAGTTTTATCTTATTATTGTACATACACCAAACATTGTTTCAGGCACTGTGGCACTGTGCTCTACTTTCAAGCTCAGATGACTAAGGCTTTCTATGAACTGGAAAGTTTCATTGCTTTCAGCAGAGCTGGCACATGGTTTGTTTGAAACCCTGATTATATAGAGAGACTCTGCCGCACTCTCTAGACTTCCTGGAACATTGCTTATCAAGTCCTGTCTGACATTTCACCCTGTATACTGTGCACCTATTGCTGAGAACTGTCCTGGCCAGGCTGCTTATGAGTCCCATGACTTTGCCCAGTTTAAGAATAGATTCAGGCTTGCCATAATCTATCACAGTGACCTCACCTGAGTTGCTTTGCCAAGTCTGGACATTGCTTCATGTCTACCCAGTAATAAGGTAGTGTCTTCCAGATCTTTCCCATGTGAGTTCATATGCCTGCTCAAGACAGAAAGTGCTTCATCTAGAATAATGGTAAGCTTTTCCCTGCTGGTCTTTAGAGTCGACATATCACTTCATTTCTTGCAGACCCAGCTTTGTGTATCTTGCACACATGCCTTAAAAAGCTGTAGTCATCTTTAGTCAGATTTTGTTTACTTAAATCCTTGATTAGATTTCTGTGGATTACAGTGATATACAGAGGGCATAACTTTGTCTTTCTAGCAAAGCAACTACCTTTTTTGCAAGAAATTCTAAACTTTGGTATGAAAACTCAAATTTATATGAGGTATTTCTTTTCCTTTTAACTCTAAATTCTAATTTTTCCTGAAGAAATAGCATCAGCTCTCAATATATTCTGAAAGGCAGTGCAAAGGTAAAGTAAATGGAATTTGGAATCAGCCTGAATATAACAGAATCCTAATTCTTCCTCTTACTGGTGGTGTAACCTTATTCAGGTTATTCTATATTCCATGAGCTTCTGCTTTCTCACCTGGAAAATACAGATAATCATAGTAACTATCCCTTAGGGATTTTCAAAGTATTACATATATTAATATATATAAAGCATGTATAAGATGTCCAACACATAGTACACATTATAGAAGTATTTGTTGTCTTTATTTTTCAGGGTCCCTGCATTTGGAATGAGAGCAATTTTTATTAATATCTAGAAATTTTAATTTAATATCTAAAACATATCATTTACCAATGGAAGGAACCAACCTCTATAAAGTCAAAGTTTATTTAGCTACATCTCTGACTAATGAATTTCTATCCAGCTCTTCAAATATGGCACAGGAATTCCATTTTATCCAACTCCTGCTAAATTATTGTACAGTTTGATTTGTTGGAAAATTCTCTTATGCTGACATAAATGTGTTTCACTGTAATTTCCCCTCAATAATTGCTCTCAATATTTAATTAGAGATAGAAGGAGAAAGTACATACATTACCTCCCATTCATGAGTGTGTCTCAAGCCCAAAAGAGTAGCTGTCTTTTGACACGCTGGATGCACAGTATCCTTAAATTAGCAGGATTCGGTTCCTCTAGTTGGCAACAGAAAAGTTTTCATCAATATAATGATATTTATCCTTTAACCAGCATGCTTCATATATTTTTCTAGACCAACCAGAAAAGTGTTCAGAGTATCATCCAATGCATGTTTCACCGTTTTAATTCACAGGAAGCTGTGGTCAAAAGTCCTGTTGAAACGAAAATATCAGCCTTATTTTCAACCTCCCATAATCTATCAGCCCAATGAGGCCATCGAGGAAGTGATCAACAACAGACATAGCTGTATTTAAAATCAAGTTCTGAATCAGTAAACGTATGGGCCACTTAAAGTAGAGGAATGTCTCAAGCAAAACCATCACACATTGTGATCACACAGGTAAAAATTCTTTTGGCGACCAAGAACGGATTGTGAGGGAAGATGGGAAACAATGGTCCTGTGAGAATTTACCCAAACCAGGTCCTTTATTACCTCAAAGAGCCCATCTCATTTTATGTCTGATTAGGTCAATGTAAATTATGTTGCTATGAATTAACTGCAAAGAAAATCATTACTAAAGGAGACTAAAGACTTTCCTATTAGCAGAACAGAACGCTTTAATTGAAGGGTATCTTAATACCACGCTTCTGAGAGCAAAGCTAATTTCCTTTGATTTACCCAGTGACTCCTGCACCACTGATAATATTGTGGGTTTGTTGTTTTATATTGTTGTTGCTCGAGACTCTTTTCTTAGATAAAGATGATTTAAAGGGCCCCAAAAGGCTTACAATGGAAAGTCAAGTCACATTTCATTTTGTTTTATAATTAGGCATTCAAAAATCATACAGTTCTAATTAAAATTGAGAAAATAAATGCAAAAATTGTCAAACTCATCATTGCAACTATCGTTTACTTATTTCATTGTCTAAATTAGTTCCATTAAAACTTGGTCATCTCAGGGGATTATAAATAAACACTAAGTTATACGTTTATGTTTTACAAGGTCATAGCTCTGGCTCCATCTCAAAACATTTGGACATCATCCGTTTACCAATTTGCAAACTGCTGTATGGTAATTCAGCAGGCATTTGAGGTTTTTTTATTTAAGAGTTTTTAACTTTAAAGCTCTAACCACGGCTAATTTGAATGCATCTAACTGTGAAAACAACGTTATGACGTTGTTCTTTCGTAATGACCCAATCCAGGGGATTTTGTTTTCTGAACTACTGCAAGGTTCTTCCAAGGAGATTTAATCTTGTTTGCTGTGTTTCAGCAAATGCCTCAATATAACACCAAGCACTCTACCTCAATTCATACTGAACACCTCTACTCCTTGCTTAGGTAAGCTATAGCAAATACCATTTTCGGTTTCTAGTTTCACCGTTATTTCCCTCATATTTCATTCATCTTGCCTTAGTGTAAGTTGTTCCTTAGGACTGAGTTACAAGACCAAAAGAGGAAAAGAACATTGCTAGTTTGGGAACTACATAGTTATAGAAAAGAGATACTATGTTTGTTAAATCATTGTTTAGACAGAGCATGTTTATACACTATTATAAAAATGTAGACATTATAAGCATAATAAAAAAGTCAAATAAAAAACATTAAAAGGTTTCATGGAAGTAGCACAAAATAAGGTTGGGGCTAAAGGGCTCTATTAAAGAAATTCATTTCTTAGGCTATATTTTTCATTGGTATTTTGTAGCGATTACCTATCTTTTCCATCTTATTTTACACTGTTTGCCTTCTTGCGTGTTGATGAGTATGTTTTGATATGTTATGTGACCATGTTACTGTTAATCCTCCTGAAATTATCGCTGAAATATCTATGAGTATTTTTACACAAAACTAAAACATTATACTTACTTTTTCTCTAGGAAGTATTCTTGGACTCCTAATACCCTATCTTAAGCAATTTTTTCTGTATAATAGTTGCCATTGGTTTCTGTCCTGAAATGTTTATGGATATTATATGGTCAGAATCATTTTCTGGGTTCGCTATGAGCATTGATCATTTGATCAAGTTAGTATTTTCAAAATGGTATTGACATTGTTAGATCTTTAATGTTCTTTTGAAAAGACAACAACTGAAATTTGTGGCACAGAACCTAAACGTATTTTTTAAAGATTGAAATTGTTTGTAAAAGTAACATCTATATCAATGTTAATAAACTATAGAGTAAATTAATTTCTCATGAGTATGCTTGGGTGGATCTCTGAGTTGTTTGGGAAGACTTAAATTCTTGGTAAAAAGATGTACATTTATATACATACACATATATTTAAATTTTTGTTTCCAGTACTTTTTAGAACTTACCTGATAGCTAATATCAAACGTAAAACATAGAGAAGTACCATTCTCACAGTTCCAGAAGCACTGAGTTAACCAGTTTCACTTTTCATTTTTCACTCAACTGGTTTATAAGCAGTAAACTTAATACATCAGCAAGCGTGGGATACAAGAAAGAACATGCTCTTGGACATGTTGTAAAAATATATTATTTTAAAAGGTTTATTATATTTAAAATATTATTTTCAGGTAATAGTTTCTATGGTATTAATTGAAACTTTCTAGGCAAATTCTCATATTACTTTCCTCATAAAAACCTCTCTGCCTTCAAGCAGATTCAAATGAAACCTCATAAGGATGGTCTGAAGGATAAAGTGTCCCAATTTTTTCTTGCTAGAGAATCTAGTCCACGTCCTGTGACACAGTGAGAATGGAGCTCACAGGAAGGTTAACAAGAAGGTGGTGGATCCAGGTGAGGTCCAGGCAGTGATCAAAGTGGTCTCTGTGCAAAGGGAACCTTGTTCCTTCCTCCAGGAATTTTATTGCTGGACACCCAGGTGGTGTTAAGTTTACCTATTTGACACACAATCTTGCATGATTATTAATTTTCATTCAACTCTTCAAAAACAGTGTAGCAACATTGTATTTTGAAGTTTGGAGAGAGTTGATTTACAGTTGGACTGGGAATGTTCTCTCTTTGTCTCTGGGGCACCTAGATGCCTGCTTTTAAAATCTTGGACAAAATAAGGGTGGTGGAATGTATGTGCTGTTTTGAGTTTGTAATCTACCATAGCGACCACCGGGCTTAGTTTCTTTACTAACAGTTTGCAAATGTCCCGAGCAGTTTGAAGAGCCCAGCTTGATTACTGAAAGGGCTACTGAGAGCTTTTTCCAGGGAGCACTCCCAAAGCCAAGACGCCCTGCACGGAGGTTCAAGCCAAAGACAGGCGCAAACCATGGGGAGCTGACACGGAGAATGTCTCTCAGACCCTCCTCGGCGTGTCTGCAACCTCTTTCTCTCCTCACAACACGTCCTCTGCTAACATGTGCATGCCGTGTAGAGATTCTGGTGAGTCTCCCTTATGAGAAGATGCTCTGTGATATTTGGATTTTGGTGTAGCTTTTAGTGTTGGTCTGAGACCTAGCGTTTAGGTCCCATTTAAAGTCTTTTTTTTTTTTTTTTTAAACATCTTTATTGGTGTATAATTGCCTTACAATGGTGTGTTAGTTTCTGCTTTACAACAAAGTGAATCAGTTATACATATACATATGTTCCCATATCTCTTCCCTCTTGAGTCTCCCTCCCTCCCACCCTCCCTATCCCACCCCTCTAGATGGTCACAAAGCACCGAGCTGATCTCCCTGTGCTATGTGGCTGCTTCCCACTAACTATCTATTTTACACTTGGTAGTGTATATATGTCCCTGCCACTCTCTCACTTCGTCACAGCTTACCCTTCCCCCTCCCCATATCCTCAAGTCCATTCTCTAGTAGGTCTGTGTCTTTATTCCCATCCTACCCCTGGTCTCTTCATGACATTTTATTTTTTTTTGGATTCCATATATATATATCTATGTGTGTTAGCATACGGTATATGTTTTTCTCTTTCTGACTTACTTCACTCTGTATGACAGACTCCAGGTCCATCCACCTCACTACAAATAACTCAGTTTCATTTCTTTTTATGGCTGAGTAATATTCCATTGTATATATGTGCCACATCTTCTTTATCCATTCACCTGTTGATGGACACTTAGGTTGCTTCCATGTCTTGGCTATTGTAAATAGAGCTGCAATGAACATTTTGATATATGACTCTTTTTGAATTATGGTTTTCTCAAGGTATATGCCAGTAGTGGGATTTCTGGGTTGTACGGTAGTTCTATTTTTAGTTTTTGAAGGAACCTCCATACTGTTCTCCATAGTGGCTGTATCAATTTACATTCCCACCAGCAGTGCAAGAGGGTTCCCTTTTCTCCACACCCTCTCCAGCATTTAATGTTTCTAGATTTTTTGATGATGGCCATTCTGACTGATGTGAGATGATATCTCATTGTAGTTTTGATTTGCATTTCTCTAATGATTAATGATGTTGAGCATCCTTTCATGTGTTTGTTGTCAATCTGTATATCTTCTTTGCAGAAATGTCTATTTAGGTCTTCTGCCCACCATTTAAAGTCTTGAATCATGAATGCCTTTCAAACAGTGTACCTTACCTGGTATGAAAACAGCTTTTCCCAACTTTGACACATTTTTTTTCTTTCAACAACCTTCACACAGAAGTTCTCAGTTTGACCCAGGTAAGTATTACGCAGAGGCTAACGCACTTCATGGCTGAGCTGGCCTTGGCGTGTCCTAGCCATCATGCTGTGTCCCCAGCCAGTCAGGCCCAGGTGGGAAACAGCACACGTGGATTAGATCCAAGTTCATGATTCAGTATAAGATATGTAACCTCAGTCTAGTCTTGAGAAAAACATCAGACAAATCCTAATTGAGGAACATTCTACAAAATATTACTGGACCAGTACTCTTCAAACTGGCGAGGTCTCACAAAACAGGAAAATTCTGAGAAATTATCACAAACAAGAAGAGGCTAAGAATACAAGACTGCTAAATACAATATGGTATCCTGGATGGATGAGCCAATATTGATACAGTATTACTAATTAAAATCCATATTTTAGTCAGATTTCCTTAATTTCTATCAAATGTCATTTATGACATTTGATAGAAATTAAGGAAATCTGACTAAAATATGGATTTTAATTAATAATACTGTATCAGTATTGGCTCATTGACTGAGATGAATGTACCATACTAATGTAAGATGTTAATGGAAAAACTGGGTGTGGAGTTTTCAGAACACTCTGTAATATCTTTACAATTTTTTATGTAAATTTAAAACTATTCTAAGATAAAAATTTATACCCCAACATTCATTACAGCTCTATTTACAACAGACAGAACATAGAAACAACCTAAATGTCCAATGACAGATGAATGGATAAAGATGATGTGGCACATATATACAATGGAATATTACTCAGTCATAAAAAGGAACAAAATTAGGTCATTTGTAGAGATGTGGATGGACCTAGAGTCTGTCATACAGAGTGAAGTAAGCCAGAAAGAGAAAAACAAATATTGTGTATTAATGCATATATGTGGAATCTAGAATAATGGTACAGAGGAACCTATTTGCAGGGCAGGAATAGAGACATAGATATAGAGAATGGACATGTGTACATGTGGGGGGAAGGGGAGAGTGGGATGAATTGGGAGATTAGGTTTGACATAAATACACTACTAAGTGTAAAATAGATAGCTAGTGGGAACATGCAGTATAGACAGGGAGCTCAACTAGGTGCTCTGTGACAGCCTAGATGGGTGGGATGGGGAGGGTGGGAGGGAGGTCTAAGAGAGAAGGGATATATGTATATGTATATGTATAGCTGATTCATTTCGTTGTACAGCAGAAACGAACAGAACATTGTAAAGCAAATATATTCCAATAAAAAAATAAATAAATAAAAGGCATTCAAATGTAGTATTTCCTTCCTATACATTGTTTTATGTTTAATGGCACATACAGTAGAGAAAACAAAGCACATTTAACCACACACTAAAGTCTTTCAAAATGACAGATTATATTCAGAATACATTCTAAGCATTTTACACATTCAAGAACAAAGCAACAAGCATGCAATATTTTCAAGAGTGCTTAGACTCAATACTTGTGAATATTTAATTAAACAAGGGCTATTCATATAAAATTTAATCAAAATTATAAATCTGATTTCTAGCATTTGTCAAATGGGATGTTATTCATATGTGTACTTACAATTTATATTTTTCTATGACCTTAAGAGAAATAATTGTCAAAGTAAAAATTCTCAGGGAAGTTCTTCAGTAAGAAAGATTTTTATTAGAGTTTTAATTTATATGTCTTATTAAATAAATCATTGAATATTATTTATTAAGTATATGCTTATCATGTCAGGTAGAATCCCTCTAAATAACTTAGTGGTATTTTCTAGTACAGTCATGATTCATAATTCTCTTGAACCAAATCTTTGACATTTCAATGTATTTTTTCTTTTACTAGTTTAGATTTAATTTTCACTTTGTTGTACAACAGAAACTAACACAATATTGTAAAGCAATTATACGCCAATAAAGATGTAAAAAAAAAAAAAATGGTCACATAAATTTATACCAGCCAAGAAATGTATGGGTTACTCCAATTTTTGTATGACCATCAGTATTTCATATCATTCATTAATATTCACTAGTCTGGTGAAGAGATGATTTAATTTGCAATTCTGGATCAACACTGAAGTTAACATTTTGGATAAACATATGGGAAAATGCACATAACCTCTATCTCATACCATATACAAAAATCAATCCCAGAGGAATATAGATCAGAAAGTAGAGGTGTAATAATAAACCTTCTATTAGACAATGTAAGGAAACATTTTCATGGCCTTGGGCTAGGGAAAGCGTTCTTTAAAAGGAAACAATTGAATTAACGAGTAAAGAAATTATTGATTGATTACTAAGTTAAAATTAAGAATGCATGTTTATCAAAAAAATTAAAGACTGAAAATGCAAGCCACAAAATGGAAGGAGATATTTGCAGCAAATTTAGCTGACAGAAGACTTTTATTTGGACTGAATAAAGAACTAGTCTAAAATAATATGGAAAAGGCAGATGCCTTAATAGAAAAGAAAACACATGAAAATCAAATAGAGATTTCTTTAGCAAGCTGTCCAAATGCCTAATAAATATATGAAAATGCTAAACTTCATTAGTCAGTCATCGGGGAAATGCAAATTAATACAATGGTGAGCTACTCCTATAAGTTCACCAGAAAGGGTAAATTAAAAAGAACAATGCAAGATATTCCCGCGATGTGGGACAGTCAGCAACCTTATGCATTGCTACTGAGAGTATATATTTACAAAACCACTTTAGAAGACTATGCAGTTATCCAATTAATTTAAACATACACATCTGTGATCCAGCAATTCACTCTTAGATTTATGCAAAATAGAAGTGTATATGTAAAAAGCAACAAATTATATAGTGTATATGTGTTATATAATGTATACATTCATTTTATATTATTTTTAATAGCCCAAAGTAACAAACAATACAAATGTCCATCAACACTAATGTGAATAAATGAATGGGATTATTAATAAAATACTACAGCCATGCACAAGAAAATAGATTTCAAAAACATAAATTGGAGCAAAAACAGGCACAAAAAATGCATATTTTATTATTTGAATTATATAAATTTCAAAAATAGACATATTATGGTGGGTTAAAAGAGCAATGTTTACTTTGGGGAATAAGTAAAAACTCATAAGTTAACGGGGGCATGAGATTGGATTCTAAGTTTCTGGGAATATTCTATGTCTTGACCTGGTGGTGTTTACATGTTTCTGCTCAGTGTGTAAAAGTTTATTTAACTGTATACTCATGATTCATGCACTTCTTGTTTATGTAAATTATATTTCAACGATATATTTGAAAATTACAAATGCTGTCTAGGTAGATGGTTTTAAGAATATATCTTAAATTTTCCGAGAGCAACCGTATGAAAGTCTAATTTTTTTTTAAAGACAATTTTTTCTAGCCTCTTCAATTGTTTTGTGTCCTGGAACAGGAGAATTATCACAGTTTTACATTTTATAGATAGTGCATTAGAAATTACTATGTGCACTATAAGTGAATGAGAAGTGTACAACATCATTTTATTTGTGAAATACCACCGGGTGGCTAGCCCTATAGGCATCTCACATGACACAATCATATTTTATATTTTGGGAAAGATACAGAAGAGCTCAAATAGATAACAGAAATGGTTTCCCAATGAATACCTGACTGACTGCATCCATTAATCTATCCCAGAATGTGGTTTTGAATATCACATTAAGTTGTAAGTTATTACTCCTATAAAACTAGATATAAGTTGCTAGAACACCAAAACTACTGGTGAGTAACTGATCAGGATGTAATAATTTACTTACGAATTTAAAAAATATTTTCTGTGCTGTCTTGCCTGCTGATGCAGCATCTTCCATCTTAGCAAACTGTTTTGTAAAACATCTTCTAAGGATCTGAAATAAATTCTAAATATCACTGAAAAAATCAGCAAAATAGGAATTGAGCCAGGAAATTGCCCTTCAAAATGAAAGATCAGATTTAACGTCAGGATACTTAAAGTTCTTGTTAAATGTTAAAGCAGTCATTATCATATAACTCTGGATGCAATATGAAATGTAGGTAATAATTACCTGGTCACTGAATAATGCCATAGGCCTTGTATGAGAAGCAGCAGGAAAGCAAGGGGATAGGCCTGAGGTCAGTGTGTCACTTACCAGCTGTGTTGCCTTGAGACCATTTAGCCTATCAAAAAAAAAAAAAAAAAAAAAAAAAGGAATAATATTGAACTCCAAGGTGTTTGATAAACATGCTTTAGGATTGTTGCTTTCTTTCTCTATGGCACTGTCACAAACAGGTAAAAATCTATGTGGCTGGCTTAAAGATCTCTAATAAATGTTTTTGAAAATGTTCCTACATTTTTATTAACTAATAGATAAAAATATGGTTATGTGTTTGATCCTTGAGTTATAATCAGAAATGCTCTTTTTTGTCTCTGGTTACTCCAGTGATATGTATTATTCTGTACAAATAATACATGTTCCACACATTTATTTTATTGTTTTACTTCCCCAATTTTCTTATTATTACTTTGGTTTAAGGGTATGTTGTCCAAATATATCTCCCTGCATAAATGATAATTTTTATGATCTAATTATAGTTCCCAAATATGATAACTGGTTTCAAATTTATTCATCCATAGAGACCTATTTTACTACAAGTACGTTAATCAGTATAATGAATGCAGGTAGCAAAATTGTAAATATGTTAGAGAAAATGCAAGGAAAATGCATAAGTAATTATCATATTATACAGTATTAACTATTTTATCTTTTTTATATATTAACCAAGAATAACAATTAATGGAAAACCTCCTGGAAGGAAATATGAATTTCACTATATTTATTCCTTCAGTAAAACATGTTTAGTGAATACCTATTTTGTGCCAGTAACGGTAATCTATTAAGTAGGAATATAGAAGGAACTAGAAATAAGAATCTCCGTTTTAACAGAACTTAACATTTGTGCCAAGGAGAGAGAGGATAAATGAGTAAGCAAATGAATAGATGATCCATGTTCAGAGAGTGATAAGTGTCATCAAGAAAATGAAACTGATGTAAATGACTGAAGATGGTGATACCAAGCAGGACCCTGTGGGACTTCTGGGCACAAAAGCCTTTCTGTGCACCCCATTTCTTGATTACGGGAAATAGGCTTTTTCAGCCTCCATGACATTCTCTGAATTCCAACAGGCAGGTTCAAACAGAACCTGTTAATTAGGTAAGGGAGGGGGTGTGGGACCAGGGAGAAACAAACAGTCAAAAGAGTTTGTCAAGAGTTTGTCATAGTGCAGCCTTGGGGCAAGGTCCTGATTCCCCCTCAAGGGATATACATAACAATACCTTTGAGCTGTTTTACAGACACTGAAGCCCCCACCAGGTGGAAGAAGTTACCTGTATGCTGACCACAAGCACGGAGACCCCAGACCAGTTGAAACCAGGTTGATGATGCGGACTTTCCTCACCCTCAACCAATCAGAAGAATGTCCATGAGTTGATCGTGCCCTCTTTGAACTATTACTATAAAACTTCTCACTACCCCTTCCAGGCTGGGACACACAGTTTAGAGGGCTTTAACCCGCTGTGTCCACCTTGCTTGGCAAAGCAATAAAGCTATTTTTTTCTACTTCACCCACAACTTTGTCTCCAAGATTTAATTTGGCGTCCGGGTACAGAGGCCAGATTTCGGCTTCGGCGGTAGTCAGAGAATGTGAACTAGGGTGGTCAGGGAGGTCTAGGTCCTGCCCTAATAGTCTGATAGTCCGTTATCCCATGTAAGACAGGATGAACTATTCCAGATCTCAAAGGCTGATGCTGATTTGGGGATTAGAGAGAAGGATGACTTGAATTCAATTGAGTTTACATTCATTTAATTTTCCTATTAAAGTGTCAAAAACTTATGCAAATAAATCCAGCTGCAAGATAAATGATGATATGAGTGTATGTGGCTAACACAGACAGACCTGAAATTCAGTGTGGATGGAGCCCAAGTGTAGATAGATTTTGCCAAATAAGATGTACCTATGCCTGTGGACTCTTCTGCTTTTCATACTGTTTTAGGACAAATTATTTAAAGATTCCCTTTAAGACCAAGAATAAATGTACTGCTGGTCATAATTATAAACATTCAACTTTATTTCTTGTTTCACTGTAGGCTTACTCAAACTTTCTGTGACAATCCTGATTGGGACCAGGTGACTTCTGAGTTGAGGTCTGAATGATAACATAGACAAAGATACGTGAATATCTGGGGCAATAGGGAGAAAGAATCAGGGCATATGTTTGAGTTGAAGTCGTGATGTCTTGACTATTGAAAGGAATGCGTATTCTCCTTCAACTACAATGAAAAGTCAAAGAGAGGACGTCCCTGGTGGCGCAGTGGTTAAAAATCCGCCTGCCAATGCAGGGGACACGGGTTTGAGCCCTAGTCCGGGAAAATCCCACATGCTGTGGAGCAACGAAGCCCATGCACCACAACTACTGAGCCTGCACTCTACAGCCTGTGAGCCTAAACTACTGAGCCCATGTGGCACAACTACTGAAGCCCACTCACCTAGAGCCCATGCTCCGCAACAAGAGAAGCCACCACAATGAGAAGCCCATGCATGGCAACAAAAAGTAGTCCCTGCTCGCTGCAACTAGAGAAAGCCCACTTGCAGCAACAAAGACCCAATGAAGCCAAAAATAAATAAATAAATAAATTTATATATAGAAAAAAAAGTCAACGAGGATGTTTAAGCAGGAGAATTTCATGATCCAGTTTCTATATTTGAATGATCACATTGGCATTAAAAGGGAAATGCAAGAACAGGATATTTGGAAGCATGGAGTCCAGTTAGGAAAGTAGAGACAATCCTTTCTCCAGAAATTACAGAATGGTGCCACTGGAAATGGAGAGAATATGGAGAGGATGTGTCAACATCAGGTTTTATTTTGGAAAGAAAGGTGACAGGACTTCCTAATGGAATAGATGTGCAGATTAAAGAAATGGGAATAATTAAGGATGCTTCTGAGGTTTGGTGATTTAGTAACAGAGTGGAGGATGGTGCCATTTACTAAAATGTAGATGACTTGGGGTACACTGATGGGGAGCAAGTTATGAGCAGCATGCAAGCTACCTTATTAAGCTTATAATGTATGTCTGGAGGGCATATTAAATTTGAGATATCTGTATTCTATTCATTCTCCTTCAATTTAGGAGTTTTCATCACATAGATGATAGTTAATGTTTATGAGGATAGAGGAGATGACCAAAGAATTGGTAAAGGAAATTATTTATAAAACAGAAATAGAGTCACAGTTGTAGAAAACAAACATATGGTTACCAAAAGGGAAAGGTGGGAGAGGGATAAATTGGGAGATTAGGATTGATACATACACACTACTATATATAAAATAGACAATAAAGACCTACTATATATCACAGGGAATTCTACTCAATATCCCATAATGATCTATATGGGAATAGAATCTAAAAAAGAGTGGATATATGTATATGTGTAACTGATTCACTCCGTGGTATACCTGAAACTAACACAACACTGTAAATCAACTATACTCCAATAAAAATTAATTTAAAAAATAAATAAAATAAGATAAAATAAAAATACAGTAGAGAGAGGCCAGAATCAAGCCCTGTGGATTCCTGCATTAAAAGTACAGGAGAGGAAAAATCACCAATAAAGGGGTTATCGATGGCATCTAAGAAAATTATTTCATATCTAGAAGCAAAGCAAAGTTTGTTTCAAGAAGGAATCTGTGTGACCAATCACAAGTTATGAAATTGAAACTGTGATTAAAAATCTTCCAACATCCAGGACCAGATGGCTTCACAGGTGAATTCTATCAAACATTTAAAGGAGAGCTAACACCCACCATTCTCAAACTCTTCCAAAAAATTGCAGAGGAAGGAACACTCCCAAACTCATTCCATGAGGCCACCATCACCCTGATACCAAAACCAGACAAAGATACTACAAAAAAAGAAAATTACAGACCAATATCACTGATGAATATAGATGCAAAAGTCCTCAACAAAATACTAGCAAACAGAATCCAACAACACGTTAAAAGGATCATACACCATGATCGAGTGGAATTTATCCCAGGGGTGCAAGGATTCTTCAATATACACAAATCAATCAACATGATACACTATATTAAGAAATTGAAGGAGAAAAACCATATGATCATCTCAATAAATGCAGAAAATGCTTTTGACAAAATTCAACATCCATTTATGATAAAAACTCTCCAGAAAGTGGGCATAGAGGGAACCTACCTCAACATAATAAAGGCAATATATGACAAAACCACAGCAAACATCATTCTCAATGGTGAAAAACTGAAAGCATTTCCTCTAAGATCAGGAAAAAGACAAGGATGTCCATTCTCACCACTATTATTCAACATAGTTTTGGAAGTCCTAGCCACGGCAATCAGAGAAGAGAAAGAAATAAAAGGAATACAAATTGGAAAAGAAGAAGTAAAACTGTCACTGTTTGCAGATGACATACTATACATACAGAATCCTAAAGATGCCACCAGAAAACTACTAGAGCTAATCAATGACTTTGGTAAAGCTGCAGGATACAAAATTAATGCACAGAAATCTCTTGCATGCCTATACACTGATGATGAAAAATCTGAAAGAGAAATTAAGGAAACACTCCTATTTACCATTGCAACAGAAAGAATAAAATACCTAGGAATATACCTACCTAGGGAGACAAAAGACCTGTATGCAGAAAACTGTAAGACACTGATGAAAGAAATTAAAGATGATACCAACAGATGGAGTGATATACCATGTTCTTGGATTGGAATAATCAATATTGTGAAAATGACTATACCACCCAAAGCAATCTACAGATTCAATGCAATCCCTATCAAATTACCAATGGCATTTTTTAAGGAACTAGAACAAAAAATCTTAAAATTTGTATGGAAACACAAAAGACTCCGAGTAGCCAAAGCAGTCTTGAGGGAAAAAAACGGAGAGGGAGGAGTCAGACTCCCTGACTTCAGACTATACTACAAAGCTACAGTAATCAAGACAATATGGTATTGGCACAAAAACGGATACATAGATCAATGGAACAGGATAGAAAGCCCAGAGATAAACCCACACACCTATGGTCACCTTATCTTTGATAAAGGAGGCAAGAATATACAGTGGAGAAAAGACAGCCTCTTCAATAAGTGGTGCTGGGAAAACTGGACATCTACATGTAAAAGAATGAAATTAGAACACTCCCTAGCACCATAAACAAAAATAAACTTAAAATGGATTAGAGACCTAAATGTAAGACCGGACACTATAAAACTCTGAGAGGAAAACATAGGAAGAACACTCTTTGACAGAAATCACAGCAAGATCTTTTTTGATCCACCTCCTAGAGTGATGGAAATTAAAACAAAAATAAACAAATGGGACCTAATGAAACTTAAAAGCTTTTGCACAGCAAAGGAAACCATAAACAAGACGGAAAGACAACCCTCAGAATGGGAGAAAATATTTGCAAACGAATCAATGGACAAAGGATTAATCTCCAAAATATATAAACAGCTCATGCAGCTCAATATTAGGAAAACAAACAACCCAATACAAAAATGCACAGAAGACCTAAATAGACATTTCTGCAGAGAAGACATACAGATGGCCAAGAAGCACATGAAAAGCTGCTCAACGTCACTAATTATTAGAGAAATGCAAATCAAAACTACAATGTGGTATCACCTCACATCAGTTAGAATAGGCATCATCAGAAAATCTACAAACTACAAATGCTGGAGAGGGTGTGGCCATACAGATGGCCAAGAAGCACATGAAAAGCTGCTCAACATCACTAATTATTAGAGAAATGCAAATCAAAACTACAATGTGGTATCACCTCACATCAATTAGAATAGGCATCATCAGAAAATCTACAAACTACAAATGCTGGAGAGGGTGTGGTGAAAAGGGAACCCTCTTGCACTGTTGCTGGGAATGTAAATTGATACAGCCACTATGGAGAACAGTATGGAGGCTCCTTAAAAAACTAAAAATAGAATTACCATATGACCCAGCAATCCCACTACTGGGCATATACCCAGAGAAAACCATAATTCAAAAAGACACATGCACCCCAATGTTCATTGCAGCACTATTTACAATAGCCAGGTCATGGAAGCAACCTAAATGTCCTTCGACAGATGAATGGATAAAGAAGAAGTGGTACATATATACAATGGAATATTACTCAGCCATAAAAAGGAACTAGATTGGGTCATTTGTTGAGAAATGGATGGATCTAGAGACTTTCATATAGAGTGAAGTAAGTCAGAAAGAGAAAAACAAATATCATATATTAATGCATATATGTGGAACCTAGAAAAATGGTACAGATGAACTGGTTTGCAGGGCAGAAATTGAGACACAGATGTAGAGAACAAATGTATGGACACCAAGGGGGGAAAGCGGCTGGGGGTGGTGGTGTGGTGAATTGGGCGATTGGGATTGACTTGTATACACTGATGTGTATAAAACTGATGACTAATAAAAACCTGCTGTATAAAAATAAAATAAAATAAAATTCAAAAAATTACAAAAAACCAAAAAACAGATTAATAACAATTTATCTTATATTAACTATCTATTCAGTTAAAGTTTTTAAAAACGTATAGGAAAAATACTAAGGGAGGAAAATATCCCAACACTATGTAAAGGGTACAAAACTAAAATTATTTTGTACATAATTTATACAACTTTTGTTATATTTATATTTAAGCATTTAATAATTTTAAGGCTATTGAAGGTGATATATTTTATGACTTTGTTTTTAATTGCCTGTTGCTTATATATAGAAATACAATTGATTTTGTGTATATTGCTCTTATATTCCACAACACTGCTAAACTCATTTTTAAGATCTAGTAGGATTTTTGTACTTTCTATAGGATTTTCTATATAACTGACTATGTTACCTGCCAAAAAAGACAGATTTACTTCTTACTTTCAAATTTAGATGTATTTTATTGAAGTTACATATATACTGTGTTTTGTGGTAAATTATGTTGGTTTTTCAAATGTTAAACTGATTCTGAACTACTGTGATAAACCTCGAAGGATCATATAATATATTAAGCTTTTGATATATTTTTAATATGATTTGCTAAGATTTTGCTTTACAATTACATCTATGAACATTAAAAAAAAAAAGGAAACTGTTTTAAATACTGAGGTCAGAAAATGCCATTTAATGTGACCTCACTTTTACTTAACCAGAGCAATTCCAGGGGAAAGGAGGGGTGGAAATCCAATTGGAGTGAATTGACCAGAGAACAGGTGGTGAGGAATAGAGTCAATATGTATAGAATATACTTCCTAAAATGCTCACTGTGAGGCGACTACCCTGGTGGTCCAATGGTTAAGACTCCAAGCTTCCACTGCAGGGGGCGCAGGACCCTGTATATCATGTGGTGTGGCCAAAATCAATCTATCAATCAATCAAAAAATAAAACGCTCACTGTGAAAGGGAGGAAAAAAATAGGGTGAGAAACATGAGCAAAGGTAGATTCAACGTATTTATAACTGCCTTTTTGTTTCATTTTTTTTTTTTTTTTTTTTTTTTGCAGTACGCGGGCCTCTCACTGTCGTGGCCTCTCCCGTTGCGGAACACAGGCTCCGGACGCGCAGGCTCAGCGGCCACGGCTCACGGGCCCAGCCGCTCCGCGGCACGTGGGATCCTCGCGGACCGGGGCACGAACCCGCGTCCCCCGCATCGGCAGGCGGATTCTCAACCACTGCGCCACCAGGGAAGCCCTGTGAGTTGTTGTTGGTGGTGGGGTTTTTTTGCGATACGCGGGCCCCTCACTGTTGTGGCCTCTCCCGCTGCGGAGCACAGGCTCCGGACGCGCAGGCGCAGCGGCCATGGCACACGGGCCCAGCCGCTCCGCGGCACGTGGGATCTTCCCGGACCGGGGCACGAACCCGTGTCCCCTGAATCGGCAGGCGGACTCCCGACCACTGCGCCACCAGGGAAGCCCTGTGAGTTGTTGTTGTTGTTGGTTTTTTTTGCGATAGGCGGGCCTCTCACTGTCGTGGCCTCTCCCGCTGCGGAGCACAGGCTCCGGACGCGCAGGCTCGGCGGCCACGGCTCACGGGCCCAGCCGCTCCGCGGCCCGTGGGATCTTCCCGGACCGGGGCACGAACCCGCGTCCCCTGCATCTGCAGGAGGACTCCCGACCACTGCGCCACCAGGGAAGCCCTGTTTCATCTTTTTTAAGGAGAGATATTCCTTTTGTTTTCTTGTTAATGTAAATGATTTAGTACAATAGGAGAGATTTAGAATTCTGATTACAGATTATTTCAGGAATGAATTCTCTAAGGGGCCTAGAGGGTATGAGAATTTGAGAAAAATTGGAGAAGTTGTACAAAACTTTGACAGGAACAGGAAATACAATTTTCCTCATTAAGAGGCTTGAAGGCAGGAAATACTAGAGGCTGGTAGTGTCGTATTGCAGATATGAAGCATTTTAGGAGTCTTGCTTACATGAATTTTTAAAAATGAATTATGAGGTAAATCTCAGAGGAGAAGCAGAGAATTGAATTATTCCAAGTTTATAAAAGAGGAAAGAAGGTCTGAACTATTCTCATTAGGCAGGAAAAAAAATTTCCTAGAAAAATGTAGGACTCAAAGTGACATGTTTTATTTATTTATTTGATTATTTTATACCCCAACAGTATTTGAAGTATTTAACAATAAGCATTCAGGATTTCTGGAATTCTTAGAAATCAAATGAATACTTCAGCATATAAAATAATGACTAACCTAAGATTTTGAAGTGAGTTTACTTCTTTTTAAATATAAAGACTTAGACTTTGTCTAACAGCAATATTTAAAATGAGATGTTGAAAATTTCTTCTACAATTGATTACAGACTTGTTTTAATAATTCAGCAGTTTTCTCCCCTTGAAAGGAGCAATGTGATTTTGCCTCTTCCTGGGCTAGCTTCGTGCCTGAGCTTGTTGTTGAAAATATATACGTTGGTCTAATACAAAACTTTCCTCTTTCTTGCTTTTGAATACCTCCTACTCTGTTTTTCTAATACAAATCTGCCTAATCTGTGTTCTAAGCTTTGCACATAATGATGTTAATCACATAATGATTAATCACAGTGAATTGGAAATAAGTTCAATGAACTAGTGGTAAACGATAAATTAAATCATGGAGGAATGCAGTCTCATGTAGTCATTGAAATAAAACAATATTTATGAAGAGCTCCAAAAACCAGAGACTTTTGTTACAATGCTGGATGAAAAAGCATGACACAAATTACATTGGAGTACTGTTTAATATTTCCTATTTTGTTCCAAAAAACTTAAGCTAGCTTACAAAACCTCATATTATTAAACACAGCAAAAATATATTAAACTTGGGAAATGATTACAAAGGAAAAATTATTAGGGAAAATAAAGTGAAACATTAGTCAATTTTACTTCCAAAAATCTGTCAAAAGATGTTATACACATTTGCTGTATTTGGACACATAATTTACCCTCAGCATCCTCAAAAACAGGTATGCCTAATAAAAAACCAAGTTCAGTTACATAATTTAGAGCATCTGCTAGAGAAAGCAAACCAGCTGCTGCAGGGAAAGCCAGCTAAACTTGACACGTCACCTGCTAGACTTTTCCGTGCTGTTTCAGACTCCTTATCACTTGTCGGGCAAATTTAGCTCTCTTCAGTAGGAAGGGAAATGAAGCCGAAGAGAAAAGTGTAACCAGCTTCCTTTAAAATACTATTGTCATAAATATACAACTGAAAAGAGATGAATTATTCTCTGGTTCATCAAGAGACAATCCCAAAGATCTCGACTCATTTATTTGCATTCAAATGAAAATTACCTCTGCTGCTGCTTCTGGTGATGATGGTGATTAACTATTGTCTCCACAATATTGTTTAAACGAAAGAATAAGCCACGGATATGTTGACCTACAATCATACCCTCTCACTAAATGAACTATAGTGACCTTGACATGGGAAGGATGCAGGTACAGCCCACAATTCCATGACCCCAAACCCTTGGGACCAGACATATTTTTTAATCTATTTTTAAAAATTTTGGTGAGTAATACAATATATAAATTACATGCTATGTTACACTTCATAAACAAACCTATTAGTATTTCTGCAGGGAAGCAAGTGGATATTCTCACTTGGTTGAATGAAAAAAGACTACAAATAACATAATAGCATCACAGTTTAAAGCATGATTTGCTACCAAATAAATTTACAAATACTACAAACAAACAGTTTTTGCCATTTTTACTTTTTATTTAGGAATAGTAGGTATGGGGTCTTGACCTGAGCGTTCTGTGTAGGGTTGTTGTGAAAGTTAAGTGTGGGGTTTTAAGTCATTTGATTGACACTTGCTATATGCTCATATACATTACGTATTTTGTCTGAGTTTCTGGCAGGCCCCAGGTCCCATCCAGCTTGCTATTTTTATTGCAGACAGGGAATGTAGAACATATATACATGTACACATGCTGTTTTTCTATCTATGATTCATCTATCAGTTATCTACATACATACATATAATACAAACATTTGATAGAATCTATTCTCTCTCTCTCCCTCTCCGTCTTTCTGCACGTTTTAGATACCTTTAGAAACTCTCCTATTTCAGAAATAACAACGTTGATACTCTATTTGCAACACATTATTAGATTTCTCAACTCCCTATGATAGTATTTATTTCTTACTATTTTAACTTAGTCACAAGATTTCCAACTGATCTGCACTAAAAACATAACTATAAAACTCTGAACAGTCACCATTGTCGACCTCAAATAGTGCTCCTCCATATTTTTATTAAAAATGATTTGACCCGATTAATTATACGCATCAACTGAAGATTCACACACAGTTGAAGATCCTCTGATATGCTGAGTTTTGCTGTGCTCCCCTGTCTGTGGTGAGAAATCTAATTGCATGTGTTTCTGCATTGCTTAAATCATTATTATTCTTTATAAATCCACAACAGTATGTACTAAGGCATATTTGCCAAGGAATAATGAGTCTTCTTGCACTATAATAGAACCCACTCCATTAAGGAAAATGCTCATTGGTAATGTGTTTGTTTGTGCCTTGAGTAAGGACTACATTATGAATCATTATTTCATTTTAGAGCAGATGAGGTATGAAAAATTCCAGGAAAACTTCAAGCCACCATCATTTGGGCTAATCCATGTGATTCTAAAAGAGCATTTTAACAGTCACAGGAACTGAGGAAAATTGGCCAGAAATATCCTTTGGAAGGGGGTGAAGTGAAGTTTGCTGTCATGAAGGACATTGCCTCATACAGGGCAATTATTATGAATGGTACTTGCAAAAATGAGCTCTGGTGCCACTAGCATAGATGGAGCTTTAGACCGACTAGATAATTTGTTTAGTGCACTTACTCTTACATAGTTTTAGAAAACAAACATATCTGAAAAGTCATATGAATACAGTTGTCTCTAAATGTCATTGAAACCATTTTAAAATGATTTTATGAGTAATGCTATTTTTTTTTTCTGTTTTCGAAAACATTGCGATGTTGAGTAAGTTGCGATTTACTCACCTGAGCTTCACCCAACCCTAGGAAGTAGGCACAATGTATATCACTGTATTACTGTGGAGGAAAGAGAATGTGGAAAGATGAAATACCTTGCTTAATATCTCAAGCCAGGGGTAAAATTCTAAAGGTCATGATCATAACTACTAAGCAATAGATATACTTGTTCATCTCGAAAAAAAAAAATCAGATTTAAAAGTATGGAGCAGACCTTAAGCTAGAGACACTTTTTGATATTAAGGCAAAAGTCTGGGATAGTGGAATGGAGATGAAATAAAAGTTTTAATATAGATCAGTAAACCAAGTCATTATCTTTTTTAAATCTTAATATTACACGCATTACCTGATATTTTTTTACTTCTTTTTATGTTTTCTACTCTTTCCAAAACTAATTTGGGCAAAAAAAATAGTGGGAAAAGATGGACAGGAATAAGTAAGCGTTATGCTAAATTATAACACTGCCTGAGTCAGCTTCCACTTGCAGCCAATATGGATGAACAGAGAACAGGTTTAACTAGTGGATAGTGCTAGAAAGTGAATAAGTAGTTATCTGAGGGGAGAAGGGGCACAAGAAGGGAGAAATTAACTTCAAAAGGGTATGAGGAAACTCTTGGAGGTGATTGATGATTTATTCAGACACTTGATTGTGCTGATACTTTCGCAGACGTACAAGGGAAGAACTTAAGACATAAATTTGAGAGTTATCTTCATATAACTGGCATTTGACATACTGAAAGCAGATGGGAGAACCAAGAAGCTGTGAGTTTTGAAATTTTCATCTTCCTGGATATTGAAATCACTAAGAGTTATCAAAGTAGAAATTATGAGAATTAGACATCTAATCAAGAATAGTCATAGAATGAGAAGCCAGCTTGGGTATCTGAAAATGTCCGCAATATGAAGAGATACAGGATGGTTTATTCTGGTGACAGAAGATGCAGACCTGGATGTTTTAAGGAAGAATAGAATAAGGAGGTTCTAGAAGTAGAATTGGAGAGCAAAGCACAGAGATTCAGAAACTAACAATTTAGAATCAATGAAGTGCACAGAAAAGGCACAGGTATATGAGCAGAGAAGTGCAGCGGGTACTGCAGAGTCATTGGATTTTACTGTATTTTTGCAGAAAGTTTTGTATATTAAGATAGTTGAAGATTCTAGTTGAGTAACTTGGCTGTAAATTGTATTCCCTTAGACTCTATGTACCTGAAATTTACTCTCAGATTATGTCTGTTATTATTTTGAGGAAAATAAAATTTTAACCTTATAGTTATGAAAAGTCATTTTTCCAATATAAAACGTTAACACAACCCCGGGCAATAGTTAGTGTGTTAATTACCAATAGCCACAGAGAATTTAGATTCCATTAGACTTAACATCTGCATCAATCAAAGTGTGGTTAGCTAGAAGCAATAAGATCTACTACTATACTGAAAAGTACTGGTTTCTGGTTCACTACTGTATTGTAAAGAGAGTAAGTAGAGAACAAGAGAAGACAGCACATTTTAATCCCACTAATCCAAGTTGACAGTTTTATTGATTAAAGATCAAGCATTACCTATTTAGTCATATTTTCTAAATGACTATGTATTTTAATCATTTCGTCTACAGAGCACAAATGCAAATGAAACCAAAGTATTAGTTGCACTAGAAAAATGAAAGTGAGCTCCACAGATAGCACCGGAAAAAAATGTGAAAATAATTCATTCCAATGACTGATTCCTAATATTTGAAATTTCCACCAGTAACTAGCCCAAAATGCACACATAGAAATATATGTGTTACTTTTATACATAAGTAGCAACACCATAACATTATATAGAAAAAGGATGAATATTTTTCTTATTGCATAAGTGTCACACTATTGAATGAATGCTAGCGTGATAACAGTTTCCACCTCAGGGCTCTTGTAGCTGGGATGTTATTCCCCAGTCGCTGGGCATGATGGGTTTCTTCTTGTCTTTCACCTTAGTTGCATGTCTGTTACCTTAGAACAAATACTACTTATGTGACTTACAGAGATTATTCAAACTATATAATAAATTCCATCATCAAACACCAGGATTCAAAATGCTTCTTAAATTATAAGCATTGAAGGGATTTTCTTTGCCTTCTGTATAATTTTCCTTTCTGTCACAAAGTGCAGCAATACCAATATTTAGAGGCCTCCACTGGATCTTATGGTTAGCTGTAGATGGTCTACCTCCTGGATCATTTTGGCAATATTTTAATTCCATGCAGATTTTCCTCTCCAACCTAGCACCATTTTGAACCTCCTCTGACATTCCTTTAATTGTTTTCTGTCAAAGAATTGGCTGACAAGTTCTGAAATAAATTTTTATTATCCTGAGAAAAAGTTGATTACAAACATAAGCCACTGCCATAAATAAACCAAACATTTTACCAACTCAATTTTCAATAAAATGTCTATTTTCTTATTCTCCTTTTAATTCGTTTCATGATTGCTAATGCTTAATCTAAACAAATCAATTTAGAGAATGCTCTAATAATGTTACCCACTGATCTTAACTCTAAAATGAGCCAGAAATACAAAGTTTCTGGCATGGCAGCATGAGATAGGAAAATACATTAAAATATTCCTTTGATTTAATGAGGATTTTTATGTGGAACTACATGTTGTTGATTGTTGTTTATTAAGTGTAAATGAAGAAATAACGTAAATTTCTTTAAATTCGGGTGAATGAGGTAGAAAAAGGTAAAATTTTATTTGCTTTGCTTCTGAGAATGCTTTACATGTGAATTTAGTGTATTTAGATAATTTCTAAGTTAAAGAGCCAATGAACGTGCTACTTCCAAGTAAAACTACAAAGATCACTTTGGATGGGTAATTTTAAGTATTCACTTTGCTTCAAAAATTGCGAGTAGTAACTTGAAAATCAGACTAGCAAAACATAGGATGTCACAGGCAGGCGGCATTCCACATTCGGTGTTGTGTAGAAAAAGAAATCCTAGCCTGACAGAAAGGAAATGCTATGAGGTCACTATAAGAAGGAAAGAAAAATAATGATGCATTGTTTAAAAGAATGAAAAAGTTACAAAAGTTCAATGTTTCATATATTTAGAAATCATATTCCAAAACCTATTTTTATTTTGGTATTTTTATTGCAGTCTTCCATTGCAAACAGGTAGATCATTAGAAGAATATAAAGCTAGGTCAGAATGAAAGATGGATTATGTTTATAGATTCAATTTTGAGCTGAGCTACATAGTATCGAAGATGAAAGAATAATGATTACTAATTTTAGCATATCACTTTACAGTTAAGAGATCTTCTTAAGCAGTCTTATTTGACATTCAAAATGACCTTGTCTGATGGTCATTGATTTCATCCTCCTTTTACTAATGAAAAATTAGGAAGAAATATTGAGCAAATCATCTGAAATCATGCAGCCAATGATTACTAGAGTTTGGACTTGATACCAGGTCTCCTGAATTTGGACCCAAGGACTGTTATATATGCAGTGGAGAGAACGACCACTAGAGATATGAAAGTCTAAATAAATACCACTGCAGTTTTCAGTATTATGTATTCAAATTATGAGTGAAGTCTAGATTTTGTTGTTGTTCTTGCTTGGTGTTTTTTGTTTATTTGTTTGTTTCTTGTCTATTCCAGTGACAGAATCTCTTGCAATATATATATGGTTTGGCCACCATGATTCTTGTAGCATTCAGAAGGCAGCCTTAGTGTTACTAATAATTCCACTGTGATTATACAAATAACAATTTCTCTTTGTTTACACTCTGATTTGAAAACAATTAGGAGGCAGTTAAATGATTTTTCAGGTACCTGTAAAATTTAAGGGCCACTCTTTTGGGTTCTGTACCCAATTTTACCATGGGGACGGGAGCTTCCCCCATACCCCCAAGCAATTCTCCAGACACTAGCTGGGCATTCTACAATTCAATTCAGTTCAACTCAGTTCATACACCATTTACCTGATCTACCCAGAGACAGCATCAGATTCCATAAGTGAAGAGTTCAGCCCTACCAGACTGCCCCACCCCACATACCTGAGACACCAGGCACACGCCCAGGTGTCACCTGTGCTTCTGACTGACTGACTGTAGATCAGAGTTTCCCACAACCTCTTCCTTGGGTTCTATTATTTGCTAGAGTGGTTCACAGAACTCAGGAAACACATTTATTCACCAGATTACCAGTTTTTTAATAAAAAGATATAACTCAGGAACTGCCTGAGGGCGAGGCATAGGGAAATGGTGGGAGCTTCCCTTTGCTCTGAGAGCACATTCTCCCCAAACCTTCAAGTGTTCACCAACCCAGAAGCTCTCCCACACCCAGTCCTTTTGGATGTTTGTGGAGGGTTCATGACTTAGGCAAGATTGGATAACTCATTGGCCATTAGTGACTTCGATTTCTAGCCCCTCTCTCTTCTCTAGATGTCCCGGGGTGGGACTGAATGCTCCAACCCTCTAACCACAATGTTGGCTCTCCTGACAACCAGCCCCCATCCTTAGGTGCTTCCAAAAGTCACCCAGTTGTGTTAACGTAAACCCAGTTGTGGCACAAAAGAGCTTGTTATGAATAACAAGACGCCCATTTCACCTTTATGGCTCTGAAGAGTTTTTTAGGAATTGAGGACAAAAGACTAAATATTATCACAAAAATGCTACCATTGCCCTTATTTCTCAAGAAATTCCTCTTGTCCCATTATCTCTACGTGGCATGACAAACATTTGTTTACCAAGCATTTGTTCTTCCCATCTCCCTATAAATGATCTTCCTCCCCTTTGGAATCCCAGACCCCTACCTCTTCTCCTTAGCTCAGGATGGCACACAAGCCTTAACTGCCTGTCTTGGATCCTCTCAATTCTATGTGAGGCTCCATATATACAAAATTTCATTTTTTTCTCCTGTTAATGTCTTATGTCAACTTAATTATTAGACCAGGCGAAAGAACCTACAAGAATAGTGGAAAAATGTTTCCTCTTCAACAGTACTAATATCAATTTTTTTAGTTATGGACATTGTACTATAGTTTTATAAGTGGTTATCACTAGCAGAAGTTTGGCAAATGTTACAATGTAATCGATGTAGTACTTTTGGAACTTGCCACGATTACAGAATTATTTCAAAATACAAAATTGAAAAATATTCTCAAATGTAAAATAATGTTTCTTCTTATGAGGTAGCTTTTTTACATAGTACAAAGCCTGCTAAAATGATGTAATCTGAAATATAACAAATACATCAGCTTAGATAATTATAAAACCCAAACATTATGCAGAAAATAAGATATATTTTAAAATTTCTTAAGTCTTCTTTTATCCATGGATGAATAAAATATTTATTCAAAAGTTAAGTCTGAAATAGAATCATTTATTCAGTCTTTCTTCAATGAACATTAGTTGAAAGCTCACTAAGTGCTTAGAGTTTATTGGATAACCATTGCTTGGATTGCTTTTTTGAATGATGAAATAGCTATATAAGAAAACTATAGGGCTTCCCTGGTGGCGCAGTGGTTGAGGGTCCGCATGCCGATGCAGGAGACACGGGTTCGTGCCCTGGTCCGGGAAGATCCCACATGCCGCGGAGCGACTAAGCCCGTGAGCCATGGCCGCTGGGCCTGCGCGTCCGGAGCCTGTGCTCCGCAACGGGAGAGGCCACAACAGTGAGAGGCCCGCGTACCACAAAAAAAAAAAAAAAAAAGAAAACTATGGCAGGGAAATTAGCAAAATGGGGTACTGGGAGGAGTAGCCCTAAAATTTCACTGTAAGTAACTATCATAGAGGCCAAATGAAACCTGAACTACTATATGTCAACAAGATCATAAAGAAGGATCAGACTCTGCTCACTCATGAAGTATAGCTTGTAAATTTATGGCCTCATTGTAAATGATATTACATTTTTAATGCTTGAATTTTTCATATTAACTTAATACAAAGTAGCAACATAAATATTTTATAACAAATTGTCTTCTTATTCCTTTAATAAGAAGAATCAAATGGCCCCAGCTACTAGTAAAATCTTAATGGAAACTTTATAACTATTTGGGAATGTTATTCTTTTCCCTTTGTTGTCTGTATCAACTATTTACATTTCTAGATTGTTTGATTTTGTAGATATTTCTCCCATCACTTTTGAGATGAAGCTCCTCTATCTCAGAAAAACTTTTCTTGAAATAGATTATCTATTTTAAAAATACAATAATAATAACTGATATATTATAGAAAGTTGTTTTTGTCATTTATTCATACTAGTTTAACAGAAGAGGGCTTCTCCTACATAACAGGATTTGATTCTCAAAAGTAGTATTTTCCAGTAACTATGAATAACATTAAACATGCAAAATAAGTACTATTGAAAACATATGTGATATTTAGGGGAAATGAAACATTTTTGCAAGTGTAATTATAAAGAGTGCTTTGTTCCTTTTATGTTTTAGTTTTCCTCCACTTGTTTTGCCTTGAGTTGGGAAAAAATGCTTTTGATCATATTCTTTTTGTAATGTTTTGGAAGCCTTTGGAGAGAGAGGAGTGTTGCACTTGTGAAATCATTTTTAGGGAAACTAGTATGCGAATCGTAAGAGTGTTGCACCAATTTCCATTTTATTTTCCTGGCCAGTGTTCCTGAATTCAGCACAATGCAATTATAGTAACTGCCAAAATGAACACTAACTCAATAGAAATAAGAAAAGGGGCCCACGGTTCTTGCTTTTGAAAAGTAATTACATAGTGGCATCAAGAAAATAAGAATCATCATGTAAAAAATATTAAAGAGGAATACTGGGAAATTTGATGGCAGCACATGAAGCTATTTTGACTATCTTGTGTAAAACAGGTCAACAGGAACCATTCAACGTAATGTGCCCGAAATATCTAAATATCTCTGAATTGCTTTTTTCCTTTGTATTTCAGCTTTCTTAGAAAGTCAATTTTGGTCTAATATGAAGAGACAGAGGGAACATTTTTTAAAGTGTTTTTTAGTTTAGAAACCCTGCCTTACATTCATCATCTCCATAACGAAACCTAGGATTATGTTTACTGCCCCTGGAAAGTTAGTCTTCTCCAGCTTGTGTAGTTTTGCAGTTTCCAGCGCATAACTAGGTCCTTCTAGCAGTGATTTAAAAAACAAACAAACAAAAATCACTCTAGGGTTCCCAGGGACAGTTTCAACATTCATGGGAAAGGACCAGCTCTTATTCTCGCAACTTATGGGGAGGTCCAGCCCACCATTTTATGATGTGCCCCCTCAGAGGATCAGACAATCTCCCTGCTGTGTCTCTTCCTCTCCCTCAAGAGAAACAGCTCTCAAGAGAACTCTCCACTCATGAAGCAACACCAGTCTGATAATCAGATTTATCATTGTTTACTATTAAAGTAATTTTAAGTGTTTACAAGAATAGCTTACTTCAAAAATTAAAGAAAAATATTCATGTCGCTATTTCCATACTTTCATAAAGCATTCTGAAAAACATAGTAGAAATCACACCTTGTTGGGAATTAGACTGAGGCCCTCATTGGTCATGTTTTTAATTTAAGGTCATGACTGCCTGGCATAGAGGTGGATCAAGACACCATAAGTCCCATTGGCTTTTATTAGCATCATATTCAAATTAGGGCACTGATTCTGTATGGAGACATACAGAATTACTGCAAGAGCATATAAAAATAGTAGATGCTGACTCCTTTCCACAGATCCCAAATGCCTCCTCCTAAAAGCATCGAACCAGACATTAACCACTTTAGAACCACTGCCTGTTAGAGCGTGACTGGTTTTATTTGAGATGACTCAGCTGATGATACCGTCAGAAAGGAATTAGAAAACAACAACAACAAAAAAACCCTATAACTTTCTTTTTGTGTTAATTGTTGACCCATTCTAACTATATAACTTAGAGTGGAGAGAATTCCAACATTCTCCATATTCTTTTTCAGAAATGTTTGATAACACCCACCAGTAATATCATCAAAGAGTTGTATGTTATTCAAGAAAAAAAAATTGTCTGCCTTGTCAATTACTTCTAAGAATTACTCTATGAATTTTTTTCTCTAGAAAAGCATTTATTTCATCTAAAATTTTTAATTTATTGACATAGTTATATATAATAGACTCTAAAAATTTTGTCTGACTTTATTTTCCTCTTTTTGATTTCTAAGTTTATGTGTACCTATAAGTGATCGAATTTGCCAGTAGTTCTTTTGGTTTTTTTTCCCCCAAAAGACTAGCATTGGGTTTGACTGAACAATAGTAAAGTTTTCTATTCTATTTAAAATTATTTTTTTTTGTCTTTTAGGGTTTCCTGTGCCTTGAGTTTATTTTACAGAATAGATTTTCACAAAATAAATCTTGTTTTAGAATTAGCCAAATAGTAATTTTAAGTTTTCTTTTTAAAATTTACGTATTTTCCTGTTATGCTAATCATATCACACATAATATTTATATTGTTAAAAATAATAATTTTAATTTTTTAATTGTTCAATAGTTATTTAGAACAGGGTATTTTATTTTATTTAATGGTGAAATATAATTTTGGCTAACTTTTTGCATTTTGAAAAAGTATAGAGTAAAATTAGTCTTTTTCTTTTAAAATGACTTGACATTTCTTTTAAGATCTAGTACATGGAAACTGTCTATTAATTTTTCTATACATGTTTCAGAAGAAAGCAAATGCTGGCCTTGTGGGTATATGGTTCCATATACATTTATTAGATCAAGATTTTCAATTGTGTCAATCAAATTCTCTTTATCCTCTTCTTTTTTTTGCTGTTGTTTACTCTATCTTTTCTGAAAGAAGTATGTTCAATTTCTTCAATTTTATAGTGATTTTTTCTTGTTATATTGCATATCTAGTTACATGCCTGAAGGTCCATGAATATTATGAATTCTTAGTATATGATCTCAAAACAATTGTCTTCATCTGCTTGGCCTACCATAACACAACACCATGGACTGAGCAGCTTAAACAATAGAAATTTATATCTCACAATTCTGGAGGTTGGCAAGTCCAAGATCCAAGCGCCATCAAGGTAGGGTTCATTCTGAGGCTTCTTCTCTTAGCTTGGAGGCAGCTGCCATCTTGTAATGTGCTAACATGACCCCTCCTTTGTGTATGAATGTAAGGACAGAGGCCAAACTTTCTGGGGTTCTTCTTATAAAGGAACTAATCCCATCCTATGAGAGCCCCACCCACATGACCTCATCTACCCTAATTACCTCCCAATAATCCCATCTCCAAATACCATCACTTCGGGGATGGGGGCTTCTACATCTGAATTTGAGTAAAACACAAGCATTTAGTTCATAACAATAATCTGAAATATGTTTCTCTGTTATAATAAAGTTTTTTTCTCTAATTCTCTTTTATCTGACAACATTAATATATCTGCTTGCTTTTTGTTAGCAATTAGCCTGGAATCTTTAGCAACACTTAATTTTCAACTTTTCTGTATAACTATAACTTAGGTGAATCATTTGCAAAATGCATATGGTTGGATTCCTTTTTAAACCTATTTGCCTTTCACAATGGAAATTTAACATATACAGATTTACTATGTTTACTGATTCTTAGACTTATATCTACTATCTTAATTTATGTTTTATCCATCATATTTGTTTCTTCTTATTTTTTTCTACCTCTTTTTATTTATTCTATTAGCTCCATGTCTAAGATATAAGATAGCAATACGCATTTCCATGTCATTTCATTTCTCTTTGGTTGTGATGCAAAAGTATAGCTAAGGCAGAAGTTTAGTTTTATAATTCTGGGATGGTCACAGTACATTAGGAGCAGAGGTGGGGACTACAGATGTTACAACTGGTATTAAATATTTGATATGTTTTACTCAAAAAGAGTTTAAGCCAATTTGAAAAAAAAAAATGATATGATTGACATGTGTCCGGGGTACAGCACAGAGAAGAACTTGCCAAATGTTTTATAGTTCGCATTCAAGTTTTGCTAAATGTTTGCCATTTTATTGCAGTCTTCCATGACCTCTTTTTTTTTTTTAAGTTGCAAACCAACATACATAGCAAGCACAAATTTTTAGCAGTTTTGTTCACTGATTTTCATCCAGTTCCTGGAAAAGTGCCTGGTAGATAGTAAGAGCTAAAAATAAATGATTTAATAAATAAATTGAAAGTTTAAAAAATACTGAAAAATATTGGAGCTTACATAGTCTCTACATATGAAGGAGGAAAGCACATATCAGCTGTGATATCTCCATATGAACTGCTTAATTTCTTTAAAGTATATTTCATGTGATTAATGCAAATGGAAATATAATTAGTTGGACTCTACTTGTTTCTCTACATTTATCATATAGATTAAGAAAAACAAAATTATCTGAAGAAAATTGATTGTATGTGTCCCCTCTGCTTCTTTTATGATGTTACATAAAGAATTTGCCCTGACACGGAGGAAAGTTAAGAATGCTGAAAAACTAATATCATTTTTGGCAATGATAACATAGTTTTCTACCATGTCCTTAAGTGTCTTGATAAACTATAGTTTCCATAATATTATTAGAGTTAAGTGCCTATTTAAACATACTATAAATTTTTTTCCTGTGTTTCCTATTTTTAGAATTTTAAATAGAACATATAATCCTTAGGTTATTACTGGTCTGATTTAGTTCTATTTACCTTGATTTATATAACAAAACTAAATATGATGTTGAAGGATAGATTTTTTAAAAAGACTCTATTGTGTTTTTCTTCAAAATGTTCTCTCTGTTCTAAGCCTTTCAGCCTAAGGTTAAAGATCCTATTCTCTCTTGGACCAATTTAATCAGGATTTGCCCACACTACCCCAAGGGAACTTTTTATCAAGGCCACCATTGGCTTCCATGTTATTAAATTCAATGATCTGTTTTCATCTTACTGTCAACAGAATTTGATATAGGAAATCAGCCCTACTATTTTTCACTCAACCTAAAAATAACTCATACTTTCTTGAATTAAGTGCTGCTTCCCTGTTTACTTCTTCTGGTCTCTTTACTCCTTCCTCCTCTGCCTGTCTTCCTACTATGGGCAGGGTTCAGGGTTAAGTACTTATCTTTCTTCTCTTTTGAACCTACACACACTCCCAGGCTAATGATAAGGAACTCTTCTAATTTATTTTTATTATTTTTTTAAATTTTTAAAACATTTTTAATAGATCTTTATTGGAGAGTAATTGCTTCACAATACTGTGTTAGCTTCTGTTGTACAACAAAACGAATCAGCCATATCCATACGCAGGTCCCCATATCCCCTTCCTCTGGAGTCTCCCTCCCACCTTCCCCATCTCACCCCTCTAGGTCATCGCAAAGCACAGAGCTGATCTCCCTGTGTTATGCTGCTGCTTCCCACCAGCCAATTAATTTTTATCTCTAGCATGAACTCACCCCTCAATCCAGTCTGACATATTCCATCCAACTATGTACTTAATATCTGATGTTATATATCTAAAAGATATCTCAAATGTAGTGTGTAAAACTAAGTTGATCTCGCTCAAACTTACCCACTTACAGTGGCAACCATTATGATTAATGGCAATATTGTCATTTCATAAGTTCAGGCCAAGAACTTTAGAGTCTTTCTAGACTAGTCTTTTTCTCACAACATCCATTCAATCCATTAGAAACTCCTAAGAGCTCTATCTTCTGAACACATCCAGAATTTAATCACTTTATCCTACCAACCCATCTGCTACCATTATATCCCAAGCCATCGTGCTATCTCATCTGGATTACTAGAATAGTCTCATAATTCACTGATGTGTATTCACCCACGCTCTCTTGTTCTTAAGTTCTACAACTAGACTGATTCTTTCAAAATCCAAATCAAGTTTCCTCTCCTTCAAACACTGTAATATGTCTGTATTTCATAAAAGGTAAGCGAAAACATCCTTCTGATGGTCTACAAAGCCTGATACAAGCTGGTCACCTTGTTACTTCCCTAATTTCATCTCCTCCTTTTCAGCCATTGTTCACTTAACTTGCCACACTTGCCTCTTGGCTGATATTGAAACATGTTATGCATTAGCATTAATTATGAAGCCGAATCTGGTTTCTGTATCTTGACATCAAATTAAATCTTGAAGACAAAATTTGGGGTGAAGTAGAAAAAAATAGCTTTATTGCTTTGCCAGGCAAAGAGGGGCACAGCAGGCTAGCGCCCTCAAAACTGTGTGTCCCACCCTGGAGGGGGTAGTGAGGACTTTTATAGCAATGGTTCAAAGAGGGCGTGGTCAGCTCTTGGGCTTTCTTCTGACTGGTTGTTGGTGAGGTAAATGGGAGTCGCCGTCATCCACCTTCTGTTTCCAATCAGTCTGGGGTCTCCGTGCTTGTGAGCAGCATACAGTTAACTTCTCCCATCTGGTGGGGGTTTCAGTATCTGCACAACAACTCAAAGATATTGTTATGTATATCCCGTGTTGGTGGGGGGAGCAGGACCCTGCCCTAGGGCTGTACTATTGTTCCTTGACTGTCCCTCCCTTGTCTCTGCATCCCCTCCCTTCCCTAATTAGCAAATGTTGAACAAGCCCATGCTCCTTGGAACTCAGAGAAGGTCATGGAGGCTGAAAGAAGCCTATTTCCTGTAATCAAGAAATGGGGGACACAGAAAGCCCCACAGGGTCTTGCTCTGTTTCAGTTACGCTTTTTACCTTGTTGGTTCTTCCCCCAGATATGTTTATGACTCATACTCTCATCCTCTACATCTTTGCTCAGAGATTGCCTCCTCAGTACCATCAAAACAGGTCACTCTTTTCACAAATCACACATCATCCCCTTTTCCAATTCTCCTAATGCCCTTTATGACACTCATTTACTTTCATGTATTTGTTATAAAAATTCTTAAAATGTGGTCTGCAGCATTCAATGAGTCCTCAAGGCCTTTCTAGGTTATCCGGAACACACAGACTATTTTCACAATAATGTGATGGCATTATTTGTTTGTTTCTCCACTGTGTTGCCATTTGCATTGATGACACAAGAGCAATGGTGGGTACAGCTGCTGGCCTTTGGGCACAAATCCAGGGATGGAACTGAACTGCGGTGGTCGACTAGTATACTACAGGCATGAATGGTCACTTTATTCTTCATCGTCATGTACCTACACATTTTTAAAGGCAATCCTATTTAAGAAATCTCTTGATAAATCGATAGCAATTACTCATTTTCATATATCTGGATCTTCAAGTGGACCTCATTTTAATCTTCTGTAGATGAAATGAGAGTGTGTATAAGTACTTCTATTACACAAAGGTCATCTCGAGGAAACACACTTGTGCAATTATCCCAGATGCAAGCCAAGCCAGCTGCTTTTTTTAAAAACCATTTATTTTTACTTGAAAGAACAAGTGACAAACTATGGTTGTTCAGACTTGGGTATTTCCAGATATTTCTTGAAAATGAACCAAGTGAGCCTGTCTCTTGAAGGAAAACCCCTGGCAGAATTCCTTGCCTCTTGTGTGGGTCTCAGCTTACTGATGGTGGTGTTCTCTGCTAGGAATCCCTGAGGGACTCACCTGGTCTGGTGCCAGCAGACGTCCCCTCTCACCACCACCAGGGCCCTTGCTGTGGCTGGACAGACTTCCCAGTTCTTATTAGGATTACAGGACATACCTCAGCAAAACCATCAGGAAACTTTGAATAAGACAATTCATTACTCACAAGTCCTGGAAGGTACCTGGTACACCTGAGACCCACACAGCAAGGGTCGTGGGTAGAGAGAAAGAGAGGGAACGTGGACTTGGACTCTGTCTTTTTTAGGTGGGTTGCCTAGGATTTTGTGAGCTCGCTCTTTACTGGTGCATAAGCATAACGAGTGGAAATTAGGGTAAGCGTAGGGAAAAGCTGTCGGTTATCTAGGTCACTCGGGGCTTGCTTTCTTCTTTTAGTTGTTATTGGAGTATAGTTGACTTGCGATGTTGTGTTAGTTTCATGAGTACATCATAGTGAACCAGTTATATATATACATATATCCACTCTATTTTAGATACTTTTCCCATATAGGTCATTACAGAGTATTTCCCCCATGGTAACCATAAGCTTCTCTTCATCTGTTTCTCTATTTCTATTTTGTAAATAAGTCCATTTGTACTTTTTTTTTTTTTTTTTTTAGATTCCACATATAAGTGATATCATATGGTATTTGTCTTTGTCTGACTTACTTCACTCAGTATGACAATCTCGAGGTCCAGGGCTTTCTATAAGGGGACCTTCTTGGGTAGAGCAGTCTGGTTCCTTATCTAGTTATTTTGACAGTAGCTGTGTCACACAGCTGGCAATATGTTTCTTCAAGATAAATGCCTTTAAAATGGATGCCTTGGTAATCAAAAGCTTAATGTTAGGCATTTACATTACAATTAAAAAGGTTAATGCTAGGCACTACATTGCCAATAATACAATTCCATTTTTAAGCAAAAATTAGCATTTTGGAAAACTTGTATCAGTGTCCCAGTATTAATGGCTTTTCTGATGAAATTGGTAGTGACTTTTTATATTGTATAATGAAATATGTCAACATAAGACATAATCACCATTTTCTTAATGGCCAGTATATGAAGTTACAAAGTCATGCATATGTGAGAGATCCATTCAAAGTGAAAGAATCACCAGTGGATTTTAATGTAAGAGAAAATGAAGAATTCATTGCCATAGTTACAGATTCCACTTTGCAAGCAAACTCTAAGAAATTAATAGTTATTTAGTGTTGATGTCATATCAGAGAAATATATCCACCATCATCTGAAAAGTCTGGTAAAATACCCTTCTCTTCCAACTACATAACTGTATGAGGTGAGCTTGTCTTCATTTTCTTCAAGGAAAACAACATATCTCAATAGATTGAACGAAGAACCCGATACATAAATCCAGTTATTATCTAATTAGTAAGATTTGCAAAAAATATAAAACAATGTCACTCTTCTATTTTTATATTTTGAATTTGAAAAGTATAGGTTTTTTTATAAAAGTGTGTTAACCTGTAATAGGTTAATTATTGTCACTTTTAAACAAATATATTTATACTAAAAATTTATTTTCATATCTAATATGGTAAATATCAACAGATATCAACATAGACAGAAGCTTTTTGTGATCTGCAACCATTTTTAAGAGAGCACAGAAATCCTGACTCCAAAATATTTGAGAAAAACTCGTCTAATATTTTATTATTCATTTGTATATTATGCTTATTGTGTCTTGGCCTATATCAATTACTTGTTGCTATAGGACAAACCACTCAAAATCTCAGTGGTTTAAACCATCAGTGGGGTATTTCTGTTGGGTGATCTGAGCTGGACTCAGGCACACAGAGCTCTGCTTTGATAGTGAGCTTGGCATTAGAAAAATAAACTCAGAAAAGGAAAATTTTTGACAGTTTTGGCTTCCAATGTATCCCCATTGCCTAGAAGTGCCCTTGTCATCCTGCATGATCAATAAACAGTTGCAGGGTAACAAAGAAATTGCAAGAGGTGCTAATCTGATAGAAATGAAGTATCATATCATTGTTTGTTCTCTTGGATATTGAAACATACCAGCATTTGCCAGGTGAAAATTCCTAATATAATTTTAAGCTCCTTGAGAATGAGAACTAAACTCAGTACCTAATAAGCCCTCAAAAAATATTTGGTGTATTAAGAAACATCTCCTTAATGAATGAAAAAAATTAAAATATTAAAAGAAATAGAAAAATTATTATATTTGAATAATTAATAACTTATTTATCTGCTTACCTAACGTTAGTTAATACTTCTAAGAGAGATAATTATGTAGACATATGTTTTACATAGAAAAATACTAATCATGAATTATATGAAACAAAACCATAGATAGGAACATGAAAAAGGAAGGCTCAAGTTAATGCTGGCATTAACTTCCTTTTTTCCATATTTGCTCTTTTATTCTCTGTCATTTGTTATACACCAAGGAGATAACAGTGTTTCTAAAGATTCCCCCCCAAAATTAAATCACCAATTTTTAATTGTGCTATTATTTATAATTTTGGAAAATACAAACAATAAAAAATAAGAGCAAAATCAATAAGTCAAATGATGCTATTCAAATAATAACTATGCAATTATGTTATTGTAATTTTTTAAAAACCAAAGTACAAAATGCCAAATTGAAATTATATAGAATATATGCAAATCAATTTCTTTTCAGAGATAGTATTGTCACTTCTGAATGTGCATTGACTTTTGTAGCTATTCTTTCTTCAGTTACTGAATGAAAATAATATTTGCAAGAGAGATTTTTATCTTCACCTCAAAAAAAGGTATGCTTAATACATCCATGTGTGGTAGGAAAAGTATATGTGCCCTTTATTAGAAAAGCCTCATAAATAATTAACGTTCTCTAAATCATCATGCATGCCCGAGGACTAGTAGAAATACAGTTACACACTATTTTTTAAAGATCAGAGTTCTAAAACATTCATCTTGCCCAAAGTTTCACAATGGGCAATGATAAAATATGCTTGCCCTACTGGCCCCTCTGTTGGACCTTGCTACTCGTCTACGGCAGACAAAATCTTCAGAGGGTCACAAATGGTGTGGACTTCTAAAAAGTATTCTCAGCTGAAATATGATGGTTATAAATGCACTCAGTTCTTTAGTTTGACTAAAATATCTTTCAGATAGAAGAGCAATGAAATCGACCTTTCCAGGTCTTTTGGCTAAGTTCTGAGTAAAAAGCCACATACAATTCAGGTCTTAAATTACAGTTAAAAGCTGGAAAATGTGTAGGCACACTCAAAACAATTAAAATTTCATTTGTAAGCTAAGCTATTCAATCTAATAGGTACTATTCACATTTATCCAATCAATATGGATAAAATGCAAAATTAAAAATCAGATATAGTCTATAGATCATAGAAAGCTGTCTCACTCATAATCGTGTTCTTTTGATACCGGCTATTGCCTAATACAAGCAATTTTGTGTGATATTACAGGAAAAGAATCAGAAGATTATTGAACCCCCTAGTGAGAAACAGCAGGAATCTTATCTGTGCTATTCTTGATTGCTCCATAGTCTTTTGAAATTTTGATCTTGAAGAAAAAGAATACTAGAATATTTTCCACTCTCACATTAGTTTTTCAGTGAACCAACTTACAGATAATAAGCATAGACTCTTTTTACATATTATTTTTCAGGCTACATTACTTCTTACTGCAATTAACAGAACCCACAGAAAATAAAATAGCATGTGATTACTTATAGGATGTGTCTGAACCCAGGAAATTAAAAAAAAAGAAAAAACTCACTCTGCTAAAAAACTTTGAAGTAAGAAAAACAGAATATATAGACTATAGTAATTGGAGGAAAAATGCCTTTGCCACTATGTCAGATTTGGGAAAATTTAGGCAATAATTCGTTTGTAACTTTTGGAAGTAAGTAGATAAGAAAAAAGATTTTTAAAATACGATTTATATGTTTTTTAATAAACATGTACTGTTTAAATATTATTTCTTTGTAGGGACAGTTATACACTTGTGTGTGAGTGTGTGTACACACACACACACACACACACACACACACACACACATCACCACATATTCTTCTCCAGAACATAGAAGTTTATAAAGTTACACATCAAAGTCAGTAACTTCTAATCATTTTGCTGGGAAAATAAATTTAAAAATTAAATGTGTGATTTTAATCTCCCACATATTTTATGATGTTCCTGTACACTACAGCAATAAAAAGAAGTTCATGTAATGTCAATGCTAATAAATTATCACAGACCCAAAAATGTCTCTTGATTTTTTTTCAGCTTTGCTTCTGGTCATGATCTTCTCACCATCTTACTTAGAACAATTGTATTTTTAGAGTCCAGCTCAAATTGTATCTCCTTGAAGCCTAGAGAGCAGCAATATCTTCCATAAAGGAAGTGACATGACACTTTATATATTTGTCTTCTTTGTGAATTCATTTATTCATTCACTCAACAATGCCTACTTCATTCAGGTTACTGTTATAGATACTGAGGAGACATCTTGGATCGTGTACTCAAGGATGTTTTTTGCGTGTGTGTAATTTAGGTAAATCATAAATGCGTAACTATCTGTGTCAGCCTGTAAATGGTATAAGAGGGAAGCAAGCATTGGGTAAGTGGGTAAGGATGCTATTTTCTATTGGGTAGCCTAGGAAGGCCTTTCTCATTCTGTTGTCTTGCCTCATCTGTTTATAGACTCGTCACTTAGTTGTCACGTAGCGTTTATGGCTTTTATTTCTTTATACAACCTCCAGAGTTCCAGCTGTTATGGGGATGGCCTGTACCCATTCACACCCATCTACGATGTTTCCTTCCACAGAGAAGAAACATAGCACCGCTGGGTTCTTTTCATTCCTCTCACATCCTCTCATAATGGCATATATTCAGTTGCATAACGATCCCGCTTAAGCATAGGTCTGTTTTTTCCTCGCCTCTTTTTCTAGGGAGCCAACTTTGACAAAGCGTGTGCAGGTAGGATGGTTCTAAACTGTGATTGTCTGAGTGACTCTCTCTTTCTCCAGGGTCTGTTATTAGGAAGACTCTTAGCCCACATACATAAGCCACGGTCTTAAATGTTGACATCATCATTTACAAATACTATATTTTGCTCCCATATGCTTAACTTACTTCTTTTATTTCTTAATTCATTTGAAATCCAGTGAGGAAGAGGGAGGTTATTCAAAGCACCATATTTAGGAATTATGTAGAAAGGACAGGTCTGGAAAAAAAAACTGGTCTAGAAAAGAAGAAACAGAGATGAACGAGGAAATGCAGGAGTGCCTCTCACGAAGGAATCTAAGCGATAGTAGCTCATTGGACAAAGGGAGGCTCAACCATTGGATGAAATGTCTCTCGACTATTGATACAGTGAGGAGATAAAAAGTATGCACCTGTGGCGTGGCCAGCACAGAGTTCATTCGTGGCAGTGGAAAGGATGCTTTCGGCGGATGGAGAAACACTAAGCCGTGTCGGTACGAGACGAAGAGTGAGGGGGCGTGGAGCCAGTGCCGGCGACGCTTGAGGCTGAGGGTCCGGCAACGTGCAGACGCTGCAGGCTTCTGGGAAATGAGACTGTAATCGCGGAGGGGCGGGCGCGCAGCCCTTCCGGGGAGACCATCGAGCGCTGCGTTTAAAGGTCCAGCTCCTTCGGCAGCGCGCCTGGCCGTGGTCCTCACGGCAGAGCGTGCAGTGAGAGGCGGGTCTCGGCCTTCTCCAGTGCCTCTGGCCCCGGGCCGGGCCGCTGAGCTGGGGGCCGGCGACAGGCCGAGGGCCGCGTCCCAAGGAGCTCCAGAGCTCTCGCTGCGGCCGCCCACCCGCCAGGCCCAGGCCTCGAAAGAGTCGTGAACCTTGCCCCCTCCCTGCCTCGGCGAGCTGATGGTGGTGGCGGTGCCCATGGGTCGTCGTGCACAGAGGCCTCCGCACCCGGAGTCACACGGACACTGTCCTCCAGGTACGAGCTGCAGCCAGCTTCGGACTCTCTGCTCCATTTCCAAGACTTGGTCCGGCTTTGATCACTTGTCCACCCCGGGAGGTGGCCAGAGGTCAGGGGTCAGCTGCAAGGACTTTGCACGTCATTACTTCAGGTCCGCCTCTGTGGTTGGGCTGTTCTCCGAGAAGGGCAGTTGTTGGGAATTCACCTGACGGGCATTTGCTCCAAATGATTGTCTCCGGTTTAAAGGAGAGGCCTGAGGGCCGGCGGGGGTCCTGGGAGCCCGGCTCCTTCAGTGATGAAGCCTGGGCAGGGTCTAGGCGCCCTGGGAGTCGTTGTGTTCGGATGAGATTCCCTTTTAGAGAGAATTACTTGGACGATATAGGAGAAAGGGGTGCACACTTACGGAGTGACGTTTCTGAGAATGGGAGGGTCTGAGATGAGAGAAACTATGGAGGCATTGGCATTTGCTGGAAGAGATGCTTTCTCCATGTTACTAAATAGGAACAAGAGGATGGTTTCAGTCGCATCCGAAATGTGAAGCTCCTGTCTAATAGTATAATCACAACAAAATATAAACTATGAGTTGGAAGGAAGTAGGGGCGGAATTAGAAAGCCAGGCACATTAGAAAATGTATGTAAGATCCCTTGCTGGAAAATAGGAAAACAAGCTTAAACGAGCTAACTGGACAAACAAAGTAGAATTACTGGGTGTGGTTGAGGGCCTGTTGGAGTTACCTGTGATTTTTACTGGAATTTTCTTCTCAGCCCTGTGATGTTTGCGGAGGATTGTCTTTAGCTCGGTGCCCTGTCTTCCTGGACTCATAATCTGCACGTGTTCTCCTCCCCTTCTCCCTAATTTTACATCCTACCCTATCTCCTCTTTAATTTCTCCTTTATCCAACCCTTTCTTAGAGAAACAGCTTTACTGCCAATGACATCGTTAAATTAGCTACTATATGGGGAAATATTTAGCCGTGTTCCTGACAAACAGTGGTTTAATTCTAGTCAAATATTACGTTTTTTTTTCTTTTTCCTAGAGACATAGTTACCTTTGAGAGCGTACTATTCACCTGATAAAGGATGAATTCTTAGGTAAGTGTTATGTTGCTTCTTAGAAATGACAGAGAGACAGCTGCTAATCAATTATATAGAAATTTAGTTAGACTCGCATCTGCCATATTCCCAATTAAAGCAAAGCACTTACCTAAATCTATGCGATGTTTTAGTAAATGCTTTCTTTAACATTCTAGAGTACTAAATCAGAAGCCTTTTACTAAATTAATAACAGCTTGTTGAATACAAAGTAAGACTCCATAGAGCCCTCCTGGCTAATGTTACAATTGAGAGATGAAACATCTAACACTAGATGAAAAGGAAAAGCAAAAATGTTCACAATGTAACTTTATTTCTTCAGAAAACTTTGCTAAATGAAAATTATCTGCGTGTTAATGCTACCCCCAGGATACATATTCAACGTTCATTAAGCAAATATATTTGAGGACTTCATGTGTGAAAAGTTGTGGGCAGAAACTGCTAAATTGTTCTGGGTCCTTGAAGATCCTCTTAGAAGAGATCGACCCAGTGGACAGGAGCCCCTGTGTGGGACTTCATGTGATTGATTAATAAACACACTTCAAGCGGTAAATCCACCGAGAACTAGGGGTTTTTCTCTGGAGCTGTCAGCATCTCCTTCACCAATAGTTCCACTCCTTGTCTTTCCTACTTTCTCAGGCTGAACTATACGCTTAGAATGACAGCAACTGGGTCCCTGTAACAAAGTCACCTCTGACAGCGGCACCATGGACTAACAAGAATCGCCCTCCTGCATCTAGATTCCCATTGGAAGGAAATTCAAATCTCTGTTATCTCTGAGCCACTGTTATGGGAGCTCTTTGCTCCAAAGGTCCACCCTACACCCTAAATTACTGGTGTTCATGACTTAGATTGCATCAGCAGCACCTGTAGGGCCTGTGAAAACCTAGATTTCGGTTAAACATAGATGTAAACCCCAAAGTTGAAACAATAGATGCAAAGATAGCATTATTTTATCATAATTTTTTGAAATAGATTTATGCATAAGACATGAGGCGTGAAAGAATTATAAAGCTAAACCTTAACATACGGTTGTCATGCTAAACATGCTACTTGTCAACTACTCTTGGATGAAATAGGGCTTGTGCACTGTTACTGAAACACACTCGACCCTCCAAAGTAGCACACCTGGCCTTTCCCTCAACTGTTCACTCTAGATACATTTCACCAGGGGGAAGTCCCTGGGGGTCCAGTGGTTAGGACTCTGTGCTCTCACTGCTGAGCAACCGGGGTCCATCCCTACTGGGGGAACTAAAATCCCACAGGCTGTGTGGTGTAACCAAAAAAATAAATAAATACATTTGAAAATAAAAAAAAAAATTTTCACCAGGTATGATAATGACATTAAAATCATGGCTTAATATTTGAATGTAGTTATCTTCATTTCACTCCTCGGGCACCTTTGTTGGCTTTAAAGCAGTATGGACTCTAAGGAAGTCTGAAAGCCAAGTGTAGACGTATTTTCATGTCAGCGAAGACAAAGCCAAGTTCATGACCTACTGATAATTGGTGTAGACTACCATACGGAATAGAAAAAGTGTTGAACTAGAACAAAGTGAATCAGGGCATTAGTCTCGACCCTGGAATTAAGGGACAAGTCAGTTCATATTGTTTGGTTTTCTCCCCTGCATTTACACAACAGCAGCAACGCTCCTTGTCACCATCTCGTTAAGTTTGTTTGTCTGTTTTTAAAGATTTATTTTGATGTGGGCCATTTTTAAAGTCTTTACTGAGTTTGTTACAATATTGCTTCTACTTTATGCTTTTTGGTGTTCTGGCCCTGAGGCATGTGGGATCTTAGCTCCCCCACCAAGGATTGAACCCACACCCCCTGCGCTGGAAGGTGAAGTCTTAACCACTGGACCGCCAGGGAAGTCGCCAAGTTTGTACAAAGTATATTAAGTAGGTGGAAATGTCTTGTAAAGTTCTAAGCAAATGTGTTTATTTGGATAACTGTGTCCGAATTTAAATAGGTTAAAGCCAAATGTTAACACGCTCCTTTTTATTGACTATTCTGGCCATTAATTTATTTTTGAATATTATCTTTTTATCCAGAATAAGAAGACGGCTCATGGGGAAAGAAGTTACTTAAGGTGTATTTGTATGTGTTCAGATTTACTCCCTTATTACACTTTTCTTTGCCCATAAAGTGAGAAAAATACTGTTTGCCAACATGACAAATTGAAGTATCCAAATGAAAACATTTACTCCAAAAGGAATGGTTTTGCTTTACAGGCAAATTAAAAACCAGCTGTGCCAGACTTCATGGAAAACATTACACAGCAACAGATTTGTCCACATATGAATCATTTCAGTGAACACAATACATAAGGCTGCAGGTGGCATTTATTTTGACAAACTAGGTTTATTAAGGTAGCTGAATTAAAAAAAAAAAAAAGTTCTCTGTAAAATAATTGAAAATTGCTCTAAAAGCTATCTTTCAAGTTTAAAAGGAAGGGTTCTTCCTACACTTAATTGAGTTTCTTGGATTTTCTATTGCTGTAACACAGAGATACCACATAGATAATACAGAACAATGCATAGTAATTTAGGTAAGAGTTTTATAGTTCAAAGCAGAAAATCCAGCAACCAGAGTCCAACTGGCAACAAAGTATCATTATATAAGACAGAGAGATGATAGAGATGTAGTCATATACTCAACAGTACGCACTGAGGTCCAATGATGAGCAAGGCAGTGTCCAAACTTGCTAACATTTCAGTACCGAATAATGCAGAAAAGTCATTGCTCCATAGAGCTCACAATCTAATAATGGAAAAACAGATATTAAACAACAAATTTTGTTACTGATATTCAATCATAATTTTAATAATTTCAGTTTTCTATTTCCTTAGGTGACTCAAATTACTGCATTGTAATTTGATTACATTAAAGGTACACATTTTCAGTTGTGTGTCATACATGACTGTAGAAGTTGGGGATATAGCAATAAATTTTTTTAAAAAAATTAAATCTCTGCTCTAATAGAGTTTAAATTTTCATGAGACACAGACAGATCCTAAAATGTTATGTTATGTAGAATATTACTAGGTGATTAGTGCTATGAAAGAAAATAAACCAGGTAGGAGATTAAGAGTGTTATAATATTCAAGAGGAGAATTAGGAAATGATTTACTGAGGTGAGCCAACTATTGAAGCTGAGGGGGTGGAATGTGGGACAATATTTGCAATATACTTCCAGGCAGATGAAACAAGAAGTATGAAAGGCCATGGAGCAGAAGTGTGTCCAGTGAAAAGCAAGTTCGATAGGGTGAAAAGAGGTAATCGGGGAAGATGCATAGAAGATAGGGAGATAGGTTTTATGGACTGAATGTGTTCCCCCCAAATCCATATGTTGAATCCCTAACCCCCAGTGTAATGATACTTGGATATGGGACTTAGAGGAAGTAATTAGAGTTAGGTGAGGTTATTAGGACGGAAAATTCAGGAGTCCAGCTTAAGATGGTGTCCTGGTCTAGGTCCACCGGAAAGATGTCATCTATATGATGGAAAGTGCTCCCTCCAAGATTGGGACTTGTTGCAAGTCCCAGCCAACCCACTGCTGGCAAAGAGCCCAGGAATTTGGGCAGGCTTGTGGAAGGACATTAAAGGTGCAACCCATTCCACGTGAAGGCAAAGCTATCCTGCTCATCCTGGTGGAAAGGAATGCTTAAAAGTGCCTTTGCAATGTCAACTACCAAGTACCCTCAGTTTGGGCCATAGCCTGTAGCAATCACAATGTCAGAGAAGCACTGCAGGCCCCAAGTGCTGACCTACAGTGTTGAGCCCTTTGTTACACATGGTGACTCTCCTGGTACCTGCGGCCTTCCACACAGGCACGATGGGGCTACAGAATAGAGAAATAATCTCAGAGAGGGCTTTCACTTCCTGGAGCTCAGCAATGAGGGCAGCTGTTCATTTTTCTCCCTCAGGCAGCCGGTATTGTTTTGGTATGTTCCTTCCATGTGCGGTGGGAGGATGGCCCTAATTGCAGTACTTTCCGGCAGGGGCTGGGGGCGGGAGTGAGGAAGATGGCACATAGATAACAGACCTATTCATTCAGTAGCAGGAGGCGGAGCAATGGGGGTTTGTAGAGGCACTGAGGGATCCGCCTGTAGTCAGCTTGGGCAATGGTCCCAGAGGGGGTGGCCTCGGCCCCCATATCAGAAGCTGTGATTCTTCCCTACCTCCCTATTGTACTGTAACATCGGCATAGGGCTTCCCGTTCTCCTGGGGGTAGATGGACCTTGGCTTAACCTCCGGTACTATCTTGTCTTTTTGTATTTTGTTTTGTTGTTTTTTGAAAGCTCAGAAGATCTGGGTCAGAGTTGCTGGGGCACTCCAGTTCATCTCCAGATTCATGGGAAGGGTCAGAGAGAATAGTACTCGTATTAGTCATGGGAAGCACCATGAGGACCCCAGCAGGGTCACCCGTGACACTCTCCATGCCTTGTACCTGGCCCGGGGGGTTCGTCCGTCTCCTCCACTGAGACCTCATGTTTGAAAAACCAGACCCAGAGATCGTTTTGGGAAGATCCTTGCCCACATCGTCTAGGGGAGGGTGTGTAATTACCATATTTACCTGTTTTTTTTCTGTTGGTCCATTTTGCTTTTTTGCCTGTAGCTGTCTTTTCCATGTCCAAGTTTGTCAGTTAAGATCTGGGTTGTGTCATGGACAGATAGAACTGACCCTATAAGGAATTTAATTGGGCTTGATAACCAGCAGGATCTGCATGAACAAATATGGAAATCTGACTCTGCCTAATAATCTCATCAGCTGCTGTTCCCACTCCCTCATTGTAGAACCAAGAGATAACCAGGGTGGCTTGCAGGGGCACCATAGTCTCTGTGAGGATGGTCTAGATACATAGATCAGTGGGACAGAATTGAGAGTCCAGAAATAAAACTTTGTATCTATGGTCAATTGATTTTCAACAAAAGTGTCAACACCATTCAACTGAGAAAGGATAGTCTTTTCAACAATTGATGCTGGGACAACTGGAAAGCCACATGCAAAATAATAATATTGGACTCCCACCTCATGCTAAGTACAAAATTTATCTGAAAATGGATTCAACATCTAAGTATAAAAACTGAAACTATAAAACTTTTAGAAGAAAATATAGGGATAAGTTTCTGTGATCTCAGATTTGGCAAAACATTCTTAGATATGATACCAAAAGTATAAGCAACCAAAGAAAAAAAATTTTAATTGGACTTCATCAAAAATAAAAACAGTTCTGCTTCACAGGAAACTATCAAGGAAAGTGAAAAGATAACCCATAGAACGAAAGAATGTATTTGAAAATTATGTATATGATAAGGTACTTTTATCTAGAATATTTGAAACCATTACAGTTCAATAATAAGAAGACAACCCAATTAAAAAATGGGTGAAGGATCTGAATAGATATTTCTATAAAGAAGTTATGTGAATGGCTAATAAACATATGAAAAGATACTCAACATCATTAGCCATCAGGGAAATGCAAATTAAAACCACAATGAGTTATCCCTTTGTACTCACTAGTATGGCTATAATCAAAAAGTCAGGTAGTAAGTGTTAGCAAGGATGAGAAGTATCAAACTTCTCATAGACTGCTGGTGGGAATATAAAGTAGTGCAGCCATATTTGCAAACAATCTGGTGGTTTGTGAAACATTGTCATATGTTACCATATTACCCAGAAATTCCACACCTTTTTATATACCTAAGAGAAACTAAGATACATGTCCACACAAAAATTAGTAGGAGAATACTTATAGCAGCCTTATTCATAATAGTCAAAAGATAGAAACAACGTGAATTCCATCACCTGACAAATGGATAAACAAAACTCAGTATATCCATACAATGCAAACTTATTTAGCCATAAAAAGGAACAGAGTAGTGATACATGCTACAATATGGATTAATCTTGAAAACATGATGCTAAGTGAAAGAAGCTCGTCACAAAAGACCACATAGTATATGAATTGTCTAGAATAGGTAAATATATAGAGACAGAAAGCAAATTAGGGGTTACTTAGGTTTGAGTTGAAGGGTTAATGGGAGGATAAGATGGTAATAGCTATAGGGTTCATGGTTTCTTTTTGCTGTGATGAAAATTCTAAAATTGACAATGATGATAGCTGTATACATCTGCCTATATAGTAAAACAGTGAGTTATATCCTTTAAGTAGGTGAACTGTATGTTATGTGAATTATGTCTTAATTAAACCACTATAAAGAAAAATAAAGCATTTGGTGAAGAATTGGAGATAGAAAAAAAAAAGAACAACGATTTTGAGAAGTTTTATAATAAAGAGGAGGAACTTAATAGGGCCAGAACTAGATGAAATAATATGGTTGGGGGAGTTTTGGGGTTTTGTTTGTTTATTTTTTAAGATAAGGTAACATAACATGGAGAGAAAGGAGCAAGGAATTCATGGAGGGATGTTGTTTAGATTCTGGAAAGAGCATGTGAGTCTATTTAACAAAGACAATGGCTTTATTAGAAATATGCTCTTAGAAAACTTAGTTACTTCTGCTTAAATTAATATCAATTTTGCCCCTAAGTAAATGACTACCTTGAACTAATCAAGCCAAGTATATTCTTACTTATTTATTCAGGGAACTAGATTTTTTTGGTCCTAAAATCAGTTCCTATTCTATTCCATAACCTGCGATTTGAATAATGCTATTTAGATTGTTATTTTTACAAATTCTGATCAGTCTTTCAGGTCCCCAATTTCAAATATATCTATATCTATATATCTATATAATTCTAATATAGCAAGTTATATAAACTCTAATATATATATGTATATATACTATATATGTATATATACTATATATGTATATATACTATATATGTATAATGTATATATAGTCTATATATCACACAATAACTATTGTTACTGTGTTTGTTGTTATAATTATTTCAGTTTTGTACAGCATAGGTTTAGACTTTAAATAATGATTCCAGGATTTCTGCTGCTTTAATCTTGTTTAAATTACTTCATTTTTCTCACTCTCATTTTTCACAACTATACTTAACTTTAAGCACACTAACCTGCATCTCGATTGTCTGTAATAATATACGTAGAACATCTCCTCTTTGCCCACTGTTTAAGAATCTTCACATTTTTATCGCTTTTGTCACCTTTTGTGCTTAATATCACATGAAAAATTTTTCTCAGTATCTGTGTGCTCAGTAATTTCAGTCAAAATCAATAATTATGTGATAAAAATGCACTAATCTAGATATGGTAACCTCCATTTTAAAACAAATTATAGTTTTGAACTTAGCAATCAAGAAAAAATAAAGGAACTCATTATCAATTCCATGAGTTATTCAATACCTTTGTATATTACTTTTGGTTGAGAAAGAAAACTTTAAGAAAGTAATTTTTCATTCCCTGAGAGGTGTAATTATTTAACTCCTTAGCAGGAATCAAACTGACTGCTAAATTTTGGTGATTCATACCAAATAACTAAAATTTGAATATTTTTCTAGTAACTTCTTTCATGTCAACTTTGAAAACCAAGAAATGATATAGGAGAAAAAGTTTGTAAAACTAATGGATGTTCTTTTTTTTTTTTTTGTATAATTGCTTTACAATGGTGTGTTAGTTTCTGCTTTATAACAAAGTGAATCACTTATACATATACATATGTTCCCATATCTCTTCCCTCTTGCGTCACCCTCCCACCTTCACTATCCCACCCCTCTAGGTGGTCACAAAACATGAAGCTGATCTCCTTGTGCTATGTGGCTGCTTCCCACTAGCTATCTATTTTACATTTGGTAGTGTATATATGTCCATGCCACTCTCTCACTCCGTCCCAGCTTACCCTTCCACCTCCCTGTATCCTCAAGTCCATTCTCTCCATCTGCGTCTTTATTCCTGTCCTGCCCTTAGGTTCATCAGAACAGTTTTTTTTTTTTAGATTCCATATATATTTGTTAGCATATGGTATTTATTTTTCTCCTTCTGTCTTACATCACTCTGTATGACAGACTCTAGGTCCATCCACCTCACTACAAATATCTCAATTTCGTTTCTTTTTATGGCTGAGTAATATTCCATTGTATATAAGTGCCACATCTTCTTTATCCATTCATCTGTTGATGGACACTTAGGTTGCTTCCATGTCCTGGCTATTGTAAATAGAGCTGCAATGAACATTGTGGTACATGTCTCTTTTTGAATTATGGTTTTCTCAGGGTGTATGCCTGGGAATGCTGGGTCATATGGTAGTTCTTTTTTTAGTTTTTTAAGGAACCTCCTTTATTGATGCCAAAAAGGTAACCGAAAGCACTTCTTATTAAAGAAACTCAATTCATCACAGCAGGCTTGAAAACCTGGTGCAATCTGAGCTTTACAAAAGAGCTAATATTAAAGCTCTTATTAATCTCTCATCTGAGATGATAGAAATTCCAAAAGTCCTCCTTGAAATATGTTATCACCTTTAAAAGTATTGCTTGTAAAGTTATTCTTCCTTTCAAAATGTACTTCATGTTTCCAAAGTCAAACGAAAACCTCAGCTCTCTTTTTCCATGTCTAAAGGCTCACTAAAGGTAGAGGTATATTAAATGTATATTAACACTAAATACTGACTGTTGGGCACAATAAAGAGAATTAGCTAGGGCTTCCCTGGTGGCGCAGCGGTTGAGAGTCCGCCTGCCGATGCGGGGGACGCGAGTTCGAGCCCCGGTCCGGGAAGATCCCACGTGCCGCGGAGCAACTTAAGCCCGTGAGCCATGGCCGCTGAGCCTGCGCATCTGGAGCCTGTGCTCTGCGACGGGAGAGGCCACGACAGTCAGAGGCCCGCGCACTGTGATGAAGAGTGGCCCCCCGCTCTCCGCAACTAGAGAAAGCCCTCGCACAGAAACTAAGACCCAACGCAGCCAAAAATAAAATAAAAATTTTTCTTAAAAAAAAAAAAAAAAAGAGAATTAGCTAATAAATAATTAAGATATACTTCTGCCTACACTCATAGGAATATGTCAGTTGTTAGTATTTACTTTAACCCTCCCATTTAGCTTCTGAGAATGTACATCCTACACACACACATACACACTACACACACACACATACACAAACACACAATCATTTATACACTGTATGTATTATATCATTTTTATTGACCCTAAGAAACATAATTTCCCACATTATCTCCTTTCTGATATTTTAATGCTTCTTATCATCAGTGGAGTCTTACATTTGCAGGCAGATGGGTAGGCAGTAAGAATAATGTAGTTTTCATTGCCTGACATTTGGCTTATATTTTCCACTTTGCATACACACCAAAGTATGTATTAAATATAAGTATCACTTTTGAATTTTATTTTATTTGTTTTTTATCCAGTAGGTTCCTATTAGTTTTCCATTTTATACATTTTAGTGTATATATGTCAACCGCAGTCTCCCAATTCATCACACCACCACCACCACCACCCACCGCCACTTTCCCCCCTTGGTGTCCATATGTTTGTTCTCTACATTTGTGTTTCTATTTCTGCCCTGCAAAGCGGTTCATCTGTACCGTTTTTCTAGGTTCCACATATATGCGTTAATATACGATATTTGTTTTTCTCTTTCTGACTTACTTCACTGTGTATGACAGTCTCTAGGCCCATCCACGTCTCTACAAATGACCCAATTTCATTCCTTTTTATGGCTGAGTAATATTCCGTTGTATATATGTACCACATCTTTATCCATTCATCTGTTGATGGGCATTTAGGTTGCTTCCATGACCTGGTTATTGTAAACAGTGCTGCAATGAACATTGGGGTGCATGTGTCTTTTTAAATTATGGTTTTCTCTGGGTATATGCCCAGTAGTGGGATTGCTGGGTCATATGGTAATTCTATTTTTAGTTTTTTAAGGAACCTCCATACTGTTCTCCATAGTGGCTGTATCAATTTACATTCCCAGCAACAGTGCAAGAGGGTTCCCTTTTCACCACACCCTCTCCAGCATTTGTAGTTTGTAGATTTTCTGATGATGCCTATTCTAACTGGTGTGAGGTGATACTACATTGTAGTTTTGATTTGCATTTCTCTAATAATTAGTGATGTTGAGCAGCTTTTCACGTGCTTCTTGGCCATCTGTATGTCTTCTTTGGAGAAATGTCTGTTTAGGTCTTTGGCCCATTTTTGGATTGGGTTGTTTGTTTTCTTAATATTGAGCTGCATGAGCTGTTTATATATTTTGGAGATTAATCCTTTGTCCATTGATTCGTTTGCAAATATTGTCTCCCAATCTGAGGGTTGTCTTTTCTTCTTGTTTGTAGTTTTCATTGCTTTGCAAAAGCTTTTAAGTTTTATTTGGTCCCATTTGTTTATTTTTGTTTTTATTTCCATTACTCTAGGAGGTGGATCACAAAGGAACTTGTTGTGATTTATGTCATAGCGTGTTCTGCCTATGTTTTCCTCTAAGAGTTTTATAGTGTCTGGCCTCACATTTAGATCTTTAATCCATTTTGAGTTTACTTTTGTATATGGTGTTAAGGAGTGTTCTAATTTCATTCTTTTACATGTAGCTGTCCAGTTTTCCCAGCACCACTAATTGAAGAGACTGTCTTTTCTCCATTGTATGTCCTTGCCTCCTTTGTCATAGATTAGTTGATGATAGGTGTGTGGGTTTATCTCTGGGCTTTCTATCCTGTTCTATTGATCTATATTTCTGTTTTTGTGCCAGTACTGTACTGTCTTGATTACTGTAGCTTTGTATTATAGTCTGAAATCAGGGAGTCTGAATCCTCCAGCTCCGTTTTTTTCCTCTCAAGACTGCTTTGGCTATAAATATAAGCATTAAATATAAATATTTAATACCACTGTGTTGTAAGATTATATAGATAGTTTCATTGGCAAGGTATTTTTTTCTTTTTTATTAACATATAAGATAATGGTGACTTAGATTCAAACAATGATACCTTAGGTTCGACATTATACACTATAAATACATATACACATTTGACATTGAATTCATTTCCAAGAATATTTCCTTTCAACTCAATTTCGTTGAAAAACGGTTTGTACTCATTCTCTCCATTTCCTCCCTGCCCATTCATGGTTCAAGTTGTTTGACTTTTGTTCCCACTATTGGATAACACTTTCCAGTAAAATGTAACCAATGACTTCTGGATATTTAGTTCTTACTCTTTGTATCTTTCCTGAATTTCAAACCTTTGACTCTTTTCCTTAATTCTGTCCAGTATTCGTTACCATTGTTTCCCAGTCTTGTAAGGAAGACTGGAATGTCTTCCTTTAGACACTTACATCTTATGATTCCACACAGTTCTGTCTTCAGTTTTCTTCTCATTCAACTTCTACTAACTTCATCTTAATTTATCTAATAATATGGTTTAAAAAATCACCTGTTTGCCAATAACTCCCAAATCAATACAGTCTTCCCATACATTTCTCTTGAGAGTCAAAATGTATGTATCCAACATTTTATTATGTGTTCCCCTGATAATCTCATACCCATATCAAACTCCAAATATCTAATAATGAATTATAACTATTCATTTACTTAATCATTTTAAAAGATTTTTCTAGGAAATATGCTTTGGTCTTCATATTCAAACAGTACTTCATCCTGACTTCTATACTTTTATTTGTACCATAATCTGCATAGTTCCTTGCATTAAGAATTGGGATCACAGGCATTTCCTCATGTTCTCACATTAAATTAATAGATAATTAACAAGGACCTACTATATAGCACAGGGAACTCTACTCAATACTCTGCAATAACCTATATGGGAAAAGACTCTGAAAAATAATAGGTATATGTGTATGTAAAACTGAATCACCTTGCTGTACACCTGAAACTAACACAACATTGTAAATCAACTATATTCCAATATAAAATAAAAATTAAAAAAAATATGTTTAGGATCAGCAAATTCTGCCTTCTAATTATACCTCTGATCCTCTCTCTTCTGTTCATTCCTGCATCTATTAATTTAGATCTTTTCTAACATAGTTCACCTTTGGAAAGGCCCCCCTCACAGTGTTCTTTCTGACATTTATTCTTTAACCATCCTTCAGATTGCTTCAAAGGTGATAGTTTGGAAGAAAAAAAACCCTGATTATTATTTTCTTAATTAATTTATTTATTTGGCTGTGTCAGGTCTTAGTTGTGGCATGCGGGATCTTCGTTGTGGCACACAGGGTCCTTCATTGCCATGCACGTGCTCTCTAGTTGTGGCACGTGGGCTCAATAGTTGCAGTGCATGGACTCTCTAGTTATAGTATGGGGGCTTAGTTGCCCAGCGGCATGTGAGATCCTAGTTACCCGACCAGGGATCAAAACCTTGTCCCCTGCATTAGAAGGTGGACTCCCAACCACTGGACCACCAGGGAAGTCCCCAAAACCTGATTATTTTTTTCTCTTAATTAAATCCCCTTAATAGCTCCCTGTTCCCTTCCAGAAAAAGTCTAAACAACCTAGCGTGTTTCTTAGCAAGTTTGATGATTATAATACAATAGTGTTGTCTATGTTCACTATGCATTAGATTTCTAGGGCCTATTTACTACTTATTGCAAATTTGCATCCTTAAACAACATCTGTCCTATCCCCCACCCTCATCCCCTGGTTACCACCATTTTACTCTCCATTTTTACTAGGTTGGCATTTTTCGATTCCACATATAAGTGATAACATACATTATTTGTCTTTCTCTATCTGCCTAGATCTTAATTATTCCAGCCACTAAAAATAAATGGAAATTTTATGACATGATAAAGAAGCTAATTATTGCTACGATTGCAATTGTATTGCAATATATATGTATCACATTAATGTGTTGTACATCTAAATTTGCACAATGTTATACATCAAATAGATTTCAATTTAAAAAATAAATAAACAACCTAGCATGCTATAACCTGGCCCTGGTTATGTCACCAAGATTATCTCCAGCTATACTTTACATTCACAATGAATTATTCAATAGTTCTACTCTTTTCTAACTGCCCACTACTATCTCCTACCCTTTCCTAATAGTCATTACCTTTTATTTGCTTCCTGGAAAACTTCCGTTCATCTTCAAAATACAGGTCATAAATGACTAAAGAAGATGTTCTCTGATGCTTTGACTGTTATACTAAAGAAATTCCACTGTTTGTTTGCACATCTGTCTTTCCAACTAGCCTGTGCATTTCTTGAGGGAAAAAAAAAAAAAGTTTCTTCATTTATCTCTATGTCTGCATTGCTGTGCACAAGACCCAGAGCTTAACAGGAGCTCCATCCATGTTTACTAAATGATGAGTGAGAAAATAGTGAATAAATATATGGATAAAATTTAAAATGAATAATGAATACTTTATAAAATTAAAGTTAAGAATAACTCTGTTTGTTTTGAGCCTGACTTCTTTATGTACTGGGTTAAGATATATCCCAGGAATTAGCTTCAGTGATGTTTTCAGTCTATAACTGTTATACCTTAATCTGTCTCTTTCCTATTCTGTACTAAGTTGCAGTGTTATTAGAAAAACTTGGTTGAGAACGTCAAGGAGAGGAGGACATTACAAAGCAAGTTAAATATTCTGAAAGAAGTCTTTTAAGGTAAGGTTCATGATTGTCTAGAAAGATTTAATGAATGAAATACAAGGGGTCTGTGGACTTCCTGAAATTGTACACAGAAGGTGAACTGCACATGTGAAGAACGAATCCAAAGACAAAGCAAAATTAGGAATTGTGTCCCAAAGGAAGCTTACAAGTATGACTCTAGAAATTCGTCTACTAAATCAAATCAATAAGCTAAACCCCGAAAATTTCACCAAAATCTGCTCTGATTATTAATACTACAGAGAAAAAAACACTCTGAAACTTCCTTGACTAACATAATTTAATACTGGCTTTCACATTGCTGTGTGAATTAATAGGGCTCGGATGGACAGCTCTTGCTTCAAGTTCTGGATGCAGTTGCCATACAATAGGGACAGGTTAGAGTCAGCTGAAGGCTTACCTGGTCAGTTCATCCAATGCCGAGTACTCACTTGGCTAGGAGACTTGAAGATCAGCTGTCAATCAGAGCATCCAGAGGGCCTCTCCGTGTGACTGGGGTTTCTCACAGCATGATGGCTGTGGCTTCAGCATAAAAGCATCCCATGTACAAAAGTCCCAAGACAGGATACAGAAGCTGCCACACAAGCTAAGAATACACCTGAAATAAGCAAAGCATCCTTTCCCACTGTATTCTATTGGTCAAGGCAATCACAGGACCCTCCTAATAGTTTGTTCTTTAAAAAAAAAAAAAAAAACAAGGAGAAATAGATTCTATCTTATGATGGAGGAGGGGCAATATCACATTGCAGAGCAGAGTGTGAGATGGGAGATATTGCCTTGGCAATCCATGGAAAATAAAATCTTCCAGGGTGTTTACCAAGAAGAAGGACTTTAGGAAAAGTAAATGAGTATTTTGGAAAGCTTATTGATGCCTTACAGTGGTTATTTACACTGAGACAGGTGCAAAGAAAGAGGAAGGCAAAATAATGAGTAATTTAATGTGAGGTGAGAAGAAGATCAAAATACTCAGTCTTACAAGCACTGTTAAGGATCTTGCATCTTATCAAAAATTAATGGTTATCTATTTTAAGAGTTTTAATCAGGTTGATGAAATTAATATGTATATTTCCAATAATTGTGCAAAGTATCTGTGAATCAGTTATGTTATCATTATGGCAACTGTGTCAGAGAAGTATTAAAATTAAGACCCTTTTACAAATGAGGAGATTGAGGTTCAGTTACACTAAAAACAAAACAACAAAGCAAAATAAAAAAATTGCTCAAAGTTATGCATTTAGTAAATGTCAGAGCTGGCATATGAGTGAGTCCTGGACAGATGGCTGTAGCACAGCATCACTTAGTGACCAAGCTAGAATTGTTGTACACAACACTTGAGTTTGCTTTCCCTAACCACACCTCAAACTGAAACAAAGATAAAGTCTTATTAGTCAGAAAAGGAAATGCTGGGATGGTGAATCATCTCTAGCTCTGAGATGGGGAAATGCCTCAAGCAAGAGTTAAAACCTTAATAGGCCCTCTAGTTCCCAGTTCATATATTGTCTCCTGGAATAAACTTTTGTAACTATGAATAAGCTATTTAAAACCTTCATTAAGATGCTTCAGCATCTCATCACCAAGGATAAATAAAAGCAAATTAACCTGAAGTAGGAGTGAGTAATCTCTTGAGTAGAATAGTGCTTTGCTCCAGGCATAAGTATTGCTGTACATAACGTACTGAACAAGGGGAAGATTACAGGATATCCATAGTGGCAGCACAGCTTGGAGCAAAACAGAGCTAAAGCAACCCTTCTGTCTTTGTGAAGGTGCCAGCAGGAATCCACCAGTGGTAGGACTTGCTAAATTTAGATATAGAGCTAACAGAAGACCAATCTGAATTTAGGAATATGGTCAAGTTATGAAGACGGAGGCCCTGACTTTAGTGCACAGTAACAGAGATCATACAAGCCATCCTGGAACCAGTGCCCTAGAAATATCAGGGCAGGGAGAAGGAGAGTCTAAAGCATGCACTGCCCTTGATTGGAGGATTCTCAATATACACACACTCTCTGGATTGTTTGCTTTGGTGTTTGTGATGCTGAAACTCAGCCTCTGTGCACAGGTGCTGAATCAAATCTCTGAGAAAGACTTTTGGGTGAAGTAGGAAAGAATAGCTTTATTTCTTTGTCAGGCAAAGGGGGACACAGTGGGCTAATGCCCTCAAAACTGTATGTCCCAACCCCGGGAGGATATGGTGAGGAGTTTTATAGCAATGGTTCAAGGGCAGGGTTGTTGATAAGGATCAGGGTGTGAGAGGGGCCTGCATTCCTCTAACAGCTGGTCTCCTGGTGAGCTTCTGTGGTTCTCAAGGTTATCAAACAGTGACCTTCTCTCTGGAATAAAGAATGCTTCATCAAGTAGTTAATATCTTCCATTTGTTGGAGGTTTTAGTCCTACAGAAGAGCTCAAAGATATTGTTATGTGTATCCCTTGAGGCAGAACCAGGACCCTGCCCCAAGGCTGCACTATTATTTCTTGACTGCTCCTCCCTTGTCTCGCATCCCCTCCCTTCCCTGATTAGCAACTGTTTGAACCTGCCCTTTGGAACTCGAGGAAGGTCAAGGAGGCTGAATGAAGCCTATTCCCTACAAACAAGAAACAGGGGACACAGAAAGGCTTCCGGGCCCAGGAGCCCTGTGGGGTCCTGCTCAGTTTCATTTAGGGGAAGGTTTTCTCTAACCACTCAATTCCCTGACATATTCACCTCCATAGACAATGGGACCACCTTAGATCTGCGGAGAGGAAATGTCACAGGAAACATCTCAAAACAAGCCCAGGTAACCCGAGACATTCTGTCACAGTTCACACTTGAGGAGCCTTCATCTGTCTTGAAAATAGGATCTATCATCATGGAACTAGATGATTTTGGATTCCAAACTAGTGAGAGGAAGGCACAGGCTCTAGCTTTCACAATCCATCTGAAAACAAACTACAACTAATAGCAAGTTAGCACACACTACCTTTGTCTCTTTCTTTTTCACCTGCTCTCTGAACACAACTCCAACTTCATTATTGAGATTTCTGAGAAATTCAACTCATTCTACAGAAAAATGTAACTTTTGGCAAAAATATTATGAACTAGTTTATCACATTTGGTCAATCAGATCATTTGATATAAGTGACTATTTTATTTAAAGATTGGTCACCAAAAGAAATGCTTAGTGTCTATTTTGGTATGTGAAATGCACCACTTTGAATCAATATAAAGACTGGTATTTTTGCCATCAACATTATTTGAATTAATCATGCTCTTAAATTCATCCAGTTATTGAAAACAGTAAAACCCTTTCAATATATACCTTGTATATATAAAATGGGTGCATTATTTAATTTATTAAATAGCTAAACTAAGGATGCATCCATCAATTTATTATTTTGTACAGGAACAGAATACTAAATAGAAGTTAATTTAAGTACAATAGTACTCAGCCATAAAAAGAAATGAAACTGAGTTATTTGTAATGAGGTGGATAGACCTGGAGTCTGTCATACAGAGTGAAGTAAGTCAGAAGGAGAAAAAAAAAATACCATATGCTAACACATATATATGGAATCTAAGAAAAAAAATATCATGAAGAGATTAGTGGTAGGACTGGAATAAAACACAGACCTACTAGAGCATGGACTTGAGGATATGGGGAGGGGGAAGGGTAAGCGGTGACGATGTGAGAGAGTGGCAGGGACATATACACACTACCAAATGTAAATTAGATAGCTAGTGGGAAGCTGCCGCATAGCACAGGGAGTTCACCTGTGTGCTTTGTGACCACCTAGAGGGGTGGGATAGGGAGGGTGGGAGAGTGGGTGACACAAGAGGGAAGAGACATGGGAACATATGTATATGTATAACTGATTCACTTTGTTGTAAAGGAAAAACTAACACACTATTGTAAAACAGTTATACTCCAATAAAGATGTTAAAAACAATGACAGAAATGTTTTTGACAATCAAACAGAAGAAAGTGTTTTTGTTTCCCCTTAGGAAAATAATTCATTTGAAAAATTGAAAAACTATCTTAAATATGAAATATAATACAAAAAAAATAAATTGGTTGTAGATATTTCAATTACTATTTCACTATCTTTATTAAAATGCTTGAAAGTGATCCTAGAGCTGTGCTTCTCAAACAGAAATCTGTACCATGACAGGAAGAATTCTAAGATGTCATGTGATTCCTACCTCCTTGTTTCAATGGCTTTGTGTCATTCCTGCCCGTTAGTGTGGGTGGGACTAACAATTTCCCTATAACAAGAAAACTGTGGCAAAGGGATTTTGCAGATGTAATTTGCATCCCTAATCAGTTGACTCTAGGTTAATTTAAAGGGAGATTATCTTGAGTAGAGCTGACCTAATGAGGTGAGCCCTTCAGATGAGTCTAGAGGTGATAGATTCAAAGCAGTAGAGTCTCTCTTTCCTTACAGTTCTGAAGAAGCAAGCTGCCACGGGTTCTACAACTTCAAGGAAATAAATTCTGCAAAAGAACTACATGTTTTAGAAAAGGACCCTGGACTCAGATGAATCTGCAGCCCCAGGTGATACCTCAGTACCTTTTAAATTGTTTTAAGGAACATAGTTGTTTTATGAATTAAAAGTCAAAATTCACATGACCTTTTAAGAGATAACCTGAGTCATCAAAGATATACAATGTCTACTAAATTCTGAAAGCTTCAGGTGTTGGTTTTTCTTCCCTCTAACCTTAAGTGTTGGGTATGAAGGATGAATGTCATTGCTCCATCTTCTATGCCTGAGGAAGTTCTGGTCTTGACCACGTGTCCTTTTACAATATTGTTGTGATTCACCTGGTGAGAAGCTATCCCAGGGGCTGTTTGGGTTTGCTAGGTACCAAGTTACTATCTACAAAGAGTTTGAGCAGGATATGCCTCATATATCTAGATTCCTTATCATCAATAAATGGCAATTTCTGGATCTGAGCCACAGAAGCATTAGAATGAAAATAAGCCACAAAGATTCTTATGTGGGGTATAAAAGAATGGGGTATAAAAACTTAAAGACTCCAACCTTAAGTGGCTGTCAAGGGGTGTCTTAGGGCAGATCACTCATGCTTCCAAAATGCACCCCAGCCCCCACAAAGAGAATTTCTCAGGAAACTGCATCTGACTAATTGGGAACCCCAGATACTAATGCTAGTCCAGGAACCTTCTCCAAGCTTCATGGGGAGGGAGCAGGAGGGCAGAGGTGCCTGTGTTTACTTTGTTGGCATCAAAATATGTCCTGGCTTGTGTGCTCTGTGTATACGTGTTATCTGTGTGCAGATAAGGAAACCCAGCTTTGAGGGAGTGAAAGGATTCCTCAAGATCCCTCAGCAGCCAGTGACAGTGGTTTTTTGTTTTCATATTTTGCTAATCGTAAGTAAAGCTTGGCATTGGGTGGGACATGTGATTCATGTGAGTCCTTGACAGTTCAACTATTTGTGCTCCTGCAGAGGTTTTGAAACTGTTAGGTGGCATTTTGGAGGGTTCCAAGGAGCTCTGGTCCTTTATGTCTCAGTGCAGAAAGAATTCAGTGAGAGGTAACGTGATAGATAAGAAGTGATTTATTAGAACAGGATGCTTGTGAGGCTTATAGGCAGGTGGGTGAGAGCGTGCTGTGCCCCAAGAACTTAGTGGGCTACAGTTTTATAATCAAAGGAAAAGTGGGGAGGGGGAAAAGACCACCTTCTTCCTTATTCTTGAGTAGACATCATGCTTCCATCATCAGCTCCTCCTCTATGTCAGGCAGGGGAGTTTTCTTGTCCCTACATGGTCAAGCAGAGACTGTCATGGCACAATGGAAAAATTATTTCAGGTTTCAGTACGAGAGTCGTTCACTTTGAAGTGTCACCTTTCCATAAATTATTATTTTTTATGTGTGCAGAGAGCATGTTCTAGGGGTCATTAACTTACTGAGCTCAGTGGGCAGGATGTTGGTCTCATGCCACCATTGTTTTATTCCTGTTTTATTGTTTGGGGGCACATCTCATGCTTCGGTTGCGTGGTTTTGTTGCCAAGCAAGCTTACTTTCTAGACTGATCATTAGCTTACAGGGGTCCCCCATACTTTTTTCATTAACTAGAATCCCCTATAGGATTAACTATTTAATCACCTCCTTTGTCCCTTTACTCTGTCCCTATCAATTTTGCCTGTAAATGTAAGATCAGAGCTCGGGAAGTAGCGTAAATGAAGGTCCATCTCTAAATCAGCCCAGCTCCTGTTCCAAAGTATTAGACGCACAGGTAGTCCACATAAGGACTACAGAATTAGAAGTTAGTGATGTGACAAGCCATATGTATTCTGGTAAACTTCCCCTAGATGACACTGAAGGTTAAATGCTTGGTTAGAATTACAGCTCTTAAGATGTCAAAAGGTTGAGGATTTAACTTTGGCCATCAGATATAAGCACATTAAAACAATAATGGGCTCTATCCTTTATTTTTAATTTTTTGATTTTTTAAAAAAATTATAATACATCATGTTAGTGAGTTTTAGTGAGTGTATGGGGGATATGTTTTTATAAGCAGTAATGTGAAATTATAAAACTATTGTAGAAGGTACTGTGGCATTATGCATCAAAATGCTTAAAATATTTATACAACACTTTGACTCACTAATTTTATTTTGACAAGTATATTACTAGGTTTTAATCATACAAGTGATACAAAGTTGCTTTTCAATAATAACAATATGGTAAAGCCTCTATGTTTTAGTCAAGGCAACTATGTTTCTTAGAATATCCACAGTTCCTTTCCATTATGGAAATAAGAGCAGACGTTGTATCTTATTTATCTTTGTAATCCTTTTGTAATTCCTTGGAACAAGATATTTCCTGAGTGAATGAAAATAATAACTATATCTGATTCCTTAGATTAGGAAAGTTGTATGTTAAAGTGGTTTACATATTTTCTTTCACAGAGGTTTATCATGTGTATTTTATTTTTGAATTAAAAAATAGGCTCCTTGTTTTTAAAAATGAATACCTGCAGTGATGTTTGAAATGAATTTTCAATAGTAGTTTATATTTTCTCTCTTGCATATATTACTTGTACAAATCTGGGCCTAAGAATAAATTCTCATCAAAGCCTGAATATGTCATATGCCAAGGATGTTTACTCTCCAAGCAATCACTGAATTGAGCCAACTTTTCTGTTTGATTATTTGTTTTTTAATTAGCCTGGTTGATATACTGTCAACAACCTCCTGCCTCTTGGAAATGGCTTAGTCAGTTCATTTGGTTTTTATCTTAGAAGTTAAAATTTTCCAAAATTACTTAGGGATTAATTAGTTAGTTATTTTTTAATTAAAAACATGCTGTTGATTTTTGGGATAGTGTAGGAGAGTTTTTAGCTGCTTGAGGCCACATCCAGAATGGTGATGGAATTAGATTTGCCCAAAGGAGTGCAATTTGGGTACGTATGTGTCTTTTTTGATGGTTTGTGAGTTTATGAGCAATGAAACCAAAAAAGAGGACAAAAAAAGTAGCCCTGCCAAATCTCCTTTAATTATTTTTATATCTAGTCTAAATATTTATTTGAATAATCTTTCTAGACATTTTCAAATGAACATAAAAACATATAACTCAGCAGGAAGTATCATATCCTTACATTGTGCTGAGGTAGGAAATAATCCCAACACACACACACACACACACACACACACACATGCAACTATCTCAGAGTTGAAGGCAGGCTGACAAATTACCTGAGATTGAAGGCCATTTTTGTGACTGCTTGAAACAGAAATGGATCAATGGGCAAAAGAGAAATCTCCCAACATGCAAAGCTGTAGAGAAGGGAAATATGCATTATTGGGAAGTGACCACTGCTGATTGGAACTTTGTGCAATTAATTTTAAAAATTATGTGCAGTAAATTTCACTCTTGGGGCAGTCAGATGTGTGTTTTGACAAGTGTGGTATTGCTATCTTTGTTATTTTTTAGCCATCGTAATGCATATGCAGTGAGGAACCTGGATTATAATTTGCATTTCTCTAATGACTAATGACATGGAGGTTGAGCATCTTTTCAGTTCCTTATTTACTGTTCATGTATATTTGGTGCTTTTTTCTTTTTTTTTTTTTTTTTTTTTGCGGTACGCGGGCCTCTCACTGTTGTGGCCTCTCCCGTTGCGGAGCACAGGCTCCGGACGCGCAGGCTCAGTGGCCATGGCTCACGGGCCCAGCCGCTCCGCAGCACGTGGGATCTTCCCGGACCGGGGCACGAACCCGCGTCCCCTGCATCGGCAGGTGGACTCTCAACCACTGCGCCACCAGGGAAGCCCTCCCTGGTGCTTTTTCTATTGGTGGAGTTTCTATTCAAATACTTTGCCCACTTTTTAATTAGGTTGTTTGCTTTCTTATTGTTGAGTTTTGACAATTAAGTATTCTGGATACTTTTTATGAGTCTTTTCTCAAATATGTCATTTAAAAATATCTTCTCCCAGTCTGCTGCTTTTTTATTTTTTTTTTATTTTTTATTTTTTTATTTTTGCAGTATGCGGGCCTCTCACTGTTGTGGCCTCTCCCGTTGCGGAGCACAGGCTCCGGACGCGCAGGCCCAGCGGCCATGGCTCACGGGCTTAGTCGCTCCACGGCACGTGGGATCTTCCCGGACCAGGGCACGAACCTGTGTCTCCTGCATCGGCAGGCGGACTCTCAACCACTGCGCCACCAGGGAAGCCCTCTGCTGCTTTTTTAAAAAAATACATTTAACAGTAAACTTCACAGACCCAAAATTTTCATTCTGATAAAGCCAAATTTATCATTTTTTTCTTCCATGGATAGGTTTAACTGATATATCTAAGACCTTTTTACTTATCCCAAAGTCACAAAGATTTTTCTCCTATGTTTTCTACCAGACGTTTTATAAATTTATGTTAATAGTTAGGTTTGTGATCCAATTTTAATTTTTGAATAAATTCAAGGTTTATTTTTTTAGTATGCAGACATTCCATTTTACAGCCCTTTTTTTTTTAAAAAAAAAAGACACTTCTTATTCTATTGCCTTGTGTTTATACCTTTGTCAAAAATCAGCTGATTGTATTTCTGTGGGTCTATTTCTGGACCCTCTACTCTGTTCCACTCATATATGTATATTTTCCTTGACAATCCCCCACTGTCTTGACTGATTACTGCAGCTTCATCGTAGCTCATAAATCAGGTAGTGTGAATCCTCTTTACTTTTTGAATAAATTATCTTTTCTAAATTTATTTTTATTTTATTTTATTTTTTTTGGCTGTGTCGGATCTCAGTTGTGGCATGTGGGATCTTCATTGAGGTACGCAGCATCTTTTCCTTCTGGCAGAAGGTCTCTTTGTTGCCACACACAGGCTTCTCTCTAGTTGTGGCATGCGGGTTTTCTCTCTCTAGTTGTGGCACATGGGCTCCTGAGCACATGGGCTCTGTAGTTTGCAGCATGCGGGCTCTCTCGTTGAGGCACACGAGCTCAGTAGTTGTGGTGCACGGACTTAGTTGTCCCTCAGCATGTGGGATCTTAGTTCCCTGACTGGGAATCAAACCCACGTCACCTGCATTGGAAAGCGAATTCTTTACCACTGGACCACCAGGGAAGTCTCTTGAATAAATTATCTTAGTTAGTCTTATTTCTTTGTGTTTCCATATACATTTCATTATTAGCTTGTTGTGGTCTACAAAAAGTTCTGCTATATTTTATTAGAATTGCATTGAATATATAGATTTATTTAGAGAAAGTTGACATCTTATTAGCATAGAGTCATTCAGTTATGAACACAGGGCTTCCCTGGTGGTGCAGTGGTTGAGAATCTGCCTGCTAATGCAGGGGACATGGGTTCGAGCCCTGGTCTGGGAGGATCCCACATGCCGTGGAGCAACTAGGCCTGTGAGCCACAACTACTGAGCCTGCGCATCTGGAGCCTGTGCTCTGCAACAAGAGAGACTGCGATAGTGAGAGGCCCGTACACCACGATGAAGAGTGGCCCCCGCTTGCCACAACTAGACAAAGCCCTCGCACAGAAATGAAAACCCAACACAACAAAAATAAATAAATTAATTAATAAACTCTTACCCCAACATCTTCTTTAAAAAAAAATTATGAACACAGCACATCTCTCTATTAAATAGAGTTCTTTGGTTTCTTTCATCAATGTTTTGTAGTTTTCAGTGTACAAGTCTTGTACATATTTGATTGCTCTTTACCTGTTTACTTCATTTTTTTGTGCTATAATAAGTGATACTCTTTCTTTAATGTCAAATTACAAATGCTCGCTGCTGGTATTTAGATACGATTGGATGTTATACTTTGCAACTTTACTGATTTACTTATTAGTTCTAGGAATTATCTTTAGAGTCCTTTGTATTTTCTATGTGAGTAATCATGTCAACAGTAAATATTCAGTTTTATTTCTTCCTTTATTTCCTATATACCTTTTATTTTATTTTTTCTTGTGATATTTTTCTGGTTATAAATTTCAGTATAATGTTTTATAGGAGTGCCGATAGAGGACATCCTTACTTTGTTCCTGATCTTTGGAGAAAACGTTCTATCTTTCACCATTAACTAAATTATCTGTATTTTTGTAGATACTATTTATCAGGTTAAGGAAGTTTTATTCTATCCCTAGCTTGTTGTTAGTATTTATAATGAAGTTTATTGAATTTTCTCAAATATGGTTCCTATATATATTGAGATGAAATAATTTTTCTTCTTTGCTTTATTGATTTGGTGACTTACATTAACTGATTTTTCATTGTTGAACCAGTCTTGTATTCCTGAGGTAAACCCTCAGTCTTAGCCAAAATGAGTCAAAGATTTAGTGAAAAAAATTATTCTAAAATAGAAACATGAGTCAAAGACCTACCCCTATTTGAACAGTTGTGATAATGGACAATACAATCCAAGAAAGGAAAATAATTAAATAAGAAGATATTCAAAGGACAACCAGAAAAAAAATCTTATTTCTTATCACTTGTAAAATTTTGTTTAGTTTTTTTCACTCCATTGTCTTCTAAGTCTACATATAAGTTAAGATCACACTAACTACTCTTACATAGATCTCAAGCACACACGTGTGCACGAGCACACACACAAAAAAACCCCTAAAATATAAATGTTTCTAAATATGAGAGGCATTTACTTTGTTTCCTTACAAAATTAAAACTGCTGTTTATTGCCAGTAGACATAGCTCTCCTGATTAGTGATATAATACCTCGGTGTTCAACCTTAAGCTCTGCCATACTGAATGCTTGGCTTCTAAGGTCACTATGCCTTTCAGCAGCAGGCTGGCAAAAGGCAAAGGGAATGGAAGGGCACATGTAGAAGGTCTTTATGCAATGGGCCTGAGAGAGGCAAGTGTTCTGCCCTTTGCTTCCCAGTGGATAGCGCTTAGTCACTTGACCTTACTTCACAGTAAACTGTTTTAACTGTATGTCTAGGCAAAAATAACAGGCAGGTTGAATTGGTCTCTCTCATAACCACTGATGATTTCATAGTTGATCATGAATATTCATATCTAGTAAACATATTTATAAACACATAATGTAAATATGGGAGGGAGTTCTTTGTTTTTAAAAACAACATCCTGCAAACACACACATCAATAGTGTTAAAAAAAAAAGTAAAGCTTCAATTCTTAACATGAAATTCTGAATAATGTTTGAGGCAATATCAACTTATATTTATGAGTTATATACTTATACATACTTATGCATTACTTTTTAAAAAAATATTTATTTATTTATTTTTTCATTTATTTATTTTTGGCTGCGTTGGGTCTTCGCTGCTGCGCGCAGGCTTTGGCTGCGGCGAGCGAGCACTACTCTTCGTTGCGGTGCGCGGGCTGCTCATTGCAGTGGCTTCTCTTTGGTGCAGAGCACAGGCTCTAGGTGCATAGGCTTCAGTAGTTGAGGCACGCAGGCTCAGTAGTTGTGGCGTGTGGGCTTAGTTGCTCCGCAGCATGTGGGATCCCTTATGGCCTCTCCATGAGTCGCTCCCCCGCCAAGCCCAGGGGGAGGGGGCAACAGTCACAGGCCCTAAGGCCTCAGCAGCATTTTGAAACAGCCTATGCATTATTTTTCTTGTATGAAAATGCTTAAATTTTTCTTCATAATTGCATAGTTTTAAAAACTAACATAGAATGATTGCCTCTTTCATACATGTAAACATTTCTCATATGTGAGGGTATAAAACATGTACATATACATTTGGTATATTCTTCAAAATGCCATATATGTAAATATAGCAGGGCATATAAAATATTAGTTTTTATGCTTGATTATTTTTACTCAGTGTTGTAATTTTTGGAAGTAAATTTTAAAGGGTAATATAATTCAGAATAAAATATAATTTTGAGATTTTATTTTATTTTTATATAATATCAATCAACAAGATGATGATAATATATTCACATCTGTCCATGTACAGTTTTACAAAGTTTTAACCATTAACATGAATTCATTTCTTTAAGACTAAGTAACACAGAAAATGATTCCCAATTTTTTTCAAAGTACTCTGGGTCCTTCACTCCTATTGTCAAACTAAGAAAGAACTAGAAAAAGTACCAAAGAGAAGAGGGAGTGGAAGTACGGCTTAGTGATGAAATTTAGCAAATTAGAAAAACTAACCTCAAAACAAATATTTAAATATTCAAATATTCTGAATAATTGAGCTATTACTAATATTACTATAATATAAATTAAATTGCATAAACTTATGCTTAGTGGAACCAAGTGATTATTTTCTAAATCATAACTCCAATAAAATATTCGTCATCTAAGATGAGCCTAACATATTTGTCTGCAGTGCTCCTGGGGAAAAACAATAAAATAGCATCATTTTCAAATTATACATCATGCGAGACTGGATTTTAATGTGCTTCAGAATACCTCAACTACGATACCAAATACAGCAATGCTGTGGTAAAAATGCTATGTTAACAGGCATCCTATGTATGCTTCATAATAAAATAATATTTACATTGAGATTTGAATTTTATTATGTTGGTGTTTTCTTTACACTTTGAGTTGTAAGATTAATAACACTAGGTTAAATCAAGTCGAGCCTAATTTCATTTTTGACAAACTTGCTTTTCTGTACATTTGCATAATTTCTAGCAAACAGTAATCACAGTAATTCAGCTCCCTATAACCTCCTCTAACCGTGTCACTCATAATTGCAGAAAATAGAAATTAACCTTTCTGAAAGCTGAATAGCATAATACTCTTTGCTGTCACGGAAGAGGTAGCAGGTGTGGCCGTGGGCTGCGGTCATTTGTCAGGTAAACCGTAATGGTGGCATCTAGACAGAAATTATGCTAACGTAAAAGTAATGCCTCCCAAGACTATTATTAGCCCTCCGCACCACCAGAATGATAATGAGACTTAAATCACTTCTGAATTTCCAAATTATATTTTTCATATGGTAGAGTGTCCCTTAGATTCTTTTTTAGATGCTGTGTATGCAGAAGTAAACATACTGAAGGGGCTTAACAAACTGTAAATGGGTTGAAGGTAACCTAAGGCTCAGTGATAATTAGGTAATATTAATATAGTCTCTCACATGATGTTTATTCATTTTTTTAGAAATGTAACAGTTTTCAGTATTTATGTTACTTAGAGGTTTAATAACACATTAGGGTCTCTTCTCTCCTTTACACACATGTTTAAGTTTCTCAGTAAACGGCATATCAAAAATATTGTCTTCTTCCTAGTGACTCATATTCACAACCTGAGTTAGAGGCCTGAATCTGCCCTAGCAATGTGCACTTCAGAAAGTAAGTTAATCTCTCTTGATGTTTGGTTTCTTTATATGTTAAAAAAAAAAAAGAAAAGAGTAACCACTCATTGTCATTGTAAGGGTTGACGGTATTACGTGTGTAAAATCACTTCGTGGATTTTAAAGCACAATATGTCATTAAAATACAAGCGTTACTTAATATTGCCTGACAGCATTTAAAATCCTCTAAATTAAGTGAGTCAATGTTGGGAGAAAATAGGCAGTCTATCATTTGAAGATTCCAAGCATTGAAGTCTAACTGGTTTTGTATTTTTCTGGCTAGATCTGAAACCAGATAAATCAAAAGGATATCAAGTAGCAGAATAATTTGGTGAAGTGCAGGAGCCTCCTCTGTACCACTTTTACTTGGCAAGAGGTTAGGCTAAGGATAAGCAGCATCGCAAACAAAGTGAAAATGTCGGTGGCAGGCATATGAGCCCCATGACGAGGAAGCTGAAGAGGAGACAAGTGTCTTCCTCCATCGCAGAGCTAAACATGGAAACAACCGGGATTTTCACACCGACTGCTTGCCTGCTCAAGGCCGTGCTCATCATTTCTAAGCAGATGGGGTGCAACTTCTCAGCAGCCGTGAATCTATTAAATTATACTCAACAAAATTCCTGTGGTAAAATAAAGACGGCTACAAAGTCTTTGAGCCTCTTTCCATTGAAAGGGGGAAGTCTAATTCTTCTCCCATCGCATCTGAGCAGGTTTCTTAACTCATTTGTCTTACAAAATTAGGCAGTGGTCCAGATTTGGTCTACAGATCATACTTTTTGACCCCTGATAAGAGTGAATTGGGTTTAGCCTGTAAGTAAAAACTGAGTGGTTCTGTATGCTATAGCATACATACCATAGTATAGTACTATATATATAGCATAGTACTCTTTACTGCAGCCTTAGAGAATCCTAACAAGTACTTCGCATTTCCCAAGTGACCTTCAAGAGACTCCTACTTTTTAGTTATTTTAGGAACATACACTAAAACCCATACACTAGGTTACATTCAATGCTTGTCGACAGACATCTGACCAACAGCCATAAGATTTCCTAAGTTGAAAGCTTTGTGCTTTATTCCTGCACAAAGCACCCATTTTCATTGAGACATACAACCCAGTCATTTGTATTTCTACTAAAATACAATAATCATGGAAAGAAATGAGCCAATGATGTTTAGGTTACACAGATAGAGGAGTGAGAAAAATGAGAAGAATCAATGATGTCTCCCAGCTTTCAGACTCCATCAACTGGGTGACTTGCAGTATCACTTAGAGATGGAGAATACCAGTGTGATGGTTGTAAACACAGCCACCCTCTTCCACTTCTCCCCTCAAGAGGTAGAATCTATCACCCAGTCCTTAAGTCTCGTTTGACCGTGTGACTTGCGGCCAATGGAACATTAGCTAACGTCACAACACAGAGACCTGAAAAGTACTTGTGAATTTTAGTTTGCTCGCTTAAGAACCTAGAACTCTCCTGCCATCCTGAGAACAATGCCAGAATACCCTGTACACAGGGAGAGAGGACCAAGTTGATAGCCATTCCAATCAGCGCCTTTATGAAACATCCACGGTGGCTGACCTGTCAGCTGGCAGACACGTGAACCAATCGGCACAGACCAGAACTCTCCAGTAGGGTCAAAACCAATTGCCAAACTGCAGAATCATGAGCTAAATGACTAGCTGTTGTTTTAAACCACAGTCATTTGGGGTTTGTATTCGTTACCTCTTATGTAACAAAGTGCAGCAAACTTAGTAACTTAAAGCACCATACATTTCTTATTTCAGTTTTCACTGTTCAGGAGTCAGGGCATGGCTTAGCTGGGGCCTCTGCTAGGGGGTCTCTCGAGGTTGAAATTGTATCAGTAAGGCTCTGCTTTTATCTGGAAGTTTGGCTGGAGAAGAATGTACTTTGAAACGCACTCAGGTTGTTGGCAGAATTTGTCTCCTTGCGGTGGCAGGACAGAGGATTCATCTTCCTGCCGGCTGGAGGCTGGAGGCTGCCCTCCATCACCAGAGGTTGCCCACAGGTCCTTGCCATATGGGCTTTGCCAACATGGCTGTTTCCCTCCTCAGCCGGCAAAGAGCATCTCTGGAGCAAATCTGCCAGCAAGACCAAGCCTTCCTTAAAAAACATCCTTTTTTTTTTCCGAATCAGAATTTCCCATGGCTGGGACTTCCCTGGTGGCACAGTGGTTAAGAATCCGCCTGCTGATGCAGGGGACACGGGTTAGAGCGCTGGTACAGGAAGATGCCACATGTCATGGAGCAGCTAAGCCCGTGCGCCATAACTACTGAGCCTGCGCTCTAGAGCCCACGAGCCACAACTACTGAAGCCCACATGCCACAACTACTGAAGCCTGGGTGCCTAGAGCCCCTGCTCTACAGCAAGAGAAGCCACTGCAAGGAGAAGCCCATGCACCGCAACAAAGAGTAGCCCCTGCTCACTGCAACTAGAGAAAGCCGGCACGCAGCAATGAAGACCCAACACAGCCCTAAATAAATAAATAACATCCTCAGGGAAGTGACAAAGCATCACCCTTGCCATATTCTGTTGGTTAGCAAGTCACAGACTCTGCCTACACTCAGAGCAGGAGATTATACAAGGTCACGAATACCTGAGGTCTATCCACCACAAGGTCAGTTGTTACACAGGAGAAGTTAACCGATATGACCAGGTATGAAGACATTATGATTTCTGTGATTAAAAGAGTAGGTTCTGTAGCTAACCTGCCTGATTTTATATCCTAAGTCTGCCACTTAGCTGTGTGATATGAGGCAATCCATCTAACTTCATCCCTAACCACGTCAACAATTTCTGTTTTAGCAATGTGTGTAGATTTTCGACCCATGGGACTTATTAATAACAACCAAACAAGTCACAACCATACCGATACCTTTTACTCATATCATATTAATAACAAGAAAAAGAAAATTGGACTAAGAGTATCTATCACAACTTTATACCCAAACACAACTTCCCAGTAAGAAAAAAAAAAAAAAAATCTGTCAGCATCAGCACTGTGGAAAACAGCACAGTGAAAATCTGCTTTAGGAAGATTTTAGTGACATAAATATTGAAACCGCTGAAACATTAATTTGAATTTGGGATTCATGCAGCAGTGATTTTACTGTATTGTGTAGTTGGCTAGGACTTCCCACCTATTCATCCACAAAACTGAAAGTAGGAAACAACTGAAATGTAAGTAGGCTTCTACTTAAACTTTCTCATTTGTAACATCTAAAAAGGCAGGATGTAACAGCTAAGAGGATAAACATTCCATTTGGATGTTAACAAAGTAATTCCTTTAAACTTTATTCTTCTGTTTAAAATGGAAAATACTGTCTATAAACGCTCTCCTATTGCACATGTTATTTACCCATATGAATTTTAATATATATTACCAACATGATTGGCATGTGATATTGCAATTTAGGCTGAGCATTAAGTGCCATACATAAAATAACATAAAAATAAGACATTTTATTCTTGCATTTTTCTTTTTAAACTTTTGGGTACCTCAAGAGTATATTAAAATAAGCCTGACATTTCATGACTTTAGAGGAATAATGGACTCATTATCTATGAACAAAACCGGGGAAAACATAACTACCTTGTTTTAATTTATTAATGGCAAGTATGTGGCATCATAGCTTTAGAAATCCTTGATCCCCTACAAATTTGTGTGCATGGAATTCTTACATAGTTCTTGATCTTTTCGGAAGCAAAATATATTTTTCTTTATTGTCTTATGCTACTTGCTGATTCAGAAACATCACTCCGTATTCATTGCCCTACACTCTTAATGGTTCATTGCCATTACTTAGAATATGTGTTAATGAAAAGATGTTATGAAGAGTATCTGAAATTTAATTTATTGAATCGGAGGGAAAAAAAAAGCAAATAAGCCTTTTAGGTCATTGCAAACTTGTGAGTTGGAAACAGTAACTTGTAGAATCATTAGGGTGCGAAGATGGAAGAAAGAGAGAGAGAAAAGCCCTGAGTATTAAGCATAATGACCTGCACCTGCTTTCGATCACGAGTTTCTGCAAAGCATCGACCGTGTTGGAATACAGATTTCAGCGCTTGCACAGCTGGAATGCAATGCTACTTTCCGGATAGTGGAAAGTCATTAAGGGCATATAAATAGACCACAGTATGATTTTGGAAGATTGAACTATGAAGTTTACTGAGGGGTAGGATTGTTTAAAAAATGTTTGGTTTGTTCAGAACTCCTTTTCTTAAATAGCCTAAAAATAAATTCAGAGAGGATCGTGTTATTGCCTGTCTGGGATTGATTTACACGAAGTCTATAAATACAAGAGTGATTACCATCTAATGTGGGAGCTATAGCTTCTGTCCAAAAATAAGCCCCTCTGTATGGCTCCAAAGGGTAGAAATTCTGCTACCAGGGGAACAGACTTGATTTTCCACTTATCTTTTAATGACTTCCTGCAGGCAAAAACCTGGAGCCAAAATCCTACTGACATCTGTTTGTTGGTATGGGTCTCGTTTAGAACCCCAGTACTAGGTAATTATTCATTTTTGTTGGCATTAGGATTGCATAGCTCACAATGTTTCACAACATGTAAGCTGTAATAAATAAAGGAATAAACAAAATTCTTCTCCTAAGTGCTCATTTATATAAAGCATCCGCAAAACAAACCGGAAAGCTTATACCATTTATTGCTAGATTGGCACAGTTTACACTTCACATTTATCATTAACAAATGGAAGAAAAGGAAACTGCTAGCTTTTTCATCTTAAACCAGGTCTGATATTTTAATGATCAAGGAAAACTTCATATTGAAATTTATGCTATTATGTAAGTCACCCTGTGGAGTATTTTCTTTTATCCTTAGTATTTATTTTTTTTATTTTTATTTTTATTTTTTTTTTTTTGCGGTACGCGGGCCTCTCACTGTTGTGGCCTCTCCCGTTGCGGAGCACAGGCTCCGGACACGCAGGCCTAGTGGCCATGGCTCACGGGCTTAGTTGCTCCGCGGCATGTGGGATCTTCCCGGACCAGGGCACAAACCCGTGTCTCCTGCATCGGCAGGCGGATTCTCAACCACTGCGCCACCAGGGAAGCCCTTAGTATTTATTTTTAACGCACTATGACTTCACTGACTTAGAAAAATGTGGATTTCAGCCTAAACCTGACCTTAGAGATATTAGGAAAATCTCTTAACCCTTCTAAGCATCTTTACTCCCATACTACATGGAGATAACAATATTTCTTTCCTAAGGGCATAGCGGAAAATAATTGAACAGACATAGGGTATATAACATCACTGTCTTAGTAATGCTTTATTTTCCCCCTAAACTCTTCTGCTACTTGCTTTGAAGTATTTAATTTTAAGCACAAATCGATTCTGACCAAGTTGTTTCGCATGGAAAGACAGCCCTCATCAATTCAATTTAAAGATAGGTAAGTTGTGAGCCATCCGCATAATAGAACTATTAGTATGGCACTTACCAAAGTGAGAAAGATCCAAATGGGGCCCATGTTTATGGGAGGCTAAAGAATGTCCCCAGGAAATCAGGACCCAATTCCCACAACCTGTGAATATCACCTTATATGAAAAAAAAAAAAAAAAAGATGTGATGATTTGTAAGGATTTTGAGATTGGACATGATACCGGGTGACGCATTGCCTTAGGGTGGGCCTTAAATGCAGTCACACATGTTCTTATAAGAAAGAAACAGGGAGAGGGGGAACGTAGAAGAGGAGAAGACACACAGAAGATGGTGTGTCCATGGAAGCAGGTGTGGGGGTGAGGTGGATGCCAATTAAGGAAAGCTGGCAGCCAGCTGAAACTGGAAAAGGGAGCAGATTCTCCCCTGGGGCCTCCCAAAGGAACGCCGCTGAGACCTGGAGCTCCAGGCGATGACGCTGCATTTGGACATCCTGTGCCCAGCACTGTGAGAGAGTACGTCTCTTCTGTTTTACATCATCAAGCTTGTGCTAATTCATTACAGGAGTCTCCGTGGCTAGCACAAGGCTCCTGATTGTTTACAGGGAAGTGGACTGACCCACAAATGACCCATGATGCAGGGGGAGGTAAACACCAGACACGTAACACACGTGCTAGAGGACCAGGACGGAGTCATCACACATGTGATATCTGAGGGGCACTGAAGGTTGTAGAGTGTTCATAGGAAGGACAAAGAATGGGAAGAGGACGTTCCAAATGTATTACATACATGAGGCAAAACCAAGATGACTGAAAAGTCGGAGAAGCGCTAGTTGGTTTTGATCTTTTCTTAAATGTGAACTTCTGCTGAGATGGAGGAACCGTGTGGGGAGAAATTTAATTTTGAAACCCAGTAGTAAAGAACACAGGCAAACAGCTCCTGGGATTGAAGTGAGCTACTTGCATGGGTATGTGTATGAACAAATATCAATACACTAAAGAAATACAATTGTGAAGAGTTCTTCACTTAAGTATCTGAACCCTAATGCATTACATGGATATCTTCATCACTCTCTTCGTGTAAAAATATACCTGCCCTAAAAGAGGAAAGTAACTAGTCTGGTCCAAGGGGCACGGTAGGTTACAAAATGAAGTGAGGTGGAGGTTGAAGAAAGAGACCTATCCCTTAGCAAAATCTGCTCAAGAGTCGCAAACACTCGTTAGTGAAAAGAAATTAAAGGATGATGAGAACTGATTTCTGCCCTCTGGAACATTTGTCTTAGCACTTATTCCATGTGTGTTATAAGCCAGGAACTATGCTAGCACTTTCTATGCATTGTCTCATTTGATCCTCTCTCCAGAGAAGAGGAGTTGCGGCTTCTAGGAGCTCCTAGCTTGATCAAGATCACAGATTAAAAACCAGCAGAGTTGAATTGAATCCCAGGCTGCACAACTTCCAAACCCACACTTTTAATTCCCAAGCTCCTCTATAATGTGGGAGTTCACACCCGGACAAAACAATGACTCTTTTTCACTTTGCAAACAGTTTCTATTTTTTTTTAGTAACCTTTATTGACAAAATTTGCAGATGCTTTATACCCAGAAGATGGTTATTTTAAAACTACTTTTGTGGAACTATGTACAATGAAAGCTATAGAAGTTGTTTTATGTAGGAAAAGAAAGCTGGAAAAGACTGTAGCCAATAATGATTGTGTGATCAATTTCATCCACTCTCAAAGGAACAGTGGATAAAGTGACTATGAAGATGATCAAGATGGTAAAATGTGCTATGAAAAGTGATAGAATAGATATACTTTTATCATTATTAAATTTTATCAAATTTAGGACCCTACAGTCACATATCCAATGCTTAGAAATGTCAGGTTTTAATTATATGATATGATTTGCTCTTTTAAAAAAATAATTCTAGTCCTTATTAAGAAAATATAATTTGCTGAGCACCTATGTTTCAATGACAGAGCAAAATAGACTATGTGGACAGATTTTTGCACTTTGACTCTGATTCTTATAAATTCAACCCAAGTCTGGCTTACGAAAGGAATAACAGTCTCAAACAGATTCCAAAATTGTCCACACTTACATATTGTTGCAGACTATCTAGAAACACTTTCCAGGCCCCAAAGATAAAAGGCATAGTACAACAGTGAGGGAAGAAAAGAGGTTTCCCTTGGTTTTCCTTCCTCCCAGAAGAGAAGGGAAAACTTAGCAGATGTAGTGGAAGCTGACTGAGATCGGGAAAACGAGGCAAGCAGGAGACTCTCAGATCCCTCTCTGCCTAAATACATGCTGTGTTATTTCCATTTCATAGCCACTAGGACTGCTTCCAGGTTGACATTGGCGAGAGTCCCAACCAGAATTCCAGCACAGGCATCACTGATCTGGAAATCCCAGGCAAATCTAAGGGGCTTTTTCACTCTCTAAGAAGGGTTTTGACCCCAGGAGAGGGCAAGATGCAGACAGGAATCATCTGGGCACCCAGCCATGACTACACACAAGTCCTACTAAATGCACCAAGCCTTCCACCTGCCATTTGCAATCTGAGATGGATTGTGCGACAAAGAACCTTTGGGTCTACTCTACCATTTGTAGTCTGAGGCCTCCTAGTTGTCAACTTTGAGCTTAATATTTTTATTTTCCAAAAGGCAGACTTTTGCATAAAGCGGTAGCTCTCGAGACTAACTTTTCACGATGGGCCTGGAAAAGTCTCATTTGAAATTCAAAAATGATCTGTGACATTTTTGTCCTATGCTATATGTGTTTCCCCTGAGGCAACATTTACTACTGACTTTGTAAATCAAGGGATAGTAAGTATATAAAGAAATTCAGAAAGTAGCATGTCTGTTAAACATTTTCACATGATATTTGGTTCCAGTAGTCTCTGCATTTGTAAATAACAAAGGTAAGATATACGCGGTATCCTTAAATAATTCTTAGTACAAAGTAAAAATATTGACAGCCATCAACAAAAGTTTAGCTCAATAATTTTGTGACCTTAATATGAAACAATTTCAGTATTTTATTTCACATATATGTTGTACAGATTTAAAGCAAAAACCTGGAATTCAACCTCCAGAACTAGAATCTTAATTCAGTTCTATTTCTAGGATTTAAATTTAAGAGTTTTATTACTTTCAAACAAATACATTACTATAAGAAAGATACTGTGCCAGGCACTATGTCTAGAGAGATGACACTCTGAAGATAAATAAGCATGTGAATATCTGTAATTCCACATACAAAATGATTTAAAAATTAATTTTAAAAAAATCTGTATCACTGTAGACAAAGAGACATTTGGTACAATGGGTCTCTTTATAAACCAGACCCTAATACAGGAGATGCCATTTTGACAGGCTGGTGTACTGTGACTTAACCATCCCTGGACTTACGTGCCTTTGAAATCCGAAGGAGTCCTTGAGCATTTTTTATAAGACCAAGATCTTCCCTGGTTCCCTTCTAAGATGGTGGGGTGGCAGTGCAATTTTCCCAGTTCTGCTGGGGACTTTCCAATATTGCACAAAAACAGATCTCACTAAGAGAATGTTAAGGAAACCCATGCTTTAAAATGTCTCGGCACAATACAATAATTTTTAATCAAAGAATACGTCAAACATTCAAAGTTAGCACTAGCACAGGGCATATTCCATATTTCTAAAATTATTATGCATTTCTACTATTAAGGTGCATCATTAAATCTTGATTCATTCTCTATGCTGCTGAACCATGGTCTTCTCAAGGAAAAGAACCATCCTTTACTTTAACCTCTCTAACAGCCCTTAACATTATCTCCATCGTGTAGACTTCCCCTGTGGTAAAAATCCCAAAGAACCTATAAAAACCTATTTAACTTATAAATATAATAAAACTGGGCATTCTCAGGTAAAATATAAAAAGTAATGGAGCAAAAGCAAGAAACAAAGGGAAAAAAGAATTTTAAAGTAAATTTGTATTAATTTGCTAGTATTTGATTATCTGAAATGACATAGTTCTGATTGGCATTTTCATTTCCTACAAGACTGTTATTGATTAATGCTAATGCCTTTATAGCATTTAAGCTTATTTTATTTATTTATTTGGCTACGTTGGGTCTTCATTGCTGTGCGCGGGCTTTCTCTAGTTGCGGCGAGCAGGGGCCCCTCTTCCTCACGGAGCGCGGGCCTCTCACTATCGCGGCCTCTCTTGTGCAGCACAGGCTCCAGACGCGAGGGCTCATTAGCTGTGGCTCACGGGCCTAGTTGCTCCGCGGCACGTGGGATCTTTCCAGACCAGGGCTCGAACCCGTGTCCGCTCATTGGCAGGCAGATTCTCAACCACTGCGCCACCAGGGAAGCCCCAAGCTTATTTTAAGCCTTAGTGTTTTCCTTTTATTTTTTTCCTGGCTATTGGTATATCATTGGCAATATTAAACCGTATAGATTATGATTAAGATAATACGGTGCTTTTACTTTGAGAATATAGAGAAAAGATTAAGGGTTAAAGGGATCTTCGGGCATAATTAAGCAATGATATACCTATTAGTCTTCTAACTCATTTTAAGGGGACTGAAGCAACTTAAAAGAAAAAAAAGGAATATTTAGACTACACGTTTCCTTAGGCCCGCGGTCCTCCAGTTTTCACTGCTAATGGAAATCATCGTAGATATTTACCAGAGTAAGACACAGACAGGGAGGATGGCAGGGCAGTGGAAATTACCCAGTTGGCTCGGAACATTCCGGATAACATGGCGCCTTGAGAAAGTGACTTTTCCATATATCACCCACCAAACATTTTGTATATCTGACACTTTTTAGTTTCAGTGTTTTAAAAGTAACAAAGTGTATCTTAAAATGTTTGAATAACTTAACACATGTTCTATGTTCTATTTAACATCTTTCATTTAAATGTCAATGTTATTGCATGAGTTAAATGCGCTGATGATAAGAACTGAGCTCCATGAAGACAGGAACATTTTTGCCTTGATCAGCAGAGTACATCTAGTACCCACACATGGTTTATAGCACATAACAATGCACAGTCCCCCAATGAATATTTGTTTTTTTTTGTTTGTTTTTTTTTTTTTGGTATGCGGGCCTCTCACTGTTGTGGCCTCTCCCGTTGCGGAGCACAGGCTCCGGACGCGCAGGCGCAGCGGCCATGGCTCACGGGCTTAGTCGCTCCGCGGCACGTGGGATCTTCCCGGACCGGGGCACGAACCCGTGTCTCTGGCATCGGCAGGCGGACTCTCAACCACTGCGCCACCAGGGAAGCCCTGAATATTTGTTTTTAATATTAGGGACTATTACGACATGAGTAAGTTAAGATTCCTAAAGGCTTTGAAAAATATTGGATCAACATTCTTGTAAAAATAGAGTTTATAATTTTTGTACTAAATAAATAAAATGCCTTAAAATATGATAAAATAATGTATCCTAATATACTAATCAATATAAATTTCCTTATGGCATATATCCTATTACTAACAATGAATGTCTTAATGATTATGTATTTCTTTCAGCAATTTGTTCTAAATTGTATTCTGAATAAAAATCCAGCTTCAAAGAACAGTGGTTAGTTAACTAACTTCTGAAATTCTTTAAGATCTCAATTAGCATTTTCCCTGATTCCAAAGTAAATACATAGAGATAGGCACTTAAAATCTAATGTAGAAAAAAATAATTTTTCGACATATATAAAATCAGTGAGTGAATCCAAAGCAGTCCATTTCATTCTGCGACAAATTGATGAAAAGCAAATTGGCATAAACAGTAATTACATTTCAGGCAATGTTCTCTGCAAGGCATGTTCAGCTTCTGAAGAATAGAGCAGCTGCTTGTAAAATGTGACAATCTCTTCCTCTTAAGAGAGGAGAAAAAAGTCTCATAAAAGCAGAAAATCACATGAATGGAATGTGTTTTTTTCTTTTAAATCTACGGGTGAATAATAAACTTTAACTTGAACAAGCAGGAAAGAAATGTAATACTGGTTTCTACATGACTATTATAAAATATTAGTATTTTCGTTATTTCTTCTTATAAATTTTCAGATACAGCAAAAATCATTCAAATATTTTAGAAACTGTAAACTCTATGTTTTATCCTATCTGTCACAAAATGTAATCTCAGAGTAGATAATATTCAACATAAAATCTGAAACCATTCCTGATACAGCTCCATAGGTAATGCTCACAAGTCGTTAAACTGATTTTCAGATTAAATCTGCTGCAACAGTTTCAAAATTAAGTACCATATCTGAAATCTTAGCACATCTTTTATTTGAACTCAAGATACTTCAAACTGAGTCACTTTTCTCTGATTAAAGCCTTGGCAACCACCGAGAGCTTGCTTTTCACATGTCAATTCACAGACATCAAGAATTCTACTTTTTCTAAAATTCACTCAGAGTTTAGCAAATAATTTTCAGATTTCAATTCTGGGGAGAAATGGTACCAAGAGGACCTAGTTAAGGTTGACAACTCTCCCCCCTATTCACTACTCTCTGTTGAAAAACTTGTAAATATAAAAATTACCAATAAGTATGATTCAGAGGAGTTTATCAAACTGGATTTGACTAACCCATCTAGTCTTCTGATGCCAAGATAAAGTAAGGATGCCACCACCAAAATAAAGTAGCCTAGCATAAGTTTCTCAAATTTTCTGGTATTTTCCCTTTTTGCAGAAACAACAGTAACTTCCAACACCATTTTAAAGTGCAGCTAACAGAGTGAGGAAACTTGCTTAAAATTCAGCATCAGAATCTAAACACTTGAGTCCAAGGTGGATTCCCCATGACGGTTATTCAGAATTTATTTACTTTTTACTTATAAAACATGAATAACTGCTTTCTTGTAAGGCAGAAAACACAAAAATTTAAATAGGATGTTTTGTAAAATCAGAGATGACACCTATAAGGATGGAAATGGAAAAATACAGTTTTTCAGTATAAAACCATCAGGTCAAAATGATAGCCTCGATTATCAAAAGGGTGCCACTTCTACACTTTATTTAAGAAAGCAAGGAGGCACGCACTAAATGATTTAGAAATATTTCAAAAATTGCTAATTTTTAGATTGTTATCGGTGGGAAATAGGCAGAAGTATTTACAAAAACAACAAACAAGAATGTTACTTCATCCTTACGGTTGCTTTTTCAATGAGCAGTGGTTCCCTGTGGGAGATACCTTATTGGAGAAGGTTGTTTTCTTAAGTAAGCTATGGGATATTTAGGTCGTAAAGAGCATTGCTTTAGTGCATTTGAACCAGACTAATAATAAAAAATAATATCAATAACATATTACCCCCTTAGATCATTAATTTAGTCACTAGTCAACTGTAAATTGGGTCGATTTCTCCCACTTTGTAGAAACACTTGAACCAAGAGATGAATAATTTCCTGGAATGGATTAAGTTTATTAAAATATCTCTTTTTGGTAATTTGACATTTAAAATATAAAGCAGTGAAATTCAAACAAGTAGAACTCAAATTGTGAGTAAGATACCCAATATATTTTCCAGTTTAAATAGATTTAGTCATAGTAGAAAGAGAAAAAAAATGTCCTTTTTCCTACTTCCTTTCTCTACCTGCCATTACCACTGCTGGTGCCCAGTTTGGCTCCAAAATAAGCTGCCAGTTCACAGTGGCAAGTTAAACAAGGCAATTTGATGAATATATAAACAGAACACAAGTGTACCTTTGTACCACTAGCCAGGGCTTTAACTTTTAAGCACCTTGTGGGTAAATTTAAGAATGCCTGATTTTCAAAACTTAGAACCCAGGAAGGCAGAATCAGTGACTCAATACTTTAGTAACATTCATCACCCCATATAGTTACAAAACTTTTTTTTTCTTGTGATGAGAGCTTATTTATTTATAAAATTATGATCTCCTGATATCTCAAAACAGAGGAGTCATAATATCAAGATTAATAACTATCTCAGGGTATATTCTCTGTTCATCAAAAGAAGAATGTTTGGGGCTTCCCTGGTGGCGCAGTGGTTGAGAGCCCGCCTGCCGATGCAGGGACAAGGGTTCGTGCCCCGGTCCGGGAAGATCCCACGTGCCGCGGAGCGGCTGGGCCCGTGAGCCATGGCCACTGGGCCTGCGCGTCCGGAGCCTGTCCTCCGCAATGGGAGAGGCCACAGCAGTGAGAGGCCCGCGTACCACAAAAAAAAAAAAAAAAAAAAAGAAGAAGAATGTTTGTAGCTACATGTTCTTCTCTTGTAAGCAAATGTTCCAAGTGAGATTCTTTATTTTTAATTAATTTTTACTGGCATATAGTTGATTTAAAACATTGTGTTAGTTTCTACTGTACAGCAAAGTGAATCAGTTATACATATACATACATCCACTCTTCTAGTCTATTCCCATATAGGTCGTTACAGAGTATTGAGTAGAGTGAGATTCATGCTTTGTACATATTGAAGAAAAGGAGATTCTGCATTGCTTTAAAAATTCAGTGAAACCTAAGTAACAATACACATTCTAAAGTGAAAATAGTTTTTGACCTTCTACAACGCTGTCAGATTTTCTGTATCAGGAAGAGATCATTCTTCTCAGCAGGGTACCATATATATTGCAAAGTGCAGTGTCCAAAGAATTTTTTAGAAAACAATTTTGTCAAATTATGTGCTTAGCCCTCAAATTAGCCCTTTGAGATGGAAAAAACTTTGGCTAGGAGTTAACTCTTGGTTCACTTGGATTCTAAATCAAAACTGAATGTGGAAAAGAGTGAGAATAATATAACTTCTTAAAATTCGAAGAAGCCAAATGAATTTCTTCAGTGTGGAAAGTATCTTAAAAAGAACAGAGCGCTACAAAATAGCTTCGCTTTGTGACGACGATCACTAATAATGATAAGAAAAGCGTTTTCTTCATGAGTTTTACGATTGCAAGACATGGCAAATTTTTCAGAAATTTAACAGTTACAAGACTATCTGAAAATATCAAGATGTTTAAAAGGAACAATTCACTTCACTCCAGCCATCCCGTAATGATCAGGCTCCCAAGAAGCGGCATTGTGAATTAAACAATATTTAACACAAAATAAAGGTAACAAGAGATACATCAAGTAAGCTAAAAAAACTTTCAAGGTTTTTTTTCATATTGCAGTAACATAAGCAATTAAAAATTGTAGGAACTGTATATAAATTTACATATGCAATAACAAAATGATTCATTTCAATGTTGTATTTAAACTCTGAGGGCACTAAGGACATAATATCCTAATTTACCTAGACTTATAGAGGCCTTTAAGAAAAAATGTTTGCCTTCCTCCATGATGTCCCAGAATTCATGGTCTCTTTGACCTAGTAGACATTCTTATATTTTATTAAGTGTATATTACTTGAGCAGTCATCAGTTTTCTTTTGAATGTGTTTAATTTAATGTACATATTTATGTGGCAGGCAGCCTCTCAGTTGATCCCTGATGATCCCAGGCACCTGGTATAGCGTGGGTTGCTTGTACTGACTTGCTTCGAAAGAACAGAAAAGAATAGAATATGGTGCAAGTGATGGGGTGTCACTTCTGAGATCATGTTATCAAAAGACTGCGGCTCCTGCCTTGGGCGCTCTCTCGTACTCTCTTGCTTGCTCTGGAGGAAGTCAGCTGCCATGCTGTGAGTTGCCCTGCTGAGGAGCTGCCCCGGCTGAGTACAAGGGTTGGAGGGCTGACCAAGGAAAAGACAGTCAAACACTTGACTAGGAGGCTTCCAGAGGTACTTCATCAAGGTCATGGAAAGCAAGAAAAGACTTAGAAATCATCAGAGGAGCCTGAGAAGACATGGTGACTAAATGCCATGTGATATCCTGGATCTGATACTAGAACAGAAAAAGGGCTTTAGCGGAAAAACTGCTGAAATCCAAAGAGAGTGTACAGTGTAGTTTAGAGTAATAGGCCAATGTTCCCACTTGAGTTTTGACAAAGGTACCATGGTTATGGACAAAAATAACATTCGGGGAAATTTGGTAAAGTGTACATAGGAACACTGTACATTTTATCTTTGCTACTTCCCTGTAAATCTGAGTATATATTATGTGTTATACATATAATACATATTGCATATAACATAAAATTAGAAATAGAGAACACTTGGACAATTAAGGTTTATTAAATGTCAGCTACTTATCAATTTTAAGAGAATGCTATAACTGTCCTTAATAAAATGTACTTCATGTCTCTTAAAGATTAATTCGTGAAATATTCTTCCATGGGGATTTTTCCATTTTAATTTGAACTATGATAACTGATTTTAGTCCTGGGATAAATCTGCTTCAACTCTATGTATTTTTAAATAGTTTTTATATGTAGAAGCTCATTTTATCTTAAAAGTACCTTGTTATATCAACAGCAGATGTTTTAATAAGTCCATTTTAAACATAATAAAACTGAGGCCAAGAGATTTATAAGAAATAAAGACCTCTATGTGCATCCTCCGATTTCAGTATTCTCTCCTCTATGGCAGTGACTTAGGAGTTCTCTTCTTTAAAGCCTAGGGCTATACATGGGGTACAGAGACACTGATAAGCATGTTTTGTGTCTCTGATTACCCCTGATGATAAAGTAAATGTATCATGAAACTTTACTTTTAGATGATTGATGCATTTCATGATGACTAGGATTAAAAGAGTTTGTTTAAGTATTTTACTGAAATTTAAAATAAATACATGTTTAACTAGCTTCTGTCAGCTACAGGATTGGAACTGTAAGTATATTTTGTGTAAGTATTCATAAAGAGTTTTGACAGAGAACTATCCCTTTGAGTCCTACCTAACTTTCAGCACAGACTTAAATGATGATATTGTTTATTCATGTTTCATTCATTCTTTATACTTCACTGCCTTTAAATATGCAGGGAAACACAGAGTTGAATTGTCGTGATAGATTATACTAATTTCCCTATTGCAGATTAGTTGAGTATGGATACGTATACAAATAGGATGCTTTGGGGGAGTTTAACTATAATTAACAGTGGGTTATTATACTGTATGGCATATATAAATAGAGAAAATACGCTAAATATTACGTTATAATATATTAAATAATCCTTATATGCATATATATATCTGAAATGCAAATATATCCATATATATTATATATAGTATATATGAAATAGATAATTAATACTGATAAATATCAATTGATATAGCTTGCTATAGATTTGTATAGTAAAATATAAATTTCCATAAAATGTGTGCTCGTATACTCATTACTTTGGAATAAATTTCACATTTTCTTTTATTCTCAGAAGTAAAGGACAAATATTGATACAAAAATCTAAAGACACTCATTTCATTTTGTTTGAAATCATAGTATCTTATTCAAGAAAATATCATAGATAAAAGATAAGCAAATTTTCACGGTCCTTTGTTAGGACCTGTGTGAGGTCTTTGTTAGTATTCTAACAGAAAGATAGGTAAGTAAGTCTCCTTGATACTCAATAGTGAATAGATTCAGAAGAATGAAAATACTGAACAGGTCATGAGGCGTGACTTGGGATCTAACCTATACATAGTACTGACTCCTAACTACAGTATCCATGAAACATTTTGTATATGTCATGATCGGGTTCAGACAGAGACCCCTTTGTCATTCATAATTCAAGGATTATTTAGAATTGTGTTGGGAGATCCCTGGGACAGAACACTTTTGATATGCATGGTGGTTAAAGTAGTTTTGAAAAAGGTGTGTGGGAAAGGAGATAACAAAGAAGCTAAAGAATATTTTTTATAAAAAAATTGAAGCATACCACTTCATTTCAGATTTCGGAATTAGAGAATACAATTAGAATAAAACTGAAATCCCAAACAACTAAAAGGACTATAAAAAGGTCAAAAAAAAAGAATGTTTTGATCAATAAATCACAAGTTTTTAGTGTATATTAGAGAATAACTTTGAAGCATAATTGGTCAAATTGCAATACGCAAGTTTTTTTGGTCTATTTTCAAGCTCAGATACAAAGTTCTGAATAATTCCAAATGAATTAACCAGTTAGTTAGGAACTATAAGAATCAGCATGAATGCTTCACATGTTTCCTGTACAAATATAGTTCAGAAGCTTGGATGAGAGAGATTCAGAGAGAAATAAAATAATTACCTTTCTTTATGATACTACTGACAACGATATAAAGCTTTATATACTTATAAATAATTTGCCCAAAGCCCAAAACGTTATAATTGCTAAAGTCACTTCAAGAAAAATAAGGTACTCTGAATCATTTAACTTTCAAAAAATATAGGTTATCTAAGTAACAGTAAAAGGCAGTGTGATGGAATCAAACAAATGTGAGAGAGTCGGGGGGCGGGGCGGGGAGGGGTGTGAATTTCAGACTGAAATTTGAATTTTAGAGTTTGATTTTTAGTTTCTGTACTTATTTATGTGGCAGTAGGAAAATTACTTAATTTCTTTGGGACACAGGATTTTCCTCTCTAAAACAGTATGGAGAATGTACCTTGTAATATTGTTGTAGGCATTCACGTTAGACGTAAAGTCCCTTGCTCAGTGCTTTCTCACATAGAAAGACTTGATAAACGCCATCAATTATTTTGAACATAGAAAATTCCTGGAAAAAACTAAATAGTAAACTTACGAGATTTTCAATTCTTAAACACTCAGTTATGTAATCATTTGCATTTATGAAAATTTGCTTATGATTGACTCATCTCCTCAATGATCAGGGAGGTAATTTAGAAAGCCATAAATAATATTCTTTTGTCAAATATTTTCTGAATGTTTTATACCCATAGGAAATATAAATACTAAGGCAAGGAAATGTACAAGACGTGTCACATGGCAAAACTGCATATGGTTACTATCTACACTTAGGTACTCATAAGTTCCATAGTAATTTAGAATTTTTAAAGATGGTTTAACTATATGTGTAGAATGATCACATAGTACAGTTCTGATATGCTTCTATTCCTTCCTTTTGCTTCCCTCACCCACATATGCTCTATTCCAGTCTTATAAATAATGCTTTACTCTGAACACCCCAAGTTATTTCACAACTTGTGCCTTTAATTATGCTCTTCCCTCGGCCAGGAATGCCTGTCTTTACTATAGACTGTACGCTACAAATGTGCCAGAATTGTCCTCTCCTTTGTAGGGCTCTACATTCGCTATATGTTTAATAGTTGTAATAAAAAAAATGAATGTCCCTCTAGAGAATCCCTCCTTATTTCTCAAGACTCATCTCAAGACAAGTTTAAACTTCTTCACCGCCAAATCCTTCTCTCCTACATTTTTACAGCTTGCTGTAGAATTATATACCTCATCCTTTGAGCTTTTAAAACATCCCATGTTTGCAACTAGTATACAATTTAAGATAAACAGAATCTATTCAGAAGTGAGGATAGAAAGGGAGAAACATCATTAACCTCTTAGAACTCTCTCTAAAATAATCTTTAGTGATACGCACAGTAGTTCTCATAGTCATAATTCTGTAGCCCTGAAGATGTAGTGCTGCGTTGTTGACCTGTCTTTAATAAATCATGACCCTCCTTGAACTAAAGCCCATGTAAAGTAAATCACAAAAATATACCAGAATGTTTCTACATAGCTTTTGATGAAACCACACTTTTATAATAAATTGTAATAATTTAAATAGACCAGTGTCTGTAGAATCCAAAGAATAAAAACAGAATTATTACCCATGGATTTTGAGCACTTCCATGTCCAGGTATCATGATTTTCATGATTTTTTTAAAAAAGAAAATACAGGGCTTCCCTGGTGGTGCAGTGGTTGAGAGTCTGCCCGCCGATGCAGGGGACACGGGTTCGTGCCCCGGTCCGGGAAGATCCCACGTGCCGCGGAGCGGCTGGGCCCGTGAGCCGTGGCCACTGAGCCTGCGCGTCCGGAGCCTGTGCTCTGCAACGGGAGAGACGAGCAGTGAGAGGCCCGCGTACCGCCAAAAAAAAAAAAAAAAAAAAAACCAAAATACAACCTAAGTGTCCATCAGCAGATGAATGGATAAAGAAGATATGGCACATATATACAATGGAATATTACTCAGCCATAAAAAGAAACGAAATTGAGTTATTTGCAGTGAGGTGGATGGACCTAGAGACTGTCATACAGAGTGAAGTAAGTCAGAAAGAGAAAAACAAATACCGTATGCTAACACAAATATATGGAATCTAAAAAACAAAAGAAAAAAAAAAAAACTGCTCATGAAGAACCTAGTGGCAAAATGGGAATAAAGACACAGACCTACTAGAGCATGGACTTGAGGATACAGGGAGGGGGAAGGGTAAGCTGGGACAAAGTGAGAGAGTGGCATGGACATATATACACTACCAAATGTAAAATAGATAGTGGAAAGCAGTCGCATAGCACAAGGAGATCAGCTCGGTGCTTTGTGACAACCTAGAGGGGTGGGATAGGGAGGGTGGGAGGGTGGGAGATGCAAGAGGGAAGAGATATGGGGATATGTGTATATGTATAACTGATTCACTTTGTTATAAAGCAGAGACTAACTCACCATTGTAAAGCAATTATACTCCAATAAAGATGTTAAAGAAAATAAAAAAGAAAAAAAATACATAGCAAGTTAATGATTGCAAGTTGAATTATTAGTAGGAAAAAGAAAATCCAGAGATTATAGAAATTCAACTAGTGAAAGGAAAATAGCAAAATAACGAAATTAACTAAATTACTATGTAATAGCAAACTGCTTAAAGTTTATTTTAAGCAGAATTTAAAACAAAGCAACAAATCTCGATGTTTCCTGTTTTTCTAGAAGTGTCATTAAAAAAAACATAACAATGCTGTTCTAGGTATTGAAAATGGGTCAAAAGTAGTTCTTTTGAAATTTATGGGCATCACACATTTTGCAAATAGACCTACTATTCCCCACTTGAGAGTAGAAAAGGGAAGTAAAAATTCCTGGCTCTTGAAATCCTCTCATTCATTCTCTTTGGTTTTGTTCTTGACTGCATTAGCAACACGGCCCAGTTTATTATCGTCAGCTTCTATTTTTAAGATCATGTTGGTCAGAGTTTGTCACGTTGATCTCAGTGTTTTCTACAGTGATTTACATCACGTTTGCTTCCCTCCTCTGACTTTTATGGTTGTCTCACTCTCTCACTGTGACTTTTCCAGGCTGTGTAGGAAACAGCCTCAAAATAGTTTGAGAAGTTGTACTTCTAGAGGATTAGTGGGTCATCATAGCCATGTTTTCTTTCTTTGCCTGAAATTATCTTTTGGACTGTAAACCTGTGGACGTGGTGATAGAGATGACAGGAGAGAAGAGCCAATATTTATCAAAAACTGTCTGTGATAGACATGACTTTTCCTTGGAGCGTCTCCTGATTTTCCATGTGAAAACAGCTCTTCTTTTATGGAAGTGAATATTATAGTTTAAAAATTGTAGCAAATCCCAGATCTGTTCAATTCAATAAGGTCTTAAGCTTGGCTTTTCCTTAATAATTTTTTATTTAGTCCACTAGTGCACAAACTACACCATTCACAGGAATTTCCCTTACTGTTTAAAACACTAAACTTTAACTAGCAGCTAGTGTCCTATACCTTATATATTTTCTATAATTGATGCTATATGCTGTACGTATTAATATACAGAGTCAGCTAATTGGATAACAGTGTTACATTAGTTTAGTATTTCTTTCTTTACTTCAGTTTTGATTTTTTTTGTTTCTGCTTTTTCTTTCCATCTCAAATTTTCTGTTTGTTTTTGTTTTGTTTGTGATGGGTGTTATGGCTTTGAAGCTAATAGATAAAACTGGAATGGACTTGATATTGATAACTGCAAATGATTTTATGCTTGCCATGAGCTAAATTTAGCCAAGCTGATTGATCATGGATATTAACTAATTACAAGAAGACAATAATTGGTAAACACAAATAACTTTTAAATCAAGTCCTAAATTATTATACCACTGTCATCATTAGCAAAAGACTATGTTCCCCAAGTCAATCATTCATTCATTTATTCATTCATTTTTTCTTTGAATAAACATGCTTTGAGTGATTTTACCAGTCACTGTGTCTGAGTAATGGCCTGAAAAGAATTTTATTTCACTTATATACCTCTACCCTAAATTTAGTATTTTAATATGTGCAAAGTTGAGATAGTAATTTCCTATTTTTATATAAAATGCTTAAATATTTAGGTTTGCATTAAGTAAGGGTTTATTACAATACAGGATAGGCACTCCTAGTTTACATCACTTCAGTGTTGCCATAGTGTTAACCTAATAATCTAGAAGTTTTTAAACTCATTAGACTTAAATTAAGTCCCCAAAACTAATCAGCTATTTCTTATTCATACTCATAACTTATATTCAGGCAGTCTTACTTTGTATCCATTAGTCTAATTTTTCTTTAATGATATTTTTATTCTTGATTTTCAACTCTGAAATTTTCCTATATATATAGAAGTTTTGACAGGAAACCAGAAGAAAATTTAAATATCTGCAATCTCACATACTAGATGTAAAACACATCTGTATAGATACCCAGCATATGTTAGTATTTTGCTTACTCATAAAAATTTATTATGCAGGGCAAAACAGTGAACATTTAGATGCATCCCTTTATGAGACTTTCACTACCCATAAATAAGCATATAGATATAAAATTAAAAATTGGCATACTCTTACATGTAGATACTCTGATGTCTACATCTTAGTATTAACATTATAATAATATAATTAATATATATAATGTTATTATAATATATAGTATATATAATATAATGATTGTGAGCATTTCCAATATCACTAAACATTCTTTGAAAAGATTTCATTGTCACCATAATACTAGTGTCCTATACTCTATAGTTTAAGATACCTAAGTGCATCTGTCCAAATTTTATTACAATTTTTATATAAAAACCTTTGTACCTATCTTTGTCCACAGTTCTGAATATTTCCTAGTTTTGTCTAAGATACTATATTGGGTTAAAAGTGTAACTTTAAAGGCTTTGGTAGGTATTGTAATAATAATTTCAAGTTTTTCCTATTGTTTGTGCCACACTGAACACTCTTTCCTTTCTCACGTTTCATGATACAACAGTAAAATGCTTATAAGTTTCCCATATATCTTGCTATGTATTTTCTTTGGAATTTTCCCTCCTTAAATTTTATTCAATAATCAAAACTTAATTCAAGAGTTACTCCAGAAAACTTTACTTCACCTCCCCAGGCTGGGCGAGATGGCCTTTATTGACTCTCATAATAGTCTGTGCATATCCCAAAGTAAGACTTGTGTATCTGTGCATATTTGTGTTTCACTCAAGAATGATGATCATATGTCACTTTGTAGCGCCTGTGACCAGCACAATGCCTGGCCCATGGTTGACATCAAATAATTTTTTTCATTAAATAATCATCTGACGGATATACTATTCAATCAATAAATTTGATTCTCACAACAAACTTTTCATGTGGGCAAGTACTATTTTCCCCTTCATACTGAGCAAAGAAATGTAAAATAGATTACTTTCCTGGAGTCAGACAACTACAAAATGTATGCAGTGTGTTTCTGGAGCCAGAAACAGACCTTATGAATCCTATTATACTATTATATTAATTTTCTCAAATTTGACACAGGAAATCTATGATGGAAATAGTCAAAAGAACTGGAAAATCAGCTTGGCAGTTAGGAAGTGTTAGGTTACAATAGATATCATTATTTTTGCCCATGTGATATTAATAGTGGATTTATATTACCTTTTCCATTGTTTTTTATTTCCACATTTTTAATTTCTCTGAACTCAGAAAATAATATGAATTGACTGTCATTAAATAATGTATGACATGATAAATTATTCTTAGTAATTATTCATATAGGAATCTATTTAAAGACAGAGGATATGAGACTTACAGTGTGATTCATAAACGTGCATCACTAAAATATTTGAAATATGTTTTTTCAAAAACATCTGGTAAGCATTTTATGTAAAATTGTCCTTTTCTTTTAACTTGGCCTTCGCTAGAGGAGTATGTCTAGGAAGTCCATTTTTTCCCACCACAATAACTTATATTGCTTTAAAACGGCATTCTTTATCAGTAAAATGGCCGAGTAGAAATAGCATGAGCTTTGGAACCAAACAGACCATATGTTTGAGCCCCAGTTCACCCCACTTCAGGATGTATGGTGTTAGGAAACTTATTACACTTTCTGATCCTCATTGTAAAATGGAGATAGAAATAAATGCCCTGATAATAAACACCAGAGTCTTGTATATTGTGAATATTCAGTAAATGAAAGTTTCACTTTGCTTCCATCTCTCTAGGAGGAAAGATGGTTTTGCTGGACAAAAGGCTGGGGAAATAAATGTTGGGTCTTTTATACCCCATATAATGAGTTTTCCTTCAGATGGTTATCAGACTTACAATAGAAGATTCTAGGGCCTTAATTTTGCCATGAATACGTGAGGTTGTTTTTTTTTTCTTTTTTTTTCTTTTTTTTTTTTTTTTTTTCTGTGGTACGCGGGCCTCTCACTGTTGTGGCCTCTCCCGTTGCGGAGCACAGGCTCCGGTCGCGCAGGCTCAGCGGCCACGGCTCACGGGCCCAGCTGCTCCGCGGCATGTGGGATCTTCCCGGACCGGGGCACGAACCCGCGTCCCCTGCATCGGCAGGCGGACTCTCAACCACTGCGCCACCAGGGAAGCCCCGTGAGGTTGTTTTGACCTTTGAATAAGTGTGATTGATTGGTTGTGATGTAAAGCAGTGAATTAGCTTGGCCTGACAAAATCCACAGCGTTACCGAGTTGGCTTCACAAAGATGCTTGTCTTCCAAACTGACTCTACTGGCAGAAAAGTTCTCTCTCTTCTGACCAGGGAAAGAGTAGTTGTTGGCAACTGAAGTGAGCTGCAGACTGCTAAAATGAGTTCCAATTATTCTATAGTTTGTTGAGATTTCATGGGGCCAAAAGATAATATCATATAGGCTTACCGAAGCCCAAACCCACTGAGATAAACACAATAGTAAACTAAATATCAGTGTTATTATTCAAACACAGGACTGGAGGATGCGGTGAAGGTAAGGAATCCCAGTGGGCTGCTGCATCATTCTCTCAGAATTAGCCGACTTCCTCACTGAGTCACTGGCGGTCCTGGGAAATCACTGACCACTTCTCACAGAGGCGAACAGCCAACTTCAAGGCTATGAGCAGACCAGAATATTCCCAGTCTGCAGGCTGGCTGAGCCACAGGAATGAGAGCAGAGAAGAGCCTTAGAAAGGTCAGTTCCTTCTCCCCATTTCCACAACCAGGTAAGCTATCTTCCTTTCCTTAGGAAGGAATTTCCGAGAGGTGTGAACTGAGGAAATGTGGTCCCCAGATCAGCAGGATCAACGTCGCTGGGAACTTAATGGAAAGGGAATTTCTCAGGTCCTGCCTCAAACCTATGGCATTAGAGACTCAGGATACAGAACCCAGCAATCTGTTTTTTTATCAAGCTAGACAGGTGATTCTGAGATGTTAAAGTTTGAGAACCATTGAATAGAGGAAGTCCCCTGTGCTAATTTCCTATTTATTTCTCTATAACAAATTACCACCAATTTAACAGCTTATAACAACACCTATTCAATATCTGATGCTCCACAGGTCAGAAGTCTAGGTGGACTTAACTGTTTTCTTTTCTATGAGATTCAAAAGGCCAAAATGAAGGTGTTAACCAGGCCGGCATCTTATGAGGAGGATCTGGGGGTTGGGGGCAGGTGTCTGATTCCAAATTCAGTTGGGTTTTTAACAAAATCCAATTCCTTGCTGTTCGTTTCCTACAGCCTGAGGTCCTCATCCTGTTGCAGGCTGCTGGCTGAGGGTTCCTCTCTGCTCACAGGCCCAGCTCTCAGGCCCTTCCCATCTTGCCTCTTCCATCTTAAAAGCCGACAATCGAATATCCTCTCATGCCAAAATTTTCTCACACTTCCAATCTCTTTTTTTTTTTTTTTTTTTTTTTTTTTGCGGTGCGCGGGCCTCTCACCGCTGTGGCCTCTCCCGTTGCGGAGCGCAGGCTCCGGACGCGCAGGCGCAGCGGCCACGGCTCATGGGCCCAGCCGCTCCGCGGCACGTGGGATCCTCCCGGACCGGGGCACGAACCCGCGTCCTCTGCATCGGCAGGCAGACTCTCAACCACTGCGCCACCAGGGAAGCCCAGGGAAGCCCAGGGAAGCCCACGGAAGCCCACGGAAGCCCACTTCCAATCTCTTTGATTTCTCCTTCTGTTACCAGCCAAAGAAAACTCCTTGCTTTTAAAGAACCCATGTGATTAGATTACATCAACCTGGATATCCGGTACCTTTTATTTCTGCATTTAAAAATAATTTTCTGCATTTCTCAAACTTTCTATAATCAACATATTTATCTTATAATTTAAAAAAAGAACACAAATTCTTGTTTTGGAACAGTCTGGTCTTACCTTATATAATTTTTAATTGGGCATTTAAATGAACAAAACCTTATTATTCCTGTGTAGCAGGAGAAAACTGATAATTTTGTAGACGCCCAGCACATGAACTACTGCTTAGATGCATGAAAATGTCCCACTATGCAGGGCTTGTTGAGAGACAAATATTTCAGAGACTTAATTTCTTAGCACCCACCCGGAGGTAGACAGTTGTACCGAACTTAGGCTCACCTTATCAGATGCCCTGCCCTAGATATTATATACACATATCTAGCATTTTTGAAGCTAATTATGCAGAGGTAGAATAGATATTTCACTCTGGCAACACAGTATTAACAGCAACATCTAGTCTCCAAATAATCAGATGTAACAGCAACTCCCCAATTTTATCCCAAATTGTGACAGTTTTAGAAAAGTAATATCAAAGAATTTCTGTAGAACCAATTCAATGCACAGGGATTTTACTACCATTATGACTATGTGAAAATCATTTCTCCAAATATAACACCTAAAAACTCTTCACAAGATTTTTAAAAATTGCCTGAGAATACTTTATAGAAACCATAGCCATCCTAGTGAAGAGTGGAAATTCTGGAAAACAGAAAGGACAAGATGCTGAAACCCAAAATATGTCAAACTCTGATGATACTAACATACATATTAGCAAATCAGTCCATATAGAGTAATTTCAGATGCATATCAAAGAACGGAGTTTATTTAATATCATAAATTTTATTTAAAATAGGATATTAAAGATTAGAATTATTCAAATGAGCCTGTAATTATTGAATTAAAGTCTAACTTCAAAAGTCACAAGCAATCACAGGATTTCTATAGCTAGTTCTCACATTTTTTCTTTTTTCCCGGTTAATGGTAACGTTTACATTTTATTTTTCACTGAACTCTGTCTCCCCAGTTGGAAGCCACTGACTGTCCTATCTCTTCTCCTGCAAGTACAATTTGGTCTAAAAATGCCTCGAGTATTTGTTGATGGAAAGTCAACTTTACTGAAATTTCCTCTTAATATGAAGTAAATGAAATTTGGAAAAAAATGCCCTGGATTTAGGTTTTCTTTGTCTTCACACTGAGCTGCGTAATATTAATTGGGGTGCCTTACCTGTCAAATTTTACTCCATCGTAAAATGGGAATTAAAATAGCCATTCAACAAGCTCACTGTGAGTAATGTTGAATATATATGTCAAATAGTTTTGTACAATAAAACAATTTTTGCCTACAAGAGACTCTTATTTGTCATTGTGTTATTTGATTTTAAATGACTTTGACTAACCAAGTGGACAGCAATTGCTTGTTTAAACCTGGGTAATAATCCTAAGGCTTCAATACTGTGCTTTCCTATTTAGGAGTGAATGATGGAGAACCACACTAGTTTATCCGGATTCAACTCACGGGGCTCATTTGCCTTACAGTTTTAAAATTGCAGTCTTTTCGCCATACTGAACACCAAATAGGAAATGGTCTTAAATCAATTATTTAGATCTCTAAAGAAGTTTCACGTCAATTCTTAGAATATTTGTAAAAGAAAAGAACCGACTATCTGAACTGAATTGTTCACCTCCTGATATGTCTTTATGAATAGGTTAAATCTTCATTTTTAACCTTCTTAGAGATATCTTTACCTCTGTTTAATATTAAGTAGATGTAAGATGTATTATTCCTACAATTTTAGCATGGTTACAGTTTTTAAAACAAAACTATAATTCTCTGGTCTGGAAACGTGAATAAATTGTGAAAACACTTCTTTAACATGACCATAGTTACATTCAAGAAGTTAGCTTTATATATATATATATATATATATATATATATATATATATATATATATATATATATATTTTAAATTTTGCTTCATTCATCATAATTGTTTTAACAAGTAATATTATTTGACAAATATATATTTCCTATAAGGTGACTACGGGTTGCAGTATTAGCTGACCTAATAGCATTTTGAGCTCAGAGAGTTATCCCATATTATTCTAGACCAAGTGAAATCGCATTTCTAAGTATCCACACACCACTCCTAGTCGAAAAGCACATTATCACAGTTCTATCTAAGAGTGAACAGGATTCTGTTCCTACCGTTTTGAATAGACCTCCTGCAGTTAATGATTCTACACAGGCACTAATCACATCCTCTATCAAGTAGCCTAATGATGCTGAGGATGTGGAATCATTATGATGCTAAATTATATTTTGCCTGACAGGGAATGAAAATTCTCTCTTAGTAATTATTAAAGAGATAGGTAATAAGAACAAGAAAGTGACATGTCAGAAATATTATTTTAATTTTTCTTTAGAGAAAAAGAAATTATTTGCAAAAAGCGAGCTGTCCTTTTCATCACTTTTCCCTTATTTCTTGTCAAGTTATTACATTGTCTATGTTACCAAAGTTACCTGTCCTGTTTGGAATATGTTGGAGTATTATACTTTTCGTACACTAAGCATCACTTGTAAAACTTAACTGGATCATATCCCCGTAACAAAGGAATATTTTACTGTTTTATGTATGTGAAAAGGCTTTCAGAGCTACAAAGCCCTGTATAAATGGTCTGGAACTCACTGCCAATTTTAAATTTTCCCTCACAAGTAACTGAAGCTTGGTTATAAAAAAATAACAACCAAGAGAAATAAATTAACTAAAATAGACTTCAGAAGAATGCTATTCAGAAGAGGATGAATACTGCAGATTAAGAGTTCTGGGAGATAATTATAAGTGGGAATTAGCAATAGGTTGTCTTTGCTTTAACGTGAAAGAATAGTAAAGCTTCCATTTTAAAGTCCAATTAATTATGGGAAGATGGTAGAGTTTCACGTCTTCCTTTTTTCCCCCTACATCCAATATACAATCATTTACCAACCCTTGTTAATCTTACTGCTTTGCATCCTTCAAACCAGCCACATGGTCCTCTCCATCAAAACAAGGACAACCCAGTTTATCTCCATCATCTCTGATCTTTATTCATGCATCCTCCTCCTAGTGACATGTCCACCTTCATCTGTGCTCTCTTCGCGATGTCCTTCCATTCCCCAAAGTTACCTTCTGAAACACAGGACTCATCTTGCCGCTCTCCTGATCAGAAATTCAGGGCTTCCCTGGTGGCGCAGTGGTTGTGAGTCCGCCTGCCGACGCAGGAGACGCGGGTTCGCGCCCCGGTCCGGGAGGATCCCACGTGCCGCGGAGCGGCTGGGCCCGTGAGCCGTGGCCGCTGAGCCTGCGCGTCCGGCGCCTGTGCTCCGCAACGGGAGAGGCCACAACGGTGAGAGGCCCGCGTATCGCAAAAAAAAAAAAAAAAGAAATTCAACATGACAGTTAGTTTTATATGTCAGCCTTCTAGGCTACAGTGCTCAACTGTTTAGTTAAACAATAATCTAGATCTTGCTGTGAATGTCTTCTTAAAGACGTGATTAACATCCAAATCAGGAGACTTTGAGTAAAGCAGTTTATCCTCCGTAGCCTGGGTGGGATTAATCCCATCAGTTGAAGGCGAAGACAGATTTCCTGAAAAAAAACAATTCTCAAGACTTTAATATAGAAAACTAGCCTGCCTGAGGGTCGAGCTTTCTCTCTCTTTATGTGTATGTGTGTGTATGTATGTGTGCATATGTATGTATTTCTGTTTATGTATATATAATGTATATGTGGATCTGTCTATCTATATTTTTTTTCTGTTTCTCTGGAGAATTCTGACTAATATATCTACACATAACCTTCAGTTAAAGTGTAAACTTAATACCAGATGCTCTGTGGCCACTTTCCATATTCAGCTTCATGTGCTGAATCACCTAGCACAGCACTCTCGTCCTGTTCAATTTTCTGTATTTCTTTCTCATCTTCTGTCTGCATACTTGGCCTTGGTACATTTTGCCCTGTTCCATACCTGGTTACCGTCCTTCAGAACTGAGCCACCCACCATCTGCTTTGAGCCTCCACCCTCCATTCCTGCCAAAACTGGACTAAGAAGTTTCTGCTCTTAGAGCAGCATCCTTTGTGTACCATCATAATACCATTCATCACACAATAATCATGCATTTATTGTCTAGCTTACCGCTGTAACTTTCCCAAGGGCAAAGCCAACATTGTATTTTTCTTTGCACCCCCAGACTCTTTTGCTATTCTAGGCACATATTAATTGTTGAATAAACCAATTTGTAAACAATTCATTGGACCATGTCATGCTACCAAGGAAAGCCTACCAGATAGGTGACTCCTTTCTCTTTTCTGTTTACTTTATTCCTTTGAAAATATACTTTAAATAGCGGTAATATTGGATTCTTTGAAAGGGATCTGAAGCTACTATAGATTGAAGAATAGAGGAGAAAGGCGTGACATCAAAGTGTTTTATTCTGTAAATCTAAGGAAACTCTGTGTCGAATGCACGAAATAAAGAAGAAAATATACTCTAACGATAAGAGTGGGTACTGTGTGTCAAGCACTGGTCTAAATAAATTACGAACTCAGAGACGTGAGAACCTTATGATGTATACGTCTGCATCATGCATTGTTTGGGCGAAAACCAAGATACAGAGCCTTTGAGCAGTTTGCCAAAGGTCACAGAGATAGAAAATGACAGAGGTGGAAACATGAACCCATAAAGTTTAGACCTAGCATATATGTGCTTAGCCACTTTATAATATCCATTAGAGACACACATTTGGGGAAACAGAAATATGTGTAACTAACTAGCCTTCTGTTACTTCCAGTTCAGCCTTAGATTATGTGTGCAATAGCTTCCTGTTAAATTTAGCCAATTTAAGTGAAGAAACAAATAATGGTAATTTTTCATTAATGACCATAAACTACTTGTTATCCTTTCTTATATTTATTTGCTTTCAATATGTACTTCCCCAGACCTCTAAAGCCACTAAAATACATTGTAATCAGGGGCAGGTTTTAAAAACCAAACCAAACAAAGAAAAACAAAAACAAACAGGTAAACAAAAACATTTATCATGGCGGTACCTTACTGAATATAACAGTCTCACCTGGGTGTTAATTGCCAGAAAGGAAGATGTACTATTTAAAAAAAAATAAAAGTTTCTTATACATTTTGGAATTTGTATTTAATAATGGTGATACAATATGGTTTTCTAGCTTCACTTTAGAAATAGAAAGAACATGTTTCTTAGCTATTTTTAACATTGAGTTCAAGCAGATAAGAATCTATGTTTAATATTAGCAATAATCTGTGTGGAGTAACTTTAGCATTTGCTTCTTTAAGAATCCATTTCCAATTACCATGTGTACTCAGATTGCTGAAAATGGACAATCTTAGCGTTATAACAGATGTAAGTATTGAATTCTATCCCTGTGTCATAGACAGAGAAAAGAATTAAAAAGAGGGGTCTAAATTTTTTTTTGTCATGTTCTTTAAAAATCAGTCTGACATCTTTTATTTATTAAAGAAAATAGACAATTGAATTGTTTCACTTATACTGTACTACTAAGTTACAATATTTTCCTAAAATAAAATATGTATTTTTGGTCATTATAAAAGCAATATAGGATACAGACCAGAACCAAGTTTCAAGACTCAGCAGTGCCCTTTGACAGTTGTTTGATCTTGGCCTCATATCACTTGTCCTAGTGTATCTACCTATCTGGTCTTTATAAAAATTAACCAATACATGGTACAGAGAGGAACATTCGGTTTTTGTTTGTTGTTTCTACTTTTGCTAGAATAACTGTTTCTAGGCTGGTATATATTTTTTTAACATTGATTAACAAAGAGAACACACTTTGTTCTCAAGCTGTGTAACCACAAGCAGTAGACATAATAAAGAAGTTAACAGTTACATAGATATTTGTCTTTCTCTGTCTGGCTTACTTCACGTAGTATGATCATCTCTAGGTCCATCCATGTTGCTACAAATGGCATTATTTCATTTTTTTATAGCTAATATTCCATTGTATATACATATACCACAACTTCTTTATCTATTCATCTGCTGATGGGCATTTAGGTTGCTTCCATGTCCTGGCTATTGTAAATAGTGCTGCGATGAACATTGGGGTGCATGTATCTTTTTGAATTATGGTTTTCTCCAGATATACGCCCAGGAGTGAGATTGCAGGATCACACGGCAGCTCTATTTTTAGTTTTTTAAGGTGCCTCCGTACTGTTCTCCATAGTGGCTGCACCAATTTATATTACCACCAACCCACAGACATAGAAAACAAACTTATGGTTACCAAAGGGGAAAGAGGGGAGGGAATAATTAGGAGTTTGGAATTAACACATACACACTACTATATATAAAATAGATACACAACAAGGACCTACTGTTTACCACAGCGTTTTGTAATAACCTATAAGGGAAAAAAGTCTGAAAAATAATATATATGTATAACTGAATCACTTTGCTGTAGACCTGAAACACAACATTGTAAATCAACTATATTTCAATTTAAAAATAATGTTAGCCATTTGAGCTTCCTAAAATATCCATTTTCTCCCTACAGATCTTCTTCCTGGAGAGATTATTTCTTGATCTTCATGGTGGGTGTTTCTGTATTTCAGGTCATTCCTCTCCCCACTAATGAAGAGCCAGTTTCACCTGTGTCCTAAGTGACCAGTTTTCCAATTGCAGGTGGCTGAACAACTTGAGTGCAGTAAGCTTAAGGAAGGTTCACGCCCTGAACATGTATTTATTGTTTCCCTTTTCAATATTTCAAAAACTTTGAGTCAGGGGTCAGAAATCAAAGGTGATCACAGAGAAGCAATCATAGGATTAAAAATAACAATTTCTCCTTGAAAAAGAACTTCTCCAATTTCTTAAATCTATGTTTTAAATGACAAAAGAACTACATGTTCATTGTAATAAGTCTGAAAATGTAGACTATATATATATATATATATATATATATATATATATATATATATATATACGTAAAATACAAATAGCACCCCCATCTCCTGCAACAAAGTTACACATGTTAGTAATATGTTCTGCAGGGTTCCATACCTTTCCTCTAGTACATTTTCAATGCTGCAGTTTGTAATTAGATTTGTGATTGTCCAGATTGTGACTAGTAGATCATTTCCAGATCATTTGCTACATTTTTACAGCAATCACTACTCACAGAATTAGTACTTGTACAGTAGTATTCATGATAGTCGAAATATTTCTAAGATGATAATTTTCCAAGAGGACAGTGTTGGTAAGTAGTAGTAATAATCACAGGTCCATAGGTCCTAGTGAGCAGAAATTTTCTGACGCCAATAGCAACCGTCCAAGACTGTGGCTAAGTATGTCATGTGGTGCCTTTGTGCAACTAGAAACTGAACCGGCAGATGATCCAGAAGAATACTTGGAATCTTTCCTATATAATAAATGATCATTTCTTGAAAAAGCCCGGTCATTCTCTTCTGAAATGGAGTAATATAATTAAAAAAATTATTAACTCAAGAAAATACGTTGGACACTCAATAAATTATCCATTTAGTCAAGTGATTTTTGAAACTCTATCACAAATGAGAAGGTTTGGACTACTAGAGAAATCAAAGATGAGATTTAGAATAAAATATATATTAGATGTTCAGTAAATGAATTTTGATGTCATGAATAAATGTATATGGACCAGAATAATGAGTAAAGATTTTAGCTATCATGTCATCAAAATCATAACTTTTATTTTGAAGGTATAAGCAAGAAACAAATACTTGCTAGCTTAAAAAAAAAATTAGAGATGGAGGCAAAATGGGAAACGCATTAGTTAGGGTTTAGTTTTGTGATTTATATCAAAATAAAAATGACTGCTGGGTTGAATTTTTACCAAGTATATTAATTTCTAGGGTGGCTGTAACAAAATGTCACAAATGACAGAAATTTTATTCCCTCATGGTCTGGAGCCTAGAAGTCTGAAATCAAGGTGTCAGCAGGGCCATGCTTCTTCTGAAGGCTCTAGGGACAATCTGTTCTGTACTGCTCTCTCCCAGCTTCTGGTTATTGCTGACAATTCTTGGCATTTCTCTCGGTATCACTCCAGTCACTGCCTCTGACACCACATGGCCTATTTGCCTCTGTTTGTGTCTGTATCTCTGTATTCAAATTTCCCTCTTCTTATAAAGACACCAGCCATTAGACTTAGGGCCCATGCTAATTCAGTATGACCTTATCCTAACTAATCACATCTGCAAAGACCCTTCCAAACAAGGTCACATTCACAGATGCTGCATGGACATGAATTTTAGGGGCACACTGTTCAGTGCGGCACCTCAAGTCTACCTTGTAAATAGACAGTGGTTTTCAACTGGACTCTATTACCAAAGTTCCTTTTAGGAGCATTTTGTTGTCAATAGCGTTTCTTTACAATATGTTTTAAAACTGTTGAAACTCTTTTTCTGTTTCTTATGTTTAAACACTTTCCTCTGTTAAATCAAGTGAGGTTTATTCATCACAAGTAAATTGAAGACATATTATTTGTTAATTTTAAGTTACTAGTTATATAAGGATTATGTGTCTGTGTGTGTGTGTGTGTATTTTCTTTTTAGTGTCTTTGTGGTAACTCTTAGACAATAACTAATGTCCTCCTTTCTTGGTAAGTAGATAATTTTGTTCAAATTGCAGCCTTATTTTCCCCCAAAGCTTTTTAATACTACATCATCTTCAGATGATTTGAGTATTTCTCTTCTTTTATATTGATCCATCTCTAAAATAATGTGCTTTTCAGAATGCTGGACACCATGACTTCTACCGCAGCCCTACATTTTCTATGGCTGATAATGGATGTGCAATTGGGAATAACTTTTTAAAAAAGATTTGAAGCTACTGTTTCTTCTTATTATTATTGCCTTTTTCTCATTCTATTTTTAGAGAGAGGAAGCTGAAATGTGTTAACACAAATTTATTTTTACTGATTTTAGTAAGATGATAGAAGTAATACTTAGAGAGTCTCATAGTCTTGTCTCTGGCATTTTTAACAAAATGTTCAATAGTAATACATTAATTTCTTTTGGAAAGTGTAAAGGCTTTTAAATGTATAACTGACCTTAAACTATAATTCTTATCTCATTATTACTGTATGAAAATAAAAGACCCTTTTTCATTTTAGGTATTTTTCTGTATGCCCAGTAGTTCTTTTAATTTTTTTTAATGTCTTAAAATGCATGTCTTTTTATGGCTTGATAGCTTATTTCCCTTTAGTGCTTAACAATATTCCATTGTTTAGATGGACCACAGTTTATTTATCTAGTCACCTACTGAAGGACATCTTGGCTGCTTTCAAATTTTAGCTATAATGAATAAAGTTACTATAAACATCTGTGTGCAGGGTTTTGGGTGGACATACATTGTCATCTCCTTTGGATAAATACCAAGCAGTGCAATTGCAGGATTTAATGGTAAGAATATGTTTAGTGTTGTCAGAAACTACAATTTTGCAAAATTTTTAATTTTAATGAAGTCCATGGATTGTGCCTTTGGGGCTGTATCTAAAAAGTCATCGCCATACCCAAGGCCATCTAGGTTTTCTCCTAATCATATTCTAGAAGTTTAATGGTTTTGCATTTCATATTTAGGTCTATGATCTACTTTGGGTTAAGTTTTGCTAAGGGTGTAAGTGTTGTGTCTATATTCATTTTCTTGCATGAGAATGTCCAGTTGCTGCAACATCATTTGTTGAAAAGATACACTACTGTTTTAAGTGGAGAAAAATTATTTTAGCTATAAATATAATTGTAAGCATTCAATGTTTATTTGTGATTTGGTAAAAATATTTCTCTTAAATAGTTGGGAAACACAGGGTCTAACTATGCCGCTCATGGTGAAACCTTTCTACTTACCCTATTTTCCAGCTTCCATGTTTTTAGGTTTTGTTTTGTTTTTGCGGTACTCGGGCCTCTCACTGTTGTGGCCTCTCCCTTTGCGGGGCACAGGCTCCGGACGCGCAGGCTCAGCGGCCATGGCTCACGGGCCCAGCCACTCCGCGGCATGTGGGATCTTCCCGGACCGGGGCACGAACCCGTGTCCCCTGCATCGACAGGCGGATTCTCAACCACTGCGCCACCAGGGAAGCCCCAGCTTCCGTATTTATAATGAATTAGATAATCTCCAATCTCCTGAGGATTTTTGTCTCTAAAATTCTTTGAACATAAAGTATCAGACTTGAATTGATTTATACAAGTACTTGGGAAGAGTCAATTATTAGAAACTTAAAATATCTTTTAGCATAGTGTAGACACAATCTTAGAATCAGTGGGACATATTTTAGGGAAAAGTGAAGAAGCCTCAGTGAAAAGATGGTTCATTTAGTTCTACTTTGCCTTTTTCCTGCATTTTCCTATTGTATTTCAGTTTATTCCCCTCTGTCAATATTCTAATTTGAAAATTATCTTAGCAATGGTGAAATACAAATCACCACTGTTTTATTACTTACAAGGACTATTTGACACATCTACGTAAAATATTCACGTAATTAACATAGAATTTTGAGGCTCATAAAAAATCACTACACTCGGGCTTCCCTGGTGGCGCAGTGGTTGAGAATCCGCCTGCCGATGCAGGGGATACGGGTTCGGGCCCCGGTCCGGGAGGATCCCACATGCCGCGGAGTGCATGGGCCCGTGAGCCGTGGCCGCTGGGCCTGCGTGTCCGGAGCCTGTGCTCCGCAACGGGAGAGGCCACAACAGTGAGAGGCCCGCGTACCGCAAAAAAAAAAAAAAAAAACAAACAAACAAACAAAAATCCTACACTCAACAGAACTTCCTGACATCACATAATGGGTTGATTTTTAATGTAGTATAATGTTTAGTCTCAGTGAGTAGACATTTCTGACTATCATTGGCTTTGATGACTTAGAAAAAATATTATCTATGGTGATTGATGATACTCTAGCTATGTATGTGAGAGTCAATCATCAAATTACATTCAGAGCACAGAGGTATTTATGTCATTTTATTTGTGCACCATGAATTTACTGTCCTTATCTCAGAATTCTTCAGTAATGTTTTGGCCACTCCAATTTGATTTCCATGGATTTATATAAAATTTTTACTTGCTATTAATTATTTGGAAAATTTCAAGTCTGAGGTGCAGTGATGCTTTACGTATACATTTTTGCTAGAATATTTCCAAATGATTATTCTGATTAAGGGCTATTGTACAAAACGTTTTCTATTGCAAGCAATCTTGTTTTTGTTCTCTGAGACGGTGATAATGTCAGTGCTAATTGAATAAACTAGTAACTTGATCCATCTAATTTCCTTGATTCATGCTGTAGAAGCCTCTGCCTAATAGAGAAAATCATACAATTTGTTATCCTGGTTGACTCTACGTTCCAGATGCTGAAATAATGAGCCCAGGATATTTCACATTTATTTGAAAACAGTTTATATAATCTCCCTTAGATAAAGAAGCTACGAGCAGGATAGAATGATTAAATTATGATATTCCAAAATATAGACATGCTCCTGTCTTCTCCTTCCCAGATTTCTTTTCCCATGCCTCCTTTTCAATTCTAAGAAAAGGACACCACACAAATTTTGCATGACACGTAGAGTCCTCACGGAGCTGACCTCACAGGTGTTTCCATCGAATCCTAGAATATGTGTCACCTCACACTAGATCAACAACCTCCAACAGTCTGTGCACTTTCACATTCTAATGCCCTTACTGATGCTTTGTTTTATAGTCATAACAGGGTAATATGTGTTCTCGTTCCCCTTCTTTTCCAAGAAAATGGTAACACTGTATTTTTCCTCTCCGTTTGAAGAGTGATGGCGACATATGATATAGCTTTTGACCAGTTAAACATGAGCAGAAGCAGGAGGGAGACGTAAGACCTAGTGAATTAATAATTATACCCTCGCCCTGTGCCATAAGGATCTTCGATGCCTGTGTGTAAAGATGAGTCTCCATCAGCCTAGATCCTAAGTGTCTACGATGGGCAGAGCTTCTTTGTCAGTCAGGCTTCTGGCAGGAAAGAGAATTCAACCCACTTAGTTCAAAGAAGATAATGTAATGAAGGTATGAGTTGGAGGAGTGGGGCCAGGGTTAAGGGGGAATCACCATAAATGTCAAGGCCCCCAGAGGTAAGGGGGAGAAAAGAACATTCCAAGTAGAGGAGGTAGCAGGTACAAATGAAGCGGGGAGGGGGCACTGAGCATGGGTTTTCAGCACTAAAGCAAATTAAAAAACTACAGAGATTGAGAGTGAGATAATCATGAAATGAGAAAGAAAAGTAATACTAATACTATGGTAAATTCACGTCTAATTGAGTAAAAGCCACTGCTCAAAGTACTTTATCTGTGTTAGCTTATTCGAGTTTTTAAATGATTATATGAAGTAGGTACAAGTAATAACTTCTCTGAGAAATGAGGCTCAGAGAAGGAAACATCTTGTAAAGTTCATCCAGTTAAAGTGTGAAGGTGTTTAGGTTTGAACCCTGGCAGTGTAGCTCCACAACTCTTGTCTATAACAACTACACCAAGCCTGCTCACACAGCTGGGTGAAAGATCGTGCGAGACTTGTGTGGCAAACGAAGGATTTCTTTTTCTCTTCCTCCTAAGAGAAATAGGAATCCACTGAAGGGTTTTAAAGGATAACCTGAACATATGTGATTTCTAAAATGGTTATTCTTTTTGTTGTGTGGAGAACTGGATGGAGAGCAAAAGGTACAGGTTAGCGAAACTAATTAGATAGAATCAGTATTAGTCTAAGCAAGAAATAGTGGTATTTGGCTTAGAGTGAAAGTGGTAGTGAAGTTGAAAAATATGACTGACTTTGAGACACACTTAGAAAGTAAACTTGAAAAATCTCAATGTGAATTATATACAGAAGAGAGAGAGAGTGCAAGCATTAAGGACAATGCCTATGTTACTGTCTTATTCAACTGGATTTACTGTGGGGTTGTTCATTAAAATGAAAATAGTGAAGAAAAAAAACAGCAAAAGAGAGAGATGAGTTTGGTTTAGGACTGGCTGACTTTGAGTTGACTTTTATTTATCCATATGTAGATACTGATTAAGCAACTTTTGGTGATGTCTGATTCTCACTAGAGCTACTAATTTGGAGCCTATTTTCTAGAGATGATATTTACAGCAATAAACATGGATCAGATTACCAGGAAAGAGAATGCAGAGTGAAAAAAATGTGGTCTCAGACCAGCTCTTAATTGCTCTGACATTTAACAGCTCAGGAGAAGAGGTAGGATTTTAGCAAAAAGAGGTACATCCCCAGCAAAGAAGAATGTGAGAAAACACTATAAATAGTGCTAAGAAGAGTACAAAGATGAACATAACCAGATACTTAGAATAGAAAGCAGAATGCAGAGCTGTCAGTGAAACCAAGAAGAGATTGTTTGAAAAGAAAGGCCACAGTGTTGAAAGTGGCTAACAGTTCAAGCAGTTAGAAAAATAAACGAATGGCTCTTGGTGTCAGATATGACCTTAAAAACCAGTTATTCTAAATTTATTATTGTTAGTATGTGAAACTGAGATCCAAAGAAATTGAGGAATATGAAATATGTATTTTATACCATGTTATACATAGCATCCATCATTATTTTCTCATTTAATTATCTAAAACAGTTAAAGGGCTCTACATAATCACATCAGGAGGTATATATTGTCATTTATTAGGAAAAATTATCCAAAATTTGCAAATAAGACAAAGGGAATGTGGTATGTCCTTTCAATGTCATGCAGGGACATTGCTTAAAAGAATCACCCAAAGATTATGTAATTCTCCAGGAAAATGTACTTGAGTTAGATTTGGCTCTTTACTATTTGATTAGTACCCAGACACCACTGTAAAGTCACATCTTAGTTTACAGGTTTCTCACCCGTAAAAAAGAAAAGAAGAAAAACAACATAAACCCAAATTTATGATTTTATTACCCCAGAGAATTTTAATTAGTGTCATGTCTTTCATGGTATTATTTTTATTATTTCTTATTCTACTATTTATAAATGTCTTAAAATGTTCTTTGAACCAGCTTTACTATCTCTCTGCCCCCCCTCAATAACGAAATAATTTTTAGTTACGTTTATATTTGTGTAAGTAAAATAATTTTTAAGTTATACTTTCACTTAATCAATTGGTTTACTAGATTAAATCACTGTTTTACTATAGCAAATAGCCCAGTGGTAGCCTGAAAATTATTGGTTCACTACAGATTATGTGATGAAATATCAAAAAAAGCTTACCTGAAAATATTTTTCTAGAAGTCACGTTTTATTATGCGTAGTAGGATAACAGAATTGAACTATTTCCTTCTCAGACTGAGACTGCAGCACGATAAATGCCAATTGTTCCCACATCCCAAGTTGAATTGTGATTCGACTATTTGAAATGGAGTAAAAAGCAAGCTTTTTTCTTTTTTTGACTCTAAAACTTGTCAACTACATAGAGACAACAAAAGTGTCAGGATTTAGAGATTAAGAGAAGATTTTAAGGGAGAGTTCTTGACGTGCTGTGAGTCCCAATCACAGCCCCAAGGAAACAAAGTGGAAGTTACTTCCCTCTTCATATAATGTGAAAAAATAACAAGTTTAAGAAGACCACTCAGATAGCTTACCATGGTCCCCCCTTGAACTTGAGGCGCACAGTGTATTCTTGTCTGACTCATATCCTCCTAAGGAACAAAAGACTGGATAGCTAGGTGGTATTAGGCCAGATCAAGGACAGAGGTGTCTGAGTTGAAATCAGCCTTCTGACAGTTTCTTCACACTGCCACTGGGGAGGCTAGAGGCTTCCAATTATTAGAGGAACACGAGTGCTGTAAATATCCTCTCTCAAAATCCCACAACCAGGTGAGATGTTACAGTGAAAGCAAGGCTTAGACCAAATTCTATCACTCATAGAAAAATGAATTGACAAACAGACCCCAGACAGTCATGAGCTGTACTGTTGCAGCCATATTCAGTCCTATATCCCATAAGTTCATCGGTATTCAGTTCTACATTTAGTACCTTTTCCTCTAGTACGATGACAGATTCCTCCGTATCATGGTGGCACTGAAGGAATAAACACCTGGGCTAAAACCCCCACTTGGGAAACTGTTACAGCTTGAGTTCTCTAGAACTTGTCCAAAGGCCAAGAATCTGTACAAATTTGCTAGTCAATAAACATATCTCAACCACTACCCGTTTAGCAAATACATACATATTTGAAAATTCCCTTAGGCTGTTTAACAAATCCTCTATTGCAGATTGAGATAATGATAGTTCAATTGTTTTTCGTTGAAATCTACCTCTTTATGATTTTTCCAGGGGTTCCTTATTTCTCTCAATAGAAATCAAAAGTTCCTAATTTTCAAATGCTGACTCACTACCCCTAAAGTGAATATTCCTGATTAAAGTATTTCAAGTGTGAACCAAATACCTAGAGGGTATAATACAACTACATATTCCATAAATGTCACACATGTGACGATGAGTTATTTTTAAATAAGTTACTGACAATATAAGACCTAAAGTTCTATAGGGTTTCCTGGCAATGGATTGGGTAGACTGTTTGCATAGGACAAGATATAGGCAATGGCTAAAACTAACCATCCAGAATAGAGTTGCTCTTGATAGCCCTAAAGGGAACCACGTGTGAGAGATTCCCCGTGATGGAACAGTGGGCTCCGAAGAACCCACGCACCATGAGAGAAAGTGTCAGCTTGAAGCATCTACCAGGCACACACAACATTATTAATCTAGTAAGAGCTTTCATGCCACACTCCAACAGCTAGTGTGGATTGAAAACTTCTCCCTTGATGGGGGATGGGTGGAATTTCAACTTTAAATGAAAATCATAATGTTGAAATTAATACAGTGGATTGAACAAAATAATTATTGAACTGAGACTGTGTGTGGAACTGGAAGTTACTGGTGGATACTTGTTATCTGAAAGTGACCATGGCAGGTATGGGATGTGCACTGCTTTTCACCCAAGGAAGCAAAGGCAAAACAAGTCTCACAGCACAGGGGGAATGGACAGTGGAGGATAAAAATAAGGCTCCTTTATATATACTCTCAGTGAGTCCCATTCTTCAGTATAATGATTCCTGTCCTTCAGATGATTGAGAGAGAGGCACCTTTGAAATGAACTTATTTTTTTTAATCACTCGTCTTTTATAGCATAACTATAATGAGTTAAAGGGAGATTCTCTTCCTGTAACAATGAGAAAAGGAAAGAAAGATAAAGTAAGTGAGGGAAACTGAAGACACCATCCTGCCTCATATGTTTTAGGACATTTTATCTGCAGTTGTTCAAAATTTCAGATTTAAGATGATGTATCAACTTGTTGGCTAAATAATGTCATTCAATAAGCCTGCCCCTAGCTACCTATTACATATAGATTTTCTCTGGGCTATAATTCCTCTCTAATAATCTCTAAAATGACCATTCTAAGTGCTTTTGGCTTAAAAGACTATATTCCAGAAAAAGTATAATTGGAGAAAGGATTGCAGATTGGGCAGGAATTTGAATAATGTTATAATTTCTATATATTTAATTACCTTTTCTTTTTGCATCAGCTCCAGTCTTCCACTATTTAACATCATTATGTTCACTTATCGTGTACATTTCTGTGTAAATTATCAAATGTGCCAATAAAATTATGGAAAAAAATTGTCAACTAATTTTAGAGTAAAATAAACGATTTATAAAATATACTTAACATATGATCCCTGACAAATTAAAATTAGTTTTTACCATCCTCAGTGATTCTTTTGTTCATATAACATAGAACTACCTAGAGTGACCTGATTCTGCCATGGAACTAAGATCATCATTAGATTTTAGAGGAAGAATGATGGTTTTAGGGAGACACTCCTGCTCAGATGTTCACACTACCTCCCAAGAGCTGAAGAATTGTGCCCTGGAGTTATCACGTCAGAGCTGCTGAATGCCATCCTGACGTTGTCATAAACCAGTGTCATCATTGATCAAGTTTCCCTCAGTTAAGTATGAAATTCCCAGCTCCCCTCCGAAAGCTAACTGAGTCTCACTGTACTCTCTCACTTTGATATCTGTGATGAATTTAAAACCTTATAATCAGTAGAAAAGTGTGTTTTTGGCTGGGTGAAACAAGTTATAACTAGAGCTGAGTATAAATGCTGTTATACTCAGGATAGCTGTCAGTAATACATTAACTATAAGTGCACACATGTTTCCTTTGAGATCAACTCAAGGAAGAAATGAAAAATGTAAATAACCAGATGATATAGTCTCCAAACAGTGCATCCTCAATTAAAATGAATATAGTACGTAGCTTACCTTCAGTATAAAAGGATAATCAAGTTTCCTTAAGGAAGACTGACTGTCAGCAAAAGCAAAAATTAAAACTGCAAACAGAATGAGCTTTCTCATGAATTTGAAAGATATAAGGGGAATGTGTGTGTGAGTGGGTGGTTGAGAAATATTAAAGGAAAAAGAAGAATCTGTGACCTCCTTGTTTTCCTTTCTAAAAAGAATATATTCAGAAAGTTCTGAAGGTTCTGCACTTTAAGAATATATTGATAGAAAGAACTAGTAATACTCCCAGTTATAGGAAATGTAATTTTTAGGAACTGCCCAGCAGGAACATAATAAGTAGGCAAAAACTTGCAAAAAATACAGAGAGTCAATCTTGAGGATTAGTAATCATGTGATTTTTCCATGAAGACTTTGAGCTGCTGAAATGAGAAGGTTTGTATTTGTTGTAAATAAAACAAGTAAGTACTTATATTAAAACTTGAGAGAAAAATCACTTTTTCTCACAGCCTAGTACGTTGCAATCAATAGTCTGTTTGCATAGTTGAAATATTTTTATCAATTTATCTGCAGTTACCAAAGAAATGTCATGTAGAGGTAATTATGTGCTGTTCTCACCTTTTGAAAAATAGTGTTTTATCAAACAGTGCTTGTATGTATCTATTGACCCTGCACAAATTCAAAGGGAATCTGGAGAAACTACTGAGGGAAATGCATTGTACTTTGCAGTTCCATTTCAAAGTTATAGAGAGTTAAGGATCCAACTGCTAGTTATAAAACAGTTATGTGCATCTATTGGTCTGACATTTATTATTTTAGCAATATTTCTGTGTAGACGCAATATCTCTATATTTAAAAGATACATTATTTTACTTTTATTAACTAAGGTCTTTACTCTTTTCTTTTTGGTTAATTATAAGCCTTGTCCTTTAGATCCATATAGTTTCATAGTTTATTAGCAAGCACAGAAGATAATATTGTTATGGGTAATATCTATTGAGCACTTACCATTTGCCAGGTGCTTTGTGAAGGACTTTACGTGAACTAGCTTATTTAATCTACAAAACAAATCTTGGAAGTAGATACTTTGTTATCATCTTAGTTTTTCCAATGAAAAGAAATAGGGCACAGAGAGGTTAAGGCATGCTGTTGGTTGCAGAGCAGGCTGGGAGCAGAGCTCGACTTTGAAGTTAGTAGTTATCTCTGAAGCCTGATGCCTGACCACAGTGCCATGTTTCCTCTCTTACAAAATACTCAGCCAAATAAAAGGAGAATGTTTCTTATAAACAGTCAGCCTTTCAGGCAAAATCACCTGCAGCTTACAAAGGTGATGTTATTTAACATAAATAAGTAAAAATTACTACAAAGCAAAATGTTTCAAGTACCTTAGAAAAAAAAAAGGACAAGTATAAATAAAATTTTTCTGTAGATGTACAATATACTGAGATAATGCCGAAAGTTCACTAATGGTGTGCTCATAAAGCATTGTTTTAAGACAAAATGCATGGAGAACTTAACACATTAGGAGGTTATTTTTCCTTTGACATGATGGCTGAGGGTAGGGAGGGAGGGTGACTTTATCCACAGGCAAACCATTGTTTTCCAAACACTACAGAATTATTTGTTTCCATGTTATGGCATATAATTATTTTTAAACAAAAATGCTCTAATTTTAATCCTGTGTTTGAAAAATGTTGGCACATTTTAGGACTTGAATGCTTTGCAAATATTGGAGAAGTAAGCGTGAGAGCACCTCTCTGTGGTGAGAAGTTATTACTGTTTTAAGAAGAGAAAAACGTTTTAAAAAAAGACTTTCTCAGAAGCTAACAATTATTTTGTGTATTTTCCAAGCCATTTGTCTTTCTCTTGACTGCAAAGTTTTCCCTCTTTTTTTCTGTTAACTATTGTTAGCAAATAAGTAATATTTAGGGTGTTATGCTTCTCCTGACTTTCAAAGGAAAAAGGCACAGTGTAATTCCGGATCTTTAGGAAAGTGAAGGACAAGTTAATGACATCATTTTTTTTTTCTTCTATATTTCTAAGAAAGGATGTATTAATATTCATTTCCAAATTACAAAGGGAATATTTCATTATAGGTTCAACAGAAGAAGCAGAACTACTAAGAAATGATACCCACCTGTCCATCTTCTCTCCCTGATTTCATGTCCTGTGGACTCCAAGCTCCAGTATCAGACACAAGGCAACAGTCTGACCTAGACAATTGTGTAAAGTCGAATTCTTAGGACTGTGTCTGATGCTGGAGCTTGGGGGTCACAGAGTAGGCTGAGAGGGAGAGAATATGGATGTAAAGTAGCAACAATCCGGAACCCATAAACCAAAGAACAAAGCTAGAGACCACGAAAACAGAATGAAACCTACGTGAGCCCTTATTGCCTCTGACCTTGACTGTGTAGTTTCCCTGCAGAAGTCAAGCCCCTTCTTCATGGAACTAAATACCCACACTGGTCACAAAGTAGAAGAAGCTGAAGGAAGGTCTGGTGGAAGGTGGGCATGGCAGACCTGGCCACTGTCTCTCACCGATGAGGTGAGCCAGCAGATGGCTGAGAACATAAAATGACCACTGCTTCATTTCCCCTCCAGTCCCCTGTAAGAAACTCTGCTATACCCCACCCTAACCAGAAACATACAGAAAAGAAATTCTGGAAAGTGCGGTAAGGCTTAGCCAAGTGGCCTCATCACAAAGCCACCAGAGCTCACCCCTTGTCAACCCATGCACATCTCCTTAAAGTGTATTGATCTCCAAACATTGAAAACAACCAAGTCATGCTTCCACCTACCATGGTACAACTATCCCAGGTCCAACTGAAAACAGATGAATCCCTTCCTCAGAAAGGATACAAAGTCCCTTTTTCGTCTTTGCATGATAGTCATTTTCTATTGGTTTGTTCGTACTCTCTCATTGATATCCTGCAGCTTAAAAACAGAGATATAAAGTTAGATATTATTATTTTTTTAACATCTTTATTGGAGTATGATTGCTTTACAATGGTGTGTTAATTTCTGCTGTATAACAAAGTGAATCAGTTATACATATACATATGTTCCCATATCTCTTCCCTCTTGCATCTCCCTCCCTCTCACCCTCCCTATCCCACCCCTCTAGGTGGTCACAAAGCACCCAGCTGATCTCCCTGTGCCATGTGGCTGCTTCCCACTAGCTATCCACCCTACGTTTGGTAATGTATATATGTCCATGCCACTCTTTCACTTCGTCACAGCTTACCCTTCCCCCTTCCCATATCCAAAGTCCATTCTCTAGTAGGTCTGTGTTTTATTCCCGTCCTACCCCTAGGCTCTTCATGACATTTTTTTTTCTTAGATTCCATATATATGTGTTAGCATATGGTATTTGTTTTTCTCCTTTGAACTTACTTCACTCTGTATGACAAACTCCAGGCCCATCCACCTCACTACAAATAACTCAATTTCATTTCTTTTTATGGCTGAGTAATATTCCATTGTACATATGTGCCACATCTTCTTTATCCATTCATCTGTTGATGGACACTTAGGTTGCTTCCATGTCCTGGCTATAGTAAATAGAGCTGCAATGAATACTTTGGTGCATGTCTCATTTTGAATTATGGTTTTTCTCAGGGTATATGCCCAGTAGTGGGATTGCTGGAGCATATGGTAGTTCTATTTGTAGCTTTTTAAGGAACCTCCATACTGTTCTCCATAGTGGCTGTATCAATTTACATTCCCACCAGCAGTGCAGGAGTGTTCCCTTTTCTCCACACCCTCTCCAGCATTTATTGTTTCTAGAGTTTTTGATGATGGCCATTCTGACTGGTGTGAGATGATATCTCACAGTAGTTTTGATTTCCATTTCTCTAATGATTAATGATGTTGAGCATTCTTTCATGTGTTTGTTGGCAATCTGTATATCTTCTTTGGAGAAATGTCTGTTTAGGTCTTCTGCCCATTTTTGGATTAGGTTGTTTGTTTTTTTGTTATTGAGCTGCATAATTTGCTTATAAGTTTTAGAGATTAATCCTTTGTCAGTTGCTTCATTTGAAACTATTATTAACATATCTTATTTTACATGATTAGAGTATGAGGAAGAGGAGAACAAAAAGAAAAAAATTGTGTGATGTGATGTGTGTGGGGGGGAGATTTATCACACACACATACACACAAACATATTCATATCAAAATAAGGAAGAACGGGGCTTCCGTGGTGGCGCAGTGGTTGAGAGTCCACCTGCCGATGCAGGGGACACGGGTTCGTGCCCCGGTCCGGGAAGATCCCACGTGCCGCGGAGCAGCTGGGCCCGTGAGCCATGGCCGCTGAGCCTGCGCGTCCGGAGCCTGTGCTCCACAACGGGAGAGGCCACACCAGTGAGAGGCCCGCGTACCAAAAAAATAAATAAATAAATAAGGAAGAAGTACTCATAACTCTTACAGTCTGTGTTTCTCCAGCTAATCACATGATCATAGCTGGTATGTATAACAAGCTTCTTCCACTACCATCCTGTACACCCTATACCCTCAGCAAGCACTCCTGTTGGTCATAGATTCTTGCCTGCTAAACTTACCCAAACCTTTATTCCTGAAGATACTGGACCATAGCAGCCCAACCTGAATTGAGTTATGATAGTTTTCCAGTGACTTTAATCATAGGAAATGAAAGTATTAAAAGGTGCCCTGGAGAATCTCCTGCATTCCATACAGACCCACCTTTACCCACAGTATTTGGTAGCAACTCAATTTCACCTTGATAGAAGAATCTCTCCAACTAGTGCAGAAACCCCATTCTTTACCTGTTAATTCAGAAGTCCCATCTGGCTGGGTCAAACTCTCAACTTCTACTTCAATGAAATTGTTGTCAAGTTCCCTGGCAGAAGCATTATTTTCTTTGGTACTAAGATCTCACAGGACTTAACGTCATGGAGATGAGAAGCAAATAGTTTGCTAGTGGAGCACTTGCAGTGATAGTGAAGGAGCCTCTCCCATTTTCCTCCCTTGATTCCCTGAGCCAGGAACTCTGACTCTGGGAGATATAGCACTATATGTGAAGGAATGGTGAACATACAGAACACTCTGGAGATATAACCTCAGCCCTGAAAGGTATTGCCATCTAGCTGCCACCATAACTGAATCTCCCTTAGACTATTCCACCATTACATCTGTGGTTCTGTAAGGAAAACCATGGTTAGACTAATTAATTCCATGAGAATGGACCCATTGCCCCATTTCATTTGCTGTGAAAGAAATCCTTTGGTCAATGATGGCGCACTGGAGAAGAGCATGATAGTGAATAAGGCATTCTGTAGCATACATAAGGTCGTCTTGTGGGAAGACTGGGCACTTGGCAGTGCCTGTAGCCAGTAAACCTTCACTTGGGACACAAATATGTTCAAACTGTGTGTCTATTTGGAGGATTTTTGTCACCAGTTGACCATCCAAGCAAACAGCTGGCCATAGCCCATGTATCACTGTAGACATGAACCTCTGCTTATTTCTCATTCTAAGCGAAATGAACAACAGGGTGCACTTTTCCCCTTCTGTCCATTGCGAAGGTTTCATTTCACCGCTGTCCTTCAGGGCTCTCCCATAGTGGAGCTGGAGCGCTGCCACTGTCCTCTTGGAGAGGTACCTAAATATTGTGCAAGACCACAGATAACAGACCTGAGAGTTTTTTTCCCCTCATTCAATTGATTGTAGGGACCTTTCCATGAGACCATAGACGTGGACTGGGAGAGAGATGTCTATATAGCAGGAGGCCATGGGCAGTGAGACCATCTCCTGGAGCAATGTACTTGTGTATTGAGGGCCAGCCCAGCCCCATCTCATATATACCACTGCCATCTGAGGGTGGAGCGCTGCTGTGCCTGCCCCGGTTCATGACTTGGTGGGTCAGACACACCCAGTGCATGATGGGCAGTTCCCTCTTGCATGGTAACTTGGTGGTCCATGGTCAAGCTGTCAGTCTCTACGTAAGCCCAGTAGCAAGCCAAAAGCTGTTTCTCGAAAAGAGTGTAGTCATCCACAGGGCTTTGCTCCAAAATCCTAAAAGTCTGTGTAGTGATTCACCTATGACAGGCTTCCCAAGCCTTCGACAGCGTCACCATCAAATGTGCTAAGCCATATGCCCCAGGGGTCAGAGCAGACTGTTATACAGCAGCCTGAACCTGTGGCAAAGGCTCCTTTTATTCCACGCCTGACTGAAAACTGCCCTTTTTTAGTCATTTGGTAAATGGCTTGGAGTAGCACAACAAAATATGAAATTCCATTAATTCCTAAGGTCTTTGGAGTAATTGAAATGATTTCTTGGAGACATTCAAATTGAATATCATATAAGTATACTCTGATTCCCAAATCATAAACAGAAGTTCAAATCAGATTTGGAGACATTTATAAAGATACATAATTGGGGAATTTCAAAATGTCTATCTGTCACTATTTAAAGAATTGATTGTTTCCCAATCAAAAATAAAGTGTATTTCAATCAATGTGTCCATTTGTGGTCCATGGGGTAATGTGTGCCTATGATTCCATTTATGTGATCATTTCTTTAGTTCAATTGCTGGAAATATTGATGTAGTAGCTCATTAGTTTCAGTAAACTCAGTTCATGCTGTTTTCTAGAGGTGAGATATTAAGGTAGAACACAAAGAGCTATAAATGAGAATCCATAAAAAAGTAGTATTATATTGGCAAATATAAATGTTGAAGAAAATTGAATGTTGATGATTTAACCTACAAAAGAGAAAGCTAAAGAAACTATGTTTTGAAGAAGATGTAAAATTTCTTCTAAAGTGAATTTTTTAAAAAAAGAAATAGGAAGTAAGGGAGGAAGGAAGGAAGGAAGGAAGGGAAAAAGGAAGGGGGAAAAGTATAGGTTCTCTGCACTGGAAGTGTATACATAGAACCAAAAATGACACAAGAGAGAGATGTGTTTAGATTTCCTCTAGTTTCATTTTTCGAACTCATGTTTACAATCCAGAAATTATAAACATTTATATCCAACATTAATATTTAATAGAAAGGTGAAGCCTGAATTTTAAGTAAACAGATAGCATCTACTACAGGAAACCGCGCTCGGCTCCACTTCTTGTTTGCCTACATCTGCTTCCAACTTGGATCATTTGTTTGGCTTCCTTCTGTGCTGCACATACACAGATTAAACAGGTTTATTCAGTATGCTCTTTATTCAAGTTAGTATCTTATTGAGATAGAGTAATTCACTAATTTGCTACATTTAAGACTAATACCTTACTGTACGGCGGGTTTTAGTCCATGTTTTCAAAAGAGGTGCTGATGAAAAGACTGAGTTACCAAGGTAACTGTCAATAAACCCTTCCATCTTTGGTTGAAGTGCCAGTTTGCATTTCTCCTGCTGTGACTTTTTTCTTTTTTAACACATCTTTACTGGAGTATAATTGCTTCACAATGGTGTGTTAGTTTCTGCTGTATAACAAAGTGAATCAGTTATACACATACATATGTTTCCATATCTCTTCCCTTGTATCTCCCTCACTCCCATCCTCCCTATTCCACCCCTCTAGGTGGTCACAAAGCAGAGCTGATCTCCCTGTGCTATGTGGCTGCTTCCCACTAGCTGTCTATTTTACATTTGGTAGTGTATAGATGTCCATGCCACTCTCTCACTTCGTCCCAGCTTACCTGTGTTTTCCGTGGAGACAGCATGGCGTATTAGCCTTCAGGAAGCCCTCCTCCTTAGTAACTCACGCTGGTGAGCCGGGCTCCTTGCAGGAGAGCAGAGGATTAACTGCAGACTCTCCTGCTGTTCTCAGTCAACAACCAGGTCGATCACTGGTTCAACAGATGTTTCTCTTGTAGATCTTTAAGAACTATAATTGGGTGGAAAAATAGCATGTTTCACTTAATTCAATTCACTAGTTGCATTCATTTGTTGGGAACTCATTTAAAATCCACATAAATATGTTGTTTTGAATAAATGAAGAGAGTCTGCAGTGTATGATTCTGTCCAGACGTCAATAAAATGTATTACACAATGGTTGACACTAATAAATGGCAGCTTAACTCTGAGAGAATTCTCTGTGAACATATGCCTAACTCATTTGATAACAAAGGTCTTGACGTAGTGTCCAAAGTTCTCTAGGTCTAGCAACTTCTCTGTCTGGGTTACTGCTATATATTTATCTTCCGGCCTTGACAATTAAATACCCGGTAAAACTTAAGTTAATATCGTATTTAAATATAGGGTATACATTTATACATATTAAATACATATTGTACTCTTATATTTATTTAGCTATGTGATGTGATATACAAGAGAATAATTAAAGGAAAAGGATAAAAATATAATTGCATGATTATTTCGTATGTATAAAATACCTTTGTTATTTGCAAATATCAGTAAGTTCTTTTAATTTACTTTATATTTTATTAGACACTGAAATCAATGGAAATGGAAATATAGGGAGAACTCAACATATTTTATTTGTTTATTTAAATTAATTTTTATTGGAATATAGTTGATTTACAATGTTGTATTAGTTTCTGCTGTACAGCAAATTGAATCACTTATACATATACATATATCCACTCTTTTTTAGATTCTTTTTCCATATAGGTCATTACAGAGTATTGAGTTTCCTGTGCTCTACAGTAGGTTCGTATTAGTTATCTATTTTATATATAGTAGTGTGTAATGTCAATCCTAGTCTCCCAATTTGTCCCTCCCCCCTTTCCCCTTTGGTATCCATACGTTTGTTTTCTACATCTGTGACTCTATTTCTGTTTTGAAAATACGTTCATTTGTACCATTTTTTTAGATCCCACATATTTTAAATGGTTATTAATTTATGGGAAAGAATCTAAAGAAATTATAAGCTTGATAGATGGAATATTTTTTAAGTGTGATCTGTAATTTTGAAATTTTTATTGACAGGTGAGAGTGGAGGATCCAATGTAGCAAAGTGCCCATTCAGATGATCACACAGAATTTTATATTTTTTTGCTGTGTTACATAATTTTTTAACATTCATCTCAGTTTGAACCAACATGGTGCATTAATTCATCAGAATATTGCATAATTATATTTATGGGTTAGTTGGCCATTTTGAACAGTAGGGCTCAATAAGAATTTTCTTCTCGATTTTTTTTTCGTTAGACCCATATTTAAGATCATTCACTGTGGTTTACATATTTTTAATATGAAGTGGAAGGCTTCAACTTAGATTTTGTTTTAGAACACATTCGGAACTTCTGTGGAGCCATAGTTTTGGAGGTGGCCCTAGAGTTAACATCCAATGTTTAAATAGTTTAATAATGTAATATTAGGGCTTTACTTTATGCAACTGTTGTGTTTCTAAACATTTTCTCTGTATTATTTCTGGGATAACTTACACTCAAATTAGTTCTTAAAAAGCTCATTTTGAGAGTTAACTATAAATTCAGGGACTCACACAATTTTAATTTGTTTCACCATTGCATGGGAGATATCAACAGTTATCTTTCTTATTGAATGAAGGATAGCTGTATATAAGGCATGTGATTTTTTTTGTTTAGTAAACACCTTGTCATATAAACAAGTTTGTAGGACATACTAACAAGTCCAGAGCACCTGAGAAAGCTATTTTCTATCTCTTAATAAAGCCATAAAAAAATCTTTCACTGCACCAATGGAAATCACATAGTGACAACCTAAATAATTCTATATATTAATCTTTATTCAAGTCATATCATCTTTCAAATTCAGCAGGCAATTCAAGTCATATCATCTTTCAAAGTCAGCATTCCTAAAATACTTAGTCAGAAATGTGGCACACAAAAGTTTTCATAGCAAAACATCATACAATCTGCCAACAAAATACTAAGAAAAACATTAATTATAAATTTTAAAAAATTCATTCATCAGAATCATAATCTGTGCCATAGGTCTGATCCTCTAAAGATTATAGACATCATTTTGTCAAGTCTATTTCAGGTAAACTCCTCAGCCTAGTCCCCTAACCCTCCAAAACATGCCCACTTCTGCTATGAATAAGTTTTCTATTCATATCTTCCTTTTGATCTCTCACTCTATCTCCCCTTTCACAAATTTATTATAGAGCCTTGGGCCATCTGACTACACCCTTCCATATACTCTCAACATTTTCAGAGAATTCTGACAGTTTTGAAAGTCAAACACTATTCAAATGTTCTTTCTCATTCATAAGGACGGTCAGTTTGAGACAATTATATCTCTCTTCCCTTTTTCTCACCACAGCACTTAACTCCATATGTATTCAGGTTAAAGAATAAAATAAAGTCTTTAAGGAAAAGAGAAAGCACAGTATAACAACCTAAAAGCCAGCCAATTTATGGAGAAGAAAGTTGAATAATAGAAACCTAGATTCTTAATGTGAGAAAGAATCCTTTCCCTTAATGCAGAAAGCTCCTATGTAATAACCAGAAAAAAAAAAAAAAAAGATTAATAGTCTTTGTTTGAACAATTATAGCAGTGGGAAATTTACTACTTTATTGGGGAGTTCATTTTATCGCTGGACAGCTTTAATATTGGCAAGTTCCACCTGATATTTGTTCATTTTTCCATAGAGATCATGAGCGAAGTGTAAAGCGAATGTAGCTGACCTCATCCAGACTCTGGACAGGGATGACCTCCCTGGATTTGTGTGCTTTGTACTGAAGATAATTTGACAGTAAAGGGCCATATAGTGTTCACCGTTCAAAATGTCCACGTGTAAAAATATCTACACAGATTCTTTTATTTAAAATTTTGTACAGATGATAAAATACTTTCTTGATAACTGAACTCACACTCTGAAAAGAGAGCCTGACCACACAATGAGTTACCGATCTCCTTTTTCTCCTCACCGAGGATATGGTGAAACTAACTCTTCACCCATGTGCCTGAAATAATAATTCTGGTTTGGTCTGGATCTTACACAGTGTGCCCTTTATAGTTTTTGCCCCATTCAGTGCGATCTAAAAATACAGTTGCTTCTTTTAAACCAAGTCTGCTAGTCTATTGATTTAGCCCTTGTTTAAAGCATAATCTTTTAGACTAAGCATTGTGTGCTTAAGAAATAGCTTGGCCTCCTTCCAGTGTACCTGGCTGGATGCCAACTGGGAATGTGTAGGGCTTCCCACCTGTCTGAGCTTTAGAGGCTTTGAAGACGGAGGGAGATAAGCATTGAGGACTGTGGGCATTAAAGCCTTTTTATAAGGCAAATCCAAACCTGCTTAGTGTTTGAACTCAGAAAAGTCTAGCACATCTCTTCAACATCGGGGCAATGTAGCAATAACGATCCCCAAGTATCATTAGTCTAGGACATGACGGTGTTTGAGTTTTACAAAGAAGTTTTAATTTTAAACATTTTCATATACACACCATCCTGTATACCTTTCAACCAGGACACCAACTACCAACTTGAAGTATCTGAATTTATGTAAACTAAGTGTCTAAAACAAAAAAGCTTACCCCTAATTTTAAGTGACAAAGACTCGGACACTTATCTAAAATATCACAGTGGTATCAGTACTGGTTCTTTGCTTACATTTATGCTGTCGAAGCCCTTACTAGTTTTTAGCTACAGATAATACAAACTAATACTTTGTCTATATATCCAGATGATCAGAAGCAAGACATCAAACTACTATAAAGATACAATACTTCTAAAGATGTGTTTTAAGTAATTGACTCAACAAGACTGCAATACAATAAAAATAGAATACATGAACTGATATTTGACACAAAACTAAGTTTCATTGATATTTGACACTAAGTTGTGTTAGTTTTGACACAAAACTCAGTTAGACACAAAACTAAATTGAATCTTGCAGAGTTACGTTCAAGGAAGTATTTAGATATTTTATGTAGAGAACACTCTTAAAATGGTTTCAAATGCTTGAGAACAACTAAATGAGTCACTTTTCTTTCCCAGTGATGTTTCACTTATTTGTTGTTTGAGACATCTTTCCAGACAATTATGCAAAAGAGTGTGAAAAATAAGGACAGGATTTTCTGAAAAGGATAAAAAGATATTATTTTCACTAGCTATGTCTTTGAAAAGGAGAAGCCACGTATTAAAGATTTAAAAAGTAGAAAAATTAGCATTCATGTACTGTATTAAATTCAGACAGAAGTTTCACTAAGGTGAAATAATAAACATATGGAGGATGTCACCAAGGAGACCAATTAAAAATGTCATCAATCAAAAGTACGGTCATCATCTTGGTGGAACAGAAGTAAAGGGAAAAACACAAGAGAAAACAAGTAAATGTCTTCTATTTTGACAAAGTTCAGCCATTATTATTTTTTATCTTAATATATACAAAGTAGACTCTCGGTGGTATAAATTCCTAACAGAAATCTCACCCCTGCATATAACATTTTTAAATTAACATTTTTCCCATCAGAATTCTATTCTAAAATACCCAGTCTTGTATTTTTATTCTCCCATTATCTTAATTATTCACTTTAGAATGACTACATAAAATTCTGAATTTTGTTAGAGCACTGAGATTTACTTTTTCATATTTAGGATTCTTATAATTGATCAAGATACAGCCAGATCTATATACTGAGATAATCTTTCACACATAGTAGCTACACCTTATCTTTCTTCACTTTCTAAATGTCTTCACCATTTCTCCAAATATTGTTTAAACAACTAAAAATTTAATATTTCTGGTTAAGTCATCCTGATCTTTCTGTTAAGATGCAAATTCCTCTACATAGATTCCTCAGTCGTAATCAGGTGTATCCTCTAATAGGCTCCATTTATTGAACAGCTTTCCAACCTCACTATTGATCGAGAGAAACTGTAACCTGGGTTAAAGTAACTTCATTGTGTAGAGAGCGTCGAGGATGCTGCAAAGTGCAGAGTTTTGCTCATCTCTAGGTAAATATAGTCTCCGGGCAAGTAAGGAACCAGAAAAGAAAGACATAGACCTCTGGGAACAGAAAATGGTTGGAAGAAAATGTTGGGACAGCAGAAGCAAAATGCAGACAATTAAAAAAAAAACCAAAAAACCTATTTCACAATGTAACCTCTATATTTGGATTAGCCAATGTGTTTTATTACTTTAGTTCTATGTACCATTAATGTCTATACATTATTATGAAAATAAAAAGTGTAAATCAGCTTATCAAAATTAGGATATAAAAGTTTTAAAATTAATGTTTATAAAACATTTTAGTAGCAAATGATGAAATAGACCTGTAAATCTGTTCATTTACTCTGCAAATAATTCTCAAACTGACTACTCACAATGAACTGTGCTTACACATAACTTACAATGAGGCAGAGGGTATGAATAACATTTCTTTAGTGCTACAATTGGCTCTTGCATATATTTTCATACTTTGACTTGTTTAATCTTATGAGCTTTAAAATTTTGAGTGGGACTCAGGGATTACACTATTAGAAGGTAAGTTTACTTATAAGAACCATTCAGAAGGAGAGAAAGGATATTGCATCAGAGTGATTTAGAGAGTTACATTTTTTAAAATTATGATTGTACTTAACTGAGAGAAGATTTAGAGCATGTATTCTTGGAAAAACTCTGTGTCTATGATATTTTCAATTTTTGTTTATAACCTCTGGAAAGGAAAATATTATTATCCATAATTATGGATTGATACATCTGGGTATCAAGCTTCTTTGGAAAGAAATGATGGCTTGTTGGTATGTTCTCTAAATCATTTCACAGTCTAAGATAAAATTTTACTGGTTGATGAAATCTTCGACAGTTGCCCTTTAGGTAAATTATTTTATATTTCATTTAGTTTTCTATTTAATTTTATATAAAATTGGATCTGGATACTTCTGAAAAATAATTGTAATGCTAAGATGTTATCAAAATGCATAACAGAGTATGGCACACTATAAATTATAATAAAATTATTGTATTTTCTAATTTAATATTATGATTAAAATAAGTTATAATCATTAATAAAAGATAACCAGCTTACTAAATATTGGAATGCAAGCTTCTCCTTGTGTGTGTGTGTATATATATATATATATATGCAGTACACAAAATAGTGCCAATCACATAGTAAGGAACTTAATGAATATTTGTTAAGTGAATAAATGAATTTAATTTAAGTGGACAAAGTGACTGCTTACTTGAGTCACTCATATTGTACTCAAATCAATGCATTTCTTGAAAACACTCTGTTCAAAGTTCTATGTTAAGTAAACAAGTCAATCCTAGTTGAGACCAAAAAAAAAAGGGGGAAATAAAGAAAGAGAAGGAGGATTTGGGTCAGGAAGAGGAGAAGGGAGAAGGCAAAGAAGAGCATTTACCAGTTACCTTTACCTCTGGCATCCTTTCCCTCCTCTTGGTTGCTTTTATTCCCACCTTGGTGCATCCTTCCCCAATTCCTACTAAGGGACTCAGAGCTACTGCAGTATTTCTGGGATGCCTTTGAACCTGCAGTGGCCCATCAGTGGCTTGTCCTTGGAATCATCAAGGCCATGAATCTCCCTCAAAATACTTACAAAATGTTCTCTTCATGCATATTCTTCAACAACATTCTATATTGAAAATTACCTAATAAGGTCATGGATAACCTTCTAGCTGGTAATTAAGGGCAATTGCTTCATGAGATATTCCTTGATAACCAAAACAAACAAACAAAAAAGCCCTAAACAAAACATGCAAACCAACAAAAGATCATGTCTCTTATCCTACATCTAAGGCACCCAGCACTGCCAGGGAAAATTACACACTCTGCACATCTATACTTCGATAACTTAATGTCTTAATTTCTTCTCAGGACATTTGACTCTGCTTCTTAGTCTGTCTCCTCAACTGCTCTTTGAAACTTTATCACCTCAAATCCCCATCTGGTAATCCTCCCCTGGGTAATTTTCAAATGATAATTCCTAATTCATAAATTTCCTCAACTTTTTATACCCACAGAGAAATGCCCTCACCTTTCCCTCCAGTCTCAGAAATAATAAAAACATAATAACACCCTGGGCTAACGTACACAAAGAATAGTGTTTAACAGAGTCATGATCAATAGTTGTTTTTCAATAATGACAACAATGCTCTGAAATAAATACTAAAATTGTTACCATTGTTTTAAATAATAAAACTGAAGCTTAGAGAAGTTAGGTAATATTACCATTTTCATGTAGTTAGTAAGTAGCAGAACCAGTATTTTAAGCCTCCTGTTTGGAGATGTCCTTCTCACCCTCACTTAGATTGAAAGAGAATAAGCGCTCTCCTCTGGATTCAATTTCATCCTTAGTCTACCACGAATACTCCCTCCAAAATGATCCTTTGGTGATGTAAACAGAAAAGAGTGTGGAGAAGAGAAGATGGTCAATAGTTTTGTTTGTGAAGTTCCCAGCCTCTTTTCGTACCTCTGCTAATGATCCTTGTTCTATGAGTATCTAGAATATCTGCTGGAATGCATGTGTGTGGTTGATATTCAATAAAGATACACTGAATGGATAAATCTCAATTTCTCCTCATAGCCAAGAAAAAACATCATCTTCAGGGTATTTTCTAAACTCTGTGCTAATTCTTTTGTTCCCCATTCCTCTGGTCCATAAAGACTGGTGAAACCCAGAATTTTATCCTTACTCGTCTTATTTCACCCTAACCCCTTTCTTTGGGAAATTTATTCAACATCCAACACTCAGTTTCCACTTGTAATATGCTAATTTATTTCAAATCAATCAATATCTTATGCTCAGAGCTCTTATTTTCTTTGTCTCACACACTCAACTTCTACTTATATGTGAATGCCCAGTATGCATCGTGAATAAAAATAAGCTTATTTTCCCCCATAATGAGTGTGTCCTGTATTCTCTGCCCATACAAGTCAGCAACAATTACCTATTCCTTAGGTTAGAAGCCTGGGAGGTATAAAAGATAGCTGTTCTTTCTTGCTCATGTATAACTTTTCCACATTAAAATAGAATTTATTTTCCCCTTTTGTCCATCTCTACTGCATGAGGTTATACTCTATCATTTTCTTTGTGTGATAATTTCTAACTGAGAATTATCCATATTTCACAATGCATCATAAGTGAATTTTCAAAACTACAATTCCAATGCTGTAATACTCTTATTTAAAATTCTTTACTGGTTCGTGTTATCTTCAGAATGAAAATCCAACCTCCTCTATGTTGCATATCTTCTCTCTATATCTATCCTTCATGTTCTGGATAGATATATAGCACTTTCTTTACCAAATTCTTCTTCCACGACATCTATACCCTTACTATAGGTTCTAACCATTCTGAATTAATTGATTTTCTGAAAATGAGATGTATTTTATTTTGCTCATGGCTAACAATCTGAGTCTCAAGATTCATTCCAAGTAGCAACTCCTCTGAGACATTTTTCCCATGACCTCAAGAAAACGTCCCCAGGTTGTGACAACGTAGCATTATTTACAAAATTCTATCATAATGGATTACTTTTCCATCTCCCTCTTTAGACATTGGCTCCGTGAGAGCAGGGAGTGAAGCTTTATCCTTGGAGCACTGGAAATTAATTCAATGCCTGTCACTAAGGATTTTGTTCTTCTTCTTCTTCTTTTGACTTGCTAGTGGAAACTAAATCTCTACCACTGGAATTAGAAACATCAGTGAAAGGCAATTTGAGCATATAGGTTACATATCCTCTTAAATAAAGCATTTTTGGTTAGGGCTTACATATTTCCGTCTGTTTTCAATAATGATTTCTTGTTCAGATTCATTACCTAAAAGTGTTAGCTACCAGACAAATTTTACTCTAAATGTGGTTTCAGTTCCTAAGGAAGTTATGAGGGAAAACACAGAGAAGAGGAAGAATGTTAATAGATTAACTTCCATACCAGGTAAATTACTATATTGCAATTATCAAGAAAGTCTTATGTGGAGAATGTCATTATTATTCACCAAACTGAGAAGTCCAAGGTAACTATCCTTTAGTTGACACTATGACATATCTTTCCATGACCTCTGCCCTCAATTCCTCTGCATAATCAACCCTGCCCTTGGTGGTAGGGCTTTTATCATTGTGTTAAAAAGTCAGAAACATCAGTATAATCTGTGAATGAATAAATCAGTCTTTTTAACTACATGTATATTTATATCCAAACCATATCCATATCTAGATGTTTCAAACATATAATGAGTATGATAGCTATAACAGAAATTGGTATATATGTATTCTTATGAATTTTATATCAACATGATGCTCCTACTAGCAAATATAAATTTCCCACAAGTCCCAAAGTATCATGTTCACATTAATGTAATTGCATATATTTTATTATCTTTAAAATAAAGACCATTATTAGACAGGACTTGGGGAATAGAGACAGCTGTAATATTACAGGCCCCCATACCAAAATGCATCATTAATTTATATATTTGCTTTAAAAAGTGGGATTGCCTCTCCATTATTTTTTGCATAGATAGACATACAAGTTTTCCACTTTTTTCATAGCCAAAAAATATGTGGAAAATCTTTGTTAACCAAATTGAGCAGCTCCTTTTTTTTATGCAGTTGAGTGTTACTATAACAAAGGCACAATATAGGTCATTTCTTTTTCTCTCAACTGGTACATTTATTCAGTTCAGATATATAGCTGGGAATTTTTTCAGTGTTTTTCCTATTCTGTTAGTCAAAACAGCACATCTAAGATTGCAAATGAACAGTTCAATTTCAGAAGTATTGTGAATGTCATTTAGACAGCAGGCTCTGTCCTAGTGACTCTGTTAGAATTCCTTTCCCTGAAGACACAGTTTTTTATTATATTCTATCACATAACAAATTGCTAGTGTCCTGCAGACCCAAAGTCTAAAGTCAAGGTTAATCCTGATGTTAAATATATTCACTACCTTAAGCAGAAACACATAGAAATAAGGAAATTAAAAATCATATTATCTCCTGCTATGATGTTTTCTATTTCCTCCCACAGGAAAAAAAAATAAAAGAAATCTTGAAGGATACTAGTATAGGACTATTCAATCCCGTGATGTTGAATTTTTCACCCTTGTTGTTTAATTTTAGCTCTATCTAATTTATTACTTGAATTTAGAGCATAAACTTTGTCTTTAGGCTCCAGCAGCATTATTTTTATTTCCAACTTTTATTCTTTTTTGATATTAAAATTTTATGCTTCTACAAATTAAATATAGATCACATTTTAACAAAAAGCCCATTTTCAATGAAAATGTAGTTTCTAATCTTCTGATTAGCCAACCTGAAAGTGTACAACTTGCTTTTTGTAAATGGTCTTTGCCCTAAAATACCTGACATTTCTTGCTGGTATTCTTCTGTATTCTGTGTGTTCTTCCTACACATCTTTGGGTTGTTTTTCCTGCAATTATTTCAAACCCTGATTATTTTGATTCACGGTTTTATTCAGGTGACATCTATTGAAATTCTGCCCCCCAAAATCTTAGTTTTAAAGGATACAAATATGAAACAAGCACAGACCCTATCTTTTAACTTTCAGAAAAAATTGAGAAATTTGACATTTATTTACATCTAATATGCACCAGATTGCCTCTGATACATATTATAAGCTCAACTGTTGATTCACAATCAGCTACCCTGCAAAGATATTAATATTGTTTATTTATTAATATGAAGGGCTCAGAAACATTAGATAAAAATGTCTTAAATAGTAGGGCCAAGACGATGTAAGAGCATATAATGCCAAGCACATATATATACTACCATGTGTAAAAACAGACAGCTAGTGGGAACCTGGTATATAGAATAGGGAGCTAAGCTCAGAGCCCTGTGATGACCTAGATGGGTGTGATGGCGGGGGGGAGGGAGGTCCAAGAGGGAGAGGATATATGTATATGTATAGCTGATTCACTTCGTTGTACAACAGAAACTAACACAACATTGTAAAGCAACCATACTCCAATTAAGAAAAAATAAAAGTGTTAAAAAACCATACTCTTACCATATGATCCAGAAAAAAAAAAGTACAACATGCAGTTAAAAAAAATGTTTTTGGTATCAGTGTATGTTCAACATTATATTCCTTGATGAGAATTCTAAATTCACTTCTCATTCAGTATCATAGGACTCCAGGTACTTTCTTAAAGTTCATCTTCCTAACATGACCCAAGCAATGTCCTCTGGTATTTTTTATTTATGGGTTTATTTGACATACAATAAATGGATATATTTTTTTCTCTAGACACTAACACCATGCACTCCAGATTACTGGCCTTGGGCTGTCTTTCAAAGATAGTATTAATCCTCCAACTCTCTTCTTTTACAAAGTTATTTTCATTATTCTATGTCTTTTGCATTTCCACGTGTATTTTTAGAATCAGTTTGTCAGTCTTTACTAAAAATCCTCCTGGGGTTTTGATTTGGCTTATGTTGAATCCATAGATAAATTTGGGGAGAACTGATGTTTTAATAATACAGTGTCTTTCTTTCTTTCTTTCTTTTTTTTTTTTTTTTTTTTAATTTTTTGGCCATGCTACGCGGCTTGTGGGATCTTAGTTCCCGGACCAAGCATCGAACCCGGGTCCCCCGGCATTGGAAGCACAGAGTCCTATCCACTGGACCACCAGGGAATTCCCAATACTGTGTCTCCTGTGCCATGCATATGGTATATCTCTCTATGTAGTTCAGTTTCTTCAATTATTTCTAGTAATGATTTGGAGTTTTCAGTATGAGACTTATGTACTTCTGTCAGATCTGTCCCTGTATTTTGTATTATTTGTTACTGTCATGGCATAAGACCGTCTAGAGGCTATGCCATGGAAGGAGAGGAGGGGCAGGGAAAGAGGGGGCTGGGGAAGGGTGTACAGGTCCAGGCGAACAGTACACTCAGCAGCACAGCCAAGGACCTCTGGGTCAGAAAACACCCAGGGCTGTGGCAGCTTGGGCTCTTTTTGTGGCTGCAGGGCTTATTTTATCTATGGCTAACACAAGGTGCAGATTTGCAGGGTACAGAAAGCCCCTAAATGGCTAAAAGTCTGCCTATATTTTAAGATAATTGAATGTGCAAAAATTTTGAGTTTGGTGCCGGTGGGCTTTTGAGCTAATGGGCCCCAGCTTTCTATGAAGAAGTAAACAACATAGGCTCACTATACAGAGGCCATCTTTAGCTCATTTATATAACAATCCATCCCTTGGCCCCATGGTGCTTTACAATCTAAGTTGCACCTTATAACACTTGAATCTGAAGAAAGGGATAAAGCATCTTCAAGACTCAGAATCCTTAAGGGTCATAATCTTGGATTTCAAAGTCTTTTTGCAGCTAATCTGACCGTATAGTGGAGGAAAACCCTGGAGAATAGATGAGAAAGGAGATTCTGATTTGGTCAATCTGTTTAGTGAGTGAAGTGATATTATGGCCCCTTGGCTGTGTGTCCCTGGCTACCTGTAAAGCAAACTTGGCCGATGTCATCTACTCACAAGCAACAAGATGCTCATCAAATGTACAAACCCCTCCTTCAGCAGCCAATAGATAATCTAGGATCGTGTGATTATCTACCACCATGACCAGTGAAGCAAGGTGAGATACAGCCAAGAGCTCCAGCCCTAGGGCCGTTTGTTTAATTTGTGTGAATAACTCCTTAGATATGGTTCTCTATGTTGTGTGGTGTCCTGTATATGTGAAGTCTCTACTGCCTCCAAAATTAGCGACCTGAGGGTGATGAATTCCAGGTGGACCCCTTTCAAAGTTCATTTGCAGAGTTGGAGAGTTGCAGCACTGTAGTTTGTAGGAACAAGAACTTTCGTGGGGAAGAGAGGTGGGGAGGATATCCATCTGCTGATTAAAACTCTACTGGAATTTTGAGCCAAACCCACGTGCAGGGAAATATTGGCCAGGGTTGGATGAGGAGAAACTTAGGGGAAGCTATGTGATTCCCTCACTGGTCCACGAGGCTCCCTCTGCTACCTGTACTTTCTGTGTTCTATGAAATCAGTTTGTGTGGCTTAAAACCATTCCAGCTGGTGTTAGAAGGAGCATAGAAAGTTATGATGAAATAAGCTTGCATGTGATCTGTCTTGCATTCAGCACATGGGTCAATTAAATTGGTTATGGGTTCAGCCTATTATTGTCCACATATCAGCCAAACGAAGCACACAATTAACTAGTGCCCTCAGGCAAACAGAGCAACGGGGGCCGCTAGCTATGAAGTCTAATCTCTGTCATGCCTAGAGATTGTATTCAGCCACTGTTACTACCAGAATGCTTGTGATCAGTGCAATCAAGTTAAAGCTGCTGTAACCCACAGGCAACGCTATCAGATTCTACAGCATTACACAGATACACTTAAAGCTCTCACTATAATCCTCATCTTACCCTGGGACGATGATAAATGTAACCCCTGCCAACAGTGTTCACCCCCTACAACTACTGGCTTCTCTTCCCATTAATTGTAATAATCTCTTTCCCCCTCCCGTACAAGCCCCATTTATCGGGGTGGAAAGGAATTGCACTAGCCCAGTGGCAAAGGGCAGCCGGCTCTCCAACAACTGCTGAATCAGGTGCCTACAATACATCGTCATAGCTCTTCGTAAGTTAACCTCAGAACTTAGATGTCAGCCGCATCTAAGACTCCAAACCATTTACCCATGTTATTGCGAATGTCACCTGGGGAGGTAGCTCTACCTGGTAGAGGGAAGAGCCTTGCTTAATTCTCTGTAGTTTGTACTTAACCTCTGGCATTAGTAGCTGGCTTTAAGCAGAGACCATGCCTGGGAACTGAGAGGTGAACTAGTAGGAATGAGTGCCCCTTCTTTAAGTTGAGACACTGCAACCCTTCGGTGCTTTGCCTTGGGTGCGCTGTGGCATGTCACCAGCCACATCAGTAGGGGAGTGTTTCCTGGTTCCCACTGGGCAGCACCGAGCAGCAGCATGAAAGCTCAGGCTTGTTCCCTGGGTAACCTGCTGACAGAGGGACATACTTTCCAATAATGAGAAAAAAGATAGTCTGGGACAGAGCGAGGCAGTGAGGGACAACCAGGACAGAAACATCTTTCAGCAAACCTGGGACAATTTTAACAGTTCGGTGGGTAATGACCCCCTTATTTAGTCCTCCCAGGAAGCCAGCACTTCCTGAAGCCAGGTCAGGGGAGAGCAGGATCTCATAAAGCATGAGGTCTTCCTGGGATGTGAGATTTGGACCCCAGGATCCCAGAGAGCCAGCCAGTGCTGTTTATTTTTTGGAGCACAAACTACACTTAATGTGGTAAAGGGGAGATTGTCTACAGTCTCACAGGAGGGACTGCTGGATCCCTCTGTGGGGCAAGTTTCTACCACTCCCTGAGATGGGGACAGGAGTGCAAGTGCAGGGGAGCAAAACTTGTCACCCCAAAATGTTCCTTTGGCATGGGGATTATTTCCAGATGAAAAAAAATCAGGGCTCAAAAGACTCAGGAAGAAACTTTGACCTCCCCCCAACTATGAATTCTTGATCCACACCACCGTCCCAGCCCAATTCCAAGTCCTACTGTCCACTCCCCCTACACTAGCCTTTCTTCCAATTCCATAAACATTCCCTGCTCCTCCCTTTCCTATAACACCTTTTGTCTTCTCCACTGTGTCCACCGTAATCTCTATCTTCTGCCTCAGCACATCCCAGCCCCTAGTAAATTCCTGCTCTTGTTTCAAATCTCAGAGAGCTAACAGTTTTTCAGGGAACCTTCTCTTGAAAAAGCTACATAAGCCCCGTACCACTTTATACCAAGTGTTTTCATGGAAACACATATCTCTCTTTGTACAACTCATCCCAGTCACATGTATTCAAGTGAATATATTTTTCATCCATATGTGTCCCACAGTTGATTCTAAGCTTATTGAATTCTAAACACTAAGTTCACTTCCTGGCACATGTAATGAGCCAATGCATATTTGGTGGGAGGAAATAAATGAATTAAAACATGTATTGATTACTTCTTCTGGGCCAGATAGAGTACCTTATACAGAAACAGCCACATTTGTAGGGGTCTTATCCTAAATTTGTAACTTTAATGCTTAATTGCCAATTATCAGAATTTAGAGTTTAAGGTATTAACGTAATTGTTCTGACCCTTAATTTTCTGGCACACAGAGTTCAATTACTGACTATTGTGCATTTCAAATGCTTGTTACCAACAAGGTAGAGAGCTGAAAAATAGGTTAAAAAATAATAAAATGAGATTCTACTCAGGGAGTGATATGTACCACCATATATCTATGGAAAAAATAATAATCTAAAATACAAATTGAAAGAGCAAGAGTTACCTGGAAGTGTGTAATGCCATACAAAGCATTGCATGAGGGTAGATAGCAAATTGTATACAGTAAGTCCCCTACATACAAATGAGTTCCATTCCGAGAGTGCGTTCGTAAGTCCAATTGTTCGTTAAATCCAACAAAGTTAGCCTAGGTGCTCAACTAACACAAGTAGCTATATAGTACTGTACTGTAATAGGTTTATAATATTTTCACACAAATTATACATAAAAAACAATCACAACAAATAAAGAAAATATTTTTAATCTTACAGTACAGTACCTTGAAAAGTACAGTAGTCCAGCACAACAGCCGGCACCCAGGGGCTGGCATCGAGTGAACAGGCAAGAAGAGTTACTGGCTGGAGGAGGGAGAGGAGGTGGGAGATGGTAGAGCCGAAGGATCGTCAGCAACAGGAGACGGAGGGCGAGCTGCAGTTCCACTCTCACCTGACCCTGATGGCATGCACATACACATCTTTGAAAGTTTGCAACTTGAATGTTCGTATGTTGGGGACTTACAGTATTAAAAGTAAATAGACATCCAAAGGTCAGTTATTCCCTGTGCTTCATATCAAACTGCTGTCAGCAATGAGATTATGGTCTCCATGTATTAAAATAAAAGCAGCACATGATAATTCACCTGCTTCTTTTGGGCAATATGTCATGGGATATATAGGAAACTGGTGAGTAAAACTGAATTTAGCACCTGTTTCAGATGTTGGTAACACATGGTCAGAGCTATTGCAAGGATGGAGGAGTAGGTGATGATGCTAACCTATTTACCATCAAACTAGTCCTGCCATGAACTGATGACAAATAGATTTCAAAGCTTTTCTCAGAAATTCTCCTTTGCTCTTCATTTTCTTCTTTACAGAACCCCTGTTGCAGCCGTACCGTTTCATCCTTTCTTCATCAACAGCCCTGATCCATGCGTCCTAATGGACAGTTTCTCAAGTTCCATTTTCTTTTCATTCTAGAGATATTGATTAATCCTGAATTTATGATTATAACTTTATTCTCATTTATAGCTCCTTAACTTCAGGAAAGCAGGATAATGATGGAAAAACCATACACACTCTTTGGAGCCTTCAAAAAAACCTGTTTAATCTTGTTAAATCACTTGTTACCACTTTGATTTGGGAAAACCATTTCAACCATGAGACTAAAATGGAGAAAATAAAAAAGTCTGGAAACAAGTGTTTATACAAACTACTGGGAACTCTTTAAATGTTAGTTCTCTTCTTCTCCTTAAAATAAATGATATTTAGTAAAAAAGAAAAAAGAAAGTGTGGGTGAATGAGCAACATGGACTTCACCTGGCATTTTCTCCTCCATCTCCCTTGTGCACTTGGAGTCAAAAGTGTTCTCCCATTTTCCGAAATACAGTTTTATTAATTAAAGCAATATCTTATAGTGCACATCATGATCTCTAAAATTATTCAGGTTAAAATTTTCACTTCATATCTAACATTTACCATTATGCTAACAATAAGATTGGATTCATAATGTTTCATCACTTGGCTCACAACTAAAGTGTGAGACTTAAAATCATGTGCATCGCTTCTTATATGAATCATCTTGGAAAGATGTTAACATCAATATGAGGTTGAAGGCAGTTGAAATTCCACAAATCATTGAATCAACAACCTCTTATTACTATCCTACATGATTATACTGTAAATAATATGAGACATATCACAAAACAATCTCTAACTTCAAGGGCGTTTTCTTCTTGAAGTAACTATTTATCTTCTAAAAACTGGCTTCTTTTTGTCATTTATGAAAACATAAGAATGGAAAAAGAAAGATTAATGGATTAATTTTTAAAGAAAAGATAAAACACATATTCACTGAAATTAACAAAGTCTGTTTGGGGTACAAGATGTCAGCTACTGTGTGATGGTCACTGAGAATCAAATATGAATGCCCTTTTTATATTTAAGGATCAATATCATTTCAAAAAGAGGTTTGGCAAAGTTTTGTCTTGTTTTAAAAATCAAGGGTCAGTCTGATTTCATCCGTAATTTCAGTGTAAGAGTGAAATGTTAACCTAAACTCTATTGTGCAGAAACCTGAAAGTGATTCTTTTATATTACATTCCATTGTTATAAAAGGGAAACAAAAGTTTCTCTACAAAGAGCCATCAAAGAAAAGAAAAGAAATGTAGTGAAACATCATGTTCAGAAAACAAGCATCTTGTACACACATAACCCTTTCAGACAAGCCCTCGAGCAGGGTCAATTTCAAGATGAATCTCACCCAGCTTGAGTTCACTGTAGCCGCTGACCATGCATTGCTATGGATGGAAAAGCAACTTGCTTTCACTCTCACCCAGGATATCAGGGCAACCCCGGGTATTTTTTTAATCTTGACATCTTTATGCACACTGGACACCAGATGCTTACCTTTCAAACTCTAAGGGATACTCATCAATACCTCTAAGGTTTCTCATTCTCAGGTGATCCATGATGGCACTGACCCTCCACCGGTCTTTGGTTTGACATGTGGGCATTAACGTCCTTCTCCCCTCTCCTATGGCTAAGGGAAGAAAAGTGTTCCCCGCCACACAAACAGCTGTTTGCAAGGAAAGCCAGACTTCCATCAAGCTCCTACATGGCCCTCCAGGTTTCTCCTCTCCAGAGGCTGGAAGGAGGCGATGGGTTGGGGGGTCCAGATGATACTTTTGGCCACTTTTCAGAGAGTCCTGCCAGGCTGGGTCCAGCATCTTTCTTTTGAACGTGTGGGTCTTTCACATCTATTGTCATCAACATGGGGGCACCAGTTAAAACCCTGGAAGACAATGGAAAAGTCAGTTTAACATCCTTCTAAGCCTTAAATCCCCACAACCTGTCGACACAAGCATTATTTTATTTCACAGGACAATATGCCAAGCAGATTAAGCAGTCGTCCTGATAACACACAGCTGGAAGGAAGAATGGCAGGGATTCCAATGCAAATAGCTTGAACCCACTATAGTTCTACAAAGTGGAATCTTAGAAGGCACTTGAGTTTACTGGCCTGTGTTTGTCAAGGACCCTCCCCAAGTTTAGGGCAGCAAGTCTAATTTCCAGCCTCACTCACTGGAGAAAATGGGGCCACTAGTATACTGTCAGGCTTCTTAATGACTGGTTCTAGCAGAGAACAGAGGCAAGTCCACATGGTGAAGGACCCCAGGTCTTGTATTAATTAAATGAAAGTAAGACAGTGTAGGGCAAATGGCCAAGGAGGCAGTGCATAATGGGGAAAAACAAGAAATTTCTTACTCTCAGATTACTTTAAGCGGGTAGACCACTATGTTTCATGTGTCTTTTTAAGAACAGGAGTGCTTTACAGATTACTTTGCCATTCCCTAGAGTATCCTCATCATTGTCAAGGCCAAAGCTAGGCTGATAACGTGCAGATTCTAGACAGAGAGAAGGGAAAAGTGGGTGAGGACTTACTCATGTAGTCACACCTAACTACAAAGGAGGTTGGGTAATCAAGTTGAGAAATGGAATATTTCCTGACATGTCAGTTAACAAAGGATGTCACAGTCCTCAGCGATTGCAGCCACAGCCCATGGTGAGCTGGTGAGCCCTGAGGGAACTCAGAAAGGAAAAGAATACCTGCCATCTAACAGCCATCAGACTGCAGTCACTCCCCACGTGAGCCCTGAAGAGACTCAGGAAGAGAAAGCACAGATGCTGGCCCCAGCGAGCTGAGGTGCATAACAAGGGAATGATTTCGGTGAGCCCAGACCCTTGCATCTTCCCACACATAGAAAAAAGCTATATTCCTTAACTTGGGATTTCTCATTTTCTTGAAATAACAGTAATCTTTTGTTCCTATTACCTGCCCTTTGTGGCAAAACTCTCTCATGGTTACTTGAGATGCTGCCTCCCGGGCTAGAAGTCCTAAAAAGTCCCACTGATAAAATAACTCTTCACTTTTAGGTTGTGAATAATGTTTTAGTCGACAAAGTACGGCTGGGTAACCAAGTGCCTGACTACAATCCCAGCATTAGGTAAGAAGGGAAGAACAAATTACCGTGGGAAACTAGTAATACCTGGCGTTGGCCTCCAGTAAGACACGACTGCAGAATGAAAAACTGAGTAGATGGAGAAAACAGACAATGGAGTTTGGAGAAGAGACACAACACACAAGGGCAACGGGTGTCCACAAAATATGATCGCCACACCATGTGAGAACCATGGTTGACAATGACATTTACAGCACACACATGACAGAGCTGAATGCCTGAGAGCAAGGGTCAGTAATGCTGCGTGGATACGAAGGAGCCAGACTTGCAGAGGAATTGTGGGAGGGCAAGAAGAAGCTGTAATGGAAACTATGTGGTTTAGTAAAAAAAAACAAAAAAACAAAAAAAACACACAATCAAAAACAAAACTTGAACAAAAAGGCAGACACCTGGATTCCAAGAAGGCATTTACCATTGATTTTCTGGGCAACATAAGGTAAATCAGTCTTTCTGTACCTCAGACTTCTAGAGCTACACTCTGTAATTCAGTAGCCACTAGCAACATGTGGCTATATTTTTTTAATTATAAGATCTTTATTGAGGTATAATTGACATACAGTAAATTGCATATGTTTAAAGTATACAAGTTCATAAGTTTTGTCACCACAATCAAGATAATACACATCACCCCTAAAGTTCCCCTCGGTCTCTTTGTAAACCCTTCCCGCCAACCTCATCATTCCCTTCCATTCCCAGGGACCAATGAACTGTTCTCTGTCAGTAAAGGTAAATTTGCATTATTAAGAATTTTATATGAATAAACCCCACAATATGTTTTATTTTAAACCAAGCTTCTGTTACCTGACACAATTATTTTGAGATTGATCCACGCTGTTTACATTAATAATTCATTCCTTCATGTCGCTGAGTAGCATTACATGGTGTGAACATACCACAGTCTGTTTATTCACTTGTTGGACTTTTAGGTTGTTTCCAGTTTGGGGCTATTACAACTAAAGCTGTTATCAACATTTTTGTGCAAGTCTTGCTTTTGTTTCCTTTGGGTAAAAATTTAGTTGCAGGATAGCTGGATCAGGTAGTAAGTAAATGTTTACCTTTTTTAGAAACGACTAGGCTGTCTTTTAAAGTGATGACACCATTTTACACATGTGCAGCAGTTCCAGTTAATCCACACTTTTGTCAACACGTGTCAGTCTTTTTAACCTTAGCTTTTCCAATAGGTTTGTAGTGGTATCTTGTGATTTTAATTTACATTTTCCCCATAAATACTGATGTTGAATATCTTTCCATATTTTTTTTATTTGCCATCAGTATATCTTCCTTAAAGTACGTTTCAAATACTTTGCCTATTTCCTAAACTAGATTGTGTGTTCTCTTATTAAGTTTTGAGATTTCATAAGATATCCTGAATCCATGTCTTTCATCAGGGACGTCACTAGCAAATAATTTTTCCCAGTTTGTGAATTCCTTTTCCACCCTCTTAACACTGATTCTGATAAAGTCAAATTAGTTTATGTGTTATTTTATGGATTTATGTTATTTTTATTTTGTTGTCATGTCTAAAAAGTCAGTGGCTAATCCAAAGCCACAAAAAATTTCTCCTGTTTTCTTCTGAAGATTTGACCGCCTTAGCTTTTATATTTAGGTCTGCAATCCTTTAAGAAATTTAATTTTTGCATATGGTGGATGGTATGGATCGAAGTTCATTAGTTTGCAGATGGATAAATAATTGTTCCCGTTCCATTTGCTAAAAAGACTATAATCCTCCAACACATTGCCTTTGCAACTTTCTCGTAAACCATTTGACTCTATATGTGTCTATATGTGTGTCTTCCATATTCTTTCTTCTGAATTTGTCTATCTTAAGGCCAATACCACACTGCCTTGATTACTATAGCTTCATAAAAGGTCTTGAATTCAGGTAATATAGCTCTTCCAAATTTACATCTCCATATAAATTTTAGAATCAGCTTACCACCTTTTACAAAACAACAAAAAGCCACCACTGGCTATATAGTGGAACATAAGCACTTGACAGTATTGAGTCTTACAATCCGTGAACACAGTTCTCTCTCCATTTATTTATATCTCTTTAATTTCTCTCAGCAATGTCTTGTAGTTTTAAGTGTATAGGTCTTGCACGTCTTTTTCCAGATTTATCCCTTAATATTTCATAGATTTGATGCTACTGTATGGAGACGTGATAAATGGATGTTTTTCTAGGCAGAATGTATATTGCAGTACTAACCATATGAAACGTACATGATGCAATGTTTTGGCACTTTGGTCTTCTCAGAGGTCTCTTCCATTATGTTAAAAGTATATGTTTTAAAATATTGAAAGTGCTTCTTGTATTAATTGCCAAAATGCCTTGTCATCATTCTCAAGCCACTGAGAGTTATGATTAATAAGAAAATGGCTCCACATACATCAATCCCTTATTTAATGATTCTGAAAATTTTTCACATCATGGCTGCCATAGACTGAAGGTTTGTGTCCACCCAAATTCATACATTGAAACCTAGTCCCCAGTGTGAAACCTAGTCCCCAGCAATTAGAAATGGGACCTTTGGGAGGTGATTAGGTCATGAGAGGAGAGTTCTCATGAATGGGATTAGTGGCCTTGTAAAAGAGACGCCAGAGAGACCCCTTGACCTTCTGCCATGTGAAGACAGTGAGAAGGTGTCTGCCTATGAACCAGGAAGCTGGCCCTCTCCAGATACATACTCACCAGGTGTCTTGATCTTGAACTTACAGCCTTTAGAACTGTGAGAAATAAATGTTTGTTGTTTAAGCCACCCAGTCCATGGTACGTGGTTACCACAGCACACACCGAATAAAACAATGGCATAATAAAATATAATAATGTTTGTATGGCATTCTGGAATAAACAGGAGGAGAGTTGGACACATTTCTGGGACTGGAGAAAATAAATAAGTTACATTTCCATCTTATAATAAATAGATTAAAATAATAAAATAGATTAAAAAATAAATAAAATAGATAAAACTGTTATAGTGATCATACAAACCAGATCATATGCCCCTAGATATACCTTTTAGGAGCTTATTTCAAATTCCTTACATAAGGGGGAATGTAATCAACGTGCTTATAAGCTTTAGCAGTCTTCTTCTAATGCACTCTCTAAATATTGGAACTCAGAATAACTAACAATAAAAATGTCTCTGGCAAAGACATTAACAACAGTTGTAACATGACAATGTAAAAATTATTTACTCCTATCAAACAAAAAGAAAACACATTCTATAAGCAAGCATATTGATTTCTGCAAGTTAAAAGTGCTAAAACATATTCTCAATACTTCTCATTAATTATATGGTTAATTAGAACTTCAAGAAAATTCACATCGAAAAACTGCATAGTTTCCTAAAGGCATGGATGTTAGAAACAAACTAGTCGGGGAGGGAATTGTGTGGCATGTTGCGTTAGACATGGAGTGCCGGGGGCATTCTAAGCATCAAGTGCCGTTTTTGTCCCGCTCGCATTCCCTCCCTTTCACTGTAGTTGAGACATCTGACAAGCAGTCTCCACTCTACAACGGACAACCTCCCCAGACACCAGGAGCTTTCGACAATCTTAATCCAGCTGGTTGCATTTCAAAAGAGTTTCAATAAATCTGAACAACCAGGGAGCTTCTCTTCTCCATACGCACTGCACAAACAAGAACCATATTATTGCAAAGTTGAAGAGGATTCGTGATTATGCCATCTGGCTTCATTTTATTATTATCATTATCATTATTATTATTTGAACACCATTTTTATTCTCAAGCGTAATAAATTTGGCAGTTCTTAATTCAGTATCAAAGTTGGATTATATCACAACAGAAACAAATCAGCTTTTCATTTGTTGTGATGTAATACACCTGACAACAGCTTAGAAAAAGTGTGACTTGGTTACATTAGAGGATAAAGCCTATACTTTTCCTCTGATACAATTTAGGAAGCAATAGAACTTTGAGTAATATTTTTACAACAATTGTCCCTCATCTCTCAGTGGGCATATCGTTACCAATACCCTAATCCAGGTTAGCATGACCTTTTGCTTGGACTAAAAATGTAGCCACATCATCGGTCTTCCCACAAATCTCCTCTAATCAATATTCCATCCATAGGTGTCATTTGAAAATCCAAATGCGATCACGTTCCTCCCTCCTTGAAACCTACAATAGTTTCCCTTTGCTTTTCCACCGGGATCCTTTAAATCCTAACAAATCTCTATAACAACAGCTTCAAAGTCCTCTTTTTGCTGTTAGAATGCCCACACTTAGTTCCAACATGAATCTTCATGTAGCAAATACCACTGTGCTCTTTGCTTGGACAAGGCTCTGCTCTCATTCACCCAACACCACTTTCGACTCATTCTTTTTTTTTTTTTTTTTTTTTTTTTTTTTTTTTTTTTTTTTTTTTTTTTTTTTGCGGTAGGCGGGCCTCTCACTGTTGTGGCCTCTCGCGTTGCGGAGCACGGGCTCCGGACGCGCAGGCGCAGCGGCCATGTCTCACGGGCCCAGCCGCTCCGCTGCACGTGGCATCTTCCCGGACCGGGGCACGAACCCGCGTATCCCGCATCGGCAGGCGGACTCTCAACCACTGCGCCACCAGGGAAGCCCTTTCGACTCATTCTTTACCTTCGTTCCTTATCTCAAAAGTCCCATGCTCACGGAGGTCTTTGTTAACCTCTGAGACGCTGCAATTTCCCCATTTAATGATCTCACAGGAACCTTTTGCAACAACTGTAAGCAAATAACTAATTGTGTATTTAGTCAGTTGATGTCTGCATTCCTTGCTAGAATTTAATTTTCATGAGGGCAGTTCTAGGGAACTATCATCACCCTGCATAGCAGAAGGCCATTAAATAGTTACTGAATACGCAAATTAGTATTGTTCAATGACGGAAAATAAAATACTAAACTAACTTGTAATTATCATTATAACGTACCCAAAGAGAAGTATGTTAGAGAAGTTGTCATAGAGAAGTTAGGTAGCCCACAAACAATCAAATCCTTAATACTCAAAGTAGATTGGTGTCTATAATACTATTGCTATTACTCCAACATTACTAAATACAACTTAAAATAAAATTTCAGTCAGTTTAAATCAAATAGAAAACTCTGGTAATTTTACATCCTTTGTATATATATATATATATATATATATATGCTATAATGCTGAACCACTTAATTTTTCTAAACATTTTTTCATAGCTGACACAAAAAAGAAAGCTTGTTACATAAAAAAGATTTCAACTTAGAATGATAAAATAAACTGTCAGTTCCAGACTAACAGACAGGCTACGGAACTAGAATGTCTTTTCTTGGAAAAGTAAAGCCAGAATGAAATTTAAAGTATGGCATAAATATTATCTAAAATGAGTTATAGACAAATAAAAAAGCTCTGTATCATAAGTATTATTTAAAAGATTATAATATTTATATATGTAATTTAAATTGAAAATAACATATTGAACTCTATAAGAATGTTTATTAAAAAGTTTAAGAAAAGATAGACAATAAAACTAGAAAATAGTCCTAATTTTTTCACTTAACAGGTATTTATTAACATAAACAATGTTCCAGACATTATGTATTTTGAGCACTGGGAGATAAAAGATGGGCAAAAATTGATATTGTCCCTACCTTCACTGAACTTTATATTCATCAGAGATCCAGGCATTAATCAAATTATGGCAAAATTAATGGAAAAAGTTAATTATTATGGATACATTAAGGCGGGGACGTGATGGGGTGAGGCATATTACAAAGACACTTGACCTTTTCTGTGGACTTCGGAATGGTTTATAGTACTTGAGGATGACTATTTAGATAAGAGTTGACTCGGTGAAAGTTTAGGGGGGGCAGAAAATGGATACCTGGTAAAGCAAATAACGATGGATTCAACAACCAAAAAATTTCAAAAGCCAGTTTAACAGTATATTACAAATTATTTTTCTGTCCTTCTCTGTGTGATACAGAGTCACTCAGTTGGAGAATGGAGGGTGTTTAGACACACACACACTCACAACACACACATATAGATAATGATACGCACATATACACTTATATATGAAGGAGCAAAGGGAATAATTCAAGAACTTAGGAGGAAAAATTTTAAAAAGGTATAAACTCAGCTCTGCAGTCTTAGTAGGGAACAATTGCCCTGACTAGTGGCCAAGAAAGATTTTAGCCTTAGTTATATTTTCTTTTCTTTTTGGTTTGTTTGTTTTCATTTTCCTCTCTTTGTCACTTTTCAGAAATAATCTATTAATCAATTAATTAGTTGTATAGTTTAAAGTTAATGTTATTAACTTGGTAATCCCCAAAATGCATTCATGGCTAAATATTTTTAAATAACCATTTTACTGAAAAAATTATTGAATTATACTTAGAGTAATACATTCGGTTACTTATTAAATATTGATTACTTAATGTTTTAATGACATTTTCTGGTGCATATAAAGTAATAAAGTTTCAACTTGTTAATATCAAATTAGTAATTATTACGTCAGTATTTGATATGTTCCTATAAATGTCTATCCATCCCCCAAGTGTGTGATTGGCTCTGCTCACAAAGCAGGTTTAATTAAAAAATTCCAGACTTGTTTACAGGGTTAGGCAATTTCTAATGTTATAGAATTCTAACTCTCTAACGAGCACTCGACTACAGAAAACTAGTACAATATAGCATCTGCAACCCAAGACCCATACAGACTGCTGACCCCCACTAATTGCTTGAGTAAAGCATTTCACTTATCCCAGCTACAGGTTTGCATCTGAAAAACGGACATTCTAAAATTAAACTTCAGAACTGTTTTAAGGATGAAGAGAATGGTTTTCAATTACCCGCCACCCCTGGTGCTCTTCCAAAATATGCCACAACAAATGCAATATGGTGGAAATAAAATTAGACTGGGGACAATATGATTTGGTATTTTTGTCCTGGCAAAAGCAATTAACTATTTGATTCTTGCATGTGACACCACTCCTGAGCATTCGTTTTCTTATATATGTCAGATAGAAAGAATAAAACCTGCCCTGCCGTTCTATGAACGTACAATGAGATAATATACGAGGAAAGGCAGCAGAACTGACCTGATGCCACCGATGCCTTTGAAATAGACCTCTGAGCGTTCCTCCCACGGTGTTTGTCTAGGTGGCATTTCTTTGACCAAGGAAAGAGCCAAAAAGCAATAGGTAAGCTGGGGCCACTCAAGGCAGTCCAAATAACTAGGAAAAAAAAAAAACTTTTCACTGCTTCCTCTTCCACCATCCACCCCCTCCTCATCCTTGCTTAAAATAAGACCCCTGTAGGAAAAAGAAAGCAAGTAACGTCCAAAGAGATCTAGGCTGGATTTTGCATCAGAGCCAATTAGTACTAGTTATTCTACTGATGTGAGAGTGCTGTATTCATAAGCTATGATTTTTTTCTTACAGGTCCAATTGCTGTACGTTAAAAAGAAAAACAAATAAACAAGAGAAGTTATATCCTAACACCGTGACATTGTGATGGTAATTTTACTTGAATCTTTATCTTTTATTCTAATTTTAAAGACATAGAATGAATGTAAATGTGTTTTACTTTTTAAAACAAAAGACTTTAGCAGAATAGATATATTACACAAAAGAGTAAAGTCTTACGTTTATGTTATTTGGAGCTATGTAACTTTTCCCATCATATTTGAGATCTGTATGAAAAGCTTAGGGGAAAACTGATGAAAGTAAATGAAAATAACCCCATTGTTCTAAATTTTTGCCTTTTAAATTCACTTAATTCCCTTGATTATTTTCATTTATCCTATACCCATATGATGGAGAATATGCTTAAATGATAATAGAATACCTCTTTGTCCCATCTTATGTAACACCGCTGTTTCAATACGTACACACTTGTGTCTCTATGTACATATCACAATATACACACAATATCAAATATTCTCATAGGCGTTATATATAATGAAACTTACTGGCAACACTGCTTTATTGAAGACTGCATTTTTAAAGAAAGCATATAACCTTTGTTTTTCTTTCTCTGAGAACTAGTAAGTGGTTTGAACTATGCCAGAAATTTCAGTTTTGTGTAAAACTATATTTTTGTAAAGAAAAATGTGGAAAAGATAGAAATTTGGAAGGCAAGGGATTTAACTGGGAAAGAAATGGTGAATTTCTCTCTGCCTCCATCCTATGTGCTAAAAATCCCTGTTGTGCATACTTTAGACACTGAGGTTTATTAATATTCAGGCAGTCTAAATGAAAGTAGATATGCGTACTCAAATTTAAAAATAGGAGATTTATGAAAGGAAAATCCTCCAGTGACCAGACACAGGCTCACATTTTTCCTTTCACCAAATGAATGAACATCATTTTGCCTGAGCATTAAAATCGATTAATCCTGGATCAATTGCAGCAAGATGCATTTCAGATGCTAGAAGGATAATTATTAGGAAAGTGTCCTTTCAGATAAATGGTTTACGATATCCATTATCCTATGTTTTGCTAGGATGAGTTTTTAAAACAATATTTTATTGAAGATTAGGAGAAACAAAAGACTGAAAAATGGAACTATCTCAACGATTTAAAATAAATTTCATATCTGTCAGAGCTAATACGTGAGAAATCAAGTAATACATGTTTACACTGCAGTAGAATTCCAAACAAATTATATTAGCCATCTGTCTTGTATTATTCACATATACCCTTGTGAATTTGATTTCTTTCCTGAAAATTTCCCTCATTTTTAAAGCTGCAGCTAAAATGCAATGCCTAATTTCTGCTGGATGTTATATATATATACATATATATGTATATATATATCTAATAATATTTTATTGTCCCTGTGGAATTATTTTTTTAATTTAATTAGATAAAAGATAAATAGTTATATTATAACAATAAATTTCAAATCTTCATAAATTATTTATCTATTAAAACAAGAATCATAAAATTTGAGGATTCCAGGGCTTCCCTGGTGGCGCAGTGGTTGAGAGTCCGCCTGCCGATGCAGGGGACATGGGTTCGTGCCCTGGTCCGGGAAGATCCCACATGCCGCGGAGCGGCTGGGCCCGTGAGCCGTGGCCGCTGAGCCTGCGCGTCCGGAGCCTGTGCTCCGCAACGGGAGAGGCCACAACAGTGAGAGGCCCATGTGACGAAAAAAAAAAAAAAATTTGAGGATTCCATAAATATTTCCTGAGAATTTCTCTGTGACTTTTTGGGATTTTTGGCCCTGAGTATAATAAAAACAAAAACATAATGGCCTCCATGATTTCATAATCTATTAAAAGAATTACACACTCCTATAAGCAATTATCCAAGAGATCAGAATTATTAATTCAGCATTATGAACTATGAAGAACATTCTCACCAGAGATGAAGAAACAATAAAGTGTACTGTTTATGGAAAGTGAGATGAGGCTGTTATGGAGGGAAATAGTGAGGAAAACTTTGTCTGAGAACCCAAATATTCTAGGGAAATAAGAATAGGCTATGGTGTCAGAAATACCTGTAAACTGGTTAAGACATTGTGACTTGGGGTTTAATTCACCCATTCTTATGTACTTCATGCACTCATGAAGGCAAGAATGCCTTTTTTACAGAAATAATGTATCAGATGTGGAATTGTATGCATACTGCCTGACACATACAGAAGGCCAGTAATTTCTAACTCTTAATTTTAATTACAAAGAAAGTAATATTTTTTATTAGGTATTTATTTATTGGTCTCATTGGGTCTTTGTTTCTGTGCACAGGCTTTCTCTGAGGGCAGGGGCTACTCATTGCAGTGCACGGGCTTCTCACTGCAGTGGCTTCTCTTGTTGCAGAGCATGGGCTCTAGGAACACAGGCTTCTGTAGTTGTGGCTCGCAGGCTCTAGGGCACAGGCTCAGTAGTTGTGGCGCATAGGCTTAGTTGCTCTGAGGCATGTGGGATCTTCCCGGACCAGGAATCAAACCTGTGTCCCCTGCACTTGCAGGAGGATTCTTAACCACTGCACCACCATGGAAGTCCAACAAAGAAAGTAATATTTGAACTCACCCTAGAAAATGACAACCACTTCTTCAGATAGAGCATGAAGAATGTTAGTTTCAATTTGAAAGAAAACATAAACAACAGATGGAAGTGTAGCACATGTAAGGGAAACATTAAATATTCTCTTATGAGTAGAAGCTGTACAGAGATAGTGGTGGGAGATGATTCTGGGGAAAGAGACTGGATTCTGATAATAAAAAATTTAAATGTCTTACTCGTAAGTGTGGACTTCATAGGGTAGACAATGGGAACCAGGAATAAGTGATAGAGGGCTCAAGTGGGTAGTGGTATATTATCTGTAGATAAAACTTATTTTGATTAATTGATAATATGAGCAATACTATCACATTGTGATCTATTTATCTATATTATATAGAAATAGAAAACAATCCTAAAATTACTTTGGAACCCCAAAAGACCCCAAAGAGCCAAAAACACGTTGAGCAAGAACAAAAAACCTGGAGATATCATACTTCCTGATTTCAAAATATTTTACAAAGCTGCAGTAATCAAAACAGTATTGTACTGGCATAAAAACAGACATATAGACCAATGGAACAAAATAGAGAGGTTGGAAATAAATCACCCATATATGGTCTCCTAATCTTCAACAACAGTGTCAAGAATACACAATGGGGAAAATATGGTCTCTTCCACACATGGTGGTAGGAAAACTAGATATCCACAAGCACAAGAATATAAGTGGACCCTTATCTCACCCCATAGAAAAAAATCAACTCAAAGTTGATTAAAGAGTTAAACATTAAGACCGGGAATCATAAAATGCATAGAATAAAACATAGGGATAAATAAACAAGTGGGACTACATCAAACTAAAAAGTTTCTGCACAGTGAAGAAAACAATCAATGAAATCAACCTATGGAATGGGAGAAAATATTTATATACCATACATCTGATAAGGGGGTAAAATAAAAAGTATATAAGGAACTCCTATAACTCAGTAGCAAAAAGAACAAATAATCTGATTTCAAAACGGACAAAGGACCTGAATATTTTTCCAAAGAAAGATATACGAATGGCTCACGAGTATGTGAAAAGATGTTCAACATTGCTAATCATCAGGGAAATGCAAGTCTATGAAAACAGTGTTTAGGTTCCTCAAAATTTTTAAATAGAATTACCATTTGATCCAGCAATTCCAAAGGAATCAAAGTCAGGATTTTGCAAAGATATTTGTGTTCTCACATTCCCTGTAGTACTGTTCACAATAGCCAAGGTATAGAAACAACCAAAATGTCCATCGCTGGAGTAATGCATAAAGAAAATATGGTATATACATATAGCAGAATAGTATTCAGCCTTCAGAAAAAAAAGAATCGTTGCTATTTTTGACAAAATGAAAGCACTTGGAGGCTTTTATGCCAAATGAAATAAGCCAGGCACAGTAAGACAGACATGGTTTGACCCCTCCATTATAAGGAATCCAAAATAGTCAAATGCATAGAACCTAAAAGTAGAAGAGTGGTTACCAGTGGTCGCGGTAGGGGTGGGTGTGAGGTATTGGTCAAAGGATGCAAAATTTCAGTAATGTACATACTACTCTAGATATCTGCTTAACACTTATGTTAAGCGTTCTTACCACAAAAGAAAAAACAATATAAAAAAAGGCAGAGAAGGGGAATGGGAGAAAATTTCTGGAGATGAATGATACATTTATGGCCTCATCATAATGATGGTTTCCTGGATGTATACTTATGTCCAAATTCATCAGTTGTATGCAGTAAATATCCATAGCTTTTCATGTGTCAATTATAACTCAATAAAGTGAGTTTTTTGCAAAGGAATATGTCTCATTTATTTTTAAAGCACATAGGGGAAAGGAGGAATGGATTACAAAGTTATAACAGGAAATTTTTAGGTGTGGTTACATTCATTATCTTGATTGTAATGATGTTTTCATAGGTGTGTACATATGTCAAATCTAATCAGATTTTAAATTTGATATATTTTAAAAGTCAAGCACATCTCAATAAAGCTGTTTTTTAAAGAAAGAAAAAAATACCTTGAAAATCAATATCCAAAACACCTAAAGAAAATATACTCTACACAAGTCTGTTGCTTCTAAAACAACATTAAGGAAGAAAATTGATAAATGAAAAATAAATTTATTCCATGCCCTATCTTGTAGACCAAATTGTTGCCAGAGCTGTGAGCTTTGAAATCTTCAATTACTTATTAGTAACTGAACCTTACCTCTGAGTTTCTTTACAGAGTTTACCCAAGAACTCATATCAATCTCTGAGCAAAAGGTCAGAATATTTTGCCATATAATATGAGTTTTCATTATTTCCTTATAAATATGACATTTTCAAAATGTCTGCATCAGAGAAAACTCTAGGGTTTTTCATTCTTTCTTCTTGATATATACTATGAAATATATTACATGGAATTCATATGAAATAAGTTTATATTGTGGTGAGTAATAATTGGTGATACATAATAGTAATACAGAGGGCTTTTAAACAACTTTTCTTAAAGAATTTAAAGGCAAATTGAGGTGTGTTTCTAAGTTATCTAAGAATACGGATTACATGTGTGTTATCAACCACACTTTCCACTTAAAAGCTCTCACACTTAATTTTCTTGTGGAGTCTGAAGTCACATAACAAATCAGTGAAACTCAAATGTGGCCTTCAAGTGAAGAAAATCGAAATCAGTAAGATATGCTGTGTAAATTTGGACTCATTAAATAAGCATAAATATTTTTCCCATCAAAGTGAAAATGATTTTAAATAGGTCCTTTAAAAATGAAAATTTTATTAATTTAGTAGTTAAAGTTCTTAATACATTCTATTTTAAAGTATGTTATTCTAATCTCTGCTCAGTATAGTACGTAAAAGGCAATTTCTTTGAATCAATTGCATATACACTCCAAAAACAACTAGTACAAATATACCACGTACTTTTTCATTTAAACTGGCATTTACATTTTCTAAGACCTCTGACTTCCTGTAGGCTACCATAATTTAATATTTGCTACATTGTATCTTATTTGGTTTAATTTGTTCATTATTAACTCTGGATCTTTGGAAGTATAGAGTGAAAGTCAAAATCATGCTTTGTTATTTTCAACAGCTTTTTCAGGCTACGAGAGGAGGAGATTGTGTGTGAATTTGAGAAGGCACTGCTCCCCAGTTGTCATTTATTTCCCACTGGATCTGACCTACGGAAGGTACTGTGTGCAAATACACTTCTGAAGGACACATGCTATTTTCAGAAAAAGAAAAGGTCTGAGTAGGTTTTCACTAAGTTGTAGTCCTCATTTTATTGTATTTTTTTTTCTTTTTTAATAACTAACGGAAGCAGTTGCTATGGTTAAGTGTCTACTGAAGAAGTAGCATCTGGAAGATGAATTAGTATTGTGTGTTGAATTTTATTCTTCTAAAAGTGAGATGGGGAGATTCCCATCAATATATTAATCATAGGCTGGTGACTAGATAGAAAATTAGCAGCCATGGCCCTGCATAGTATCCATACACTAATATTACATGAACTACATACAATGTTTAAAAATATTACAAAACATGAATATGAGGGGAAACAAACCTTGTTATCTATTAACCATGGATCACCAGAGTTGACTCTGCTGGAATTTCTCATTCTGAATGGAGAGATGGCTACAGGACATGCCTCCTTCTGGAAACTACTATGAAGCTGGAAAATCTCAAGGCAACAAAAATTCTAATGAAGGAATATAATCGTTCAAAGAAGGAAAACACAGAATTGTAGACCCATGTTCGGACTGGATTCCTGCCTAAGGGTACTTTTCACTGTCCTGTGGAGGGAAGTTGAACCCACACAAGACCCAGCAGTCTCACTACATCAAGGTCAAGCCTGGAGAAGAGTCAGACTGTCAGGAACAAGAGGGGACAGAGCAGCACAGAAGAAGCGCATCCGATATTTGCATGGGGATCCCCTGTGGTGTCATAGGTAAGGGCCGGGCTAAAATGTACAAGGCAAGAATCCGTGAGGACCATCTGTGCGTTTGAAAGCCAACCAGGTACCAGAGATCACTCAACACAGGGATGGGTTAGAGTTGAAGTCCAGCCAGAGTTGAGAGATTCTTGGGAACCTGAAAGAACACAGTCCATTCCTTATTACTGCAGACAAAACTAAAATAGATTGGCCCTAACTAAGAAATGAAAATAAGGCTGTCAGAATCAGTCAAGAGAATTCTCCAGTAACCGAACTGCCTGCCATAACAAAACACAAATATAAAATAGCAATGACTACCCAGATCTGAACACCAGTCGAGCGAATTGACATTTACCAATTTTATCCCCAACGACATAAAAGGTAACTGAATAGTTTCATAGCTGTTTTTTAAAAACTTATTTTTTTATTTATTTTTGGCTGTGTTGGGTCCTCGTTGCTGCGTGCGGGAGGAGCTACTCTTCGTTGCGGTGCGCAGGCTTCTCATTGCGGTGGCTTCTCTTGTTGAGGAGCACGGGCTCTAGGCGCATGGGCTTCAGTAGTTGTGGCATGCGGGCTTCAGTAGTTGTGGCGCACGGGTTTAGGTGCTCCTCGGCATGTGGGATCTTCCCGGACCAGGGCTCGAACCCGTGTCTCCTGTCTTGGCAGGCAGATTCTTAACCACTGCACCACCAGGGAAGTCCCTCATAGCTGTTTTTTAAAAAACTAAGTTTGTAGAAACTTTTAAAAAGGACTCAAGGCCCAGATGGTTTCACTGGTAATTTATATCAAATTATATCAAAGTTATAGAATTATATTAAACCCCTTATCTGCATTTTTCTTTCAGTGGTTTCAGTTACCTAAAGTCAATTGCAGTCTGAAAATATTAAATAGAAAATTCCAGCAATAAACTCTTCATAATTTTTTAACTGGGCACCATTCTGTGCAAAGTGATGGAATCTCTCACCTTCCTGCTCTTTCCCGCCCAGAACAGGAATCATATCTTTGTCCGGCATCTATACTGTACATGCTACCCACTAGTTAGTATAGGAATAAACATACTTTAAACAGGGTTCAGTATTATTGGTAAGTCCCCCAGTTTCAAGCATTCACTGGGGGTCTTGGAAAGTATCCCCTACAGATAAGAGGAAACTACTGTCCAGATTCAAGAGGGTGGAGAAAAGAACTACAACTCTTGGATGAGGAATAACCAACGTGACGGTGCAAAGAACACATGTAGTGGCAGTTAGTGCAGCAGATATCCTTGGAAAACGTAAGCTGTCACATAAATAGTTATTGAATATCCAGCATGTGAAATTGTCGGATGCTTTAGGATACGTAGTCCTGGAATCGGCTAGCCATCTGGAGTGGAATTCGCAACAAAACTTCAAATAACAGAATACAAGGTAGAAGGTGCCAAATAGCATAAGCAAAGAACAGAGGGCTGTGGAACTTCCAGGGAAATACTTGACATTCTAGTGGGGAGAAATGGAAAGAATAATGCACACGAGAGTTGGAGTGCAAGGTGGCCCTTGAAGGAAAGATACGGTTTTTTACAGATGAGGAAATGGGAAGCAACATATAATTAGTGAATATTCTATTTGTGGAAACAAAGTGAAGAGGAAGGAAAATGGGGCAAAGCTTCTGGAATCTTTGTAGGAAACAAGAAAGAACAGTGTGTATTAAAAAAAAACACTAGAAGTTTAAAAAAAAAAAACAGGCAGGTATGTGGATATTATAAGGCAGAGAGAAAGACAATGATTTGAGTGTCAGCAATGCAAGAGGAATGATCCTGGGTATGTTATGTAATTTAGCTCATGTTATCTTCATAGCTATCTTGTAGGTTTTAGTATCGTTAACGGAAGTGAGGCTTTCAGAGTTTCAAAAACTTGCCCAAAGCAGAATAGAGAGGCAATTCATGTTCTGTTCCGGAGCCCATATGTTATACACTACACCAAGTGCCTCCCCTTGCATGAATCTGATTTGGTATTTAGCAGAGATTCATAGAAGGGTGTGGACAATTTTAACTGTGTTTTAGAAAGATTCTGGTGGCTTGCAAAGAGAATTAAAGAAGTCAGGGAGAGCATTCAACAGGCCGCAACAAATTTCCATTACAAAAGATGTGAGACCTTAACTTATGACCAGGCAGGGGCATATATCCAGACAAACCTATAATTCCAATAGATACAGGCACCCCTATGTTCACAGCAGGACTATGAACTATTGTCAAATAGCCAAGACATGGAAACAACCTAAATGTCCACTGACAGATGAATGAATAAAGAAGACGTGGTACATATATACAATGAAATACTACTCAGCCATGAAAAAGAATGAAATAATGCCATTTGCAGCAACATGGATGGGCCTAGAGATTATCATACTAAGTGAAGTAAGTCAGACAGAGAAAGACAAATGCCATATGATATCACTTACATGTAGACTCTAAAATATGACACAAATGAACCTATCTATGAAACAAAAACAGAATCACTGACAAAGAGAACAGATTGGGGATTGCCAAGGGCGAGGGGGGAGGGGGAGAGATGGAGTGGGAGTTTGAGGTTAGCAGAGGTAAGCTTTCATATATACAACGGATAAACAACAAGGTCCTACTGTATAGCACAGAGAACTATATTCAATATCCTATGATAAACTATAATGGAAAAGAATATTTTAAAAAAGAATGTGTATATATGTATAACTGAATCACTTTGCCATAGAGTAGAAATTAACACAACATTGTAAATCAACTGTACTTCAATAATAAATAAATAAATGCCTGGCAGAAAATAATAGAAACTAGAAAACAGATTTAAAGGAACTTGCAGACTTAACCTAGGACTTGACAATCAATTGTACACGTACATCTGAGACATTTGGGCAGCAAGGGGTCAACAGTGAAGCCAAAGTAAGAGATTGATTGGTACAGATTTAGTCAGAGAAGATGCTTGAAGGTATATGTAGTCTTGGAGATACTGATGATTTTTTTAAAAAGATAAACTGTAAAAATAGCAACTGACATTATAAAAAGAGAGATGTAATGGCATCACGGAAAACACATTAGCAGTGGCCTTGAATATTAATGGAAGGATAAAAGTTCTCTGAAATCTCTGTGAGCTTAGCTACCAAAAATATATGAGGCAAGTGGAGTTTACAACCAACCTGGCATGCAGTTTTTTTTTGTTGTTGTTTGTTTTTTTTTTTTTTTTTTTTTTTTTTTCTTTTGCGGTACACGGGCCTCTCACTGTTGTGGCCTCTCCCGTTGCAGAGCGCAGGCTCAGCGGCCATGGCTCACAGGCCCAGCCGCTCCGCAGCATGCGGGATCTTCCCAGACCGGGGCACGAACCCATGCCCCCTGCATCGGCAGGCGGACTCTCAACCACTGCGCCACCAGGGAAACCCTGGCATGCAGTTTTATTACATGCAAAGAGTTTTGAGTATTTAGAAATGAGCCAGCTATAAAACCTGCAGCAATATCTTACTGTTTCTTCTCCAGGCAGAGGTCCTTGATAACTGAAATATTAAAAAGTGAACGTGTCACAATTCCAAAGTTTTACTTGTCTATTTCTCTCAAAAAATGATCCAATATTTTTATGGTAGGCAGATGGTCCTTTTTCAGTGAAACACTCACCTCTACTTACTGAGAAACAAAATGAATGGGGGTCACATTTCTTCCGGATTTATCGACATGGTCTCTTCCCTTGTAAACTATCGATTCATAAAGTAATACTGTGTTTCTATAGTAATTTTGAAGTCAATATTATATATTAGCTTAATTTTATCCATACAGCTCCCCAAGGGGAGGAAGATTATGATATTGTAGTCTCTGATCTCCATTAACTAATGGTGGAAATTGTTACGTAGAAGAATTCATTAACTTACCCAAAGTCTTAGAGTAATTGTAAACTTGGCACAGATATTAGAACCCAAGGAGCCCAGCACCCACAAATGATACTATATCTGCTAAATTGAAATACTTTTTTTGTCCATAATAAAAAAAAAAAACCAAGATCACATTTACCTAAATAATATTCTATTCCATGCCTATGTCCAATGTATTTACAGGCCTTAAAATTGTCCACCCCTGTGAAATACACATACTCAAAAATTATATATATATATATATATATACACACACACATATTTATACAATTGTAACTATGTGTATATATACCTTCACATATGTGTATATATTCACCATGTGTATATATTAATATACTTTAAACATATATTTATAGTTATATACTATATGTAAGGTATTATATGTAGCATTTATATACAGTGAATGAAAACAGTGTATATATACAAAAATACTGATTATTTCCAAATAAGATCTTTAGGAAACCAAATGAAAGCTAGAAGTTCAATGTCAAATCAAAACTAAAATTATACCAATGTTGGACTTCCTGATTCATACTACTCTAATTTATCGTCCACTTTTTGTGGGACGGGGGCATGCTGCACCCTCTGGAATAGCAATAAGAGACCTTGAGTCCTGACTGATAACCTGCACTTCCTCAGATGATTGATTCTCTGAGGGGAAAGCAGGGTGCCGCTGTGACAGTCCCGTCAAACTGCATCCGTCGTTGATCGCATCATGAGGAAACACCGCACAAATGCACATAAAAAGGCTTTTTACAAAATGACCTGGGATCTTCCAAAAAGTCAAGTCATGAAAGCCCAGGAAACAACAAGGACCGGATTTGGAGTATGGAGATTACGGAGAATCGAAGTTAAATGTATTAGATCCTGATTCAGTGAATTTTTTTCTCTTTCTAAAGAAATCAATGGAATGATTACAACATTTGAATGTCTATAGACTAGGTGATAATATTGTATCAGTATTACTTTTCTGATTTTGAAAATTGAACTGAAATGATATAAGAGAATTCCTTGCTTTTAGGAAATGCATATGAAATTACTTTGGAGATAAGGCATCAGGTTTGCAACTTACTGTCAAATATTACAGAGAAAAGCACACATACATGAATACACATGGAGAGGAGAGAAAGAAAGATGTAAAGCAAATTAGATGACCTCTTAACTTTGGGGTCATCCCAGCAATTATATGGGAATTCTTTGTATTAATTTTGCAAATTTTCAGTGTCTGCAATTTTTCAAAATAAAATGTGAAGAAAGATTATAAATTCTCATTCATTCTTATTTTGCTCGTTTGAATTTTCTGAAGCCAAGACCAGTGAAATTACACACATTTTAAAAAGAGAAAACTATGCCAAACAAACAAGATAAGAGCAATTGCTATGTAAGATTATAAATTACAAAACTATACCCCAGAAAATGGAATGCTGAGTGGTTTGCATTTAGTTTCTAAATATCACTTTGAAAGTTTTTGTTAATGTTGATGGATATATGAGGATGGATATTAAGTTACAATTAGAAGATTTCAGGTTAGATATACTCTAAGTACCATGCACCTGTTAACACTATAAAATGTTGTTGAATCCTATCTCTTGGCCCTTCAGGGACAAAGCCATATTGCAATATTTAGTATCTTTTTGTGTATCTGTTTCTTATAGATAGGAATACATAATTCCTTCTTTGAACTTCTTAATCAGAAAACCGATTCATAAATGAATATTATTCTTGTAAGTAGTATATATAATAACTCAGTGGGGGAAGGGTCCTCAGCAGTTCTGCCCCAGAACTACTTTACTTCCTGAAAACTCTATGCTCTCTCATCCCTAGAATAATCTTTCCCCCTCAACTGCAACTCTAAATTATTCCTTTCTTTATACTCCATAGTTGTTTATACTTCTTGTAGAGACTATCACATCTCAGTATAAATAATCACTCTCTTTTCTGGATTGTAATGTCTTAAAAGACAGGTACTAGCTCATATTTTTCTTCAAATTTGGCAGCTAGCCTATGCCTGTCACATAGTAGACACTCATTAGTGACGCGGAAGCGCTGAAAAACAATGGGTTCTTTGGTGTCAGCATGCCTGTGTGAACTCCAGCAAATGACTTAACCTCTTTTGGATTCAGTTTCCTCATATGTCAAGTAAGAAGAGTAATTTTATCTCACAGAGTAATATTAAAGCTAAAGTCAGCTAACGTCTTTAAAAACTAACCTGTTCTCGACATGCAATGAATGTTAAAAAAAAAAAAAAAACTTCCTAAAGGTAAAACTGAATTCAGTGAATCTTTTAAAAGTTAACAGAACACATAATATGGAAAAGTACCGTGAAAAAATGAGCCTATCTTCACTTTCCACGAATAATCTGTACTTCGAAATATTAAGTGATTATACCAAAATTGTTCCACATTCCTTTCAGAAGGGTATTTATTACTGTTGTGTAGGAAGTAGAAGGGTATTAAAAACAGCATTGCCTTATAATTCCTACTTAGAAAAGGAACATGCCCAGCTCCTAACACAATGCCAGGCATAGCCAGGCACTAAAAAACCATGTACTGAATGGAATATTGAGTGAATACATACCCACTAGTGAATAAATGAGTAAATACCCATTCTCTCCTTCTTTCAATTGTGATCTCATCAATTGTTACCTGGGCATAAATTGCCACCCAGAATTAAGACCACCTTTCTCAGCCTCAGGTGGACCTCATAGGACTTCACGGAAAAAAATCCCAAGGAACATGAACTCATAAATAGATCCTTTTACGTTCCAAAACATGGAAACAAGGCAACGTGGGCAAAGGCAAAAATCATGAACAATTGAATCAAATCACAAAGGTACCACACATTGTAATGAAACTGTATATTTATTAAATGTTTATGATAGCCTCAAACAGAATTTTGGAAATATAAACAAAGAACAAGAAATTATCTTAAAATAATAAGGCATATTTTTCAAAAGACCAAACAGAACTTCCCAATATTGAAAATATAATGTTTGAAACAAATAATTCAAATGTGGTACCTATTTCAAACAGAAATTCTGAGCACTGTTGAATCTTCAATAGAGAGGGATGCAGTAATGTGTATGTTATCTTACTGGCTTTTCTATTTGCAGTAACAGCATTGGAAACAGGATAAATTTTAAACATTAAATCAACACGATACCTTAACAGAATGTTTTCTATAGTTAGCATGTTTTCAAGTGCATTTTCTGAAGTTAAAATACAATATAATGTCAACCGACCTAGTACATTTGACATCCAGAGTGGATTATTTATTAACGCTGCCTCAACAACAAAATCATTTCCAATAATAATCATGCAATAATCAGCAATAATCATTTCTCAATTTGTTTTAAAACAAACTGTCAACAATCAATATCAAATTTAAATGAATTATTCAAAATCATTTTCAAAAAAATGCGTTATTCAAAGTGAGTAAAATATTTCACGTGCATATTATTTATTAATTTATTTAAAAATTTTTTTGCTGCGTTGGGTCTTCGTTGCTGCACGCGGGCTCTCTCTAGTTGAGGTGAGCAGGGGCGACTCTTCGTTGCGGTGCACGAGCTTCTCATTGCGGTGGCTTCTTTTGTTGCAGAGCACGGGCTCTAGGCACACGGGCTTCAGTAGTCGTGGCTTGCAGGCTTAGTTGCTCCGTGGCGTATGGGATCTTCCTGGACCAGGGCTTGAACCCATGTTCCCGTGCATTGGCAGGCGGATTCTTAACCACTGCACCACCAGGTAAGTCCTCACGTGCATATTTAAATATGCACATACTAAGCAAAAACACTCTATCTCTTATCTCACTTTGTTTCACTCTTTAAATTTTAAACACATACCAGCATAAACTCCAAGTGTGCATATAGAAAAATAGAAACGAAAGAAATCAAGTTCTGTTTCTTTCCCTTTATAATCATTATGAAATCATCTTTAAACATCAGCAAGTAGGGGTTCTCAACCAGGGTTCCGTGGAATGCTAGTTTTTGGCCAGAGGTCACTAGGGTCTCTGTGAGCGACTGTGGTTAAACGAGAGCAGTTATTTCCACTTTACGTGACACGCGCCACGCGTGCTCCCAGGGATAGACAGCGAGCAACCCCTTTACCAATTGCACTGAGGGATGTTCCGGCCCACTTGGCACCATACAGAAAAACGGTCCCTCTGGCTGAGTCCAGTCTGCGTTTCCGATGTGCAGGGACAGAGGCTATTGATAATTGGAGGGTGTCCAATGGCTTAGAGGGACCGAAAGCTGATGATGTCGTTCTCTCACTATTGAGTCAGCTCCTCCCAGCTCCCCTTGCTGGAGCTGACATACCTGATAGTGAGAACATGCTTTACTCTTAGGACAAAAAAATCACAGGGGAATTTCCATCCTAAAGAAGGAATTTATTGTGACCCAGCTGCCCCAGTCATCTTGCTATTATGTTAAGGGCTACGAAATGTGGATTATGCAGATTAGAAGTAAATTATTGTGTGAAGTTTTCAGATGTTTGTCATCTTGTCACTCATCTATTAAGCTCTTCCGTTTTATCTTTTATTAGTGTTTACAGTTTGCAAACTTGTCTGATAGTGTCGCTGAAGCTCACCCTCTGTTCACTGGTGCCAAACAGAAAGGTGGAGACAGAGTTTTGGATGAAATAACAATCAGTAGCTTTATTTTTTGCCAGGCAAAGGGGCCCACAGTGTCCCGCCACCCTCAAGACTGTGTGTCCCGCCCTGGAGGGGCTGGTGGGGCGTCTTATAGTATTCAAGGAACAGGGTGTGATCAGCTCGTGGGCAGTCTTCTGATTGGTTGGTGGTGAGGTCATCAGGAGCTGGCATCATGAACCTTCTGGTTCGAACCAGTCTGGGGTCTCCATGCGTGTGGGCAGCAGACCGTTAACTTCTCCCACTGGTAGGGGTTTCAATATCTGCAGAGCAGCTCAAAGGCCATGGCTCAGAATATTATCTACAGTCCTCGAGGAGGAACCAAATGTCTTTGACTTTGTTTACTGGCTAAAGTATTCTTATTTTATCTTGCTTGACTGTTTTCCTTTCTGCATTTTCTCACTTCTCTGATTAAATGTATTCTTTGGCTAAAGTTTTTCTACAGACAAAAGGCAGGTGGAGGACATGGGTGGCGTCTATTCCGGGAAGGCCTTGTAGGGTCCTGCTTGGTTACAATAGTCTAATGTGACTATTTTTGAAGATGATCTATGGGGTGGAAGAGAAGGATTCTGGGTCTTCAATGATGAATAAATTGGTAACGGTAGTGATGAAGGATAAAAATCTCCACTGCACTAGTGCAACAGAGGACACAAAATAAACCCTTTGTTACAAGGAAATCTACTTATCACTGGGTCTTACACAGGCTGCTGGTCCAAGCTGTCCTATATTTGTGCATTGTCTGTGGCAAATGAGTCAGAATGAGTCAGATATGCTGCAATGGCTCTGGCCAAGTTGTAAAGCTGCTTCACTAGATAGCAAGGCATTTGAGAAGTAAAGGTGCTGATTATTTAAGACAAGTATTGGAATCTCAAAACAGAGTATAACTTTAAAAAAAAAAAACAGTTAGTGAAAAGGTTCAAGAAGAAGTTATTGCCCCGAGAAGCAAAATTACACAGATGGTGAACATCTATAAGAAAATTATGGAAGTAAATGCTAGGTCAAGATGTAGTATGAAAAGTTGAAAAGATTCCACTCTCATAAAGTACAATGAGTTGACGTATTGATAACATGTCACATGATGCTGGAGAGGCTTTGTGTAATAAACTGATAAACGATAGCTTCTATGCCCAGGTAGATGAATCAACAAATTTTACCTTACACTGTAGCTGTTTAGATTTGTAAACGGTAAGGAAACTTAAGACAACTTTTGTGCTGCAAAGAGTAACCTAAAACAAGCAAAGGTCAAGATCAATTTAATGTTTTGTCTTTATAACCGGAAGCAAAAGCTGTGTCTTGGAGGAACTATGTTGATACCTTTATTGATGGTCTTCCATGGTTAAATCGACCTCCAGCCTATAGATCATCAAAACTGATGAAAAATATGCATATTCTTCATAACATGCTGTGAAATAATTGACTATCTTTTATAAGAAAGACTCCAAACTTGAACGTCAATTTAGACATAGTATCTGGCCTCAGTGAGCTGAAAAATCTATCGAGGGAGCAGCCCACACACATAAAGGCCTTTTAAACAATGGTATAAAGTTTGGGGGAAACAATAAGCAGCAGAATTCCTGTGATGATCAATGTTTACGAAGACAGTCAGGAAAGTGAAGTATAAGTTGACTTTCGTCTCTAACAATAGACCTTAACCAAGGGGAAAGTATAGAAGCTTCACCAACTGTTAGCCAACATGCATATACATTAAAGGAAAAAGGTTGAGCGTTTTGTTTGCATTTTCTCATAAATCCAGACATTATTATTTGAGTCAGTCTCACAGTCAATAATACGAATGAAACACTCATTGACTGTTTTCGTTACCAGGACTAACGGCCATGGCAGATGGAAAATATTATAACTGGTTCATAATCTCTGAATGTTCATATTATATCTTGAATTTAGTTTTAAAAGGGGAATAGAACATTTTGTCCATATTGTGGATTGGTTTATAAAGAACAAGTTCAGGTACATTTTGATCATTCACAGTTAACTTCAGGGTTATTTATAGCAAACTTTTTACCATCATTTCCTTAATACTGAATAGTGTCATACAAACTAATATATTTTGTATTTGCTTAAAAATGAAATATCTGGATATCCCCTGTAAAGTGGAAAAGTGTGAGAAAATGGACAACAGTTGAAAGTGCCAATTCGGTTTTTCATTACCTAGAAAGATAACTTATGTTGTAACAAATGCCCAAATATTACGCACATATACTCATGTTTAAATATATGCTGAAATATTTATTTTGATCTCAATAATGTCTAAGTATCACTATTTTATACCATATAAATATAATCCATTGTTACTCATGTATAATGAAATTGACTACATTCTTATATACGCATGCAAAGTTTTCCATTAAAATCACAATAAAAAACATAACTTTGTACAATGAAAAATAGACCTCTAATGAGTCGCTTGACAGGCATCGGATTTCTAGAATCCTACTATCATTTCTTCTCTCCACATCATTGCATGGGACCTGCCACATGGCCGCAGTTGATTGTTCCAGAGATAGACATGGATCCAAGTTGTACAAACAGGTTCTTTTACTGAGAACTTTAGATCAGCACGTTAGGGAGAGAAACCATTTTCTCCTCAGTGTTGGATGTGATATAAAGTTTTACTAGAGGATTATCAGAAGAAATTTTTCTTGCTATATTGAGAAAGCTAAACCACAGCTACAAAGAATAAAGCAGGCGAGTGAGAATAAACAGAATAAAGCAGATGCAAGAGTGCAGAGGGGACAAGAACTCACTGGCCAGTGCCCAGGGCTTCTGCAACCATTGCCCACCCAGCTTCTCCCTTGCTCAGTATCCACAGACGTTTCCTCACATAACCCTCACAAATTTATGAAAATAACATTAAAAATACCAAGTTAAAAATGCAGAACCCCCTTCCCCCATAGAGACACAGATTTAACAACAAACTTGAAAAATGACTTCAGAAACCAGTTAAAAGATTCCTGCATCCCAGGTAGTTACCAAGTCAACCACACTGAAGCCAGGTGTAAAACTGTGGCCATTTCTCCTCTCTCTCGGCAGAGGTCCTCCCTGAAACCCCTCTGTTAAAGGAAAACCCTCCATCTTCCACCTTCTGTACAGGGAAAAGCCCAGTTCTTTCCTCCTGAGTCTCTCTTGTTTGCCTCCTTTACACAGAACAGTTCACTTCTGACACTTCTGGTCACCAAACATGTGGAGGTTTTCCCCACCATCAAGCAGGTTTCTGGGAAGCAACTATGTGTCCTATAATTTAACTCAGTTCTGACACCACCTACCTGGAGATACAGCGTCAGATTCCACAGATTACACACACAAGACAATTGGACCTAACAGGCATGTACAGAACACTTCATCCAAAAATTGCAGCATACAGATTCCTCTCAAGTGAACACGGAACATTCTCCAAGATAGACTACATGTTAAGCTACAAAACAAGTCTTAAATTCAATAAGACTGAAATTATTCAAAGTATTTTCTCCAACCATAGTGGAATAAAACAAGAAATCAATAGCGGGAGGAAAATAAAAGAAAATCTACAAAAATGTGAAAATCAACACAGTCATAAACAACCAATGGTTCAAAGAAATCACAAAGGAATTTTGAAAATATCTGGAGATATATGAAAATAAAATTACAATATACCAAACTTTGGGGATGCAACAATAACAATACTACATGAGAATTTTATAGCAGTAAACACTCATATTAAAAAAATAAAATCTTGAATCAACAACCTAAACTTACACCTCAAGGAATTAGGAAAAGAAGAACAAATTAAACCCAAAGTCCACAGAAAGAAGGAAATGAATAAAGATTAAAACAGATATAAATGAAATGGACAATTATTTTAAATAGAAAAAAATCAACAAAACCAAGATTTGGTTTTTGAAAACTCAACAAAATTGACAAAACTTTAGCTAAACTAAGACAACAGGGAAAAACTCAGAATATCTAAAATTAGGAATGAAAGAGGAGACATTACAAATCATGTCACAGAAATAAGAAGACTCATATGAAAAACTATGTGACAAGGAACTGGATTACGTAGAAAAAAATGGGTAAATTCTTAGAAACATACAACCTACCAAGGATGATGAATCATGAAGAAATTAAACATCTGAACAGACAAATGACTAGAAAGATTGAAGCATTAATCAAAAGCCTCCCAACAAAGAAAAGACTAGGTAGTTTCACTAGCGAATTCTATCAAATATTTTTAAAGAATTAACATAAAAGCAGAGGGGACACTCCCAAACTTATTCTATGAAGCCAGCATTACCCTGACATAAAAGCCAGACATAGACACAACAAGAAAAGAAAACTAATGACCAATATCCCTGATGAATTTTGACAAAAATAAACAAAATACTAGCAAACTGAATTCAACAGCATATTGAAAGGATTATACATCATGACCAGGTGGGATTTAATGTAAGGATGGTTCAACATATGAAAATCAATCTATGTAATAAACCACAGTAACAAAAATGAAGGTGTGTAACCATATTATCACAACAACTGATGCAGGAAAAAACATTTGACAAGATTAAACACCTTTTATGATAGAAACAGTCAACAAACTAGTAATAGAAGGAAATAATCTCAACATAATAAAAGCCATATATGAAAAGCTTACACCATACTCTATGAGGAAAGACTGAAAGCTTTTCCTCTAAGGTGAGGAATAAGGCAAGGATGCCCACTTTCACCACTTCTCTTTGATATAGTACTGGAAGTTCTAGCCAGAGCTATCAGATAAGAAAAATGAAATAAATGGCATACACATTTGCAAAGAAGAATTAACATGATTCTGTTCACAGGTGATATAATCTTATATGTGAAACAAAAACAAAAAACCTAATGATTCCAGAAAAGAAAAAAACAACTGTTGAAACTAATAATCAGATTTTTGCAGGATACAAAACAGCACTGAAAAATCAGTTGCATTCCTATATTCTAGCCATGACCAAGCCAAAAAGAAATTAAGAAAAAAAATCCCATTTACTAAAGCACTTAGAAAGATAAAATACTTAGGAATAAATTTGACCAAGGAGTTGAAAAACTTGTACACTAAAAATTTTTTAATGTTAAAAGAAATCAAAGAAGATACCAATAAATGGAAAAACATCCATGGATTCAAAGACGATGTTGTTAAAATATTCATACTACATGGACATAAAATAGTATAAAGAGTTGGTACCCTTACTATAATCAAGCTATTAATACCCAAACTATACAAAGGATAGCATATTTTATACTCGTTCTGCACTTCCCTTTGAATGTAGTAAATATCATGTAATTTTCTATCAATTCATAAGAAGCTTCTTAGTCATATTTTATAATTGCCTTGTACTCTATGACATACCATGATTTACTTTATTCTATACCTTTTGTTTAAGAAACAATATTGTCTGTAGCCTTACGTATCAGTAAACTAGTTATTTTACACCTGAAAGACTTTATCTATAGAATAGATCTCTAGAAATTGAAGAACTTAGCAAAAAGAGTGTGTGCATTTGTCGTCTTTATAGATATTGCAAAAATTTTACCATAAAGGTTGTACCAATTTATACTCCCAGCAGAAATGTGTGAACATACTTGTTACCCATACTTTTGGTTCACAAAATGTAATGTGCTTTAAATAAACAAATGTGGCTAAACGTGTCTTCCTGCATTTAAGAACTTTGTACTTTCATTCACAGCCTTTGAGTATTCCTTGGTTATTTGTTACCTGGTGCCAGTGATTGAATATGAATTTTTGTAAATACAAATGCCTGTAGTCTTCATAGCTGTGTGGAAATTTCTATGAAGGTGTTCATCCTGATTCTTGCATATGTGCTCAAAATAGCCTAATTTATACACTTAATTTGATCATTCTTCATTTTTTGCATTTTTATTAATATATATCAGTCTTTTTATTGGCCCCTGGACACTGGAGGTATACATTTGAGTAAGACTATTACTCATAAAGATATTATATTATAGTTTTGAGGAAAGACTATTAAAACAGAATGATAAATCCTACAAAGTTATATCCAACCATTTATAGGAATACGGGGAAATCGCCTAATCCAGAATTGGGGAAACAGGAAAGTTTTACTAAGGATCAGTCCTGACTGTTAAATAAAACATAACTAGTAAAATAATGGAGAGAGGGCATTCATTAAAGTAGGAGGAACATTTGTTGTTGCTCAAACTCAAGAAATCACACCTTTAATGTGAACCAAAAATACTCTTAATTTCAGAAGTTGAAGTCGTCTTGGAACTAGATTTCCACATCGATTGTGGAGGTAGGTTTTGTGACGTACGAGGCTGGAGAGATAAATGAAAGTTTAGAGGCTGGAGTTTACACACTGAGAGCCCCTAAAGGATTGTGAGCATCCAAGCGACACAGAGTCATGCACTTGAGGAAGAAAATATTAACTCAGCAAAGACTGAAGAATGAATTGGAGCAGTGATAACGGTGGCAGAAATAACGCAGGAGAGACATTGTGCAAGGATGAATGTGGGAAGTCAATGAGAGGTCCTTGGAAGACCTTGCAAAGCAGACACGGTTCACCTGCAGTGCATGATTTTGAAAGTCTGGAGTTGTCTGGAAGTAGCTTTTAGAAACAAGGAAAATATAAAACTATCCCAAACTTGAAGGTACGTAAGATACACAGTTATGTATAACAGTATATAAGAGCACATGGGAAGTTAGCTAATCTAGAACTAGGGACACAGGGAAGCATCTCAACACGGACGACCCCTCCCAGTTTAGAGATCTGTATGAAGTGGCATCGTTAGGGATAGAACTGATTTTTTTTTTTAAAGGCAAGAAGGTAGAGTGGACATTTTGTAAACAGATTAAAGACATATTTTGCTTATCATACAGTGAACTTTGCAGAGGTCACAATCCAAAGATTATGGAGCGTAGTGTACAGTGAGAGATTGGATCCTGGGAAAAGAATCACGGAGCATTTTGAGAAAGAGAATTAAGGGACACAAAGTAATAGATGACCTGAAGGGGACAATATAAGAGCAAAGAAGACAAGGAGGTAAATGATGGAAGTAGAATTAGCCTCAAGCATTCAGATAAAATTTGAGACAAAAATGCCAAGGGAGGTGTCAATAGAGGACTCATTTGGAGGTTAGAGGTTTGTCAATGCCAGTAGGAAGTCTGGACTTGTATATGTTCGTTTTTCAGGAGTGCTTGGGGATTAATGCAGACCACCTTCACCTAGAAACCTTTGTTTCATTGATAATTCCTTTTCTATCTTTATTAATAAAATAGCTAGATCATCTCAGATAACCGTTGAGCTCTCAGAAAGTTTCATTTTCTGTATATGCACCAATGGAACTGAATTTTCCAACCTTCGATTGAAGTAATAATGCTACGAAATTTCTGAGTTTTCCGCATAAATATCTGTATCAGAGTCCAGTCAGGAGAGAGAAATGATATTGGTTTATTTTAACAGAGAGAAGATATTCTTTAATGTATTAGCTCGGCGTGAGCTTATTAACTTGGCGACTGAAAAAGGAAAAAGTGAAATTATCTTGGAAGGAGCAAATGCAGTAAGCAGCTATGACATCTACTTCTGGACAAGAAGATGTAGAGGCTGGAGTTACTGAACCTAGAAGCCTGGGGAGAGGGCCGTGGGCTGCTGAGACGCAGACCCCAGGGAAGGGCACGGTGCTTGGCTCGGCTGGCATCTCTGCGTTTGGGGAAGGAAACCTGGGAACGGGGACCCAGACCTCTGAGCAGATGTACGGAGGGAGCTGCATTGAGACCTGCTGTGTTAGAAAAGCCGCAAGCTGCACTTAGATGCTGCCAGCAGAGGGCGCTGTTGATGCTGTGGCTGCAGGTGCCCGGGCTCTGAAGAAGGGATCCCCCAGGCACGTGAGGCCCAGGAGAGAAGGTGCAAGCAAGGAATCCCGAGCCTCCCAGTCTCCCTCTAGCAGCTTCTGTTGGTGAAGTTTATCAGGGAAAGAGCTGGTAAAGCAGAAACGTGGTTTGCTGAGTTCCAGCCCCAGGATCACGAAGCTGAGTGTAGAAGGATGGAGCTAGACCCAGAGCCCATAGCGAAAGCTCAGCAACCGTATTCAGGACTCACAGTGTACAAATTATACCTGAATATCTGACCCAGAAAAAGTGCTTACCTCTAATTATACGTGTATGCACGTGTGTATGTGTGTGTGGTGTGTAATGTATACATAATATACACCTGAATATATATCTTATTAGTATATATCTCTATATCATTTATATGTATATAGACGATGATATATATATTTGTAAAATGTATCTACTACAAAGCCTCCCCCCAGGTTGTAATTGAAAAGCCTCCATTCTTAATGGGTAAACAACAAGATCTTACGGTACAGCACAGGGAACTATATTCAATATCCTGTGATAAACCATAATGGAAAAGAATGTAAAAAAGGATGTATATATATGTATAACTCAATCACTTTGCCGTATAGCAGAAATTAACACAACATTGTAAAGCAACTCTACTTCAATAAAGAAAGAAAAGCCTCCACCCTTTAACTAGTTTTGACATGCACTTTCTCTAAATGTTGTACTGGGAATTTATTTGCATCCTGTTTTTCTTGAACTGTTTCTTTACCTTTAGTAATTTCATTTAATATTTGAGTAAATTGTCTGCTGTTTTACCACAGCTAGAAACATTACCCATTGCAGCCATAAAATCTTATGGACCTTAGTAAGTGAAAAATGCATTAGTGTCTGGCTTGTAGCTCTAGCCAAGCGTCCCGCTTCGTTATGAGAGAAAGGAATCTGCAGATCTGCCAGCGGTCAGCATTTTCCCTGGTACAGACTCTCCTTTCCCCGGCTACTTCACCTGTGAGCTAATACTCATAAACATAGCTTTCCAGGATGGTGGTATTATGCTTGGCGCCTCTGGCACCAGAGTTTGGAAATCCATTTGTTTGACTCTCTTAAATCATGCAAATATTTTTTTTTTACTCTTCTACTGTGCAGTTGTCATCAAGCCTAAATAAGCATCTGTTTTTTGTTTAAATTATATTTTCATTCACTGAAGTAGAAATAAAATACAAATATTTATGTGCATACAATAAAGCCATGAGTAGAGCTGCAGAGGAAAATGAATATTCATTTAAGTAATTTGAGTGCTATTATTTCACAGAAGCTTAAGCCTTTATAGGTAAAAAGCTGTTTGAATTCTCATAAAAGTTTACTCAAGGAAAAGAGAAAACAACAAATGCCTTCATAAAAGTAAATCATTAGAAAGAATAATATATTTTTTTAATTTATATTTTTATGAACAAAAACACTTGTAGAACATAGGTTACTCATTAGGTCTTTTTATGAGAACACTGACCGACTACAAAAGATAAAATTAAAATACACGTATTTCATATTTCATTGTTTCACTAAAATATTTAGTAAATATTTCTCATCATATTTCAGAAACTCAAACATGCATTAGTTCACATCACTTTATTTTTTAAAAATATTGAGGGTATTATAAGATTGGGGGTTCATGTTCTCATAACCTAAATAGTTTGTATTATTCTTTAACAAGTCCCGTAATAAGGCTGTGAATCTGTATAGAAAATTTTAAATCATATGAATCATGATTAGTTCTGTGATAGAAGGATAATGCATTCAAAGTATTTGAAGCACAAATTTAAATGATAATATTCAATGATAATATTCATTCAATATTATCTTTCAATGATAATATTCATTCTCAGTAAGAGAATGCGCTTACTGTATTATTTAAAGTAAAAGATGATAATTTGGTTTTTCACTTGGAAAAGAAGACCTAGTTGTTGGGGAGAGAGATTAATTTGTCTAAACTGAAGCTCACGATCTAATAATAACTATTTATAGAATGTTTATTCCGAGTACGATTTGAGAAATGCGAGGCTGTGCTAACACGACAATAGACAACCAATTAAAGTTGGAAAATCAAACCTTTTAATTTGGTGAATTTCAGTTATATCACAAATAGTATAAATTGGCCTTACTTTTCCCCCGAATAATTCAGGCATACAGTAATATTACTGATCGACAGATATATCCTTTAAATTTCTTCCCCAGTATTTTAGTGAGAATCTTTAAAATACTCTAAGCCCTTGTATATGTGTGGTAGCCACCCCTCAAAAGGGCCCCCGATGATTCTTGTGTCTTGGCACTCAGGCCTCCTGTAATCCCTTCCCCTATTGAATAGATCTGACCTGTGTAAGCAATAGGATATTGCAGAAATCATGGGTGTCACTTCTGAGGATAGATCGTGAAAGACCGGGTGTTTCACATTTGCAAGCTCTTAAATCACTGCTCTGTGGAAGCAGGTTGCCAAGTCATAAGGACACTCAAGAAGACTGATGGAGGGGTCCAAGTGGTAGGAACTGAGGTCTTCCATCAATAGCTGGGAAGAAAGTAAGGCCTCTGCCCAACTGCCCCATAAGGAGCCACCTTGGCAGTGGTCCACACAGCCCCAGTCAAGCCTTGAGTCGACAGTAACAGTATGTTGACTGCCATCTCATTCAACACGCTGAGCCTGGACCACCCACCTAAGCTGTTCCTAGAATCCTAATCCCAATCTACAGAAATAACTTAAGATAATAAATATTTACTTGTTTTAAATCACTATATTTAAATTTGTTGGGCATCGGTAGGTAACTCATAAAAATGCATTTAAGATTAAACTTGAATTCTTTGTTAAGGTGATTTTTTAGACATCAATAGGTAGTTAATAAATTTATGTTCAATGCTAACCTGAAATCTCATGAGAGAAGAAACTCAGAATTCTACTTAATATTACTCTAAATCAGTCCTAGAAGTTTCTTATGTCTTTGAAGACCAGCTTGGAGATTATTATAAGGTTGTTCAGTAATTAAACATTGACAAATGGGCCTGAACTCGGAAAGCTTTCTTTCTAACCGCAGGGCCCGTGCACGCAGAATATCGAAGGAAGGAGGGGTAATTGCATAGACACAAAATGATGACAGTAGTCGTAGGTAATCACTCAAGATAGCAGATGTAGCAGCAAGATGACTCTGGCTCCAATAAGCCAATGTGAATAAAATCGAAAGATTCAATGGCGGTCTTGACACAAATTTGAAAATGAAACTTTCCTTGAGATGTAATCTGGTAAAATATAATGCACTCTGGTTGTGATTAATCATCTGAGGAACTAACCTAAAGGCGGAGTCTACACTAATGACTGAAGACATTTTGGGAAACATGCAATGTAAATCAAGGTGACTTGAGAATTATCGCAAAGGAAAAACAACTGTAATGTGGTAGTACTACATACAGAAACCTAGGCTGTTTATTTTGTCCCTGTTTGTAGGAAAAATAACAAACTTAATGTAATGCCGATTTTAAAAAAGTCATACGACATTTTTAAAGAACTCGAAAAGTTGATGCAAAATTTCATATGGAAAAATAAAAGGCAAAAATGGCAGAAAAATATGAAGAATGAGTATGCGGGATGGATTCATTCCACCAAATATCTTTCTAAATTCGGTGGGAATATACAAAACAATAGAGAGCTGATTAAAAAGACATGTTAATATATGACAGAAGGGTATTATAAATAAGTAAGGAAGAGATAGGCCAGTCAGATAGACATATATAAATGTATTATTATATATTTCAGTTATCCATATGGAAAAAAATGAAATTGTATCCCTACTTCAAATCATATACAAAACCAAAATGCAGATGGATGAAGGTCAGATGTGAAAACTCAAACCATAAGAGTAAGCATGGAGTCTATCTTTAAGACATCAGGATCAAACAAGACGTCTTAAACTAGTCACAAAACGCATGATCTGGACATGAAAAGATAGACAAAAACATGTATTTTAAAATTCTTTGAGTACAAAGACAACACAAAAACATAGGAGATTGGAGAGGATCTTTGCAATGCATATTATTAGCAAAGGATTCATTTCTGGAATGTATAAATCATTCCTACATTAGCAAAATATAAAAATAATAATAACCCAATAGAAAATAATTGCAAAGGAATAATAACATATCTGAAGTGCCAGTAAATATATGGAAAGATTTTCAGACTTATTAGTAGTCAGCAATGCATTGAAACATTACTTTTTCACCAAGATTGACAAAATATAATTAATCTACTAATATTAAATGTTGTCAAGGATATAAAAAAAAAAAGAACTCTGGTGCATTGCTGCTAGAAGGGTAAATTGGTTTAACCATTACAGAGGGTCATTTGACAAATTTCACTGTATTAGGATATGTATGCTGCCCCTCATTGCAGCATAAGGAGTGGAAGGCAGGAGATCTAGACCTGGAGTCGTTTGGTTACACTTACTATTAATACCTAATATGAATCACACAAATTTTGATGGCCTTTTCTCTAGTACACTCGTCATACTTACGACACATTTCCTATGGATTAGAGACTGTTATCTCTATCTTGTCAAGCCCTTAGATTCTAGAATATTTTAAAGCTTGACGATAATAGAATTTCTTCAACTTTTTTTCTAGAATGTTTAAGAAGTAAGTTCATAACGGAAATATTTCTAATTTTAAATGAATTCCCCTATATAATGCATGGTAGACAGGATTTTTCTTTGTTCAAATACAACCTTGGTTTTAAAAAGTATTAAATACTTTTTGGAGAATTAAATTAGCCTTAAAGATTACAATAAGATCTTTCAATAATTTACATGATGATAACCTTTTTGAATTTTAGATAACACAAAACCAGTTCTTAAAATTACAGTAAAATCACTAACAAAAAAGACAGTGTTGTATAAGTTTAATACGGTAGAATATTCATAGGAAGCTTCATATTGGAATAAACCCAGCCTTGATTAGTTTGCAATGAAAACTATTCTAAGTGTTGCCACAAGATGGTGCTATCACAAAACAATTCCAAAGAAACCAAATTCTATTAAAAGTATTTGTAGTTTACTTGTGTTTATTTCCAAGGTAAGTCTTTAAATATAAAAATTCTCATCAGTCAGTGTCTTTTCCAACTTATTTTGTATTTCTTGATCTGTTCCATGTCTGCAGTTTGGGTTTTTATTTTTTATTTTTTTGGTGCCTCATATCTATTGCCTCAAAGGAGATCAACTAAGTCTCTTGTTTTGAAATCTATGTGCAATGTTAGCGATATAATATTTCAAAAATACAAAATAATATACCTCTACTTGTATGCATTATTGTTGCTTATTTGTTTCTTGTTATTTAACAGAAAAGAGATTTCCTGCTCCTGGACCAGTGTCAACGTAACAGTGACAAACAGAGCAAGCACTGGGGAAAATAACTCAATAACAGGCTGAAAGAATATTTTCTTTAAGTTGGCCCGGTGGTCCCTCTTTTTCCTCACCATCTGGATCTCCATGTATTGAAAGTTTTGCCTAGCCAGCAGAGAAAACAAACAATTAAGAAACTTCTCCAAGATACACAGAAATTGAGAGCAAACCTTAACAAAGCATCATTCCCAGATGATTTGACATCTGCATTCGATGCTCTTGTGTCCAAAGGATGCGGTTACTAATTATTACCGCTTCATGAGGCTCAGAAGAATTTCAGGACCGTAATGCTGCAACTTGTCTAGAACCTCAGTGTAACATCGAAGGTCCTAAAGACCCTCAGTGTTTCAGAGGATAGTGATTTTAGGGCTTGTTGAAGCAGAGAATGAATTGTACTAGAGATTGCAGAAGCTAATGGTCCAAAGGTGAAAAAATAAGACAGTCTATGCACTGCAGGTATAGATTTTTGGAACTTTCTTGGACCATCTCAGAGCTAGCACCACGTCGGCACTTTGTGCATATACATATTTGGTAACGGCCCTTCATTAACTGAACGATTTTCTCACACCCCGATTGAATAATCGATGTTGAAACTGATCGTCTGCATACAGGAGCTCACAAACAACGCTAGATGCCCCCTTTGCTCTACCCGAGTACCTCATTTTATTGTGTTTTGCTTTCTTGGGTTTTTTACACATTGAAAGTTTGTGGCAACCCTTTATCAAACATTTCCAGTAGCATTTGCTCGCTTCGTGTCTCTGTGTCCCATTTTGATAATTCTCCCGATATTTCAAACTTTCTCATTATTATTCTATGTGTTATGGTGATCTATGCTCAGTGATCTTCGACGTGACTATTACAGAGAGATTATGACTCGCCAAAGGCGCAGATGATGGTTAGCAATTTTTAGCAATAAAGCATTTTTAAAATTAAGGTCTATACATTTTTTAGACGTAACGCTTTTGCACACTTAATGGACTACAGTACAGTGTAAACATAACTTGCACCGGGAAACCAAAAAACTCATGTGACTTGCTTTATTGCGATATTCCCTTTACTGTAGTGGTCTGGAACTGATCCTGCAATATGTCTGTGTAAAAATCGGTCATTTCCACAAAATAACAATAATTAATATTTATTGAGTGATTATTAAATATATTAACACATGGACATCCCATAACAACCATATGAAGTACAGAGACTTATACCCACGTCATATTGAAGAAACTGAAACACCAAGTTAAGTAACTTGCCTCATGGTCTGTAAATACTGAATTGGGGGCCCGGAGACTAAGCCAGCCTCTCTGATTTCAGAGACAGCACTCTTAATCACTTTGCCATGATGCCAGCTTAGATCCTGCTAAACAAAATCAATCTTAATACATCAAAGCAAAATACATTCCTGGCACCTGCATAGAGTTGCAGCTCCATTGAAGCTGATTCTGGGCTACTGAAAACAATCCTGACAGAAATTACCTACTTTTATCAATGGGAGAATTGAACTTTTCCACTGGAATTAGATTCCTGTTGTTTTAAGCTATGTTGTTTGGGCAGATTGTGTAACTTCTCAAGGACTGTTCCTTAGTTTGAAAGGCAAGTAATAAAACCTACCTCACAGGATTGACCCTTAGGGATGTAAACGGATAGAACCAATGCAAAAGTGTCTGGCATAGAACCCGACATTGTACATCTGCCAAAAATGCCTTGTCACAAATGGTCTCAAAATACAGTGGCCTGAAATTAAAAGCATTTATTGTTTATTTCTGTGGGCCACCTGGGGGTCAGCTGAGCCAGGGTGAGCACGGCAGGGCTGGACTCCACGCTGGGGGTTGGTCCAAGTCTGCCTTTATGTCTCTCATCTTCCCCAGACCTGCGGGCTGATTAGGGCGCGTTCTTCTTATTGCAGTGATACAAGAACAAGAGAGCAAGTCCAACCCCACCAGTGCATCTCAAGATTCTGCTTGCATTGTGTCTGCTTACGTGCCATTGGCCAAAGTCAGGTGGCAGAACATGAAGTCAGGGGGTAGAAATGCACCCTGTCTCTGGGGGAAGGAACCGCAAGTTCGCAAAGCAAAGAGTATGTAGGGAAAATAGAGCAAAAATTCAACCCTGACTCCTAAGTCTTTGCACACATCAAGTCAAGCAAACCATCATCTAGAGAAGCCAAAATGATAGTGACAGTTCAATTGGCTTTCACATAGTCAACGCCCTAATAGATTTATAGCAGTTATTTCCTGTTCAATAAATGCTGCTTCAGGTCCACTCAACCCTCCCTTCTTTCTTTCCTTCCTTCCTTTTTTTTTTTTTTTTTAATTTGATAGTAAAACAAGAATAAAAATTCAAACCAATATTCTGGTCTCAATCATATCTAAAATGTGTTACTGAAGGTGATTATTATCTAAGCTTGGCTCTTTTCCCAATATCCATGGTAATAAGCTATAGCATCCTAAGTGATGATTTTAAAACACTAAATAAATGATCTATAACTCCACCCATCAAAATGTCACAGTAAAATAATAATAATATTTAGTTTAGTCAGGGTGCTGTGGAGTTTTAAAGCTGGCGTTACCTTGCTTGACAATATATTCTAAAGCCCTGACATTATTCAGAAACTCTGATAGAGAATTCCTATAAATAGCCACCCTTTTCTCTGCCCAAGAACTGAGCAGTTGATAGAGGTTACGAGAACATGGCTTAGTTTTGTGGCAACATGACGCTTCTAATACTGAAGCCCAGAGTCAAAGACTTGCCCATATAATCTCAGGCTGCCCTGAAGACCCGCAGGCCCCCTGCCAGGACAGAGTCCTTATCGATATACCTAAGGCACAAATGCCCACCAGGCTCTCTGCCGGCTTATAGGGCCCCACATGAGGAGGGGGGCAGGGCATTGGGCTCTGAATGGTCTTAGCTCTTGCTCCGAACTTATCATTCCAAGAGGCTTAGAATGACTGTCTCCACCTTTCAGGAAACATCAGGAATAAGTTAGGAAAGCATTGACGTGTCTGAAGATGAATCTTTGGCTGTAATCCAAGGTACAAACATATAGAACCCAAAAGTATTAATCACAATATTAATTGTAGTGTCAACTAAGAAAAAGGACTTAAATATATATATATTTATTTATATAAATATTATGATGTAAATATCCATTATATAATATATCAGTCAGAAAAAAAAGGGTGGGTTTGGAGCTGGAGACAATAGCTTAATAACCATATGAAAATGGTTACATTTGGGTGTATATAGATGATGGGACATTATACAGTTATAAAGAAGATGTTTTCAAGAATGCTTCAAAGCTTTGAAAAGTCCCCCAGTAGAATACTAAGTTTAAAAATCAAGATATAGGGCTTCCCTGATGGCACAGTGGTTAAGAATCCTGCTGCCAATGCAGGGGACACAGGTTCGAGCCCCTGTCCGGGACGATCCCACATGCCGTGGAGCAACTCAGCCCACATGCCACAACTACTGAGCCTGTGCTCTAGAGCTCTTGAGCCACAACTACTGAAGCCTGTGCGCCTAGAGCCCCTGCTCTGCAACAAAGAGGAGCCACCACAATGAGAAGCCCACGCACCACAACGAAAAGTAGCCCCCGCTCGCCGCAACTAGAGAAAGCCTGCGTGCAGCAACAAAGACCCAATGCAGCCAAAAATAAATAAATAAATATTTTTTTAAAAATAGAGAAAAGAATCAAAATTAAATTAAATTAAAATTTAAAAAAATCAAGATGTAATACAGCAGATGCATCTAATACAATATTCGATATACATACTACATTGAGAAAGTTATATAGAAGGAAGAAAAACACAAATATATTAATAGAAAATATGTTTGGGAGCTGGTATTGTAAATTATAATGATTGTCTTTTTCATATTTTATGTATATTCCAAAATCTCTATAAGCATATATATAACTAATTAATAATAGCACAAATTATTTAGATACATTGTGTATATTTACCTTATTCAAGCAAAAACATTGTTGAGATAAGCCTTAGTTATAAGCAGAGTGCTTTTATTTTTTTAAATGTCCCTTCATTGTGGATATACATTCATCGATGTTGGGCAATCTCTCTTCACAGATTGGACTAAATTATCATTTATAACTTTATATTCTGAAAAATCGAGTACTATAACTACACTTGTGGAAAAGCTTTTATTGATCATTCTTACTGTAGGGAATCCCAAGTTTTCATACCCTTGGTGAAAGCTACAGAGCACTTCCTTCTCAGGTTAAAGTAAATTCTTGACCATACGTAAGATCATAAAATCAAACTATGATAAACTCAGTATATTTTTCTTCCACTGGCACACAGTACATACAGTTTGCAAATCTATTCCATAAACCAAAACCACTGAAGACAGGTAGAACAGAACAATTCTTACTGGTTTCAAAAATATGTACTTTTTTTTAAACGTCTTTATTGGAGTATAATTGCTTTACAATGGTGTGTTAGTTTCTGCTTTATAACAAAGTGAATCAGCTATATACGTATTTATAGATATACACATAAACATTTTCAATAATGTTCTAGGCAGTGCATTATAATACACAATAATTGCTGTCTAATCTAATGGAAAAAAGACATTAAGCAAATAATAACAACATAACTAGTATGTAACACAAGTGGCAAACATTCAAAAATGATGCAGTGAATAAGTATAATGGGGGAAGAAGGCATTGTGGGTTGGGAGATTTGAGAAGGATTCTGAATAATAGACATTGATACTGTGACCTGATACATTTAAATTTGAGGAGTCATCCGCGTGAAGATTGCATATTTTCATTAGTTTATTGCAGAAGTAAACTAAATTGCCTTGAGAAAGAATGTAGGTTGTGAAGAGGACTATAACTAAGTGATATGAAAACCCTCAGAACTATTTATTGATGTTCTTTGCTTCTAGTAGAATCGCTACGTTTTCTTTATTTTTATATCCTATTTATCTGGAGGCTTTTTGGTTTATTTTTCCTTGAATTATTTCCCTTTGATTTTAGTGCAGCCCTGACACTAGCCTGAATGGCAACTTTGGGCAAAGTACCTCTTCTTTAAGATATTTAATTCCACCTGACTTAAAATCCTTTGTTATGAGGATTTTCCAGGTGCAAGGCATTTTACTGCTCTCCGGAGAAAATCGTCCTCAGAAATCTAAAGATCTTCAATGTGCACATTAAGAAAGTCACCCGCTTTAGAGATAGAACCATACAGGGTAGCTCCATCTTGGTTTATTTACTTATCATAAGATTGATTTTTTTTTTTTTTTTTTTTTTTTTTGCGGTACGTGGGCCTCTCACTGCCGTGGCCCCTCCCTTTGCGGAGCACAGGCTCCGGACGCGCAGGCGCAGCGGCCATGGCTCACGGGCCCAGCCGCTCCGCGGCACGTGGGATCCTCCCCGACCCGGGCACAAACCCGCGTCCCCTGCATCGGCAGGCGGACTCCGAACCATTGCGCCACCAGGGAAGCCCTGTGAGTAGTTGTTGTTGTTGTGTTTTTTTGTGGTACGCGGGTCTCTCACTGTTGTGGCCTCTCCCGTTGCGGAGCACAGACTCCGGACGCGCAGGCCCAGCGGCCACGGCTCACGGGCCCAGCCGCTCCGCGGCATGTGGGATCTTCCCGGACCGCGGCACGAACCCGGGTCTCCTGCATCGGCAGGTGGACTCCCAACCACTGCGCCACCAGGGAAGCCCTTCATCTTTTACTTTTATGTAATGTTGGAAAGAATGGTTTCTTTTTTTTGTTTGTTTTTGCGGTACGCGGGCCTCTCACTGCTGTGGCCTCTCCCTTTGCGGAGCGCAGGCTCCGGACGCGCAGGCGCAGCGGCCACGGCTCACGGGCCCAGCCGCTCCGCGGCACGTGAGATCCTCCCGGACCGGGGCACAAACCCGCGTCCCCTGCATCGGTAGGCGGACTCTCAACCACTGCGCCACCAGGGCAGCCCCATAAGATTGATTTTATTGGGTCCATGGAGCTGCCCATCCACTTTCTACAATATGGTAAATAGTTTCCCTCTCATCCTGCATCCATCCTTCATTGTTCTTTCCTTTGCCTTGTGTATATTGACAAAAAAAAAAAACCTCATGAAGAAAAAAAAAAGATGAATGGGAGATAGATTATGTGAGTCCTTCCATATCTCAAAAATAACTGTTTTTCTACCCTCAGAAGACACTGATCATTTTATATGGTACAGAATCAAAATGGAAAACAATTTCCTTAAAACTTTAAAAGTGTAGCTCCATCATGTTCTAGACAAAGCATGTTAAAGAGAAATCTGTTGCAGGTCCAAAATTCATTTATTTCTAGATGGCTTGTTTTATTTGTGTGTCTGTTTGCTTTTCGTTGTTTCTCTGGGAGCTTTCAGGTTGCTATTTTTACGACTTATGTCCGAAATCTCATGGTGCGTCTATAGGCATATGTGACAGCACTTGGTTACGCTCACTAAGTATTGCCAGCTCTCTCTTCTGAGCCCGTGAGGTAGGTTGGACCGTGTGGCCAGCTATGCACAGGAAGGGTGAGTGAAAGCGTTCTCAGTCTCTCTGTATCTCCACAGACGTGGAAAGAGACAATCTAAGGAGAGTAAGATGGTCAGGTTTAAGGGCTATATTCAAATTTCAGATCCCACTACTTGGCCAGAGAATGGATGAAAGATGAACTGAAATCAGGTTATTGCTTCATAATTATGAATGTAAGAAAGTCATAAAAGAAGGGTACATATATGCAAGATAGTTTAAACAAACTACTCCTGTCATTAGTAAAAATAGACCGAACAGTGTCCTGGACTTTGGAAAAGTAGATTAGATTTTCTACTACTTGAAATGAAATAGAAAGATGAAAAGAGTAGATTACTCACCACAGAAATCATTACTGTGTCCTCATTTAAGGAAATGTGGTGATTTATCAGCATTTGGTTTTCTGTTGATATACATGATACTAGTGTCTACTATGTTGTCAGCTATGTATTGTTTCTGCTCCTGCGGTCGGAATATTCTTGTTCAAAATCAAAATGAACTGACAACATTAAAATATTTTTTGCTTGTTATACATTTTCAGCATCATTTGTATCAACTATATGAAACCAAAGGTATAACATTATTTTCAGATCCAAATTTCACTTCATTTTACCTATAATGCCAAAGGATCAAGATAAATGAGAAAAGAAAGACATATTTACTAAATAGGGAAGATCAGCGCTTTAGAGCTGGATATACTTTCTCTATCGCAATATATCAGCTCCCAAAGACACTTGAAAAAGTTACAAAACACGAGTCACATAAAAACAGCAATTACCTGTTCTCTGCATTTCATAAAATTGCCTTTCTTAATCTGTACCATCTACTTACAAATGAACTATTTACTTTTTCATACCTCTGGTGCCCCACCCCAATACTCTTTTAGCTCTAATTATAATAGGACGATAATTTGTTTTTAATTTTCAAAACAAAATTTTTCTGAAAGAAGAAACTTCATCCCTTAAGGAAATCAAAGCAACAAAAACCCTCACAATGAATGCTTCTACCAGAAATCTGTTTACTATGAAAAAAAAAAAAGTTTAATGGCAATACATGAACTTTTAAAACCAATGAGAAAAACATGCGTTCATAGGCATATGAATTTTTTTAATCAATGAAATACACAAGTGTAAAGACTAAACACCATTTTTGGTATTTTTAAATCTATTCCTAACCATATAAGAAGTCAGATGGAGACAGTATCAGGAAAAGCTGGGGAAATGAAACTGTGGTTCCCGTATTTATGTGAAGTGTTGAGAGAGACAATTCCACTGAAGATGTAATGAAAGGAAGTAGAAAAGGTCATGATATGATTCAACAGAACTTTTAGGATACATAAGAAAACTTGACCCATAAAGTTCTAATGGGTATAAAATGGGTTACTATTTATGACTCCAGTGTCCATTTTTTTCATGAAAACAGACTCTGATGTGTGTGTTAGAAGAGAGATTCTGATACAAAAACTATTAGCAAAAATTTCACCATCAAAGCTTTATTTCAGTGGCTTCCTATGAGAAGAATTTTGCCTATATGAAATTCTGCTAAAAGATGGTACATGCTAATGGGTGTTTATCTTCAAGTACAATACTCAGATTTTCTTTCTGGAACTGGATATGTGCTTTTAGGATCTTTGACCTCAAAAAAACTACACTGCATCTTTCGGCATTAGCTATAAACATTTAGAAGATGTGCACATATGTTTAGGTCTTTATAGTTTAGTATTTTCGATAAAATTGCCACCCAGAATATCATTCTTTAATTTATATAAAATTAAGTTTTCTTTATGTCTTTATAATAACCTTATTACGGCACATCATTTTTTTTTTTCTACTGAAATGATTATACTCTGGAGATTTTTTCAAGCAGGTAAACTTTCTTGTTCCGAATAAAGAATTGATTCTATCACAGTCTGGGCTTTTGTGATCTTTTGTGTTCGTTCTATGAAATTCAAGCTATACCACAATTATGAGGTTCAAATTTGACTCCATCATAATTTTAATATAGAAAGAAAAACATATAACTAAAAATTTAAAGATAGTTTGATTTGGCTTCCCTGGTGGCGCAGTGGTTGAGAATCCGCCTGCCGATTCAGGGGACGCGTGTTCGTGCCCCGGTCCGGGAAGATCCCACGTGCCGCGGAGCGGCTGGGCCCGTGAGCCACGGCCACTGAGCCTGCGCGTCCGGAGCCTGTGCTCCGCAACGGGAGAGGCCACAACAGTGAGAGGCCCGCGTACCGCAAAAAAAAAAAAAAGATGATTTGATTATCTGAAGTTATTGATTCCCTACTGATATTTATTATGTATGTAGCTTTGAGAATTAGTTGGGTGAAAATGAAGTAAATTCAAATCAAGAAGTATTAAATGACTATAGAAAGCATAAGAGTTACTCTGTGGGAATGCAATAATGAATAATAAATGATTTATTACGGTTTTGCACATGTACAATTTTCTCCTACCAAAGTCATTTCCAATTTCATCATCCAGGTACCAAGGCTGATGGTTTACATTCCTCAGAGCCTCAAACAGAGATTACCAGGTTGGTAAGAAATATCACAGAAACAACAGCCATGTTACAATATCGGGGAGTTGATGCTGGGTGACAAAGCACCTTTCCACACAGCCAAAAACTCCCACTGTTGAGCTTCTGCACGCCCAGCACTAAGTAGCTGCCTCTGTAAGCGGGTGCGGTAAACCATACCAGGACGCAAGCTGTGGCAATTACAACACAGGTAAGTCCAGAGACATGATCAATATTGTATACGCAAAACAAATTACTTATCCTTGACCATCACCTGTATCCTGTAGTTTATCCTGGGAAGATATTGGAAGAGTTACAAAGAAACAATTGATTTTGGATTCAGATGAAAATTGTCTTCTATCCATGATACAAAAAGACATTAAATTACTTCACTAAGTTACTTCAAGGTTACATAAATTTAGTAACTGCTTTGGTAGCTATTTTATATCAAAAGGTAGACACAAGGAAGGTATTGAGGAATATTGAAATATATCAGGGAAGTCTGATTTTTTTAATACAGAAAAATGTCTCTGTAAGTCCAAATAATTATGAGGCAGCACAGATCTTGTCAATATTTTTAAATAGTTTCTATTTAAGAAAACATTTACAAATATTACAGGAACTGTTTTGAAATGCGAAGCTTTTGTTCTTGCAGATTCTTTTTTTTTTTTTGGCTTCACTACACAGCATGCAGGATCTTAGTTCCTGGACCAGGGATCCAACCCACGCCCCCTGCAGTGGAAGCGCAGAGTCTTAACCACTGGACCACCAGGGAAGTCCCCTTGTAGATTCTTAATAATACACGTTTAATAGTTTATTTCCAGGATGTAGTTTTGTTGATCCAAATGAAAATGTAAAATGAAGCAAGCTCAAAATTGTCGAAAAGATGAGTTTATTCAGGAATAGCAGAGGAATTGCTATTTGGGAGTGCAAACAGTAGTAAACTACAGTACAGGCAAGTCTGTTGAGGGTTTGGGGTCGGCTGTATTTATGGGCAGGAATGTAAAGAGGGGATAGTTCAGTTAGAGTCTCTTAAAATCAAAAACAGATGGAGACCACCTTTGACAATTCCCCATGCAGACAGAAACAGCCCTGCCATACAAGCAAAGCTCAATTCAGTTTATTTTGTGAGACCAACCTGACCTGGGTCAATTTTTGTTCATCCTTCTAGAAACCATAAAAAAATTTTCTTAGGTTGATATGAGGTAACACCAGACTAACCCCCTATCATTTAATAAATTCTAATATTATCAGTTTTCTATAAATCAGGCATTTATAGGAAGTCAGTTTCTCAGTCTTTAAGTTTTTGTCTTCCTGAAGGCACATGTGTGAGATTTTTCCATTTTATATCCCCTGATCCATTTTAGATGAAATTCTTTCACAATATCAAAATTTCAGCAAACAAGAAAAAATATGATAACACGCCCTCAAAATGACAACAAAATAAAATTTTTTCTTAAGTGATTTTTAACTTAGAGGACCATCGAATAAATATCACAACCCTGTTGTTAAATAGAAATTTTTCAACAGACAGATTTTTAAAAATGTGCCCTGAATTATTTATATTCCAGAGTGATCAAGGAACCATCTTCACACCTGCTAACACAGGTTCTTGAGTTTGTAACAGTGACTTGGAGGTAACTGATTACTCTCCATTTTGCTTCAAATTGGATTTCAATTTGTTTCCTGGTGGAAGGATACATTTTAATTTCACTCAAGTGAAAGATGAGGATTGCCCACACTAACTTGGAGGCCGTTGAGTACTTCAAAATAAATGATTTTGCTCCTTTAGTTAGAGATAATAAATCAAGCACAGCTACTTAATTATTTCTAGTAACATGTTTTCCAGTGAAAATGTTAGTCATTTTATAGTCATTTCACAGCATGCTTTTTGCCATAAACATTAAAAATCAATTTGTTTTTATTAAAAAGCAATCATAAGATAGTCTCTTTTCAAAATCAAATCGTTTGCAGCTTAGTTGGCCCAAAATATCTAAAATTGAAGTATTTTTCAAGTAGTTAGTGTTTTCTCAACATTTTTCATCTAAGTTTGAATTATTAGTTAAGATAGTAAATATTTCCATTATATTTATACTACTCCAATGATTTGAATATTTATATTATTGTAGTAATTGTGTTTACAAACCTCAAGTTCAGTACTTACCTCAGGCCTAGTAATAAGAGCATCTCATAGGTCCTATCTTTTGTACGTTGACAATATTCCAAGACCTACATAAGCTTTCTTATTCTATATAAATATTAATAACATACAGATCAGGGAAAGGCAGACTGCAAATTCAGGAATGTTTCCTTTTGGAATTGTATTTAACTTTCAAGTGCAAAGTTATCTAGCACATGAAAGGAAACATATTTTGTATATGATAGATGGAAAACATAAATCTCTGTGTAGAACTATATATTTCTTTGGAGTGTGACTAAATTATAGTGCAGTTTCTTATATTTCTGCTATTACTTATACTTAGGAAGACAGACTTATTTTATCTCTATTGAAACATTTTAGATATAAGCAATAGAATAAAATTCTGTTGAATACTATGATAGCACATAAGCTTCAATTATAAGCTAAGTAACTGTTTCTTTAGAACCAGTTGCTATAATCTTAGATTGATCTACCATAGTTAAAACTGACCTGTCCCTCCAAATAATATAGACTAGAGAGAAGTCCTATAAAAAAATCAGGGAAGATCATAATGAAATAGAAGTTGTCTTATGCTCCCAGGAATAAGCATTGCCTGTCTTAAAAATTTCCCAGCAAACCCTATTTAATTTGTTGAATTTTCCCAATATCTCTCCTTCAGATTCCAGTCCTTGGAATTTGATATCACCATTATCTCAGATTTATTCAGATGGAGAATTCACTTATGCATCCAGTCTCAGCCAAGGTTCAATCTGGAGAAATAAACTACACAGTGATTTGGGCAGAGAAAGTTTAAGGTAGAGAATTATAAACTCTAGCAGAGCTTTGGAGTAATGACAGATTGGTTAGTAACAAGTAGTAAGAACTTGAAAATAATATAGCAATAGCAGATACAAGGAGCATGCATTGTCTTCAGAGCTGAGATGCAGCATCCCATGAAGAGACCCCAGGGCTGAAACCCAGACTCTGCTGGCACTGCTGTGGCTCAAAGAATTGCAGAAAAGTCACTGAGGTTCTCCCTTGCTGGAAATCTCAGGAGCGTCTTCATGGGGAACGGTCTCACTGGAGGCACTTGACTACACCACCATCCGAGCGGATGCTGAGGGAGGCTCCTAGCCACTGGGTGTGTTGACCACCATATATTTTAGCAGACGTTCTCTGAACAAGCCAATCACACTGCAGAATCAGCAGAAGGCTGGTGCTGTGACAGTTGCTTATGCTGCAAAGTCAGTCCCTTGGAAGTACAGAGCACGGTTTTCTTTGTAATTTTGTCTGTGTTCGTTAGTATTTCCCTATATCCAGAGCAAGCTCCACAGACGCAAAAAGAAAACCCAGAGAACTCACCACCATGTGGCTGCTCAAGCCCCAGTTCCCTAGTCCATCTTCCTTCTTCTCTTTACCTTTCAGTCTTCTTAGGCTGGATTGATATATAATATCTGTTGCTCAACCAAACTTGGGTCTTCTTGCCCAATGTGCAGCAAAGCCAATTTTCTGACACTTGGTTGTGGTGAAGGAAAGTACAGCATTTACTGCAGGGTGCCAAGCAAGGAGAACAGTCAGCTACTGGTCAAAAGACCCAAACTCTCCAGTCACTTTCGAGGAAGGGATTTTAAAGGCAAGGTGAGGGAGAGGGTCCTGTGTAATCAGCTCATGTACATCCTTAGGATTGGTTGGTGGTGAGGTAACAGGATGTTATTTCAGGAATCTCAATTTTCAACTTTCTGGTTCCAGCTGGTGGGGGATCTATGTGCTGGTGGGTAGCACACAGTCAGCTTCTTCCCGCTTGCGGCAGTTTCAGTATCTGCAAAACAGCTCCAGGATATGGCTAAGAATTTATAGCTCTTGAGGAACTAAGGGTCCTTAACTGTTTTATGGCTGAACTATTATTATTTTGTCTTGCTTGACTGCTTTCCTGGGACATGGTGCAGGGGGTGTCTGTCCCTGGGAAGGCCCCGCAAGGTCCTGCTCAGTTTCATATCTAGGGTTTTTACCTGTATTTAGGAGAAGGAATGGGGATAAAAGTTTCTATTCCATTTTCCTTAGATCAGAAGCCTAGCTTTGCATTTAAAATTATTTTTATTTTCTCTAACCAGTGCTTTTCTGGCCTTTAAGTGTCTGTATCAAGACATTATCTTCCATTTTGTAAAAAAAAATTCTCTTCTGGCACCTACATTGTTTTCGTTTTGCCTTCTTTTTCTTCTCTCTTCTTCCCTTTACTTTTCTACTTTTCCCTCCCTCCCTTTGTTCACTTCCTCTTCTCTCTCTCCACCCTCCCTGTCCTTCCTTCCTTCCTTCCCTTTTCCTGTGACATAGTTATTCAGGAGCTATTATGTTAAGAAGTAATTCAACGCATTTATTTATGGCTATCTTTTCCAATGAGATCGCCTTCATGTTTATACTGGTTTTTAAATATTAAAGTGACAAGTGAAAATATAATTGCGACAAATCAAAATATAATTTGTCTAAATACTTCAAGTTTTGGCAAAAAACATCAAGAGATTTCATCATCAGAAATAATTTTATTATTTATTTTAAAGCAATTCAGTGTAACTGGTAGCAAAATGGTACATAGACAATAAACAGAACCAAATCCCATAGGGTTACAAGGACTAATGTTGACTTCATCTTTTATTTTCATATGCAAGTGTATTTAAAAAGGCAACTGTTTGTTAAAAGGCTTTTATAAGTATGTTTTTATTCTTTAAATAACAGAAAAGCTAATAAACTATCATTATTATAGCAAGCTAATATGAATTGTGTCAAATATTAAATTTGGACTAATGTTCATAATCAAAAATAATTATTGTAAAATTTATGAAACAAATTTTTTAGTGTTATAGGAAATATAGTCAGGTCCTAGCTTAAAATCCTAGTCTTGACAACTGTCATAATGCAAAAATACTCAACTTGAGATCTTATGGGGAAATAGAAGATTCATAAAATCTTACATTTATTCCTAAACATAACTGTAATGGAGTAAAGAAAAGGCAACTCAAAGAAACATCATACTTAAATATCAATGTGCAAATATAAAACAAGTTCATTAAATTTATTATTGTTCTCCATTACATGTATTTGTTCAATTCCACCTTTAGTTTGAAATTTTACATGTGAATATGTTTGTCCGATATATTTCAGCTGTTTATAACATATACACATACATATGCATACAATCTTTGTTTTAAGATATGCTTCCAATTTTAAGTAACCTGTTATAAATTTTACTTCCCTGTATAGTTAAAGAAAATTAAATACAGGCTCTCCCTATTTTAGGGGAAATTTTTGATGTTCTTTTCATTCTAAAATGAGAGTAGTGTGAAATAATAAATAGGCATTTCATATTCTCAAAGCCAAATTATACAGTGGCTATATAAGCTATAATTTCATATTTTACGTTTTATATTTTTATATCCATAGAGTTATTGGGGAAATATTAGGCTTTCTTTATTATTTTTAATCCATCTATTTTCCTTTCAATTTCCTGCCTCTTTGTGAAAAGAAATGATAACGTCTCTTTCTAGTCTTATGTGTCCTATTTTCTGTTAAATTAAAATTTAATGTCAAATTCAGAGATAAAAATATACAAAATTGGAAGAAAAATATCTTTTTAAATTTGTCAATGTCTCTTTCATGGGAATGACAGCACATTTCAACTCCCTGGCCAACTGTGCTCTGTGCTTTTCAACCTGTTTCTGAAAGGGAATAATGCAATGCAGGTAAAAGCACTGGTGTTGCCAAAGGTCAGCGTTTCTTTATTTATAACTGTCAAATTATGTATGGTTTACCTAACATACAAACAGCAAAACCTACTTATTTTTATTTTATCCTTTTTCCTCACAATGTTAAAACATAGCTCCTATAGATAACTTTCCAAAATTAGATGAAAATTTTTGATATACCAATTTGTGGTGTATTATTATTTCAATACTAAAGGCATAAAGGAGGACTTTTATTAATGTTTTGAAATTTCTTTGTATTCTATAAAAAGTATAATTTTGCTTCTTTTAATTTTAAAGTATCTTTCTAATGAAATATACTGTATAGATATATAAAAAATGTTAAAGCTCAAGAGTCTAAGGAAAATCATTACTGAATATTTCAATTAATGCTTCAATTCTTAGATTAGATTTAAGTCGGCAAATGTGTTTTAAGTATTCTCTATGTTGGGATTCTTTTAGGAGAACAATAAATATTTGCTTTCATATACTGTTCTTGGCATACAACGTGTGTTAAACATAAAGTTAGGGAAAAGTTCATGTAGTCGATATTTCTTTTTGTTTGTTTTGGTTTCTTCAGAGTAATAAAACATGCTATGAACAGCTCAAATTCTAAAATGAATATATCATGTGAAAAGTCAACAAAAAGGGTAAAATGACTTAAAGATTCATATTCTAAAGCAAACTATGATTCTTACACAAAAGTCAGCCACACAAGTTTGTCTGTTAATCTGTGTAGAGAAGGCCGGACACTTGTGATGAGCTCATTTTAATGAAATGGCAAGTTTAAAGAATATAATAGGACACATTTAATTTTAAGTGGAGCAACAATCTTCTATGTCCATTGGGACGCACCAAATATAACTGGATTTCTAGTTTACGTTCATAAACCTCAATACTTTTTAAAAAGTGGCTTCATACAGTTTGTATTATTGTCAAACAATGAAACATCAGGTTCAAATTTTTGTGTTTCAATTTAGGTTTTCAAAATCATTCCATTGATGTCTTTAAAATATTAATGGGAGGAGTACCAACAAAGCAGTATAGTAATTTCAAAATGATCTAAACTTCTAGGAGAATAGATTTTTTTTTAATATGAGAGAATTGGATATACTCCAATCTAGTTTATTTCATGCCAGCAACACTCTTGTTTTTTCTAAGATTTAGAGCTGTTTCAAGCAAGATCCTTGTAGGAGAAAAAAGTCTCTTATTTTCTTTTTTATCAAAGCTGAGTTTCCTCCCGAGAATCTTGGCCTGTGGTGTTGCAGATGCTGTTTTTTCGACTGGGTTCACCATTTGGTAGGTAGGCCAGTGGATCGGGTCGGATTAAGTATCTAAGAAAAGAAAACAAGGCAAATAACTGTAATAAAAAAAAAACTAGTTCACATTGACACTTTAGATTGTTACTTTAAATTTATTTGTTCAGTGTTTAAGGTTATCGAAACTTGTCTCTGTGTAACGTTGGTGGAAGGACTTGCTGTTTATTTGGCAAGGGCTTGTAATAATTCTACACGTAAGAAGATTATCGAGATGAATGTGGATGAATGAAGAATCATTATCTTTCAATTAGGATCCATTTCACCACCTCCATCTTTTCAAAAGTTTATGTTTTATTTTAGTATTTGGTTGATTTATTATTCTTTTCTTTGGCTATTTTTCTATCAAGGATACCTAAATCCTAGCCATGACTATATTACTCAACTGCCCTTAGTGTTATTTTTATCATTCATAAATAAATTTGACCTACATTAGTCTATAGGATTTTTAATTTAAACATTCCATGATTCTATAAAATTAATGATTTCATAAACGCTCTGGAGGATATTATGCCTAGATAATATTTTAATTATTGGGAAATGTATTGACCTAAAATTCAGGTTATGCTATAGTAAGCAATTGGACAAAGAAAATAATTCTCAATTCATTCTACTAGTAAAAAGGAAAATGTTCACCTGCCAAACTCACACATTTCAATAATGTTAGAATTTGTTTCAAGAGAGATGTTTTACTTCAGACCGTCAAGTGACACGAGCATCCGTTTCTTGAGCATGTCTGGACTACTGCGCTAGGTCCTGGGAGTACAAAAAACCATACACTTCTGACCCCTGCAGAGCATTAACAGAGTGTAATTTATGAAACGGATAGAAAGATTAAAAAGAAATTCCAAACGTCACAGAAAGACGAAAAGAACAACAGTGAATGAGGGAATAGTTGATTGAGGAGATTGGATTGATGGTTTTCCAGGCTTAAGTGGAGACAAACGGGGAGGCAATGGGACACAGAAAAGGATGCTCCCAACACGTTTAGAAAGTGAGTTTGACTTTAGAGGACCGGTTAGATCAGGAGATGATGGTAGGTAAATTCAGGAAGAAACATAGAAAGCAGCTAATAAAGGACTTTACGTTTCAGGATAAGTAGTTTCTATTCCTGTTCCAAAGGCCCCCCACTGGAAGCCACTGAGGCTTTGGAAGGGAGAGAAGGAAAGTAAATATATGTAATGCAGCATTCTAAAAGTCTCGTTCAGGTGCAAATGCAATTAGTATTTCATAGTTTTATAATAATGTTCGGAGTTACAAAATGAATGGAGAAACTTTTTAAAATGGGGACTCTAATGAAGATTTGTACTTCTCTTCTTAAAAAGCAAAGGAAAAATATTCATAAACTATGTCCCTTAAAAGAGCAATTTCAAGTACTACAGCCGTTTTCTTGGATCAAATGAAAGTTGAGATTAGCGTCCTTGGATCTATTAACTAGATTTTGTTATCCAGCCACCTGCTTTATAATTTCTTTGCATATCAATAGCATAGTAGATCAATTAAGAACACTAATAGTGCACATTAAGCTTTTTAACGCCATATCGCCTAGTGATTTATTGTTCTTCGAGTGAAACTATTGTTGCACCTTCATTTAAAATGAACTTTTGAAAGTGATTTTTTAGAAAAACATAAAAGGCATGGCTATAATCCATTATCCCCTAAATTCATTGATGTAGCTGCAAAATTTCCTTTCCCAATTATAATCACTACTAAAAGTATGAGTCTAATAAAATAAATTTCTTAAATGCATTTTTTGTACTGCTTGTCATGGAAGCATATTTTCTTGCTCCAGTTATAATAAAATTTAATTATCTCAATGCAGAAAACCAGATCATGGCAAAAAAGAGTTCTTTTTTTTTTTTTAGCAGTCAAGTTGATGTTTTAGCTTAAAACTAATAAAAACTAATAGCATCCAAAAGGCAGAAAATTCCATGCTTATTTTACCTGTATATATTGTAACATTATATATTTTATTTTTATGTTTCAGTTTTAAAAAGTTTCAGGAATTATTTTGAATTATAAAATCTATCTGATGAAAGGATTTGTATTGATACGTAGACTCAAGCGGCTAACACTATCTTCCCATGCCCTCAAAAATAATCATGGGAAAGAATTACATTAGGCTCAAGAAACTTACAATTTGTCATGAAATAAAAATAAGGTAAGCCCGACTTAAAAAAAAAAACATATATAGTTGATAATTTGAAAAAGAGACATATGAAAGTTGGGACTACAAGGGCAGATTTAATAAAAATTGCCTGATTTTATGGGTTAAAGGAAGAAAGACGTGTGTAAATACGGACACAAGAAAAACGGAGCAGTTTTGTTGTATTACAGTCACATACTAAGTGAAGTCTCCAGAATGGGCAGTTGAAAGCCAGGTGTATCCCAAATAAGATATTTTCATCCAGCTTAAAGTGCTCCAAAAATTCAGCCTCCCCACTGGATGTAAATCTTGACAGCCGCCGTGAGAACTCCAGCAGCTGGAACTACCATTGATCAGATTCTCTCAAGTTCCTATACTCCAACCAGTGTCATCAGCTGGCAAAATAAAGCATTATTAAACTTGCTAGTTGTATCTTAGGTGCCTTATAAAAATCTTTTCACACTGATTTAGGGTCAAAATTACTCCTGCTGATGTATTTTCCTAAGAAGCTTCTGAAGCACATTCATCTTTTGGCCCCAAAACTGAGCAGTACTCAGCAGGCCAATCTTCATTCTTCTACGTTTTCTTCTTTATGTATCACTTTTTCTCAAAAACTCATTCTCTTTTCAGTTTTATTCATTTAGAAAGTGAAAAGTAACTAGTTTCTATATAGAACTAGCTTCTTTCCAGAGCTTGGTACTGTACCTCTATATGCTTTCTAGGCATTTTCACGTAGCACATGGAACAGTGTACCTAAACTCCAGCTCCTCATCTCTCATTTCTCCATACCCAGCGACTGCTCTTTCCTGCTTGAAAAAGTGCCTCTCTATACTGACTTGTTTCAGTGAAGCAGTCATTTCTTTTGCAATCACCTAGATTTGAAATCTGAAAGCCATGTGAGAGCCCTTATTTTCCAATTCCCAGACCAATGAACAAGTCTCACTCTTTGTCTCCATAAATTTACCTCCATAGGATCTTGTCTTTACAATCCATCATCCAGATGTTATGACTGATTCTTATCTCCATCCTGCCAACCAATCCTGTTGCTTTTTACAGAGCTCTTTTTAAAAAAAATGGAACCCTCCAACCCCAGCCAAAATCTCCCACGAAACGGACAGCCTCTAATTGCTGGCATATTACTAGCTTTAGTTCTAAATCACTTGCATGTATCCTCTTTACGCTCTACATCACAGAATGTTCTCACTCTTCTTAGTCACTGACCTTATTACTTATTTCCAGGTTATAGATACAAACACATCCTGTGGACTTAACACCCACCAAGACTTTTGAATCTCTGGCATTTTTTTATGTCACCAGTACAACCTGGAGTTAACTGCCCTGTGTAAGCAGGCCTTGGTGCAGCTCAGCCTTAGGACCAGGAACCTCAAGCTCAGATTCTTACTAGGAATTTCTCACCTAGGCTTACACCTGCAGCTGTCAAAATGCCTTTGCTAAAATCCTGCTACTTTCTTGCTCATATATCCAAGCACTGCTCATGGCCTGTAAGGTTGAATATCAATTCCTTATTTTGTCATCTAAGGTCCTTCCAAAGCCAGGTTTAATATGTTGCCAATATTATGTTTAATTAACAACAGAGATGTTAATAACACAAACCTTTTACTCTGGCCAAACTGGCTCTGTAGTATTGCCAGCTGGCACGCATTATGCGATGCCCAGGCAGTGCATTTTCTCAAGCCATCTCCCTGTTCTGGAACGTCCCCTCCTCTCTCTCCACCTGCACAGATTCCATCTACCCTGAGTGTCTAGTTCAAGTCCGTCGCTCTTTGTAATCCCTGTAGTTCACAATAATGGCTTCTCTCCTGAATTTTGAAAAGCACCATTTCACTTAATCAATGCTTAAGCCATGTGACAAACTCATATATATACTGCTACTAAAACTTTATGCTTGGGCTTCCCTGGTGGCGCAGCGGTTGAGAGTCCGCCTGCCGATGCAGGGGACGCGGGTTCGTGCTCCGGTCCGGGAGGATCCCACGTGCCGCGGAGCGGCTGGGCCCGTGAGCCATGGCCGCGGAGCCTGCGCGTCCGGAGCCTGTGCTCCACAACGGGAGGGGCCACAACAGTGAGAGGCCCGCGTACCACCAAAAAAAACACTTTATGCTTAAATTGTAGTTTTGTTAATTAGAATGTAAACACTTTGAAATCAGGGAAAATGCCTTATTTGTTTCTATAGAGCACACTTTTAAGGTAACACTAGTACAACTGAACATGCATAATACATAGTTTTTGATGAATCAAATTACTACCATAGATCCTTTCCTAATAAGAGTTTTGACCAATTTTACCTTGGCTTTGAGAAACTCTCAGGTATTTCAAACTAGCTAGTGTGGGGTATTTTAGGTTTTCCTTTGAGCTGATCTCTTCTTATTCCACATATTTTCTATTATTTGTCCAAATGTATTATTTGCTCACAAAATACAAAATTCATGCTGCTTTTTCCTTCTTTTATACCTCTACCATCCTACAATGCTTTTATATAGTATTACACACAGCAATATACAAAATGCATTTGTTTACTGAACACAAAAATTAGACTTTGATTTCCTAAGCATTTGTATCACAAGAAAGATAAGGGGCTATTATGGTGGAAATAAAAATATAAAAGTAAATAAATCAGTGGTTTTCTGAAAATACATGCCTTATGTGAGATCAACTTACACAACATCATTCAGCTCTAGTCTGGTATCTGGAGATGGGTTTATCAGGATGTAGGAGAGGGTACTTTGATGATCGTTCATTTCATCTAGAAGATAAATAAATGCCAAGTTTGTTATACCACTTACGGAAAATTACAGGAATTATTGTAGAGTGTCTTATCTTCAAACCATAGAGCTGTCAACAATAACTTGCTATAGTTTTGTCCACAGCAGGATTGTGTATATAACTTTGGCTATTTTCAAATTACTGCCACTGGAAATATCTGACAGGCACTCATTTTTTGTTCCAATAGATATTAAAAATAAAGTATCTAATTCTGTTCAGAACAACCACAGTTATAATCTACCTTGTAAGCTATTACACTGAAAAAGTATTTCTGTAAATGAAATAGCTAGACAGGAACTTAATTTATTATGCTTTATTAATTATAAAAAAATTGTGGTTATAATTGGCCATCCCAGACAGGAACATTCATATGTGAATTCTGTGAAAAATCATCTAATGTCATCGTGTTTAAAAAACACAACAGAAATACCTTAAAAGCATGAAGGCCTTAAATACGTTTGACTTCCTTACATGATATATCTGATGTAAGACATGGTAATGTTCTTGCCAAATACAAAGAATCCCATGGAACAGAATTTAATTGTAAGTTTTAAGGGAAGTGTACCACGGGATCCTTTGTTTTTTTCTCTAAAACAACACATATTTTAAAAATAGAAAGCTGTGCCCTTTAAATTTTGTCAATTCACTCTGAAAACATCATCAGACTTCAAGTATGGAGAACTGAATTGGCACTGAAAATGAAAAGGAAATAGCTTTGGGATTGAGATTTTTTAGCTGCTAAGGCTATGAGAAGGTGTAAATATAAAGCCACGTGGACACATACTCAATAAATATTAATCTTCGCAAGGGTAAAGTTTTTAGGCTGGGAGGGCACTGTTTCAAATTGTGCTCTAGAGCCATAGTACTCATCTAGCCACTTCAGTTGCAGACAAGCTTGGTTCCTAAAAGTAGTACTAAATTTTGCAGTTTGATCCAAAATCTAAGAATATATTTCATACTAATAGAGATATATCAAGTATATATCAAGATATATACTCAAGTAACTGCCTAAAATTAAAGATCTTTTTTAGGCCAACATAGCTGATTCTGATAATTTCCTACACTGGAAAATATATATTATTTTCATAAAATAACATCTACCACTAGGTTTAACTAGAAACCTGTCACTTGACTGTGAAAGACAGTAATTTCAGTTATGATCTTTCAAGTTGATATCCAGATGTGCCTTATTCTTAAGTCTGTAAATGAACATCCTTATCTTACAAGGCAGATAAAAACTGCAGTATAATCGAACCCACCATAAGTTTGCCAGTAAAGCTATTATAATCATAAGATTATCAAATTAATACTCAAATAAAGGAATATATTCGGTTGCATATCCCAGGGGCAGACACAAGGAACTGTATCCTGTCATGGGGATAAGTTGCCATGCAAAATAGAGAATGCCCTGTGAAATGTGAATTTCAAATTAAAAATTAACAATTTTTTAGCATATATATATATATATATATATATATCTCCCAACTATTATAGGTAACACGCTTATACTAAAAATCATTTGTTGTTTATCTGAAATTTAAATTTAACTGGGAATCCTGTATTTTTACTTGCTAAATCTGCCAATCATACCTGGGGGAGGGGATGGAAGGCTAATTCAATCAGCTGGAGCTTGGAATTCCAATGAACATATAATGATGAGCTTACTCCAAATAAGGTGCAATTTCAACTCAAAGCATATTGTACTGGCAGAAGATTACCAGAATCATCTTTCTACATAAAAAGCAATTTTGCATTATGTATTCTTTTTGAGAAATTTCCCTCTTGTGTGAATTTCCACAATAGCTAAACAAAAGAACAGAGGTTAACAGTGCATTCTGGAGACTAAAGCAGGATGCCCTGAAATGTGATAGGTCATTAGAAAATCTCCACCTATTTGGCTGTGTAAAACTCAATTTCTCATGTAAACATTGGCACTGTTGAAGTCTCTTATGTAAAAGCAGTGAACAGTATTGAACAGTGACATTAGAGGGAAAACAATTTTAACAAATAACTTCTCAGTTAATATTGATACTCAACCCTTCTCCTTGATTATTAACAAGAGGTACTTATTTTTGGTTCTGGGATGAAGTCAAAATCTTATTGGTGACTTAGTATACCTGTTACAAATGTAAAAACTGTCAGATAACTGAGAACTTTACAGCACTAGATATAACTATCGCGTCTGTTCAAGTAGATAGTTTGATTTTATCTTTCTGAAGATTTTTGTTTTTCCATGGACTCCAGGAACTGGAGCAAACATTTTGCTGATGTGCTCAATTCAATGATCCCATAAGGTTTATATGGAAACATGCGTAACATCACAGTCAGAATTCATCACTCCTGGTCTTTCCTCACCCACCCCTCACTGACCTCCTCAGTGTTAAGTTACCAGAATTAAAATAATTAAAATTGCTGAGTTCAAAGCTGTTCTCTCTTTCCTTCTGATGCCTGCCTTGCTGTAGGTTTCACCCTTGTCTGCTTTTTCTCTGCCGTGCTGCTCTGTCTGGAAGTCCTACAGTTCACTCTCTTTCACTTTGTGACTTTATGTTTAAGAATTAGACAGTGAGCTTTTAAAAGCCCCTTATAGTCATCTATCAAAATCACATTCAACAATCTAGTTTTATCAGCCCTAAGTCTGGTATTTTTGTCTCTACCAGTTATTCCCTACATAATTTTTAGTTATTTCTGAATTCTGGAGAGGGAGATATGGTAGGTTTCCTGTATTTTTAAGACCCTATCATAGTAATCACCATTGGTGGTGGCAAAGACATGAATGGATTAAATCTCTTGGGACTTCCCTGGTGGCCCAGTGATTAAGACTCCACGCTTCCAAAGCAGGGGGCGCGGGTTCAATCCCTGGTCCTGGTTGGGGAACTAAGATCCCACATGTCGTCCAGGCAGCCAAAAAAAAAAAAAAAATTGCAGATTGACCGTCCATATTTGTGGGTTCCATATCTGCAGATTCAACCAACTGAAGATCAAAAGGCTCTTTACCACAAGTATAATAACATATGTAACGAAGAAAAAAAATTTACTTAGGAAAATCTGGCTCATGAACCAGAATCGAGATTTTATCTCCTACCCAGCAAATATATCTACTAAAGCAATCTATTGTGAGGATATTCAATGTGTTCTTAATAAGCAATCTCTGACCTTGGTAGAATAAAAAGCACTATATCATTTAAAGTGTCTTATAGAAATTATTGTTCATCATTGATGTACTTATCTTAATATAACTATTCTTCTTTGAAAAGTTGAAATAAATGAAGTAGAATACTGAAAACTTTAAAAGTAATTTGAGAGTCAAGTTAAACAACTACTAGTAGTATTTACCAAGAAACTTATTTTGCTGTATTAATTAGCATATGTAATTATTCAATAGAAATTTTCATATAGGAAATATTCTGCATAGAGTGTTTCAGGTAAACAGATCATAACAGAAAGGATACAGATGTATATTCTTATTGTTCTTACATAATAATTGATTGAGTCCCATTCCACACACATGAGTTTCATATTTTTGTTTTGTTTCGGTTTTTAAAATGTCCCTTTTGAAGTATTTTAAAAGCAGTTTTAAAAGAGGAGAATAAAATTTGATAAAATAAATTTAAATCTTACATGTATTTGTGTAGGTTTCCTTAAATAAGACTGCTCAAAACACACATCCATTGTGTATTGTTATCAGAGAAACATTTCAAAGAATACAAAGATATCAATGAAAAGCTCTGTTAAGAACAAAGACCCTGAAACCAGAGGGCTTGCATTGAAATACTGGTTTCCCAATTATGCTGAGGCCTTAGGCACATTACTTAATTTCTTAATCTTTCTCTGTTCAGTTTCCTCACCTGTAAAATGGGGTAGCAATAGTTTTTTGTCTTAAAGCTTATTATTAGAATTAAATGATAAATGAATAAGTATAATTTAACATTAATATATCAGAATAAATATACAGTTCTTAGAATCAATTCTCATTCAGAATATCAAGTGCTATATAAAGGTTTCCTATTATTATCAGAGCAGGCAAATTCAATCCATAACTTGTAAATAATAATTGTACCTATATTGTGATATGAAGGTGTTGGCATGCAAAGATAGGGGAAGAAAAGTTTGCAAAGAACCCCAAATGGGAAAGGCTGAAATGGTTGAGTTTAAGTTGCAGAAAGCAGGTCCTTGAGAATGGAGTAAACAAGGAGGAGTTAGTTGGAGACAATGTCAAAAGGGCAAGCTGGGTCCAGACCTTGGAGAGCTTTAGAGAACTTGATCAGAAGTTTGAATTTTAATCTAAAGGCACAGGGAAGCCATTGAAAAGTTGTAAGGATGTGAAGTTTAGAGGCATGATCTGATTTCGTGTTCAATATATCACTTTGGCTGCTCTGTGGGAAATGGACTTTGGGGGGGCTCGAATTTGCTCTCAGGGATAGTAGGTGAATAGTACAGAAGCCCAGGGGAGAGATGATGGTGGCTTGGGAGCAATGGAAATTCAGGAAATTTGGGAGGAGGGAGGGAAAGATAGACGGAGAGCTTGAGAGAGCAAGAGAGCCATAGAGAGAAAGGGAGGGAAGGGAGAGCAGAGTGAAGGAGGGAAGAAGGAAAGGAAGAAGAGATGGAGATGTTTTAGGATGGACACCACAGTATATCTGAATGCTGATGCAAAAGGCAAGTAAAAAGGAAGAAATTGGTCTGTACCAGCGTGAGAGCATACTTTTTCTTCAGTGACACAAGAAATACCAGAGAAAATACTCTCCGTTGCACAGTGCTTATCTCCCCAACAGGGTCCAGTCCAAATAATTGGTAATAGCACAACCTAGAGATGATTTCCCTTGCCCTTCACCTGAATTTCCATCTACATTATGTGTTATTCACCTATGAAATGGGTTAGTTTTTCAGTGCTGATTTAACTGGTTCATGTATTCCAGTTTAGTATCAAACTATGTTTATGAGTACAACTATTTTGTTCATTTTACTGAAATTACCAGTCTATTTTCAGGGAAGAAAATGTGGCTAGAGGTACGGATAAAAGAATAAGTATATTTAACCACCTCTACATAAAATGATTTTCATTACCTTTTGATAATTTGGAACTAGTTTATGATACACAAGATAAAAAGTAATGTGTCTAAAAACATACTATTTCTTCAGTGGTTCAGGTTCAGTTTTGTTTTGTTAAAATGCTTTCTCCACTGCCCCCCCAACCAAGTATTGACCTTTAGAGCTCTTATGTGTCCCTAGTGAATGGAAACTGCTCAATAAATGTTAGTTTCTTTGAAAATACTAGTACAATACTTTACATTAAGTGATGTGGGCTGAAACAGTACAGATTGTCTGCAAAGTAACAAACACAGGTACACTTTAAAGAATAGAACATTAATTACATTTGCAAATAATGCGTTCAATATATTTTCAGGTGAATATTTCTAAATGTAAAACTATGATCTAGCTGATAATTTGAAAAAGTAAAATAAATACACTTCTATACAAAAAGTCCAAAAGGTTTTGGAAAGACCTTATTTATTTTCATTTTAGTAGTTGGATACACTACTTTAAACTTAAAGGTACTTCAACTGAAATAGTATCTGAGATTGAAGAAAAATGTATTGAATGTATTATCTGAACAATTTAAAAATAAGTATATAGCATGTTTTTCAGTTTTGCAGCTAACCTGTAGTACCACCATATGACTTACCAGAGGCATTTTTATGATTAGTTGATAATCATAATTTATCACATGATATTCATTATTTTATTTTCCAATTTAGTCATTTAATAATGTTAACTGGGCATGATTATAAACACAAATAATTCTAAATCTGGGGACAGAAATGAACAAGATAGGCAAAGTCTATAGGTTTACCTTTAACAAGTTAACTGTAAACTTCCTATATGATTTTAAGCATATCATTTAAGTTATCTTTGGATAATCATCATTGTTCTGTTTATCTCATAGACTTATTGGTAAAACAATAAGAAATTTAGTAATTCAAAATGCACATTCAATGAGTTTTGATATATGCATAGAATAGTGCAACCTCTACCATAATTACAACATAGAACATTTCTATAATGACAAAAAGATCCCTCTTACCCTTTTGCAGTCAATTCTCACCTTTCAGCTCCAAGCCCTAGAATCACTGATTTCTAGGAACAACAACTGCTAAGATCTTACAGTGTCTTTCTGTGTGGTTTCTTTTTCCCTTTGTGTAATGTTTTTGTCAGGCATCCAAGTTATTGTACGGACCTACTTTAATATTAATATAGCCACTCCAGTTTTCTATGGATTTTTGATTACATGAAATATAATTGTATGCTTTTACTTTTAATCTATTTCTTTGTTCACATTTTAAGTGGGCTTCTTTTAGGCAACACAGAGCTGGATACAGCTTCTTTTAATCCCATCTGATGCCTTCTGCCTTTTAATTGAAATGTTTAGTCCATTTATATTTAATATAAATATAGTTGAGTTTAAATCTACCATCTTGCTAGCTGTGTTTCACTTGTCCCAGATGTTCTTTGCTCCTCTTTTCTTCTTTCCCTGCCTTCTTTGGATTAAATGAGTTTTTAAAAAGCTCTTCATATGATCATTCCATTTTATTTGCACTATTAGTTATTAATTATATCTCTGATTTAGTTGTGTTGTAGTTTCTCTAGATCATGGGTTGGCAAATGTGTTTATTTTTTTTTTCTGTAAAGAATGAAATAATAAACATTTCAGACTTTTCAGGCCATATGAGCTGTTTTACTTATTAAACTTTTTAAACTGTAAAGTGAAAGCAGCCATAAAAAATATAAAAACTAGCAAGAATGGTTGCTTTTTTTTTTTTCTCCAAAAACTGGTGTGCTGCAGTTTGCTGTCCCCTGCTCTAGGGTCTAAAATATACAGCTTTAACTTTTCGGTATCTACTCTTAAATAATACACCACTTCACATGTAATATAACAAGCTTACTACATTATACTTCTATTTCTTCCTTATTTTTGAGTTATTACTGTCATACTTATCTGCTTCTATATATGCTATAAACCTTACAATGTTTGTTATAAACAGTAAATTATCTTTGAACAAAATTTTAAACATAGAAATGTATATTTTACATTTGCCCACATGCTTACTTATTTTGTTTACATCTAACTTTCCACCTGGCATCATTTTCCTTCTATCTTAAGAACTTTGACCAACCTTTTTAGACTGCAGAGCTGCTGTTGACAAATTTTCTCAGCTTTTTTTCCTAAAACTGTCCTTACTTGCTTTTAGTTTAGAAAGATATTTTTACTATGTATAGAGTATTAGGTAGACTATTTTTTCCAGTACTCTAAAGAAGTTTCCCAACTGTGATTTGGTTTGAGAAGTTTCTGACAAGAAGTTCGCTATTGTCCTTTTATTTGTCTCTCATTCAAAAAAAAAAAAAAAAAAAAACAACAACAAAAAAAAAAACAAAAAAACAAAAAACAGGCTTCTTCCTCCGGCTTCTTTTTTTTTCCAAAATGTTCTTCTGCCTACATGGAAACACAATAAGAGGTAAGTATACTGTGTTGTCTGGCTTCTTTTGAGGTGTTTTACCATTGGCTTTTGGCAACTTTTTATATTGTGTCTTGGCATTATTTTATTTGTTATATTTATATTGCTTGAGTTTCACTGATCTTCTTAGATCTTGAATAGAGTCCCCATCAAATTTGGAAAAAAAATGTTGGTCATTATTTCTTCAAATATCCATTCTCTTCCTCCTTCTGGTACTTCAATTACATGATTATCTGATATTGTCCCACAAGTAACTAACACTATTTTTTCAAGGTTTTTTTCTTTTCTTCTCTATTCTGCATTTTGGCTAGTCTATTGCTATGGCTTTATGTTCATTGATATTTTCTTCTGCAGTAGCTATTCTTATGTACATCCCATCTAGTATACATTTTATTTTGAATATTACATTACTAATTCTAAACTCTAATAAGAGTTTCATATCTTCAATTTCTCTCCTTATCATTCTCCTGTTTCCCTCTACCATCTTAAACATATAGACAATATTGTAATAACTACCTAATATTTGTGTTTTCTGAACCTGTTTCTGTTGATTGATCTTTTTCTACTGGTACAGGTCATATTTTCTAATTTGGGGTCCACTTACATGACTTCCAGCCTGTAAAAAGCTTAACTCATTTGTTAACCTTTTCTCGGGTAACAAAGTTATATGCTAGTTTTTTCCAACATCTGCACACACTAATGTATATTTTTTCTAGTTATTTAAATTGAGAGCATAAACAGTCATCATAATTGGAAATTTCTTCTTTCTGTTTCAATGCATTTAGAAAGCTCATTCTTTGCTCTCATTGACTATTTATACTCAACTCATAATAAAATGTTGGAAGTAAAAAGTTCACTCAACCAATTAAATTTTTTTCTCAATGACAAAAAATATTTTATTTTATTCAAATGGCCACATTTTTCTTACACTTATGCCAAAACACAATACTTGATTTTCCAGTTGTAAAGATAAAATATATGTATATTCAAGTGCAATTAGGTTAACCGTGGTGTTAAATTATGTAAAAATATTGATATCATTGAGAAATTAATGTTCTGGGAAGGATATGATACAACTCCATGAAACAAAACTTTATAGTTTTACTTTAGGGATAGATGGAAAATTCATTGCAGAAATAATTTCATTTACCATAAATCATTATCAGCTCAGCAATTACCTCCTTTGAAAGCTTCATTACTTTATCTATTAAGAAAACCATTGAGTTTGTTTCTTTCTATTAACATTCTATATACAGAATGAGATTAACATAAAAACCATGGATTTATCCTACTGTGTCTGCCTGCCACCTTGTGAGAATGGGTCAGTTCTGGAAACATTAAATCGTCCATTTTCTAGAAATTTATACTGGCAGTATATACTGACTGTACATGTCAACACTATTGTACTCATTTATATTGGGAGATGGAAAATGATATATTTCAAAAGTCAATAAAAATCCAGTGTCAATTTCTTTTGAAATAATAAATTGTTATTGAAGTCATTACAGTGATCTCAGATACTTATATTATTCCTCCTAAATACTAAATGTTGTAAAACACGCTAGAAAAATACCTAGCTTTGATGTCTTTTCCCTCTTTGGTAATTTGTTTTAGGATAAATTTGTAAGTAATCTTTTACTAGAAAAAGGTACCTGACCTATTGTTTAGAATTTGGGGGAATTTTTTATTAAAAGCCTATATGAAAATGGTCAATGATTTATAAAAGAGTCTAAAAATAGAAGTTGATGGTTTTACTATTACTGCTACTATTACTACCACTGCCATCACCATATGTATCATACATTTGGGTGGGGATAACAATCCTTTCTTGTTATTTTTGCTTGCTTCTATCCCATAAGAAAGAGGATGATCAAGAATTAAGTCACCATATTAACTATTAAAAAAGCTCTTGGTTAACCCATCCATTATTTCAGGCAAATTATGAATTTACTTAACAAGGAAACTAAGGCTTCCTGATGAATGTAATGAAAGCCATGTCTAAATAGAAGTTACTCTTTGTCACTTAAAAGGATTTCATTTTTTTCCCCCATGGCATTCCCTCATTTACTAACAGTACGAAACGTAAAACAAACCATGTCAAAGTCAGCTAGAATCTGTAGCAGCGGTCACACCAGGAATACTTACTTGCCAATTTATAATATGAAAATATATTTTATATAATACAAAATATCTTATAAATATTGAATATTAAAAATATGCATCATTCTACGTGCTAATCATTAAGAATCTGTCAAGAGTTTTTAAGAATAGTTCTTAGTGAGTATGAAAGCCAAATAGATTGTTGAAGAACAATGCCAGTTATTAACCAAAAGAAAATAGTAACTATATATTTGCAGCACAGTTTATCGACTGAAAACTCTTTTGTCACATGCATTCTATTATTTCATATCTCACCCCTTCGGAAGACCTGATTACCCTTATTTGATGGTTGAAGAATATGAAGTTCAGGGACACAGTGACTTACCCAAGGACACATGGCCAGTTAGTATATAATGCCATGATCTTTGAGGTAAATACGTTTTTAAAGTTATATCGAAGATGTTTTCAAAAAGATTTCAATGAAAAGCAGGCAGAATTTGTAGATTCTCATGTTATTTAATTTCCCAAGACAGGCAGGTCCTCAAATTCTCTCTCCCAAACCCTTGGGGCCTGATGTGCACCAGAACTGAATTTTTTAGATTTAGAAAGTAATATTGGGCACATAATGTATTTCATGTAATACACTCAGTTGGGCCTGAAGCAACAGAAAATTTCATATTTCTGTTATCAAACATATGAATATTCACAATAAATCTGATAAAGGATAGAAAGAGTTTCAAGCAGTTTGGATCAGGTTCAGCATTTATACAAGTTTTAGTGTCAAACCTGCTTAAAAATTCAGTGTTCAGAAATTTTGGATTTTAAAATTGCAAGTGAGGGATTATATACCTGTTATCTCATTAATGTCTTTTGGGGGATAGGTATATGTTTATCTCAGTTAATACACGCACAAGCCTTTATAGTATTTCACCCTAGCCTGTAGAGATAGGCATGTCAGGAAATATTAAAAATGTTACCCTCTGTTTTTTAAGAATTACCTTTCTTTTGGGATTGAATACTATAAAAAAGAAGTGAGTTGGGAGGGGGCAGCAGGTATGGAAACTGTACTCAATGTTAAAATTTTCTGTAAGCCTAAAATGCTATCTAAAAAGTCTATTAATTTTTTAAAGTGAACATAATAAAAAAAAGTGAGAGGTAATCCATGCCTTCAGGAAGCATGGTTAATTATCAAATATTAATTTAGTGACTTTTTAGATTTTAAGCATTTTTTTAGTGTTTCTTTATGATTTCCTATTATTTGAGATATAATTTTTTTCTTTAAATAGTATAAAATAACTTCTAATCTATCATTTATAAAGCAGCATTGTTCTACAAGTTTGATCATTTGAAGTAATTTTCATGCAAACACTCAGTTGAAAGCTAAATTCAGAAAGAGGACAGAGAAAGAGGATCCAGGAAAGGATACTGCCGTAGATAGAGCAGGGAAAATAAGCATCCTTTGTATGTGACAGTTGTTCTCAGAAAAGGGGTAGAGAAGGACAAATGTGTGGAGAGTAAATGTGAGGTAATAATGCACGGACACGGAATGTAATTAGTAGATAAAAGAAAGAACACACGAGAAAAGGTGAAGACTAAAGGGTGTGTGTGTGTGCACGTGTGCGTGCGTTTCTGTTGGGATTACGGGAAGGAGATCTGATTTCCTTGGAAGAAGAACTAAGAGAAAGCAAAGGGAGAAACATGAAAGAGTAGAAAATAGTGGGATTAGATGACAGAATCTGGATTTGAAGGAGCCTGGAAGAAAGAGGATTAAAAACATGGGAAAAGAATCCTTTGTTTTCATCTGGAGCAAACAAATTAATTATAAAATTAATTCAGAAGAAGAAGCATCCAAATATAGCTAGGCAAATATTGAAAAAGAAGAGTGCAGTGCTCCTAGCCCTACCAGATATCAAAGACTCTAATTAAAACAGTAGGTGTTTCTGTCAGAAGAGGGAGACAGACCATTGTAACATGACAGAAAGTATAGAAATAGACCCAATAACAAGTACAAATTTAGGATCTGCTAAAACAGGATCTAAAAATCAATAGAATGGGGTGTGCATTTTAATAAGTGGTATTGTATAACTAAATATGAAAAAATATCTTAGATAATACAAAACTGTGTTCCCTTGCTCACCATATATACCAGGATAAATTCCAAACAGATGGGATATTTAGATGCAAAATGTGAAACCAAATAAGTAATGAAAAAAAAAAAACATAGAATTTCTCTCTAAATTGGAAGAGAGAAAAGTGTTCCTATTACTTAAAATTGGTCAGTAATAATGCAAATGATTTAAAAATTGGATTAAAATATAAAATAATAAAAGTAAAGGAAAAAGACTAAGCTGAGAAAGAAATATCTGCCATTAATATCCATAGTTCTAAATTACCTAATATATAAGCACATCTAAAAATATTAAGAACAAAAAATAAATCTATAAAAATTGGCTAGATATAAATAATTCACTAAAAATGACTCTTAACCACATGAAAGGATGCTTGACCTCATCAGAATAAGAAGGCGTGCTGAGATACCACTTAAAAAAATCGGGCTTCCCTGGTGGCGCAGTGGTTGAGAGTCCGCCTGCCGATGCAGGAGACACGGGTTCGTGCCCTGGTCCGGGAAGATCCCACATGCCGCGGAGCAACTAAGCCCGTGAGCCATGGCCGCTGAGCCTGCGCGTCCGGAGCCTGTGCTCCGCAACGGGAGAGGCCACAACAGTGAGAGGCCCGCATACCGCAAAAAAAAAAAAAAAAAAAAAAAAATCTATTAGATTGGCAAAACACGCAAAAGTCTAACAACACATTCTGTTGGTAAGGTTTTGAGAAAATGGTCTCTCATACTTTTCTGGCAGAAATGCCAAATCATACATATTTAAGGAGGAAAATTTTTCCAATAGCAAAATTTTATATATATATATATATATATATATATATATATATATATATATATATACACATTTAATCTTTAATCCAGTAATCTCACTTTTAGATATCCACCCCAAAGACACACTGAGAAAAAACACAGAAAGATGTAGGCATGTGCCTATTATATGCAAGACTTCGTAATTAGAAAAGACAGAAAGGACTAGCTTAATAGACTGATACATTTATACAATGGAGCATTAGGCAGCTGTAAAAAGAAAGAAGAACTATTTCTATATTCTACTAAATCAGTGATCTCCAGGATATACTGTTAAGTGAAAGAAGCAATGTGGGAAAAAAAAGAAAGGAACATATCATGCTACCATATATATTTTTAAATTTATAATTAAAAATGGAAGGATAAACCATAAAGTTAAAAAAGGTTACTCACGGAGGAGAAGGAGATTGTGTGGCAGTGACAGGGACAGATGTTATATTTCTTTGAATATAACTTGTATTAAATATTTCTCTTTGGACTGTGTACATAGTTTACACAACTAAAAAACAAAATTAAATTTTAGAAAAAGCAATTCTTAAACACTGAAAACAGAATTGAGTCTAAATTTATATCCAATTGATAGTATAACCACATCAAGAAGAACTTTTCCAAGAATTAGAATAGTTTTCCTAAACATCTCTATTGGGCTAGTCTATAAAGAATGCATAAAAATGCATTTTTAGCAATTATATTGTTAATATTAGCATTATAGTATGTTCTGAGACTGTTTTATGTATATTGTGAAAAAATACAGTATGATTTTCTATAATTCCATCATTTCTATTGTTATTGACAAGCAGTGATCTAGGTGTAGGAAAAAGAAAGTACAGATATAGGACAGAAAAAGTTAAATAAAATCCCTATAGCCTGCATTTTAATTGTAAGTATCCATATGAACTGGTGACATAGTTTACCTATCTGTCTATCATCTATCTACCTAATCTTTTAGCTCTCGACTGAAAAACTCAGAACAAGTGACAAACACAGTAAAAATGAACATCTCTGAAACTTGGTCATAATCTTGAAATACCATTTCCCACTGAAAGGGACAGGATCCTTGGAGGTGTGGCTTATTTTAGGTGGGGAGCATTTAGAGCTACAGAGAGCAAGGGAAGTCGATCACAGACAGTTGATGTCATGACAAAAGGACCCAGGAGGCTATTTGAAGAAGCTCCCACTTGCCAAATTTAGAACAACATGATGAATAATCTAATAATATATGGATTAAAACATATAAAATACATTTAAATCTAGGAGTTCATAATAATAACAAAAAACGGTTAAAAAAAGAAAAGGCAGGGGATAGAATGGGCCAATTTAGAGTGGAAATTCAGAGTCTAGGAAACCGCAGGACCGAGAGCGGATTTCTTCAAGAAATAGATTGCAGTAGGACAAATACAAAATGAGGGAAATTAAAAATGATTTAACAAACTTGTCACCCACCTCCATGCACAGACCTTCATTAATCCTGATTTTAAAGTCTAAAAAAATTATGACATTTGTGAGGTCACTGGAAATTTGAACAAGTGGACACTCGATGATATTAAAATTACTTTTAAGTGTGAAAATGGTAGGTGGCTATATTTTTAAAACTAGTACTTAAATGATAGAGGTATCTACTGAAATATATGAGGTCTGAAATTTACCTGAAGTTAATATGAGACATGAAGGAAATTGGTGGGCATATACATGGAAGAAAATAGGTCATGAGTTGATAACTGTTGAAGCAGAAAAATGACTATACGTGGGTTCATTAAATTTTTCTTTCTACATTTATTCATGCTTGAAATTTTCTACATTATTTTTTTTTTTTTAAATCAAGAATAAGACAGAAAGGTTAGTCTCGTGCAGAAAGGACACCTTTTCCTCTGAAGCTGCAAACATTCTGGCTTATTTTTAAAACACTCACCCTTCCACTCTTGCCATCATTCTTAACAGACGATTATACCTCTTACTGTCACGTGAAATATTACTCAACTTCCTGTCAAATTACCTACCTTTTTATGCATTTTAAAACAGTCATCTTTTCCTAACTTCCAAATATCTAAGCAAGGGCTCCAACTGTGATCTCTTTCCTGTATTTTTTTAAAACTTCTCCACTGGTGGCTTAATCTTATTTAAACACGCTCTTCCCTCTCTGACCTTAAAAAAATTAAAAAAAAGAAAAAAAAAAAGAAAAATAGTCCCTCTTCTGTCTCCACTTTCTCATCCAGATTATTCCAGATTTCTCACCTCTCCTTCACAATGAAATTTCTTAAAAAACATAAGCTGAATCAGAGAATAGTTGTCTCTCAAGACATTTGCCTTGTCTTCTTAAATATTAGATTCAGGCCACTGAAAATGAAACATACTTGCTTGCCGATGGGACATAGTGGAAATTGTGTACGCAACTACTTGGTAATATCTTTTAATTGAGGAGACAGCCCTTTCTTCTCTGGTCTCTGCCTCCTTCCTCCTGGATGGAATTTCAGCATGCGTCTTGTACTGTGATGTGACTTTGGCAATGGAAACAATAGATCATGGAACAATAAGACAGAAGACTAAATTTTCAATATCTTGAGTTTCCTAATATATGAAATCCACTATATCTAGATCTTAATTCATCCTAAAGCTACTCAAATCTGGCTTTCACACATGCTATCCAACTGATAATATCCTCACCAAGGTCAGCAATGACATATCACTATACTTTCTGCACTATTAATCATTCCCTCCCATTTCTCTACTGCAAAATTTCAACATTTTTTTCATATCATAAAACACATAGGACATACAACTTTATATTACATTGGGGTAGCAGACAAACCTGCTTATGACTAGAAGTGACCAGCTTCTGACCAACCCAGGCCCCACCTGGCATTTGAAAGGTATAAAGAATCAATGTAACAGTAAAACATGTAACCAACTGAGAGCATATTATTGTACTATGACACATCTTTTGGGTAATTCAGTTCTAGACACTTCAGCCTCTTGTTTTATAAAGAAAATACTTCTTCCCTTAACATTCCAGGAATGTATTTTCTAGAGTTCTCTTGTAGTCCTTCACCTGGGGTTATTCCATCAACTTCTATGACCTTACTCAAAATCTATAGGCTGATGACTCTCAAGTCTATATACACATCTCATTTGTTCTTCTTGAGCACCAGACAGCAGAAATCTAGCCTCTTATGGATCATTTCCATTTGAAGTCTTCCAGGCACTCAAATTAAATGTATTATCTTCACTCCAAAGTATTCTTCTTCTAAGCTCCGTGAATGTCACCACCATGCACTTACTTGCTCTAGCTAGAGCCCTCAAAAGTCATCTTTTGACTTTCCCTTTTCTCTCCTTTCTGTCTCATATCCAATAGGTCAAAAGAAATCTATTCATTCTCTTGAATCAGCAACACCTACTCAAGAAAAATCAGATTATGGCTCGTGGTTAAATCAATCATCATGCATTGTGTATAAAGCACTTAAAAATATTTCAAATCTGTAAAGCGCTACAAAATATTGACACTAACGTAGGAAAAATAAGTGGTCCAGTGGATACACAAAATAATATGGAGTCAAAAGTCACAAGTTAAAGGACTGACTTGAGTATATACTAGGTTGGGAGACCCAAGTAAATCGTTTATATTTCAGACCCTGTTTTCTCATCCGTAAGCACTCCATTTGTTCATGCAGTCAACATGCAGCTACTGGGTTCCTATGTGTCAGGAACTGTGTAATTGGTTTAGGGATACAAAGATTAAAGAATGAGTAAGACATTTCCTTTTTCCCCAAAAAAGAAAAAAGAAAGGCGAACATGTAAAACCGTAAGTGTCTCATAGCATGTATTCTGCTTGAAGACAACATTTCCCCCAAGGGTGCAAAATGTGTTGGTTGGTTTGTTTCTTGAGGTGGGTAAAAAAAAATTACTTTTTTAATGGATAAAGCACAGACAGACACACAGTACTTAGATACACGGTAGATCTGTGGGATTAGCTGAATGCCAGCTCTGGGCTAAGCACATTACTATTCATTCTCCCATTTGTCCTTCACAACGAAACCTAGGTATCATTTTCTATTTCACAAATCAGAAAATGGCCTTGAGAAGTTAAATAATACAATAAATCTACCGCTGACACTAGAATATAATGCAGAGGTCTTGTCTGAATAGGTCATTGGTCTATTCCAAGTGCCTGGAACAGTGCCTGACACTAACAAGGCAACCTAATAATATCCGTTGAACGGATGAATTATTGTGAGTTAGGAATAAATGGAGAAGTTCAGAGGCCCATGATGCATTAGGTTCCAAATCCTGTTTTCATAATCGCTATGTTATTGGAGGGTCCCAGTACAGGACTTAGAATGGATTGATGGAACTATGGGAAGATAGATGGATAGAATGGATGGAGAAAGACAGAAAGAAAAGAGAAAAAAAGGTGGACAGTATCTGTTCTTCCTTCCTGTAAGAATTAGCATGAGAATTAAATTAATAAATTTACTTTAAAAAAAAGAGAGAATGGCTAAATGCAAGGTAACTGATAGAAGTTTTATTAGCAATAACATAATATGCTTCCCTGATGATTCTCCCATGCAGTCAGTTCATGCATCTTGTGTCTCTCAGAGTCAAACTATTATTTGCCACACTGCCTTCAGGACCAGCCTGGGGTTATAATGTTCATGAAACACAGCTGGAACTTGGGTGGATAATCACTTACTAAAACTTTAAAAGAAAGAAAAAAAATACCTGAATAATAACTAGAAAAAGTACATGTAATTATAGGACTGTAAGAAGTACAATCATACTTCATGTCATTAAATTGGCAAAGAGCTCCTAATATAATTTTTAAATTAAGATTTTTTCTTTTAATTTGCCTCAATATAAGACCTTCTGTGCTTCTATTAAAATTATTCATCATGAATGAGTCTGTACTACATTTTAAGTAAGTGAAATATAATTATGAATTTCAAGTACCTATGGAATCCTGACTTCAACATATTTCAACTTTGTGTCCTCGAGCAAGATCTTTTACCTCTTGAACTTCAACTTCTTGAAGGGCAAAATGGGACACACATCTAATCAGTGTTTATAAGGAGTAATAAGAAAATATACATAAAGCACCTAACACAATTCCTGGCATAGATTAGGTACTCAGTAACTATGCTTCCTTTTCTTGTTCAAAGAAACACAGGTAACTTGTTTTAAACTCCATCCAATTCAATGATTAAAATTTCTCCCTATGTACACTGTTTCAAGTTGAGACTTTAATAATAAAAGTGAGATGGGGCAAATACGGTATTTATTCTATGTTATCCTTAAAACCTACATGATACTGACATCCTAGCTCCTGATTTACCCAAGTTATGTATATATATACATATATATGTATATATATATATATAACAAACTAAAACACCTTATTTATTATTTGATTTTCTCATATGTTGACTAAATTTCTTTTAAATAAAATTCTTATAGTGATAAATGACATATTTTTAAATTGTCTTTGCATTAATTTAAGCTGTGCTATATGCAGTATATCTATATTACAATCACATATCAACATAAGCATAACAGTCATTGGGACATATCTGCACTGTATGAGGTCAAGCACTATTTGAGTTTCATATTAAAGCTTTTGAAGATTCTTTGTTTCTGGATCACAACAAACTGAACAAATTTTATAGAAACATTTTGGTTCATCTGTGGCTCTTCTATTTAGTTATTTGCCAATGCCACAAATTTATTTTATCCCAGGCCCTAAAATAAAATGTGGTTTGTGTGTGTGTGAGTTTGTGTGTAAAACAGACTTTGGAGCCAGAACAGAACTGGATACAAATCTCAGTCAGGCTATTAACAAGCTAATTAGCAAGTTACTTGACTTAGTTTCCTTATCTCTAAAATGGAAGATTTTTGGTGAAAATTAAAATTAAGATAATTCTTGTAATGCGTTCAGCACAGTGTCTAGAGACCTGAGCAAATACTTAAAAGATTTCAGCGCTCTCTTTTTAATATCATTGTTGTAGCTGTCTCTAGGAGATTAGATATGTGTTACTAGTCCCTTCAAATTGACCTGTGAAACAAAAATGTGATTCTTAAGTTACTAAATTAGAGCCAACTCTGTTACAACTAACTGCAAGAAATCACAAGTCCACATCATACAATACTTGTAAAGAGCATACCATATCCCACTGTAGAAAGACCCAAGTGTTTCATTCTATTTTTCACAAGTTCAGCAAGCTCTTGTCTTTCTGACCTCCTGTAGAGGTTCAGGCGCTGCTGGGTTATTTTCTCAGCTGTTTTACCGGAGTGTTTGGGACCTTTTCTGCTCAGCCTTCGGGCCCACTGCATGCTCTTCCTCCGCAGCAGGGGATGGTCGGACTGGTCACTGGACGTTGAGTTGCGGTGGTTACTTCGGTGGTGGCCTTGCTCTTTGGCATCTTTGGTGTCTTCCCACTCTTCCACACTGATGGATATTTGAGACTTTAAAAGAAATGCATATTGGTAATTAGATATTTTAGGAATCATGTAGCCTGGAATTATATTCTTATTTTTTGCTAATATCTTGATATAATTCTATATCTCATGAGAGTTTTTACAGAAAGAGCAAAATCATCATTGATACTAATTTTCTGCTACTAAAAAATTAGAAAATGTTTTTTGAACTTACATTTGAACCAGATAAAAAAATATCCTTGCATCCTGCAATATGTTTCTTTATAAAAAGAATTTAATTTTTTATGTATCAGAGTTATCTTATCAAATGACTACTGGCATAGAGTTGTTTGAAACCACAAGCAAAAGAACTAGATATTTTATAACTTTATTCAAATAAAGTCGATGTAATGGACTTTTCTCAACTTGCTCCTAGTATTTCACATGAAACTTAAATAAGGATTATAAAAGTTGTTTTATTTTTGGAATTAATAATATTTTTTAAGGTTTAAAAATTATTGCTCTTTCTAAAGAAGGCATTGGCCTGAACTTTATAAAATATGAATTTTTTTATTTGCTCATATGACCCAGGGGAAAACAAAAAGTACATTTTATTTAATTCATGCATTAATTATTCACCACATAAAATGTTTTCAGATGGAAATATTATATTTCAGGAACTGTTCTCAGTGTTCTAAGTGAAAATGTGTTTTAAATATTAATATTTCACAAATGTATTCTAGAATCACAAATAAAACTTAAATCAGGCTATTCTCCATAGGAAGGAAAAACAATGAACATATTCAGAAAGTCTATTTTGATCTACTCTCTTACTACTAAATCTGATTTTAAAGTAAGAAGCTTTCCTTTGATTATAGGTCCTTAGTAACCAAAAGTTTCCTGTTTCAAAATTGTTGCTTTTCATACCAGGAAGCCATATGAACTGCAACACGGTTCAAAGCAGAAAGCCTTACTTTCTAAAGCATGCACATGCAAAGGGACAGCTGCCTGCATTTTATTCTGAATAAGAGCCATATTTAGGAATCCTGCTGTGTTTCCTGTCTGTGAATGGAAGTTTGAGCTTCAGCTACAACATGCATGTGTCGCTGGCTTCCAAACTAATAGAATTTAAATTACCAAGTTAAGTAAGGTCAGGAGTCAGATCCAACAAGATCCTTTAAAAGTGAATATGAATTATGGAGGCTCAGTCAGTGCCTTACATACAATTCCGAGTGGCAGGCTCTGCAATCATCTCACACTTAAATTCAATTAAAAAATGTAACTATTCACTCACATTTGTTCCAAAACAGTACACTGTAGAAGAGTGATATCAAAACAATTTGTTTAACCTTCATAGCTTCATGATAAGGGACTATTTCTCTCTTGTTTAGATTGAATTATTTCTTTTTTAAAAAAATTAGAGTATAGTTAATTTACAATGTCGTGTTATCAATAGTTTCAGGTGTACAGCACAGTGATTTAGTTATATACATATATAAATAATTCAATCTAAACAAGAGAGAAATAGTCCCTTATCATGAAGCTATGAAGGTTAACAAATTATATATATTATACATATAATTTTTCAGATTCTTTTCCCTTATAGGTTATTGCAAGATATTGAATATAGTTCCCTGTGCTATACAGCAGGCCCTTGTTGGTTATCTATTTTAAATATAGTAGTGTGTATATGTTAATCCCATTGGGATAAGAGAACATTTCACCGAAAATATAGAAACCTCATTTTAGCTATAGAAATTTAGGTTGGAAGTATTAAAAATTTTAATATCATGGTTTTGCAGTAATGGATACCTTTATAAGTCTTAACTTACTCTAGTTTTACCTGGTTGATAATATACTGAAAATCCTCTTCTCTGAAAGTAAAATACATAAACCCTTGAGTAATATCTACCATCAGTAAAGAATATCAATCTTTGTTCAGTAATTTCAGTTTATGGGTACTTTGTGGCAAAAATGAAAACATGTTAGTTCATTCACATTTAGATACTTGGCTTGCAGAGATTCATGAATCACAATATTAAGTTTATTTGAAGTAATCTTTCTAGTCATAAGTCCCTGTAATAGTTTGATACCTACAAATATGTGGAAATAGTAATCTTGCCAGACCAAATACTCACGATATGCCCATATAATGTCACTGACAATTAAAGTCATGGAACTGTAAGTTAATAAATATTTTAAGGGAGAGACTGGAGATTTGCTTCTCTTCCAGGTAGAGGATACAACAATTTTGTCTTTGTGAGTTCTTCCTCTTAGTTATGTGTACCAGGAATTATATCAAGTATATATTAGCTAAATAATACCGGATCCCCTATTCACCATTGTTTTGAATTCCCTCGGGAAATGATATCATGATTTATGCAAAAAATCCATAGGACTCACAGGCATTTTTATCATTGTTTCAATAAAAGTAACATCTCTTTTTATATATCAGTTTAATTAAAGAAAAAGGGAATTAGAAGGATTTGGGGATCAATTTTAAGAAATCTAAACTGACAATACATAGATTGTTCTCTACATGTTTGGAATTTGTATGCCTTTCTCCCATCCTTCCAGTACGACATAATAAAAAGTACTCTGAATTTTTCTGCATTAAGATATACAAATTTGATTGATATTTTGGGTATTTCCTAGCTCTGTGCTTACAATAAACTGTGTAACCACTATGTAACATGAGAATAATGATACCCATCTTCTACCTCATAGAAATGTTGTACAAATTCCCATAACACATTAATATATAAAGAAAACATGTCACCTGTCACCTTCCACACATAATAATAATATTAATATATACTAGTAAGAATGATGATCCATAATATCAGTTGCATTGGTAATAAACTGAGTTATTCTATTGCTGGGTACTGAACGTGTGTACGCATCAATGTGTGTGCCTCTGTGTTTTAAAAGAAGGTCAACTTATAAATATATTTTCCTGGTGCCATTTCATCACCTGGTTGTAACTCTATTGTGTTCCTAACATGACATCATAACCTACTGGAAATAGAGTAGTGCTAGGATACACGAATGTGCCTTCATCGTAGGACCTTTTCCTGAACGTAGAGTCAGGGTTATAGAGTGGTTAAAAGCAAGTATTCTGGCATCACATAGAGCTGGGTTTAAATACAAGTTCTACCACTTACCAGTTCTGTATTCCTAGTTATGTAACTTAAAAGATTATCCCCATTCCCTATCTGAAAAATGATAATTATATTGTTACTTTGCTCGAAGTGTTTTTCCAAGCAAATCTAAAAGATGACTCATGAAAAGTGCATAATATAGTGACTGTCTCAGCAAGTGCTCAGTAAATATTAGTAAATATTATGGTTCATAATCTTATATGAAAATACCATAAAAGGGAGAAAAGAAAAATAAATAATTATGAGGTGCTATATAAAAGTGAAGCATAAGTATAAAAAAGGAATGACTCATATTTTGGTGCAGTTCCTCTACCAATGATTATATTTAATAAGAAATCAAGGTGCTATAATCAATTCTAGGGTTGAAGTTTTGTGAAATCTGAAAAACAAAATAGGTATTTAAGTCAAAGGGGAGGTTTATTATTCTGTACTGCTTCTATGAATTATTTTTCACTATTTCTATGAATAATGGGAGAACTCTGGCTTGACTTTTTGTACTTTTATTGTCAGAAGCCTAACACATTTATTAACTTAAAAAAACAAGGTTTAACACTAATGTTTGTGGGAATGAAAAAATATATTTGCATATTGCCATGGTCTGATCTGAATGTTTGTGTCCCCTCAAAATTCATATGTTGAAATCCTAACTCCCAAGGGTATTTGTAGGTGGGGCCTTTGGGAAGTGATTAGGTCATGAGGGTGGAGCCCTCATCAGTGGGATTAGTGCCCTTATAAAGGAGATCCCACACTGCTTCCTGACCCCTTCTACCATGTGAGGATGCAAGGAGAAGTCTGTGACCAGAATAGGACCCGCACTGGACAGTGCTGACACCTGATCTTAGGCTTCTAGCCTCCACAGCTGTGAGAGATAGATTTTGGTTCTTTATAAATTACCCAGCCTGTGGTGTTTTGTTACAGCAGCCTAAATGGACCAAGACACATATTGTACATGAAATGATTCTAGAAACATATTCATATAGTTCAATAAGGAAATGAAAAATTCATATGGCTACTCCAACAACAATTTTCATATACATTTAAAACTTCATCTTTTTTTGTTATATTATTTTCCAAATATTTATCAAACAATATGGTTGAAAAAAGCTAAAATTGTATCTTCATAATAGTAAGACTGGAAAACTTTATAAAGGAGAAAATGTTTCTTATGCTTAAAACAGCTTAATTACCTTAATTTTCAGAAAGGTAGAAAGTGTCAGATTGATAAAATATATGAGAAATTCTTTTCCACACTTCACATGCACACACACACACACACACAGCTGACTCTATTCAACTTCTTTCAATTTTTTATTGAACAGTTATTCATGTCATAGGTTATTGAGCATCTGTGGAACAAAGTGGTATTTTAAAATAAATCAATTCACCCAGCAGTTTGAAAGTGTTTGTAATCTGGATTCGTGGCTCCCTTAAGAATAGTTTTACAGCCTTAATAATAGACTTAAACTGTGCTAGCTGATTTATGTCTGAAGACATTCTGAACTGTTGCTAATGAAAACAGAGGAAAATGAAATCACTGGAGATGTGTTAGTTGAACCTTATATGAAAGAATTCCTATAAAATGTTTTCCATTAAAATAGGCTAAATTATAATAATATTTGAAAGATCATCTAAATTTAAATCTACAAGCACCATGGCTAGTAACTCTGGGTCCCCTGGAAATTTCTTTTTATCAGTAAAAATCCACAGAAAGATGTTTCTCCATGTTCAATAAAGACTCAGTTTAATAAGTTCATTTAGCCTGTGGTCTAAGAAGAGATATAAAATAACTAGTTACAGTGTATTTAGATGTATTTTCAGAATCACAGAGATAATTAAAGAACAAACAATATTATGGTCTAAAAAATGTTATATTTGGAATCAAATGCTAAGTTGTATTTTTAATCACATCAGGTAAATGCTTCATGACTTTGAGCAAATCAACTGAGCTTCTTGAAAAATAGTGATCATAATACTTATCCTGGTTTTCATAGCAAAAATAAACAAAACTTACTTGAAAATAGTAGTAAAAATCTCACCAAAATTCTAAAACCAAAAAATTTCTCAAGAATTCAGGCTCAAATAATAGATTTTCTAAAGCTAATAATTTGATAGAATAATGAACATTATTCCAATCTCTTGGCTTCATCCATATCTAGAAATAAGATAATTCATCTACATGTTCTCTTAGGTACCTTTCAATTTTATCTGTTATTCTATGAATATAAGATTTACTAGTAGTAGGTAGAATCTCCATTAACTATTAACTCACCATTTCAATCCAATAGCTTCAAAAGTCAATGTTTAATTTTATGTCCAACTGGAAAAAAATTTCAGATTCTCTGAAGATAATGTTGAATAATCTACAAATTTATGTTACTTATTTTCCACTAAGGTCAGACCACATCTTTTCTTCCTCTTCCCCCTCCCCCTCCTTCTTTTCTTTCTCCCTCTGTCATATGTAACACCTATCTTTCTGTTATTATCTGTAACAGAAAATCAAACCTAGTCAGTTACTTTTCTATTTATGAGTTAAATCTCATTTTTGATTATTTGTTTGTTCTAAATGTACAATTAAGTTATATATTCACACATCTTTGGTTTTCCGTGTGTGTGTGTGTGTTGTATGTGTGTTTAATTAAATCTCTGCTTTCTTTGCTGTCTGTGAAATTTGAAACTTGGCTATTTATTATCTCGATATTATTTCTCACATTGGTCATTAATTTTTTTTCCTTTGAGCCTTCAAAACTATCATTCAGAAACAACTAGTGTACAAGGGTTTCAATTATCTAATGCCTTTCCTAGTGCTTTAAGCCCAGAAGATCTTACTTTTTTCTTCTTTGTTTAGGATCTTGAATACTATTATCATGAACTTGCTAACTACATGGTGGATGTTTTCCCTAAAAATTTAACTAATTCATCTCGGTTCATAAGAACAAATTGAGAAATACTCTTGACCTAATTTTAGTTGGTTGTTTGTGTTCTTTTACTAGGAGTCTTGTAAAGTGTTTACAAATATCTAGGTGTTAGTTGGCATATATGTTACTCATTTTATTTTTTATCACATGCTCAGGAAGTTACGCTCCAAAAGAACGACTTCAGTTTTTAAATTTTTATAGACCAAAGTCTGAGAAGCATGTTTGGGAATGGATTTTAAGGGTACGGGGTAATGGTGGAAGAAACATAAAGTTGGATCGGACAGGATTTATTGGGCTCACGAAACGTTTAACATTACAGCCTGGGGAGTCAGAAAGGGTTCTTAAAGTTGTAACAATTGGTACAGGAAGCAGGGTATCTAGGCCACAACTGCCAGCTACGCAGTTTTATGTTGCATTTATTCAGTCCTCCCCTGCTTCTGTATGGATTTAACCAACTTGAGTTAGAAGTTTCAATAATTGGCATTTAAGGACAAGAGTATGGAATTGGGGCTCTTGTTAAAGTGGTCCTGTGTCATATGTCTCAGACTTATCTGAGTGATCCATATTGAATTGTGTGCCTAGATTCCAGTAAAGAGCATGACTGACGTTAAGTTCAGAGAATTATCCTTATCCGGTGACCAGCGTTTGTGTGTGTAAAGCAGGCCTCAATCCCCATTGCATAGAGAGTTCAGGGAAAATGCTGATACGCTGAGCGTCCTACAGCTGGATTACGTGGTTGCTTGTGTGAAGGAAGAGAAGTTGCCATGCTGCGATCCACAATTCTGAATACAGCTCATTGGGACCCTACAAAATGCTTCTGCTGCTGCTGCCTATGCTTCTGGAACAATAGAGTTGCGGATCCCCATAGCAATAAGGAGAAGTACCCATAGGTCCCTGCGGCACAGCCACGGGGTGAATTCAAAACTGAGTTAAGCCTCAGGTCCTTAAAATACGACAAAGCAACGACAGAGGCCCATAACTCTGAAGATACTGACTTCAGACTCTGGTGCAGGAGACTTATCCATGTGAACAGGGTAGAAAAGGTCTCCCAGAGTGTCTACCAACCAAAGACAACAGCAGCAACAAAGCTGGAGGAAATAAACAACTACAACAGAAGTCCACAATTAGTCCAACTAGAAAATTCTTAATTTACCAAAGGAGTTTGTTAAGACCAAGAAAAATACAATAAAAAGGGAGCTGATTGGCCTTGTGCCTCTACAACATAGGTTCCAAATTAACTTTTAACATCTCATGAGATGTACCGATTGGCAAACATTTAGGGCCTTCTTTTCTCTTTGAGTTGGAGCTCAAATTATAGTTATGACTGAAGATCTCACTACTTTTAAACAAGGACCCTAAATATAGAGATTGCTCTAAAATTAAGGTAATCTCTATTCTCTTAGCGGAGTTATCAAATATAAAATAGAGGACGAAGAGGTAAGCCTCATCTTAACCGTTAGAGCTATTTATCGCCTTGTCTAAATTTCCCATGGTCATAAAACCCATGGCCCCTAGGAGACATGAACACTCTTCCAATGAGTAGTAAATTAAAATGAAATGAAATAAAACCTTTGGTGCTTACGATCACTTGGACAAAATGGGACCCTATGAACCTTCTGTCTGCCCAATATCGTTAATAAAATCTCCAAGGATTGTACAGAGCTTTCAAGGATTGAAACCATTATAAGAACTATTTAGAGAACAGATGATCATCACCACTGCTTCTCTGTTTAACAGCCAAACTGACCTGGTCTTAAACCTGGAAAGAATGAACGGCGCCCCACAGTAGACGGTCCCAACCTTAGTGTCCCTAGTCCCACATATTAAGGCGCCGTGCCCAATAATGTTGAAATTACTGCATCTATTCAGTTGGCGACTGGTAAATACTTTGCAGGCATAAATTTGACTAATTTGATTTGTTCAGTGCCTGTTTTGATGGACTCGGCCAGTTTTCCTCACCTTCGAAGGGACACAATACTCCACTTAGATACATGGGGCACCTCAACAGCCCTGCGATCACACACAGGCTTCACGGGCAAGATCAACACTGCATCCAGCTTTCTCTGGAACACAGGTATGTCATGACATTGACGACTTATCATTCAAGGAGAGTCATTTGACACCCTCATTCAGGACACAGAAACATTCACAAAGGAGCTCAAGAACAGGGATGGGTCACTGTCTCACACAAAGTACAAGGTCCCCTCAACTTAGGAATATTTCTAGACATTATTTGCTCAGTCAAGGGGTTCTCTATCTCTGACACTGTCGAGAAATACATTGCAATACAACAATACAATACAACAATTGTTTGTTGTCTGTAATACAACAGACAATTGCATTAGTTTCACCTCTCCCTCCTCTGCCTCTACCCCCAGAGTCCTTCGCTGCAGAGGCCTCTAGGACCTCCTGGAGACTCTGAACCACTCACAACAGCTAAGTTGTCCACGGGCTTCCAGTGCAAGAAACTGTCCTCCTTGGTCTCACGCTCACACCATCAGAGCAGCAATTACAAGGCATGTATCCATAAACATTTACATAAAATTAAGGGTAATATGATAATTAAGGGCCAACATTTATGACAGATGTGGTACAAAGAAAATTATATAAATTTGAGTAGATTTGAAAGGATGACTCCATGTTGAGAAGGAGATCTGTGTCTGATGTCAAGAAACATACACTGAACACTTGTGCAAGGCACTGTCCAAGGCACATAGGATACAATAATGAAAGGATAGATGTGGTTTAGCGATAATTCCCTAATTTCAAATTTTATACCTCAATATCCTCAGTTGGAGAGTATGACATAGAAGAGAAGTGAGAAATTACGAATATGAGAGAAGGTAGAAAAAGGGATTATCTTGGAGTCCAGGAAGATGTACTTTTCATGGAATGGAAGGGGTGATGAATACTGTCAAATACGTCCTCCTGTAGCTTTTCTTCCCTCTAACACAGGGGTCCCCAGCCCCCGCACCGTGGACGGGTACCGGTCTGAGCAACAGGGCCGCACAGCACGAGGTGAGCGGCGGCTGAGCCTGAAGCTTTACCTGCCGCCCCCCATCGCTCACCTTACCGCCTGACCCATCTCGCCCCCGCGACCCGTCCATGGAAAAACTGTCTTCCACGAAACCGGTCCCTGGTGCCAAAAAGGTTGGGGACGGCTGCTCTAACATACATGTCATAAATAATATCTGTCACTGCAGAGATGTGAGGAAGAGGAAGAAAAGTTATAAAAGGTCACTACTTTTTCTAGGACCATAGCATTGCCCTATGATGGAAGTTTTTTGCTTTTTTTAAAAAATAAAGGTTACGATCTTCCACTCATATAAGTATGTTATAGAAATTATTGGTGATCTTGAGAAGTGAATTTTCTAAATAGCAATTTGAAATAGTTAATAGTTAATATGTCTAACATATTCATTGTTTTCTTGAGTTGTGGTGTTCAGAAATACATTTTAAGTGTTCAGTGAAATTGCCCTAATTATGTCAAGTTTCTATACCATATAGCTCCGTCAACGCGGCAGCACTGCTTTCATTGTTTTTCTTATGAACTCAGGTGACCTTCTTTCACTCTGCAACAGTGGAATGTTTTTATCTTTTCTGAAGCTATAACATTTATTTTCTCCTCAAAATAATCTATTTTTAAAGTGAATTAATAATATTATCAGCATCAAAATTATCATCACTGTACATTTTGTAACTATGTTTTTTGCAGGTCTCAAGGCATCTATCTCTTCACTCTTCTAATGGTTATTTAATATTGACTGCTGTATTTCATGTTGATAAGTGTCTGGTAGGTTAGAATCAAAGTCTGGCTCAAATCTAGACTAATTCATCCTCATTAACTTTTAGTTCATTAAGGAAACTAAAAAGCAGTTTTCTTTAACCAAATGATTCATTTTATATCTAGAAATCACCAAATGTGTCAACATATTTTCTTTCTACATAAAACGTCCTTTTGGGGTACATGTGTTTTGGTTTTTATGTATTGTACATACTTATATATGTGTGTGTAGAGAATTTTCTTATACACCTGAATAGCTTTAAACTCCAAATTTGACTTATAAACAAAAAATCAATGAACGGAAGAGTACTTATTAAGTCCACAGGCTCAACACAGCAAGAAAGGCACTCAGGTAGTTTACAGGATCAGAATCATAGTTTCAATGCCAGCTCTGTCATCTTCACAGTACAATTCTCACTCATCATTTTCTAGAATTTTCTAGAATTACAGGAATACATAGCCTAAAGCAATGGTTTCAACCACATGTATATGTCTGTTTGTAGACCCTACATAGTGTAGGGTCGGTGAAGGGGGTTATCATTCTATCACCTCCAGAATCTTACAGTACAGAAGAAAACACCTAAGCATATAAAGTTATGAAAAACTATTATAGTGATTTCAATGAGTATAGCGTCAATTCCACCATACCCAAACATTTTACACACACACACACACACACACACACACACACAGAGTCCTCTTCTCTTTTTCAGCATCTGAGAATCACCACCCCAAAGCATATAACAGTTATGAATAAATGAGACTGTGGAAAGAAAATTTCTATGATATATGTAATGTCTTAATTAAGGAAGCGATTCAATGCTATAAGACTTGGTAGATATGAATATTTATATTCTTATGTAAAGAATCTATATAAAATGATATCATTGATCCAAGTATACTGTTGTTGAGAGATCATCACTCCCTTATTAAGACCTAGATGGCTTAGATCAATCTTATAACTTTCTATTCAGTTCTGATTTTGCAGACTCCAGCACCCATGCAACAAGAAGTTGTGACTAAAGGCTCACTTTACTTCCCGTGGCAGGGTAAAGTGAAAGAATGATGGTGTGCAGGTTAAGATATTAAGTGAACAGAAAGCCATGACTATGTAGTTAAAATAAAACAAATAGATTGGATGCATTTAAATAGCTTCCTGCTAATAAGTGTGCAAGTAAGACCCTTTTTTCTCTTTCCCCCTCCCCCAAGCCACACAGCATGCAGGATCTTAGTTCCCCAACCAGGGACGGAACCCACACCACCCGCTGCCATGGAAGCTCGGAGTCTTAATCTCTGGACCGCCAGAGAAGTCCTGCGCCAGTGCGAGTCTTAAGCTAAGGTATGTAAATAATGCAAGTAAGAAATGCTTTCCTGGCGTTGAAAATAAGATAAGAATTAGTAGAGCTAGGAAATATTATAAAAAAAGATAATAAAATGGACTAAAAATATTCGAGTCAAATTTTTATAAAAGTGAAAGAAAATTACAGGTGAGCTGAGACCCATGGTGTGTGTGTATGTGTGTGCCTGTGTGTGTACGAATTAGAATGCACTTAAGGTTAGTGAATATATCTACTTTTGATAATATTATAAGGTATTTATCCAAATCACAGGAATACTTACTGTTATTTCATTTATAAATTTAAGTGTATTGACACAGACATTTTCTGAAGCAGTGTTAGCCACTCAAAAATGAAGCAGCAGTGAAAAATGATGAGATGAGATATATGTTACTCTATGTACCTTGGCACAGAATTGTTGGCCATTAACTATGAACGATTCATTTAACACATTTCTGCCTTTTTTCTAACTGATGAAGTGATAATAATAAATCTCCCCACTCTATGTGTTGAGAACAGCCCAAGTTCACACACAGCTAGTAAAAGTAGGAGCCAACTTTTAAACATAGATTATATCTGGTTCCACGTCTAGTGCTTTTATGGTCAGACAAAATAATTGAATAAATGAATCTTCCCAGGAACAGGGACAGAGGAGAATAAAGAACGGCTAGAATATAGGAACTTAACATTTGGCGACAAGCAATTGACTTGCTATGACAGACATCAAACATCCACAATTAGGCATTGTTAATCTGTGTGTATTACGCAAGACACTGAAGGGAAGAGAATCTGGATATTGTAACTCCACACAGAAGTAATTAAATCCGAGAAGAGGCATGAAATGTTCATGTCCACTTTCTGAGAAATCTTTCTGGCATGTTTACTGACTCATTCCAAGCACCTAGATGAGAACACCTGGACCTTGGTGGCGCTCAGTAAATATCTGTAATTCTGGAAGGTTATAAAACAGAAAGTATCTGGCAGATAATGAGTTTGTTATTCATGTTTAGGAATTAGAACAGGGAGGGCAGAGAACAAAAATTTGCCATCCCTCAACCTCGAAGTAATCACTGAAACCACAAGATACACTGCGTGCTACAAAGCCATGTGTTGAAAAGAGGAAAAGTCTTTTCCAAATCCGCAGTTTTGGTTCAAGTGGCAATTCCCACGTTGATTCCCAAACAAAGCACTCTGGGATCTCAAAGCAGATGGTGGAAAAGAGAGAGGTGGCCAGAAATTGGTAGAAGCTCCTACAGCGAAACCTAGCGATTATAAAAAAAAACAGGCTCTGAGGTCACAAAGTGATAAAGTTCAAATCCAGGTCTGCTACTTGCTAGGTTTTTATTTTATCAAGTTAATGTGTCTTAAGTCTCTGCTCATTTGCAAATGGGAATAATATCATCCACCGTATTAGCTTGCTGGGCAGATTAAATAAAACAAGAAAGCGCTTGGCATTGTTCAGGGGTCGAGATTAATGCTCTGGGAGAGATGACCTGCACTGAAGTTTAGCCCACCCTTAGGTAGATAATGGAGCATTTTCTGGAATCTAAAGATGAAGCCCGATCCTAGGGTAGGAGGTAAAGGTGATCGCTGCCTCTCCCTGGGGTCCTGCGTTCTAGAGCCAATGCCGAGACAGGAGATTAGACGAACCTTCAGCTGGAAGATCACAGTAGCAGCATCTGAAATGAGTTGTTATAGGCAGAAACTGACCAGCAAAAAAGGGGGAAAAGAAATAAACCAGTGAAAACAGGGAAAATAGGAGTAATTCATGACATGAAAACTAAGGATGAGAGAATTTTAAGATGTAAGAGATAATGAACCCTGCTGAAGGTTCTACAGTGCTTAAACAAATTACAGCTAATTTAAAAAGCCAATGACTTCGGCTAAAAGAGATATTTAATAATTGAAGAACGGTATCAATAAAGTAGTGGGGGAAAAACTGGGAGATAAGGACTAGAGTGGACAGCATATATGAAGTCTTCGGAGAGTTTAACAGCAAGAGTAAGATAAGAAAATAACAGAATAAAAGGAGAAAAATTTCTTGAGATTTGGGGAAACCTGAACATATTTGAAGGGAGAGAGAAAAAAAAAAACAAAAACAAAACTAGAGGTGGAAAGGACGGAAATTGTGTAAGAAAAAACTGGAATTACAAGGATAAGCATATTTTAATATCTAAAGTGCAATTAGAGCTTTTTCTTCATAAAAAGGATTGTGAGAAGGATACTTATATTGGCAGACTGAAACTTCCCAGCAAATCAAAGGGAAGACACTTTATTTATATAGGGAATTGACTGGAGGGTTTTGAGACCTAGAATAGAAACTATGAGAAAGAAAGCAATCAGAGGAAAAAAGTTATGAGTCAACTTGTAACTGGCTACGGAAAGTCAGAAATGAGCCAAACCTTTGATATTCTGCATCTGAAATGGTAAGTTAGAGAAAAGAGGAGATAGTGAAGCTTGACATCTGAATAAACAGTGAAGAACACCACTTTGAATCAACATGGAAAAACTACAATACAGCCCAAACCTACATTTAAACACTTATCTCGGCTTTCAAACATGAAGCTATAAAGTTCTTTAACAAATAAACTTTGTTCTTACTGGGACATAGTGTGACCACTAACTAGTGTTTCTGTCACTGTGGAGCAGGTCTGGACTCACGCTCTAGAAAGCCTTTGGTACAGGCAAAGTGAAGCAACTTGGCTTGTGACATGTTCCTAAAATACTTCCTAAAATAATGTCTGCCAGTTCATTATAAATAAAATTAAAGTTCATTTGTGAATCAGGTCAGGTCAAATGCTGGTACAAATTAAAAATTTTAGAAATATATGTTTGATCTCATTTGAGCTCAAAGAATTACAAAACATATTCGAATAAAGCAACTGTAAGAACCCTAAGATGAGCTCCCCAAACCTTGCAGGTGCCAGAGCTGTGTTCTGCACTGAACTAGAACTTTCTTTCATTTGCACCACCTGTGGTGGTAGCTGGAAGCCCTGAGCAGCTCCATGCTAAACAAACGTTACTATTTTCTATGTACCATCATGTGAAAAAGGTCGGAAAGCATCTAACACATTATTCTTACATCCCAAAGTGAAGCCTCCTTGGTAAATATTTAGGGAGTTCCAAAGGAATACATATATGGGAAAACAAAATTAGAATATTAAAAAATATATTAAAGCTAGAGATCATTAAACCTTAAATAATTTAGGATGTTCAAAACAATTTAATAGACAGAATTTGCATTTATTACATGGATTCAAATCTATGATGTAGAGAAAACAGCAGTCATTCTGTCAAAATGTTGGGTATTATGATAAGATAGAACTTCTCTCCAAAATTCAACAAGCTCAAAAATAGACTCGTACCTTTGCTTGGTAATTTTGGCACACAACTTTTACACTTGTGACTGTGTCCTCCCAGTGGGCTGAATGATACCACTGCTTTGACATTCACAGTGCAATTTTTAAAGTTGAAAATGTTTATATTTGTAACAGTTTCTTTAATTCTATTTAATGCTTGGGAGTTTGTATTAAGCACTAAGGCCATAATGACAATTATTTATCGTGATTTACATGAAGAAAATGGAAAATAAAATTAAAAATGCAAATCACATGAAGATAACATCAAGGGTTCAGGACTATAAGACGTGTATGTAAACATACATAATGTATTATTAAGAATTTTTTACTGTAGTGAATTAATGATTATCACAGGTTAATATTATCAAACATTAAAGTGATGGCTTCTTCATGACAATAAATTAAAGCTATTAAAGAATAAATTCAGCATTAAAAAGTGTCCCAGAGGAATCCATCACAGGTCCTATTGTTCCCAGAGGCATTTCAAGGGGGCCCAGCCTACATAAGAAGCAAACTAAAGGTATGTTTTATATCAAGACCCCCATTCCCTTTCAGTACCAGCTGATTGCATTGAAGGTGGCACCTCCCTTGAGGACAATCTACAGCCAGTAAGTGACTAGCTGGTAATGACACCATACAGTAAAATATGTGATTGCATTAATACATAAACATAATTTGAAGACAAACAGGTAAAATTTTGAATCATATTAGGGAAATATAAATACATTAACTTGAAAATAGAGCATTTAAAAGCATTTCAGCTTACTTGTTTTCTTTTAAAATCTGAAATATTGAATTCAATCTTTAATATTCTTTTCATTTAATAACTGAATTAACATATTAGACAATTTGAGGAAAGGGAGACAAACAAAATACTTACTTGTGATGCTATTTCTCGACACTGACACAAAGCAAGGGAAAAAGAAACACACAAAATACAGTTTAAACAATGACTAAACAATACATACACAAACCAGTCAGCAACAGGACAATATATGACAGATACCACAGAACACATAATCTAATTATGTGTTTGATTATTTATCATAGCATTTTTGAATAAAATTAGGTAAAGAATAAGCTAATATTTAAAAATTTGCTAGAAAGTTGTTCTTGTTAGATTTTTTTTCTAAAATCGTCTTTCTAAGATTTGATAGAAAGTTAATGTGGTGCTAATAGAAAATAAAACAATTGATAAGAGCTTATGAAAGTACTATATTCATGAGAGGATATTGACATAATCATTGATATTCAGTAATCACCATTGGTATTAATAGTTGTACTATTTAAAAAATTTTAGACCTTATAATAAGATTGTTTTTTCACCTCTATGTATACATTCAAGTAACTTTATAGAAATAGTCTTAGTTTTCACATAGGCTATAGAGGATAGAAATTGATCTGCCCAGCCAACGTATAAACCCTAAATATTTAGGGGTTATAAAAATCATGCTATCTAGTTCTTCAGTTCTAAGGAATAATATTTTCATTCCTCAAAAGGTAGAAGTGAAATTTTCAATTATATTCTTTGGTGTAATATAACTCAAGTCTAACCCATTATCTACCATTCTCACTATTGTTACAAATATAAAAAATGCATAATAAATATATGAATATAGGCTCCTTGAAATTATTTTCTGCAGATTCTTACACTTGGCCCAATGAGTGAGTGAATAAATGCAGAGAATGGGCAGCTCGAGTTTCAAAACTATTTTATCTAAATCCTTACTAAAATCATTGTATTCGTGTAATTTTATAAAATGAAAACTTTAATTTAAATAATATATTTTAAATATTACTTTCCAATTTAAGGGACCCCTCCCTTACTGTTGGAGGGAATGTAAATTGATCCAGCCACCATGGAGAACAGTATGGAGGTTCCTTAAAAACTAAAAATAGAGCTACCATACGACCCAGCAATCCCACTCCTGGGCACACATCTGGAGAAAACCAGAATTCAAAGATACGTGCATCCAATTTATTTGTAAAAAGTTAAGGGTTGGAAGATGGCTAACTATTACCTATGCGCATTTTTTAAAAATATAGGATTTATTGATGATGAAGGTGAACAGAGTAACATATTCCACAAATTTATTGGCTATACTGTAAAGATGTTGGTATTTTTAACATGCTTTAAAATGACCTCTTTCTAATTTCTAGTAAAATGTTCACTGGTTATAGTTCCCTTCAAGAAAATGTGATTTTCAGTACGCTGGAAAACTGAAGGCAAATGCAGCTTCACATTTTCTTACCAAAAAATGAGAATAAATATTTTGATTAATTCAGAAGTTTTCAGATTTTGGAAAGTATCATATACTGAATAGTAGGTAATACCTTCAGAGGGTCTTGGGTAGCATTTTATAATAAAAACACTTCTGTAATGAAAAACATGATATTCATTTTCAGGGGAATAAGTAAGTATGATGAAAAAATCTCAGAACAGTTAAAAGTGAGGTTTTGCCACCAAATCAGTTTAGTAAGCGTTTTGAATTTGAGAATTATGGAGAATATATTGTGGACAGAAATACTGTTCTCCTTTGTCCCCAAGAGAAGCACAAGTCCTTGTTGATGATTTGTTTTTTGAACCAGGAGAGTACGGTGTTTATAAAAATTCCCTGAAACAGACGCGTAGAGAGTGGTCTATTCCAGCTTGGTGTTGTACAATTAGGTGAAAAGGGGCTGATCCAGCTGCCCCCTACTCTCTGTGGACTGACTTTCCAGTCGCTGTACGCACTTCCACTGTATGTTTGTCTTTGTGTGAATCCTCCGTCCACCAATTTATAGCCCACAAGGCAAAAACTGAGTGAGTGTGCCAGGACTTTTATAAATTTCATGATTTTAACGATGTGTATTTTTTATCATCACGTGTTGTTGAAAAGACATCTGCAAAAGGATTTGGTGCTTCCCCTCCTCCCACAGCCAAAGCAGTGACATAATTTAACTTTTTTCTCTGTACACCAAATATGGGAAGGTACTGAAATCGGATTAGGAAGTGATGTGGCGTGAAAACCTGCATCTGCCTTTAAAATGTATTTTTTTCAACTCCATGAAAAAAACAAGGAAGCAAGACCTAGATTTTTTTATATTAGTTTATCCCTCCTACATTCTTATGTGAAATGTTGGCATTAAATTTAAAATATTTCATATATTTTGAATAGAATTGAATAGAATAGAATTGGATATTTAAAGGCATAAACTGAAGAAAGGATCAATGAGTGAGTCTGAAAATGAAATTTTACAGCTGGAAATTTATTCGTTGTTTTTATTAGTTATACATACATAGTCTAAATAGCCAGAAAATGTTACGGTTTGTTTTGAAAAATAGCAGCTCCCACCATGATCTCTTCTATTTTCCTTTCGGAGGACCCAGCTACTTTTACCTCTTTTAGCTAGACATGTAGATCCTTATCTTTGTGTCTCTATATAACATGCTTGACTGTCATTTCTTATTTTTTTTGTCAATTCATACTTTTATCTATTGACTTCTCACTCTGGAGGAAGAGAGAGTAACTATCTTTTCCACCCACCATTGCCATATCCCATCATTTCAAAATGGCTGAAGTATAATTTTGGTTAGATCAAAATTCAGGGCATATTATGACTACAATTTACAGGTGAAATATATGGGAAATGTGGTTACTATTCATTGCCTGCATAATTTTTGGATGTTGGTGGTGGTGATATTATATTCCTAGAGTTAATTAATTCTATTAATTGCTTCATTAGATTTGTACTTGGTAATCCATCCTGAACTCTTTGGCAATTGTCTAATCTTTCCTTGAGACAGTGAGATGCATCATGTATCCCACAGCTTCCATTTTCCAGAAGAAAAATTTTCTGAAGCTTTCTGACCTGCTCCAGGTTGCACCTCTTGCCTGGTGGTCCCTTCATCACCTTCCTGACTTTTGCCTTGGCCTCATACTTGTTGCCAGGTTTCCATAAAATGTCTGCTTTCTTTGCATACATGATTACTTCCTCGGTTTACTCATTCATTCTGGTGGAAGTAATTTCCTTAGAAAGCAGGCATGGGAGCATATGTTTGGAGAAAATGTTGAAATATGATTAATCCTACCCTAACACAAGTCTGGTAGTTTTGTCTGAATATGGAATTCTAGTTTGGAAATAAAATTCCCTCAAAATCTCGAGGGCACTGTTCCATTGTCTTTTGGCTTCTAGTGTTGCTGGTTGAGAAATCCAAAGAAATACTTTGAATGTGACCTATCCTTTGGTTTTCTCTCCCATCTCTTGAGATCTTCTCTTTTCCTTCAGTGTTCTGAAATTTTATGATGCCTTAGTGTGAGCCTATTCTACTCACTGTGGTGGGCCTCTGGTGACCCTTCCCATTTGGAACATGTTCTGTTCTAGGATTATTATTGTTATTAAACTGATATTTCTTCAATTTGCTTCATTTCCTCTTTAGGGAAGTCTTAAAATTCAGATCTTAGACTCTTAGACCTCCTGGACTAGTTCTCTAATTTTATCTTATCTTTACTATTTTCCATGTTTGAATTTTTGCTCTAGTTTCTTGGAAGTTCCCTCAGCTTTGTGGTACAAACGTTTTCACTTCTGCTCACGTACTACCAATCCCCAAGAGTTCTTTTTTATTCTAAATGTTCCTTTAAAAATACAGCTTCCTATTCATCTTTTATCCTTATAATATCTTATCTTTCTAATAATATTAATTATAGCTTTTCAATATAGAACTTCCCTAATACATATTTGACATATCCTATAATTCACCCACTTCAAGTGTAAAATTCAAGGATATTTTAGGAAATTTACCAAGCTGTACAACCAACACCATAAAAAAATTTTAGAATATTTCCATCACCCCAGTAAGTCCCATCATGTTCATTAACTGTTACTCTCCAGTCCCCCCCTCCCCACCGGCTTAGGCGATCACTAACCTACTTTCTGTCGGCATACATTCACCTTTGTTGACATTTCACATACTTGGAATCACACACTGTGTGGTCTCCTGAGTCTGTATTCTCCCACTTGACATGATGTTTTTGAGGTTCATCCAAGTCACAGCACATATAAGCATTTTGTTTCTCTTTACTGCTAAATGGTACTCCATCGTATGGCTGTACCACATTTTGACTATCTGTTCACCAGCTGAAGGCCTTTTAGCTTGTTTCTACTTTTTGGCTATTTTGGATAATACTGCCGAGAACATTCATGTGTGAGTCTTGGTATGGATATAGTTTCATTTCTCTTGGGTAAACAGTCAGGAGTGGAAGTCTTTATTATATTTTATGTTTTATATTTTCTTTTCCCTCAGTGATCTGTCTTTCCTGCAAGTTCAGTTTTTTCTTTCTGTTTGTTTGTTTCGGTATCTCTATTTCATTCTATTCCCTGAACTAGGGAAGTTTGAGTTGTCTTCTTATATTAAGAGTATAGGGCTAAGAAACTGATCGAAAGCTCTGGGTGGGGTGTTTTAAGTGTGAGTTTCATGGTCCCCTGACTAGATTATTGACCTGGAGACTCTCCCGCGTCTGTGTCATTAGGCCGTTCACGTGGCTTGGTCAGATTCCCTGGAGAAGACTCTTCGACCTGCTGTTGAAGGGTAAAGGGCACAGAACGCACCTTTGCGCTTAGCTCTGTGAATTCACTGTGGTACTACTGCCTGCAAATGTGCCGTGTCTCCCAGTCCACAGACCATCTGTGTACCCTCTTCACAGAGCCACCCTTCAGACCGCCCTGCCCCTGCGGGCGAGAGGGACAGTAACACAGCTCTACGAGCTGTTAGGGAGAATGAGGGCCTGTGAACCATCTAAGAAAGAAGATGTCAGATGTTTCAATTCTAATTATTGAATGAAGTTTCTACCTCCTGAAATCGGGTGTCCTTTTCTTTCTTAATATTTTTCTTTTTATTTATTTATTTATGTATTTATTTAGTTTTGGTTGCGTTGGGTCTTCGCCACCGCACGCAGGCTTTTTCTAGTTGCGGCGAGCGAGGGCTGCTCTTCGCTGCAGTGCGCGGGCTTCTCATTGCGGTGGCTTCTCGTGTTGCAGAGCACGGGCTCTAGGCACGCGGGCTTCAGTGGATGTGGCACGCGGGCTTCAGTAGTTGTGGCGCACGGGCTTAGCTGCTCCGCGTAATGTGGGAACTTCCCGGACCAGGGCTTGAACCCGTGTCCCCTGCATTGGCAGGCGGACTCTCAACCACTGCGCCACCAGGGAAGCCCTGGTGTCCTTCTTTAATTAAAGTAAGAGAAAAATTGGCATTTTGGACAACGATAAATTATTTGAATTCTAACATGAGTATTCTCGAACCATTTGAAATTTGAGAGAGATGGTGGAATGCATGAGCCACACTTTCATTTCATTAGATCCACTAAGCTCTTATTCTGTGTTTTTATATAATCAGGAAGAAGAGAATGTTTTTCCCTTCGCACAAAACCCAGTCTTTACTGAGTAAATACTGAAGACGTTCTCCTCTTTAAAAAAAAAAACAAAAACAGAACATCGACTTAAGGGATATTTGCCTTATTGGTACTTTTGCATCTTGCAAAACTGTAATTAAAGATAGATAATGTTCATCATGTTATCTATCTCTTAAATATCTCTAAATATTCAATGTCTTAAATAAGGAAGCACATAATATACTCATTCTTTTAACAGTGATCAGGAAAAACAAATCTTTGTCTAGATGAACTTACATCCTTTTGTGTATCAAACTACAATTATTATAAAACTCAACAGTTCTATTTTTGCCTTATTTGCCAGGAAAATAAACGTAGAATAGAACTCCTTTTCAACTGTAGCAATCACTTCATTTTAGATGTAAAGTAGCATTAATTTCTATGCCCCATTAATATATTTTGCTGTAAAAGTGCTTGAAGGTCCTATTTTTATCTTTAATTATTTAAATTGCCTTTTTTTCTATAATAGGCAGAATATAAAATCTAAATAAAAATATGTGTTCCAGAAGATGAACTGAATTCCGTATAGGAAGACAACAGGTATTATTCATTTAACCCAGTATCCTTTTATTTTTCCAAGGTTGTGTGCTTTTAATATAAGCTAAAGAGTTGGGGGTTTATAAACATTTTGCTGGTTTGTGATAGGAAGAAATGACAAAAATGTAACATTAAATACTCCTTGATGACAGTACAAATACTCAATTACTCTTTCCCTATCTGTACTGTAAAGAGCATACAACAACATCCCTTAATAATACGAAATGAATGAACATGGATATGAACTTGAACAAGGGCAGGATTTACCATGTTCAAATTCACAGAGTACATATTATAAGATAAGAACAGGATAGTATTCTGCTGTGTGAAAATCTTCTTTGTTCTTATCAAGTTCAAATAAGAAATGGTTCATTGCTTTTTTTTCTCTTAACTTTTCATCAAATAATAATTTCTTGGATGCAGTGTTCTTTAAATTTTAGGCATATCTGACTAAGCTGTCTTACACATTTAACTTTCTGGTGTGTTTCTCCCATCAGTCATTCCTGATTTTCTCTGATTTTGTCTTGCTCTTTGTGGTGTGAACCACGGGGACCACAGCCAATGACAAACTCAGATTCAGGAGCAGAGTTGGCAATAGAGCTGCTTTTAGCGCCTCTGAAGCTGCAGTGAAACCACTAAAGAGCATCTCAGAAAAACTGAACTATTTCCTTCTGGCCTCAATATCACTTACTTAAATGTCAAACTACAAATTATATCAAGAAAATAAAAATCTACTCCATTACCCTTATGCTTCTTATACAGCTCTTCTTTTCCACACATGGATTCACTGATTTTAATCACACGTTGGTGTAATGATTACATGACTATTAAAATGCATGTAATTAATCTGAGCTTCATAGTTGAGGTTCTATTTTGCATAAGACCAAAGAAAGAAATGGTTAACCAAAATTTTGAATATCTTTGAGGTATCTGAAGAAGAAAAAATATTTCCAGAATATAAACAGTAAGTTGGAACCACACAGTGTGACCAAATTAAAACGTGAATATGTTTTTGGTCATACGTAGGCATCAGAAATTCTGTTCCATTTTAATAGGCTCTAGTTTGCTTTTATAATTACTGAGCTTTCCTCTGGGAGGGTCTGGCACTGATCCTAGAGTTTTTCTTAGCTTCAAAGTAGTCCTCAACCTAGAGTTTGAAAAATGTGAGTTTTATGCTTCCTAACTTATCTTTGTTTTCCCTCTTTCCAAATGCTAATATGTGGAGTTGAAGATTATATTAGAAAACTAGTTTGCTTGCCCTGAGAACTTTTCTTATGTATCCAAAGGTTACTTAGAATTAACTTGCTTCCTGAAAACCTACAAAAGACATTCACAGCCCAAAGTCCACAAACTCTAAAACAGTCCTTTAGCTAACATTATTTTATGAAATTCCTGACATAATGTACATAATTTAATGACATATGTCAGAGATAAGTTTCTAGGCTTAGGAATGGCAGTATATTCCATAAGATTAAACATTAAGACAGGAATATCTTGATATTTCCAAACCTCAGATGTAGTAAGTTTTTGAGATTCAGTCCTGTAGATTCCAATGGGAACATCTCCGGTGGAAGAACATAACTTCTGATACAGTCTGGCGTAAGTTCTGATCCATAAGTCATCCTCGGTGATTTTCATCTACAATCACATGAATTATTTACATATCAAAATTTTAAGAAATAACCCAATGGTAATTTTTCACTCTTTAAAGGTAGATTTTATTGATATTTTGAAATCTCAAAGTGACATTTCATAAGTGCTTATGCATGTATTAAAGTTTTTTTATTACACTCCATCTCAGCCTTACCCCTGGGGTTCACCCGAACTTCAGAAACTGACTGCTCCGTTTGTGGCAGCATGGTATTGTATTAGTCCCATAAACGTGGGCAGTATCACTGGTAATTGATTGGGAATTGTTGGAAAACCTGTAAAGACTCGTTTGAATGTTTCAATAACCTTAGTGGACAGGGTCTGCTGATGTTACAAATCTTGAAGTGCAAAGGACACTCCAGCACAAAAATGAATTGTCCATCCAAAGTTCTACTAGTACCCATACTGAGGAAGATGTGTTACAGTATGGAGCACAGGACTCACAGACAGGAGGCATAAATGCTGGTCTCTCTTTGCTAATCATGAATTTGAATTTGTTAGCAAGACACTTCATTAAATACACTTAGGCATAGTACACTTATTTATAAAACAGAGACGTTAAATGTCATGATCGCGGTTTTCCTTGGCAGTGTAGCATCCTATGTCAGAAACTGTCAGTCTCAAATACCTGCTAGAATTTTGTACAGAACGGCTACCTTCAGGATTATTTTTGTTCTGAATTTTGTACAGAATGACTATCTTCGGGATTATTCATTTAAATAATGTTTTCCCTAAACATTGTTTAAGGAATTAAAAAAAACTAGGATGCTATTCTTTGAGCACGTATTAGAAAAAAAAAAAAAAATGACATAGAAGAGTTAGCCAAAGAACATTATAGATGGCTTTCAGAGTTGCCTGTCAGAATGATCTACACCAGAGATTAGTAACTTACAGAGCAAAGAAACCCCGATCCTGGTGTAGTGTCCAATCCCAGCAGAAGTCTGGTGATAGAAATCATGTAGTCCTTCACAAATGACTGCAATATAAACAAAATATGTATTTATTGTGTGTAGGAAATACACAGAATAGCTTAGAGAATGAACATCTTATCACATCTTAAAGGTTATTTCTTGTAACACATCATTAAGCCCCCATAAAAAAGGAAATAAAAATCTACCTTGCCGGTGTACTCAACACACACGTACAGTTAAGCTGTCCTTAAAGAAATATGGGAAATGATAATTTTCTAGAATATCCAGATTTGCTTAAATTTTATGGATGCTATTGGACGTGATGAAAACATTTTTAGATTTTTAATAACAAAAAACTATAAGCTGAAATATAATAGAGAATTTTTTTTTTTTTTGCAGTACACGGGCCTCTCGCTGTTGCGGAACACAGGCTCAGTGGCCATGGCTCACGGGAGCAGCCGCTCCGCGGCATGTGGGATCTTCCCGGACCGGGGCACGAACCCATGTCCCCTGCATCGGCAGGCGGACTCTCAACCACTGCGCCACCAGGGAAGCCCGAGAATGTTTTAGAAAATCTAAAATGACTAAAATTTACAATGAAATATTTCAACCAGTATTTGTTTTTTTGTTAGGATTAAACTTTATGCTAGTAGAATACATTTCTATATAATATTTAAGTAAACCTAAATATTAGTGAATTAATAGGTTAGTATTAAATACCATCACGAGACTATTTTATTTGCTAACATATGATATATTTTGACATGTTGTTAGAACACTACTCAATAGTTAGAATATTAACTGAAAAATGCTTCTGGTTTCTTCAGTTTATTTTTTGGTCTGAGTGAAAAGAAACTTTCAACCCATACAAGCAAATTTCACCATGATATGTAACAATTACTTCATAAATTGTATGAAATTACTGCCATGAGTTTGATCGTCAGGTGTTAACAAGTGAAACATTTAAATAATCATCTAGGTATTTTGCATCCTTGTTGCTGCAAATGGCATTATTTTGTGCTTTTTTATGGCTGAGTAGTATTCCATTGTATATATGTATCACATCTTCTTTATCCATTCATATAGCGATTATCATACTAAGTGAAGTAAGTCAGAAAGAGAAAGACAAATACCACATGACATTGCTTATATGTGGAATCTAAAATATGGCACAAATGAACCTATCTACAAAACAGAAACAGACTCTTAGACATAGAGAACAGACTTGTGGTTGCCAAGGGGGAGGGATGGGCTAGTAGATGCAAACTATTACACTGAAAATGAATAAACAACAAGGTCCTACTGTAGAGCACAGGGAACTATACCCAATCTCCGGGGATAAACCATAATGGAAAAGAATATTAGAAAAAAGAATGTATATATGTTTATAACTGAGTCACTTTGCTATGCAGCAGACATTAGCCCAACATTGTAAATCAACTATACTTCAATAAAAAAATAATGACAATAAATCATCTAGTTATTTTGTATAGCAAATACTTTAAAAGTTATAGCACCTTTTAAATAAATCCTCTAGACTACTTCGTTGATTGCTAATTTCTTTTACCAAGAGCTAATTTCAAAAAACTAAACGCATCTAAAAAAGAACATAAGGCAACGCATCTAAAAAAGAACATAAGGCAACGCATCCATTCCATTTTTTTTCAGGCCATTTATTTAAATGGCCCTTTGGTTTTCAAGGTATATTAATCTCCTAGTAATTAGGACATGAACATATTGGGGCCACCAAGAGGAGCTGTGACACGCACCCCTGTTAGCATTATTCAATTTCATTTGTAACTCAGTGGGCGCTAAAGAAAAATTTTAAACAAATTCTTGGGCACTTAAAACTATTATTTTCCAAAATGAAAAACAGAAAGCACTCATGGAAGAGAAATTACACTGAAGATTTGGCAAATGACTATTTTAAATTATTTTAGGGCCACATGTGGTGATATAGCTAATGTTTACTGTATTCTTCATCAACACCTTCTTTGTCCAGAGGTCACGTGTCCTGTAACTTCATCAGGGCATAGACTAGAGTTAGATGTGAGCCCAAAATGTGGATAGCCCCATTTAATATCACTAAATCCATGCATTAAGGCTTATGTGATGCAATCATAGAAGATTTTTCATAGAAGATTTTTTAAATATCTATTTAATTTTATTTTAGGTAATAACTTTTTAAATAATTGGCTTTCCTGATCTACACAGATGAGAATTAATAAAAACGATTAAAAATATGAAAGCGATCTATGTTTCAAGTGGGATATAATAAAAACCAACCAACCAATCAAACAGACTCAAGCATTATACAAATGCAGAGTCATTTACCACAGGAAAAGGGTGGGGATTAATCTAATGAGGTGTGCATGGCTTGAAGATGATTATTCCCACTAAACACTGGGTAGTTGACCTTCCTGAGCCCCTGTCTCATCCATATATTATGATTGATAATACTTCCTATATTACAGTTTTCCTTGGGGAAGCAAATAAAATGGGGTCTAGAATAGAATTATATTAATAGTAAATCACTATACAATTGTAGTCATCAATAATAGTTCTTGAATATATAAGCATTTATCTTTAAGAAGATGGGTTTAAACCATTAACCAAAACAATTCGATTGTATATTTTAAGAATACAAGCATGCATGTTATATAATTTTAGAGAATAAAATGTTTTAAATTTCTAATCGTTTTTTAACCTGTAAATAAACACTCTTTACCTGTCTGAAAGGCGTACCATTAAAATATCTCATTTGACGTCAGAAGGTAAATGGGCGATTACTACTTCGAAAATTATTGTTCTAGTTCATTCTTTCTGCAGCTGCTAGCTTTGGAAAAACACAATTTCTTGTATTTCTATGTGTAACAATAAAAGTGAAACAAAAATGAAAGGAAAGTAATAACTACTGCTCTCCAATTCTACAGAATGGTTTTCCTTCTACTTAGCTTATATATCAAAGACTTTCTCATGGGATTTCATTTAAACATAAGGTACTGTGGCTAAAATATCTGAAAACCACTGGTGCATAATGACAGCAAGCATTTGACTGCTGTGGATATAAATCCCCTCAGAGGCAACACTGCTCCTCAAACAATCCCTCCCTTGAACCCCCTCTTTGAGAGATCAGAATTACGTGTGCCTGGCAATGGGGTCTGGGGTGGAAGCCTGGCTTCCGGAGTCCCCAGATAATGTGTCTGCAAACTTTCGGGAGAACAGGAGTGTTTATGGTTCTTTACTGTGTGGTTCCCGCACTCATCTGGCGTAAGCAGATGGTTTGAAACACGGCCAGAGACATAGTCATAGGCATAATTAGCCCAGAGGCCAGTAGAAAAGCTTTAACTCTCTTTGGATTAGTTTATTCAGTCAGGCATGGAGCATAAAATACATGCTCAAAAAAGACAACACAGTGCTTGAATGTTTAATTTGAGATTAATGTTATCAAATAACTTAAAGCCCTATGAATATCTTTTTTCTCTTAATGGATATATTTAAAAATTATCTGACTACTTGAATCAGAGAATATGAAATATTGCTTTTGTTCAGTTTCTGACAGAGTTAAAAAAAGATGAAAATATATCTGTGTAAAATAAAATCTCTATGAACTTCTTAGCTAAAGCTAAGAATGATAAAATGACAATGTAAAACTCTGGCATTCAGGAACAAGCCGAACGAGTCTTAGTGGTTATAAAATCTTCCCTACATTTTTCTGAAGTAGGCAATAGTTAGCAGATGTTTCAAATATGTCCTTGGTTCATCATCAGTTTATTGACATCATTTGGCATCTTACTAAAAATATATGCATTAGAAAGAAAGCTGTCTTTTTTTTTAACCTGGTAATTCTTCCTTAGCTTTTATTTATTGTCTCGTAATGTGCTTAGAGGAATATGCAAAACGTATTAAAATGTCACATGAGACATTGTAGGACACTGGTGTCATAGAATGCCTCATATCATTTCATAGATTATTCTGAAAAATAATTGTTTCCTACTGTGTGTTTCATAGGCACATTTATGTCATTAAATACATGAAGTAAAATACTGGATTACTTCCAGAGCCAATTTTAAGTTAACAGCTCCATGAGAAACACTAGTTGTATTATGCGTTTGACAGCATCTAAAGAAAACAGAAAATAAACATTTTAGAGAGAAACAAGAAACACTGCATACCTGGTAAAGAAGTGTATCCAACATGCTGATACTGAACACCCTCCCGGCAGCAAAAGGCAGTCGGAACATAAAGGCCAAATTAGAACCTCGCTCTCTTTCTTTCTGTTCAGAAATTTGCAAAAGAAAAATTTGTGAGCATTCCCTATTTTATGCTTCTCTACTTACTTAAATTTTCCTAACATATGTGAAGAAAGCCATTTTTATGACGTGGTTCTTAGCTATGAATGTGTCATGACTTCACTTTTAATTGTATTTTTAGTGTCCCTTTACTTTTCATAACCAAGTTTTCCTGGTGAAAATACCCAATGGTAAAGAAAGCTTAATCCTTTCATACATTAAACATTTATTTACTCTTAGTACCTATTTCTGAACAGGATTTGAAGTGACATTAATAAAAGGAACAAACATAATAACATTATTTCATCAAATATAACAAAAACCTAAAGCCACATCCTGTATTCGAACACCTAGAATATCTGCTTTTGAATATTCTCATATGTGAGGACAAAACACATAGGCAAGTAGGAGCGATCTCAACCAGTGGTTTCTAGCTTTCTGTCATTCGAGTTTCAATTTACCCATCCGCCTTTAAAGTTGTACCAGCCAAACCAATCTGCAGCTAAGCTTCTGCAAGTGACAAAAAAAGTGTGTGTGTTTGCGTGTGTATTATGGTGGATGAGGGTTTCTTTTGAAAAATTCTGTTGCTATTAGTGCCTGCTAATAAATGAAGGCCTAAGACCAGATGTTTGTGTCAGATTGGAAGGAATTTCTTAAGAATGAAACTTAACCTTGGACTTAAGTGGTGACCTCAAAAATGCTCGTTCCTTTTGCTGCCAACTTCCGTGTAACAAGAAATACGAGACGCAGCTAAGCCAATAAAAAAAGAATCACCCACCCCTCGCTCTCAGAGGCAATGGGAGGAAGCCCCTGTTTCTAATGGAGCAAATTTGGGAGATCTCAAGGGAGGGGACGTCTCTGGGTCCCCCTTTTTAAGAATGGAGGGGAGGGAGCATCGCTGAAGGAGGGGGTCTTGGAGAGGACGGGGGCCACTGCTGCTGCTTGCTGTCACGATGGTGCTAGAGAGACTCGAGGCCTGGGCTTCCCCTGGACAGACAGGGGAGGCTGGTGTGCAGCATCGAACCTTTCAGGGAGCAGGAGGAGTTATGCCGCCACATCTATAGGCCCAGCCAGACCATAAGGACATCCTCACTGGAGATGCAGACAGAAGGAGGGATATGCAGGTGGTGCCCCTGGGTCTCCGTGTCCATTACATCCCAACGCAGCCTCTGATTCATTAGCCTTGGTGTCAAAAGTGCTTCACGTGAACCGCCTGGGTGGTTGGGAGATGCCTGGAACGAGCTGTCTTCTCGCAGGGATGGACAGGCTTTCCCGTGAAGTGGGGGCCACCTCTGGTCCTTAAGGTGTACTGCCCAAACCACGGATCTTCAGCCCGAGTTAAAGCAAGCAGCCAAAATAAAGTGCCGAGACCCTAAGAATCTGCAGTCCAGCATCTGTCACGAGGTCACGTGGGAAAGAGCAAGGCTGCTGGGCCCCGCGCACGGCTCATTCAGGGTCTTCTCTCCCAGAACTCGGCGACCCGTCTCTGTTATCTGACTGGGATCTTCTAAGCCAAGGACCACCATCTCTGTTCACCGTTCACTCGTCTAGCCAACCAGGGGCGTGGGACACGTGGCAAAGCACGATTTTATGCTTTTGCATGTCTTCTCATCCCTTACAATTTTTAAACCAAGTGTTGTTCTTTTTGTTTTTTTTTTTTCTTTGCTGCACACTTAGCTGCAGTAGAACTAGATAGGGAATTTGTTCACGGTTAGACTCAGAGGGTCGCGGCGGTCGGGCGGTGGCAATGGAGAGGCACGGGACAGTGTTCCCGAGGCGATCATACGTGGGGCTGGGTGGGTGGGAGGCCGGGGGCGCGCAGTGGCCGCACAGACGGAGATCCAAGGAGCCGGACACACAGAGCACGTGCCAGCTGTGGAGGAAGATGTGGTCTCAAATACTGTTCAAAACTCAAGCCGGAGGAAGACTGAGAAAAGCCATAATTGAGTGATCAGAACGTGATTCCAACTCCGGCCTCTCCTCTGCTCTCTCAGTGTGTAACTGTCTAGTTTTCGGCTTTAAATTTCTCATCTTAGGACTTCTACACCCACACATTAGCGTTCACATCTTTCCCAAAGTTCAGTTACAACTCTCAGCCTGAATAGTTTTTTTTTTTTTTTCAATTAGACAGCTTTTACTAAATGAGAAAACTACATTTAAAATGTGCTTTAAAACAAAATGGAATTAGAAAAAAAAGACATATGCATTTGAAAGAACATTGCATTGTGCTGAAAATCAAATCTCTTGCAGTAATACAATACACCAATCCCTAAAACGTAAGTTAACAGAATTCTCAATTTAACATTTTCTTCTTTTTGTTTTGTTTTTGCGGTACGCGGGCCTCTCACTGTTGCGGAGCACAGGCTCCGGACGCACAGGCGCAGCGGCCACGTCTCACGGGCCCAGCCGCTCCGCGGCACGTGGGATCTTCCCGGACCGGGGCACGAACCCCTGTCCCCTGCATCGTCAGGCAGACTCTCAACCACTGAGCCACCAGGGAAGCCCAGCCCTCAATTTAACATTTACAAAGACGATATTAAGGTCAAGAATTTCACATCTATGGTAGCACTTAGAGAAGGGCATTTATAAATATGATGTCCATCCCTATGAAGCTTACAAATTTGACAATGCTCAATAAAAGCTTTTAGAATCACATCCAAAAGTGTTGCATCCAAAGCATCACAAATCTGTGTCCTGTAAGTTCTCCTTCTAAAATCTTTATGTTGACTTTTCTACTCCTGTCGTTTGTTAATACTACCCTTAAAAAAAAGAACAGGAAAAGAAATGCTGCAATAAACCCTTGATCATGTACAGAAGTTATTGCTACTATAGTTCACTACAAAGCATGTCTATACAATATCATATGAACTTTGATCACGAATATCTTTCTGTAAACTTAATCTCACGCTTTACCAAAATGAATTTCTCATCATGCTGAATAATCACCCAACCAGTTACTCAAAGGTACTGACTAGCCCCTCAGAGAATCTCTGACCACCATCTCTGCACCCCTCTCCGGAGTCCATCCATTAAATTCCCAAACCCCAGCATTTACCCTTAGAATTATCTTAGAATTATTCCTTCTTTGCATCCTACTGCTACAGTAGTTGCTGGGGCTTAAACCGACTACTAATTTGCTAACCTCTAGTCTTTTGTAACTCCCAGTCATCCAACACGCTGCTGCCAATTCATATACAAACAATTGCAATAATGTAAATTTTTGTTCATAAATCTAAAATCAGTTTAAGATTCAGACTTTCTTGCAGAATACATGCCTGGAGAACTCAAAGGCAAGATTTCTGTGAAAAAGCAACATACCTTCATGAAAAGACCTTGTCCTAAGAATTTCCTGCCAAAAACTTGAGTCTATGGTATGGTCAGTGTGTCAGAGGCAGGGTGATCTTTGGCACACAGAGGTTTCTTTCACTCACATTATCCCTGCTCAATGATTTGCCAACGGAGAAGATACATTCCCTAAATCCAGTGGGTCGTTCTCTAATTTTAATAAAGGTTTAACTAATATTTCAAATGTTCTCTTTTATTATATACCTACATTTACATAGATGCTTCAGTTAAATTACATTACGTAGCACATTTAATTAAAACATTTTTTGGTTCAGTTACATTTTCCAGTTCGTACACTGTATCTTCCAAATACAGAAGTATTCTTTTACCTTCAGGGCTTACACTGCAGGAAAGGTACTCTCTTCCTTTTTCCACACATCTGAATCCTATTGATAAGTATCATTTTATAAATCATTCATTATTAAAGGTTCCAATCAAACACTAACTCATTTATTTACTAAATTAGTCAGTTAACAAATAACAAATACGTGTTGACAAGTCTACTCTACATAGGGCATTATCCTTAGTGCTAGGCAAACAGAATTCCTGTATAGAACTCATAAATTCTGTTCATATAGAATTATTGTGCATTGAATATGGACCAGGCACTACTAAACAAATATGGATACTTTCCTTGCCTACAAGAACTCACAAGCTGTGAGTGATACCAATAACAAATAGGGAAAACACTGGGGTGAGAATATGCAACAATACAGGGGTAGATGCTTGGGTAGCACCTAGGAAGGGCGTCATCTACCATGGTCTTCTGGTGGAAAAGTCGAGAGACTGAATTAGAAGTGATGTCTAAGTGGACATGCAAATATGAGTAGAAATTAGCCAGTAAATTGGGGAAGGGTAGGTGTTAGGCAGAAAGTTATAAACGAAAGGTTCAGCATCTGCTAGAAGCTGGATAGGAGTAAAGCTTAAAAGGCTTGAGGAGCTCTAAGCAATTCTGTTTGAATACAGCATTGAGTGCGAGTGTACGGGCTGGAGGAAGAGGTCAGAAGCGAGACTGGAACAGGAGCCAGGAATTAGATGTTAAAGTTCCAGGACACTTGAGAGGCAAAAGGATGTTATCAAGAATTGCACTGAAAAACAAGGGGGTAAATTGGGACAGTTCCAGGAAAAACAGGACATACAATGAACCCATTTTGAAATCATGTTAACAATTTTGAATTGTATCTTAAGCGTAATGAGAAAAGACTTACATCGTTTTTAAGAGGAGGAGTGATATGGCCACATTTCTAGAATGGTCATTCTGATGACAGTATGGAAAAATGGAGACTGGAAATGGGGAGCGGGCACGGGGAGACCAAGCGAGTTAAACGAGGGTGTTAAGGCAGCAATTCTCGTGAGAAATGAAGGTTTACAGAAACAGATCTTCTTCCAATATATTTAGACATCAGACATTAAATTTGAGGGGATTTTTGACTGAATTGGGCAGTAGAGAGAAGATGAGGATGATACCCCGCTTTCTGGATAACGGGGTGGATAAGCGTGCCCTTCTGTAAAAAAAAGGAAATGTGGAAGAAGAGAAGACTCTAAGTCAATTTGGACTTGAGTTTCAAGGTTAGTAGAAAAGTCCAATTGCTAAAAATATGGATCCAGCAGACAGTGGTTTGGAGCTTGGATTCTACAGACACACAAGGTGACCGGTCAAGTATTGCCACTTCTGGTTGGGTGATCTTGTACAAGTTACTTAAGCTCCCTGTTCCTCTGTTTCATCACCTGTGAAATGGGGTTCATATTGGTGATGACATTGCATTGTCATTATAATAAGCTAACAAGATAAACCATCTAAAAGTATTAGGTATAGTAAGCACTTACTGTCTTCTATTACTAGTAATTCTTGAAACACATCAAATGACGCATCACCTTGTGGACTTGACGTTGCTTGCTTTCTTCCTGTACTGACACTTCCAAGTTTTGACTGGGCTGGTCTGGTGTTATCCTTATAGCTCAAATATCACCTCCCCAAAGAGACCTTACATTAGCACCTTATTTAAAGTAGGCGTTCCCCAGCTACTTTTGAATATAATCCTGTTAGGACTTTCAGAGCTCTTCTGAAATCTATAATTCCTTGTTTATTTTTTTATTAGTTAACTGTTGGTCTCAGGTAGCTCAGCAAGTCCCAGGACAGTGCCTAACACAAGGCCTGGCACACAGTCAATGGAATTTTATTGAACAAATGAGTAAATACTTTCCACTTATAGTAATAGTAGTTGCCTGCACCTAGTGAAAATTTGTTGCATAAAGTTTAGAACATTTATATTAAGAGGGAAGAAGGAAACATTTGAGGTTTACTCAATACCCCGTCTTCTCGCTTTGGTTCTTTAGGTTTGAAGACGGAAAACCTGCAATGTTTGTGTTACATAAAGTTCTCTGACTTTAGTATTGCTTTTGACTATTGTGTTTTATAAAATACAATAGTAAATATTTCTATGATTGCTTCTAGTATAAATATATAATACCTTTTTTTCAGACATATCATATTGGCTTCCTTAGTAGAATTCTAGATTCAACTGAGGTCCCAATGATGATTTTGTGTTTTCCTAACAACCACTTATCTAAAAATACCTAAAAGAAATCTGAGAAATCCAAATCAGTATTAAAAGATCCCAGACACTTTAATACCTTTGGTCTTACCTATTTATTTCATTTGGTTTGTTACCATGAACATATGCTTTTGTTGGAAGAAGGAATTTGTTTCTGGCAGAAATTGTGTTTTCTTTAAACTGTGTCCATCCAGTACCATATGGAATAGATGATAAAATTGTTGGACTTAGCAGAACGTTGTGGGAGGTGAAAAAAGTGAAGAATTTTATTGGCATAAATTAATGGTTTCTATCCGTATTTTCTCAGCGACTGGCTTTTCTCACCACTCATCCTACTTGACCTTCTTTACACTGTTTGACATAACATCTCCTTTTATTCCCCTTTTCCTCCCTCTTTCTCCCTGTCCCTACCCTAGTTCACCAACAGCCCTCTAATCCTATTTCCAAATTCTCAAGTCCTAGGCAAACTAACTCCGCCTTTCCTCTCACAAAACTGCTAGCCCAGGGAGTGGCCTTTTGGATGCAAATACAGAAAATCCTTATATTAAAGTACCAAAGCCGTCAATGAGTTGCTAGGGTTTTATGTATCCTGTTTACAGAGCCTTCCCCAGAAAGAGGCTCGTCTCTACAGAAGGTACCCCATCATAGGGGCTCTGCTCAGCACCTCTGAGATGCACTGGCGCTTCCAGATTTCCTACCAGAGCCTCTCACTGAAGTGTGCTCTTGGGAACTGGGGAGAGAGAGGACCCTGCGCCATTGGTGGCTTTAAATCAATTTCTCTCTCTCGCTTGCTTTCATTTCTCATGTCTTTATATTGCAAAGAGAAAGAGGAGGTGATTCTAGTACTAAAGGGCATTTCTCTCTGCATGCCCACTTTTCTTCTTACTGGAAAGTAGGTTCCCACTACACCCATGCACACACGCACGCGCACACGCACACACACGCGCACGCGCACACGTGCACGCACATACGCACGCGCACACTGGAACACACATCTGTTCCAGTCTAAGCAGCAGCTTAGAGGGGGCGCATCTGATGGACACTCAGGGAGTCCACCTTGCTTATGAGGACTCAAGGCTAACTCAGACCCACGTCCCCAAAAACCCTTGAGTCAACCCAAGGCAAGTTCCTGCTGAAGGAGTTTGGGGTGTGCGGGACCCTCTTCCTTCTCTTAGAGAGGAATGCAGGGTCTTCTAAGCCATGTTATTACCCTCCTCCACTAAAAGACAAGTGGTCCTTGCCTTATAAATAGGGTGATTATGTAGTTAATCATCCACATCAGGACATCTTGACAGGAGCTCCTAGTAATTAGACTGAGACTATAGCCAGACGCTGGGAGTGCTGGGCCAGACTGGACTTCAGCCACTCCACTTATAAGCTAGAAACATGCGCTTTACAGACAATACACACAAGTCGCTTCCTGCACCCTGTTCTCCCGTGAAGGCCCTGAAGCTCCCGAGAATTGAGAAATTTGGAAAAGTGGAAGCTTCTGAAAGACATGTGGGTTCAGAAATAAAGAAAGAAAGGACGTTGAAGGATTAAACATGTGAATTTTGGTGGGGGAAGCATAAACATTCAACCTGTGACAACTTTAAACCTATTGTGTGAAATCGTACCTCTATGCACACTCGTTTTTTCTTTTATTTTTTGGGTACGCTGCACAGCTTGCAGGATCTTACTTCCTGGACCAGGTATTGAACCCAGGCCCCAGCAGTGAAAGCGCCCGAGTCCTAACCACTGGACTTCGTTATGCACATTCGTAATAGATACATTTGTCTATTAAAATAGTTATCCATATAAATTACATATCATCACTCCTCTAGAGTAGATCAGGCAGTGCTTTACTACATTTAAAAGCGATAGAAACCAATTAGCGTTCTCAAATTCTTCTTGGACCAATATGGGGGATGGTAAATATTTTCTTAAAAATTGGATAAGAAATTTTCCTGACGAATCCGGAAGAGAGCACCAAACTCTCCCTCAGCCATTATAGCACTTAGATTATTTTTTATTTATTTATTTATTTATTTATTTATTTTTGTGGGCCTCTCACTGTTGTGGCCTCTCCCATTGCGGAGCACAGGCTCTGGACGCCCAGTCTCAGCGGCCATGGCTCACGGGCCCAGCCGCTCAGCGGCATGTGGGATCCTCCCGGACCGGGGCACGAACCCGCGTCCCCCGCATCGGCAGGCGGACTCGCAACCACTGCGCCACCAGGGAAGCCCTAAAATTCATTTTTATGAAATGCATCAAAATAAGAAAAATGAAATGTCTTTAGAGGGAGATGAGACAAAAATTTCTCTTTTTTTTCTATTGTTGTTTTCCTCTCTTCGGGTTCCTTGTTACCCGGCACACTTCCCATCTCTGTTTAGCTCTCATACTGTTTCTGATGCCCACTACATCAGATTTTTAGGAGGAGTGTCAATGACCCAGTGATCAGTGACTGAACACGGGAAGTACAGTTGGTCCTCTGTATCTGCAGGTTCCACACCTGCCAATTCCGCCAACCACAGACTGAAAATACTGGGGGGAAAAAAAATTCCAGAAAGTTCCTAAAAGCAAAACTTGAATTTGCCACCTATACTCATTCTTGCAAATCCTATCACTTCTTAAATTTGAATGACAACTGCTTCATGACCAAAAAAAAGTGTCTTAAGCAGCCAAGCTGGTGTCTGTTTTAAATTCAAAACCTTGACTGTGTTTCTAAAGGTGAAGGCTCCATCTGTGAAGGAGCAAGTGCATCTAATTATAGGTAGAATAAAATGATATTCATAATTATGTTCAGAAGAATAAAAATCCACCACTTCCTCAGCCAACACTAACTCTAGAAAATATTATTGGGAATGTATTTGAATATTGGAAACAAAGACAGTTTCCTAATACTAAAAATACCTCCCTGTGCTTAGAATACGAATATAGGAAGAGAATTACTTTAAACAGTAAACTAGCTGTATACGTATAAGTGATAAGAAGCACTGGTTAGAAATGAACAGTTACCATGATCACTGATGGCACGTGTGTGAGATTGCCAGGGCTGCCATAAGGAAGTATCACAAACTGAGGGGCTTAAACAACAGAAATGTATCGCCCCTCAGCTCTGGATGCTCAAAGTCTGAAATCAAGGTGTTGGCAGTTTCGGTTCCTTCTGAGGACTGTAAGCGAAGGGTCTCTTCCAGGCCTCTCTCCTTGGCTTGTGGATGGCTGTCTTTCCTTTAAACGTGTCTGTCTCTGTGTCCAACTTTACCCTTTTTACAAGGATGCCAGCCATTTTGGATTAGGGTCCACCCCAATGGCCTTCTTTACCTTGCTTATCTCTGTAAAAACCCTATCGTCAAATAATGTCACCTTCTGAGGTAGTGGAGGTTAGGACACCAACACATCTTTTTTGGTGGGGAGAGGGACATAATTCAACCCACAATAGCACAACAGTCTAAAACAAGTCTGTGTGACGATCCTATTTCAATGGATAAAAATGATAATAAGTGAATTAAAAAAGGATTTTCCATGGTTTTATAGCATTCAAACCATTGGGTTCAATTCCACTTCCCCTAACTCCTCTGTTCCTAATAATTAGTTAATGTACTGATTTTTTGTATTCTTCTTGGGAAATATCTAGAAGATGCAAGGGTAAATATAAATCTAAAAAAAATGAATTTCCCTGATGCCAAAAAAGAAAGAAAACTCCCCTCTCCCACTTCTTTTTCCTAGAGAGTTTCCTTAAAAAAAACCTTGGAATTGTAAATCCTTTCCACGTCTCTCTGAGATGGATACAAAGCCTGAATAACCTCTAGTTATTTCCAAGAACGAAAACCACACCTTTCTGTCCCCGTAACATGACTTTGAAACAACGCCACTGTCTTCCTTAGCGTTATTCTCATCTCTTCCCAGTCCGAATAAGTCCCCACTTGAAAAGAGCCTCATTAAATACAATTCCCAATTCTTGATAAACTTTGACCTTCCTTTCCCCACTCCAACACATTGACAAAGCTCTCTTGAGCCTTAATTAGCTCTATCTGATTGCAGGCATTTTTTAGATTTGTGGGGAGAAAATTCATCTTTGGCTATTATAAAACCACTCTTATTTCTTAGGTGGACTTGAGTCTTTGACATGTCCAGGCCAACTTTTTTTGGATCCCAGGTATATGTTTTTTATTCATGGATGGCTCACTTGGGGTACAAATTTTGGAGACCTTTTATATAAAGTTGTGAAGAGAGGTGTTGGTTAGGAAGGCAAGGAGCAAGGAGTTTTAAGCAAAGGCAGATGTTCTGTTAACCTGAAGATTCCAAGGGCATTTATGACAGCAGTCATGCATCTCAACAGGTGACAGGCAGGAGGATGGATGCTCATGGGATAGAAGAGCAAACAACTTTCAATTTTAACAAATATTGATAAACCAAAAAAAAAAAAAAAAAAGCTCTCTTGAGGTGACAGCCGCCCTTACGTAAGCAATAAACTTGGCTTTGTCTCAGATTGTGAGCTTGTGTCTCATATTACCTCCTTTAGGAACTGACTTTCAACAAAGCCTACAAGTTTTCTAGCACTTTAAGGATTTACGAAAACTGCAAATTCCTATATAAATACAGATGTCTTGACATAGCACTCGTGATATTATCAATAATGGACATTATAAGTGAGTATATATATTCCTGTTGAGTTTAATTCTTTCATATATCATGCTTTCAATTTATGATTAATGATGATGGAACGAGATACCTCCATCATGTTCACTTGTGATAGAAATGGTTCAAATCCATCAATCCATACTTTTAAACAAATTATAAATTAAGATTTTAGCCCCCATATAGGAATTCAAAACAGCATTTTTAAGTTTTACTATTTCATGGCATTTCTTTCTACACGTAGAGATTTTAGAGTTAGTCTTTCAACCCAAAAGGTTAAATGCAACTTACTTCATGATGGGAATTCTTACCTTTTCCAGCTTTGAAAGAGCAAGGGAGTAACAGTCTTTGGCTCTGAATTGCATGAATCTCATGTTGGCTGGGTGGGTGAGCTCTGTGATAATACCGAGACTGGAAAACAACCTGCATTTCAAAGAAACATGTGCATTACACTAACAATCCAATATGGTATTTTTTATAACAACATATTTATGAGTGATACCTAGCTGTAGGCGTAAAACTACACGCAATGATAAGAGCAGGCCATGCCACATCACCTGTTCTGTGCAGTGCAAGAAAAATGAAACCCTCTTTCCCAAAGAATATTTTAACGAACATTTTAGCACCATAAGAAAAATAAATTCAGTAATTTGGCTTTTATTAGGCATTTTCTCGCCACAAATTCATAAAGCTGATTGAAGAAGTTACCTCATGGATAATATTGAAATAGAAATTTGTAAGATGAATATCCAGGTTGGCAAACATTTCCTATGATGGGCTTATTGTTCATAATTGAGTTCTTTGATCTATGGTTCCCCGTCCTCATAGTATGTGCTTTTAAATGCCAAATCCTGTTACAATGAACTTCTGAGAAGAGCAACTATTTTCACTGAAATAACAACTCATTGTAATGAACTGAGGCCATGGCTCAATTGATGGTGTTGTTCTAGAAGGATCCCGAGACTTCCCACTTGCCCAGAGTTTTGCATTAGCGTTCTTTCCATTTACCTCCTCTCCCTCAAAAACACACGTGTGCAAGCGCACACACACCCTTGCACACGCATGATTCCCCGCCCCCCGAAAAACCGGGCAAAATAAAACCACGGCAAACTTAGCTTCTTATTGTCGCTGTGCTTGGTGATCTGATCTCTAGCTGATGTCTGTGATCACTGGTAGCTCTCCTGGCTCAAATATTTTGAGATTCTCTGTGGCAGCCACGTCACGTGATAATCAGCTTTGCTCTCCATACAATATGTCTTCAAACCCAGTTACGGCCACTTCAGAGTCCTACCCGTAGCTGAACCCATGCCTTGAACTCAGGCACTAGAACTGACTGAAATATGCCGGCCGGGGACATCTGGTTCGTGGCTCAGAAACAAATCAGCGTCTCCAGCTGACCTCGCATTATCTGCGGGGTCCAGGAGTGAGGGCACTGTTACTCCATCTGCCTGAGCGCTTGGCTCGGTGTCTTAGAGAGGAAGCTGGGCGCCCTGACTCTGAACTCCAGAATGACGGATGCGATTACCCCTTTCCTTGGCTCTAACTCCCTAAAGCTGATGGATGGTTTGCTAGACCCTCTGCCTCCTCTCAGGGAGTGAGGGCCTGCCTGCAGCCTTGCCGGGCCTTCCCTGAGGGGCCCTCAGGTCAGTTTCCAGGGGGCTTTATTCACTCTATCAGTTAAGACCTAAAAAATGCTTAAAAACACTATATTTCAGAGTTATCTGTGAAAACTATATGTGCCCTCTTGGTTACATTGCTGGACTGGTATCGAGACTTACCTAATCAAAGCCTTTGAAAACTACGGTATCATCAAGTGTTTCATGAGATCCACTCTTCGGAGGAACAAATATAGCCACACAGCCTCATGTCCATTTTGAGAGCAAATATTATTGTACTTTAAGTACAACAGGTAACTTGTAATAAGTTGGATTGAAATAATATCAGCAAAAGAACAATCAAAACATAATTTCTTTTGTTGACTTTCAATGTTAAAAGTACAATTTTATTAGTGCAGTTCATCACGGTTTACAATAGTCCTGTTACCTTGAGTTGATTACGGAAACACTGAACCTCAGATTCTGTACAGGAGAGGTGGTATGAAACTTAGAGATACAGTTTTTGAAAGACTTAGCACAGTGTCTGATACATAACGGGTCCTGTTCCTTAGCTGTGGTGGTATGACTGTTTTCTTAATTTTTTTCTTTTCTCTCCTGTTGCTATTTCTGCTTGAAATGTAGTTTCCTCCCTCCTTACTTTCCTCCTCCTCCTCTATATTTGGAATCTCAACAATTATTTAAAGTTCTTATCAAATCTCATTGAGATGAAGCTGTACCATTGCTTAAAGTCAAAATCCACAGTGGCTTCTGGTATTTGGTTTATTTGTAATAGTGCTTATTACATTGCATTTTGCACTAAACACTGGTTGGTTTCATCCACACCTCAGCCCTCCTTCTAAAGCACAGCAGCCAGAAAGGCAAAGTTTCCCTCCTAGTAGTACACATTATATTCCTCTAATTGATAATTCTTTGTTACAATAAACACATTTCTCAGTTCAGATTTGTGTATTTTTGGTTTAGTGGATTAAATCTTGATGAAGAAGGTGTGTGATTTAACTAGATTCATTTATGGAGAAACACCATATAATCTGTATTCCTCAGGACTTTCTTTTAGAAGCTCTATTCTCGCTCAAAAGTTCCCAATGGTAGCACATGTGATTAAAAGTTCATTTTCTCAGAAACTTTTGAAAAATTAGAAGAGTGGCCTGATAGAAAAAAATATCAATGGACTTTTGGGCTGGTGCAACTCTATCTGGTAAGCCTAAGAGATGACAAATGTCGTACCATCTGGAAGTTTCCAAAGTATTCACTTAAGAAATATCTTAAAAGAACAATGTCTCTAAAGATATTGACCACGATATGGTGTGTCAATCGGCTGTCACAACAGAAACTAAAATGAATAAATAAGAGTAGCGGGACGTCCCTGGTGGTCCAGAGGGTAGGACTCTGCGCTCCCAATGCAGGGGGCCTGGGTTCGATCCCTGGTCTGGGTACTAGATCCCACGTGCATGCCGCAACTAAGAAGCCTGCATGCTGCAACTAAGACCCGTTGCAGCCTAAATAAATTAAAAAAAAAAAAAAAAAAAAAAAAGAGTATCAACATGGACGAATGAAAATAAAGCATGTAGTCTCATTTAGAGAATAAATGCCATATTCTTGATCTGAGCTTCTAAAAAGGAAAATTAACTGATCTGAGGTTTTTCTCTTTGTCTTTTTATTTAAAAAAAAAAAAAAAATCTTTTGGAAGGTTAAAGAAAGGTCCCAAACCCGATAATATCTAAAATTTACGGAGCATTATTCTTAGAGCTTTCCATGTATTGATTCCTGTAATCTTTAGAACATCAGGTTAAGGACCTCCTCGTTTTGGGTTTCCATCTGCACCCCTGGGAGGAGTTGAGGACATATGGCTCACCCCTGACTCTGCCTTTTCAGTACCTCTGGGTGGGTGCTGGTCTGAGCCAGGCCATGAAGGGAGCCCAGCCCTACAGGGCAGGCCCCGTGGCTGTCTAGCAGGGCTCCCGATCAAGGTTCTCCACTACTGCCAGGCACCAACGCTACTCAGTTCTGCCTAACATGGGATACCCAACTGCCTGACTTCTTTGGGTCTCGGCAGTTTCCAACTTGTTTAGGAAATCGAGAAGTCACTTACTATTTCTTCAAATTCCAAAAACTACTCTATGATTTACTTACAATTATTAGTTTACGGTCGAAGAAACTGAGGCCCAGAAAAACCAAATAAAACTTTCAAGGTAACATTCTAGTAGGTAGCAGAGCCTGGGTCACAAACAGTCGGGGTCTAGAACACGAACCTGCCCCCCTCCCTATTTTAATAAATAGGTAGGTAGGAAAGGAAACTCAAATGACCCAAATAAAATAGTAAGTTATGAAGAATATCTAGCAACGTGTTGGAGTTTCAGATATTACAAGTCAACTCTCTTTTAAACTTTCGTAATCTCTACTTCTGTATCTAACCAGAAATAGTAGCTGTTAGATCATAACTTCATTATTGTTGTTTCAATTTACTGAGGACAATATTTAGTATCTAATTTAGCAAATAAATATTGAGTGTTTGCTGTTGGAGAGCTCTGGTCTCCAGGGGATAAAAAAGAAGTAGAACATGAAATTCCTGCCTTTAGATTAGACTCTTATGATCTAATAGAGGAAACTGCAAAAAAATCATAAATTATAAGGATGTACATATTTTTCTAAGGAGGATAAATGTGGCTGACTGAAATCTGTGGTTCACAAATTAAATAGCTTTAAGATGCTAGTGAATGGATAGCTTGTGAGGAACATCTTGGAAAGTACTGAGATATATGGCCAGAGAAGGAATTTCTGGGGAAACAAAGAGTAAATGAATGAAAAATGTACCTAATCTTTTGGAAATTTTTATTTTCTTTGAGAAATATGGCTTCTATTTTTCACATATATTATTTTTCTAACTTTAGACAAATTTGTGACCACTTGAATTCTTTTGTTTATAATCCTTTTCTAACACATTACATCAAACAGAAATATATATATATATAGGTAGCCAGATGTATTTGAGGTCTTAGTAAGAGTCGGGAATAAATGATGGGGTGATCTAGTCACTGTATTTAAGTGACTTCTAGAGTTGAAATTAGATCGGACAACAAAATTTATGTGATGTGCCATTTCTGTTCTATATAATTGAACCTACACCATTTATTTTAGTTTAAACTGAGAAACTGCACTAAGTCTGCCACCTAGTGAAAATCTAGAACTAAATAATACTTGAATAATGAAATATTTTATTGTAGTGCCCTTCGTATCTATAAAATATTACTTGTATTCAATGATAATACTTTTTTATATTTGCAAATTTGGTTGTCTAATAGATTTAATTATATATCTTTAAAATACTAATACTGTACATCCATTTCTGAGCCTTAATATGACCTAAATACATTTTGAATATATAACATTTTAGAAATAAATGACATCATAAGTCTCTTTTCCCTAGGTACTAGGATCATCATAAAGCAATATAGTAATTGAAAATAATGTACTTTGTTCTACTTTAAATTGTTCTACAATTACTTCTCTAGTTAATTCTCTAGTTTAAGTTTTAAATGACTTGTTTAATACTTTCCTTGTACATTGGAGAAAAACTTGCTATCCCAAAATGTCTTTGGATGTTGAAATGCCTGTCTTTTATTCAAGACACATTTTGATGGGCCAATTTACTTGGTGATGTAAGTATAATTGTGTAAAATATCTATGGAATTGTCATCTGCTTGAATTAATACATTTAATAAATAATTTTGATATGCCCAGGTATGTTAACCAACACAAAGATGAAAACCATGCCATATACTCCATTTCAGAGACTGGGAGAACTGTGAGAGTAGCTGCCTGTATATATTAAAGCAAAAGCAACAAACATCAGAACATACAAATCTGAAAATTGTTTACAATATTTTAATAAAAATATTACTTAGTGAGCTAGTGTGTTACACTATAAATTTTGATCTGCGGTGGCTGGGGATGATGTTTCAGAATAACGAAGGGTGTATATTATTATGAAAGGTATAGAAACACACTTAGATGCATGAGACCCCAGTTTTAGACTATGATTGAATATTGGCACTAAAACGAACATGAACGTATTTTTTCACAAATGTTTTTAAAACACTTTAGATCTGAGTCTGGGGTAGTAGTAATAAATGACAGTATAATAAATATCAGATATCTCCTGCATTTAAAATTTTAATCCATGTAAACCAAACAAAATATTAAAATTTTTGCACTGTATAAAAAACCACTCTTGCACTGATACGTATTCGGGATCGATGTTTTGAATTACATCATTTCCCAAGTGCCTACGTGTGTTATTTCCTCAGTAAGACTATGACTATCTTGCCAAGCTAGAGACGATATTCCTTTTTTACTTTTATTTTATTTATTTATTTATTTTATTATTATTATTATTTTTTTTATTTATTTTTTTTTTCGGTATGCGGGCCTCTCACTGTTGTGGCCTCTCCCGTTGCGGAGCACAGGCTCCGGACGCACAGGCTCAGCGGCCATGGCTCACGGGCTTAGTTGCTCCGCGGCATGTGGGATCCTCCCGGACCAGGGCACGAACCCGTGTCTCCTGCATCGGCAGGCGGACTCTCAACCACTGCGCCACCAGGGAAGCCCTACTTTTATTTTTAACTTGACATCTATGCTCTCAGAGTCCTTGCAATTCAAAAGTCTTCTAACTGGTTGGTTTTCACCCACTCTCACTTTTCCCCAAACCATTCTTCACCCTGTAGCTAAAATAATATTTTAAACTTTCCTATCTTTCAATGATTTCCTGTTATTCTTAAAATAAAGGGCAACTTACTAGAGTGTTCTTCAAAGCCATGAATAGTCTGGCTTCCGGTTTCCATCTCAGCCTCTGGCATCCCTTCCTCTGGCTCTGCTCCAAGTCCTTGGATGTTTGGTACCTACAGCCTTGGTATTTGCTGCCTCCCTGTGGAATGCTGTGCTCCTCTTTTAAGCCCATTTACTGCCTTTATCTTTTTAGTAAAAGACCAGTTCCTCAGGGAGAGGCATTCCTTCACCCACTGGACTAGATCACATATATTCTTCTCTTTTCTTTCATAGTAGTTGCCAAATTTATAATCCTCTAGCTAAGTACTTAAATGACTTGCTTAATACTTTCCTTGGATAGTAGAGCAAAACTTCCTACCCCAAAATGTCTTGGGCAGTTGAAGTGGTTGCTTTTCATTCAGGGCACATTTTGATGTGTCTATTTAAATTTAATTTAGATACTAATACTCGTTCATAAAAATGTGAAAAGGTTCAACATTTTCCAAATGTATCGAGAGCCTTGTTAGGTAAAACTTTAGCAAGAGAAACTTAAATTTGAAAGTGAGGACCTGCTTTTCTTTTAATGTGGAAATCAGACAGGGGATCTTTGTACTAGGAAGACTCCCTTGAGTGTTTCTCTTAGAAATGTAAGGAAAGGTGCTTAGACAGGTAGGAGAGAAAGTTTAACAGGATCTAACCTGACAAAGACCTTATCTGCGAATGTCTTCTGTGCTCTGAAATGCTCTCTGGGGGAGGTGGTGGGCCAGCTGCGAAGGATTCACAGTGTCTTCTGGGCAAAGTAGTGGAGCCATTCCCTTACTCAGGGGGTCTGGAACCTCTGGGCTAGAGGTCATCCCAGAGGAAGTTTGCTGCTTTATGGGGCTACTAAGAACCCATAAAGGAAAACTCACCTTGCGAGAAAGAACACATCGGGGTAAGGACCCACTTAGGTCCTTCTGGAGAGACAGCTCATGCTGACACAGAGCATGGCTGGAGGCTCCTCTTGGTCCAGCCATCCTAGCACGCACTTCAGAGCGTTCACTAAACGAGTGTTAAAACTCTGGACACCGTGCTCTAGGCTTTGGATGTTAAAGATGAATCACTTCCTGGGTGGGTTCTCTGGGGCCAAACCAGCAAATAGGTAATCGCCACAGAATGTGGATGAAGACACATTAAACTGCGTTGTCCAGGTTTCAATCACAAAACTATGTCACAGATGCAATTCCAGACGGGAAGGAATTCTCCCCATGCCCCCAAGGCTCCCCTTCCCACCTCCCACAAACACTGTCAGTGAATTAAGGAGCTTCTCCTGTTTGCCTTTGGTCTTTTGGGACTAACTTTGAAGGTCCTTGGACAATCTGGGGAGAAGCGAGCCCTGTTGAGTAAAGCTGTGTGTCCTAGTAAGCTGGGCAGGTAGGGGCTCAAGCCATCAATCTGAGCTTCTGAATAACAAATTTACCCTTATTCCAGACTGGTCATACCAGTTACATCAATAGGTTGTGAACTAGAGCACTCTTACTCTCATTTCATACTTGAATTCCATCTCATTCTTGTGTCCTGGGCTCTAATATAAGCACAGATTGAAGACTTCTCTAACATACTCCTTCACAGTTTTAGAAGCAAAAAATGTAAAAGTCAAAAAACCCCACGTCCCAACAGAATGTCAAAATAATCAAGTTAAAATGGCACGGCCCAAACAGCTAAACAGTCAGAAATGCTAGCATAAAATGTAGCATCACCCCATATAAAGTAACAGTATATAGTACCCTCTATTTGCCTAGTACCATCCAGGTACTACGGAGATCACAAGATTTGATTGTCCCCTAGAAATAAATAAGCCAAAGAAAATATTGCATCTAAATTCTTGCCCCAATTTTCTAACTAATAAAGTAACCATGATGTCTGCTTCCACATTTTCATGACCACGATATTTTAGAAACTGCAACTTGAGGACACTGCCAATTATTATCTGCCTATTACGTGCCAGGCGCTGCTGAGAGCTTTTCAGAAATCTTCTCACTTAGTCCTTTCAACAACCTTGCTTGGCAGGACGACACCACAGTGTGGCACATTCAGGCTGCCTAGATTAAAATGAACTTGCTGCTAGACTTCGGGACTCTTCTGATTTAAATCCTAAGCTCCGTCAATATCAGCTGCATGACTCTTAAGATAGTTAGTTCTCTTTACGTTAAAATGCTTCAGCATAATCAGTGTGACAGGTTCAAGGTTTGGTTTAAGAGAAACTCCAGGTGCAGCTAAGCATTCTATTTCACCACCCAGGGTGGCACAGTTTGTTTTTGTAATCAGAGTACACATCCCAGAACTGAAATGGCTTCTGTTAGCCATACCTCTATCAACCCCCAGCCTTACCAGTTAACCAGTAAGAAATTGGCTCTCGTCTGAGGAAATGAAGATCATAAAGGATCTTCATCTTATGACTCGTTTGAGGTCATCAAGATGCAAGGATCGGCTGAGATCTTTTAGACGTACTATTGTTGAAATGATTTCTAGGCCCAAGATGGAGTGGCTCCTGCTCTGCGTGCCATGGTAATATACACAATGGAATATTACTCAGCCATAAAAAAGGAACGAAATTGGGCCATTTTATTTATTTTTATTTTTTTAAGGGCCATTTTTAGAGATGTGGATGGACCTAGAGTCTATCATACAGAGTCAAGTACTGATAAGTCAGAAAGAGAAAAACATGTATCATATATTAACGCATTCCCTGTTCCTGTAAATGTCCCACTTGACCAGAAATAGATTATAGTCAGTCAGCCGCCCCCCAAATGCCAAGCCAACTCTGGGCTCTGTACTTATATCCATCCTTGTTCCTTATTCATTTTCTATTTTTTTTTTCTCTTCCTTGTTTCTTATTCTTTAAGCTATAAAACCTTCCTGCTTCTCACCCCAGTTGGGAGTTCTCTGGACCCTCGGGAATGGAGACTGTCCACTTCATGAAGTGTTTAGTCATGTTTAACACTATTTACTCTTGCACACTCAATGAGTAAGAACCTAGTTCCCTTGGAGATGGGGCCCTAGGCTTTTATCCTAAACAGTCTGCTATCCACCCGCTGTGACTGGGCTTCTGGGGGCCTGATGCTTTCTTATAAGAGTAACTGGGTCCTCTCTCTGGAGCGCTGTCACCTGCCTCTAGGAAATCTCATGCAAGCTGGTGGGTAGAAAATCTGCAAGTACACAAAACTCGGAGTAGGAGGAAGACAGAAAAGGGAAACCGAGTGGAGATCTGTGTTAGCCCAGAGGAGATAATCAGGAATTGGCTGTTTAGGGTCTCAGCACAGGACTGTTTGTCATGACTGATCTTGGAGTTTAATCTGGGTAAAGAGGGAAGAAGAGCCCTCAGGCGACTAAGGACAGTAGAATCAGTGGACAGTAGAATCAGTGGACAGAAGAATCAGTGGACAGTAGAATCAGTGGACAGAAGAATCAGTGGACAGTAGAATCAGTGGACAGAAGAATCAGTGGACAGTAGAATCAGTGGACAGTAGAATCAGTGGACAGAAGAATCAGTGGACAGAAGATTCCAGTAGGAAAGGACTGTTCGGAGTGGGGAATATGGGAAGCAATGAGGTGGAAAATAAGGAGTAGTGCTCAGAGAGTTGAATGAAATTCACAATCTGGAGGGGGAATGACTGGTACTCTAATGACCATGAGAATCGGTGGCTAAGGTCAGACATCGAAAGGACCATCCGCGTAGGATTTTTGAAAACTTCAAGAATTACGGTTGGGAAGAAGCAGGGATGGCGAGAGTCACAGTGAATCAAGAAATGAAACCTTCAAGGACTGTGGCAGAGTGACCTCAAGGGTGATATGTGACTGACTGCGCCGATGACATGAATCTACCAAGTCTGTACGATTTGGGTCATTTATCTACATAAACGGTATTCCATATACCATAGGGACCCACTTGTATCTGACTCTTTTATTATGTAAGACTAGCCTAGTTTAGCATGCCTAGATTAACAGCTGATGAATTACTCCATAAAAAAGTTTCGTAGATTTTTTAAAGTTTATTTTAAATATTACTGTATTTTTAAAAATTGAAGTAGAGTTGATTTACAATGTTGTGTTAGTTTCAGGTGTACAGCACAGTGATTCAGTTACACATACCTATATATATATATATATATATATATATTCTTTTTCAGACTCTTTTCTCTTATAGGTTATTACAAAATACTGAATAGAGTTCCCTGTGCTATACTGTAAGTCCTTGTTGGTTATCTATTTTATATATAGTCGCGTGTATATTATACTGTAAGTCCTTGTTGGTTATTTTTTTATATATAGTCGCGTGTATATGTTAATCCCAATCTCATAGTCTATCCCTCCCCTCCTTTTCCCCTTTGGTAACCATAAGTTTGTTTCCTATGTCTGTGGGTCTATCATATTTTTTTTTCCTGAAAAATACTGTTATGTACTTAGAAAAATGATAATACCTTTAGGGGCACAGGAAAAGAGAGAACAAAATTTGGGTATCTCATAGTTTTTTTTTCAAATTTCTGCTTGAAACTGTTCAGTCTCGATGTTTTTATGAGCCATACAAATCGCATAATTTCTAAAATGTTCTGCTGAACATAGGTAAGCTTAATAGTGAAAAGATCCAAAATCACTCATTCGCTCATCCAGTCATTCTTTCAATACGTGATGCCTCCTGCACCAGGTACTCGGGGAAGGCAAGCCTTCCCACCATCAGCAACCACGTGTGCAGCTGCCCTTACTTATTCTGGTCAGCTAGGTCATTGAAAAAGATTAAGTAGAGCCTTTGCGCCTCTCAGTAAGATGGGGGTTTATTATTCTCTTGAAATAAAAATAATTCATTCAGAGAATACGTCAAATCAATAGAACTGTCGCCATAAGAGAAATAAACTCACAATAAGCTGAAAATTAAAACGGCATGTTTAATCGAAAAGACCAGGATCCTCTCCTGTTAAAACTATAATTAGCTTTTGCCAAGCATGGAATCAAAAAGTATGATTTTACTTGTTTCATTGGCTATAAATCTCATCCATCTAAATTCATTTTCTACCCTGTGGTTTCCTTTTTCATTCTCTAGAGAAAAAAGAATGCTTTTATATATATATATATGTCACATTTTCAACATGTGCTATGCTACCTTTAAATATACTATTTACATAGCTCAATGACTAGTTAGCTATATTCTAAATGAACTGCCCAGTACAGTAACTTTAGGGGGTGTATTACTCCTTCTGGAACAGGAGGAGGTTCTAATGAAAGTTAGGGTAGATTTTTCCAATTGCTGTGACAGATTCTTCACATACCTGATTTCCTGTCCTCACACTGACACTGTAAGAAGGGTTAATTATTCTCCACACGCATTTTATAGATGAGGGAAACTGAATTTCAATGAGGTTAAGAAACATACTCAAAGTCACAGTAATTTTCTGCGGGAACCTCTGGGATAGAGATCATGTTAGATGTAGTCTGTTGCTATAGTGTTCCAAGGTCTGTAGCTTTTCCACTCTGCCCCACGTAAGTGATAAGTCTATGGCTAATAATTATAGTAGCTAACATTTATTGAGAAATTGAAAATGACCAGGCAGGTACTAAGGCATTATATGTTTTTAAATCTCCAACAATCTTGTGATTAAGACATCAAGGTTTAGAGAAGGGAAGTAATTTGCCTAAGATCATATAATAAATAGTCAACTTAAGTGAGACACACATCTTGGCTCTCTCTCTTGAATTCTGACCTCAAACTACAAACATAATTATCCTCAATATATGGTTTGCTACAATACAAAGGTATGAAGTGAGGGGAGATAAAGATAGAGTTCAGATTGCTTTATTTACTTTCGTAATTTGGTAGCTCAGATATTTCCTTTAGACTTCTGCAAAATTCATAAAACTGAAATAATGACCTTTTAGTTATTTACATTTTAAGATGATTTTAGGAAGAATCATTCCAAGTGACGCCGATGTCTTGATTTATTGGCAATTTTGACTTTGCCCACAGCATGAACTTTTCTCTGGTCAGTATTGATCATTCTTACGCAAAGATGGCCCTAAGGGGAATTCCTACCCGCATGGGTTTAATTATTGAAAGACAGGAAGTGTCTTTGGTGTGAGGAAGTGAGGATAACATGGTGACCTGGTTCCTAACCTGGGTATATTAGCCTTGCAATCTTTTCTTCCTGGTTACTCGGTACGTCAATGCATACCTTTGGCTACTTCTGGGCATAACACCAAAATCACACATGGCGTGGTTTGGCAAAAGTCATGACTGCTACTTCACACAGTTTTTTAGAATTTCTTAAACTGTACGAGAACACAAATGCATTATTCTTTTTATTTTTAAAAGAACTGCTGACCTGGTGTTCGAGATTAAACTTCACACAGTACCAGCCATACATTAGGCCCTAAATGAGTATTTGCTTTAGGATGAAATGAGTAAACATACCTGCAGCGTAAATGTCTCATGTTCATTCTTTATACACAGGGCCACAGAGTCATATATTTCACGGATGCTGAAGGGCTGGGTTATCCAGACATTTACCTGAAAAGCGTCTGCACGTTCACAATCGTTTTCGCATCTGCCATGTAATCTTCCTCGGCACTCATGGTGCTTTCTTTGTCCACAACCACCATGTTGGCAGCGAAAGTCACTCCACACCTGAGTAAATCGTCTAGACTTGGATAAAAACCAACAGAGAAAAGTGAACTCTCAATAAATCTCAGTACTAGCATGGTGCTAAAACTTGCTTACACCCCTGCGCTTACAGGCAAATAGGTTGCCCTTATACGCGGCTTTCACAGAGTGGACGCTGGTAGATGTTATGGGAACTGATATAAGACAATATTCTCTACTGATATGAAGTAAATTGTATTTGGGGTTTCTTTATGTTTCATTAGAGCTCAACCATTTCAAAGCACGCATGCATTAAGGATCTTTATTTAATAATACTTATTAATTTTATAAATAAAACATGGAAACACCCATTTTACCATCAAATAGAATTACAACATGTTAGAACCTTGTTTTTACAATTAGCACATTATTTCAAAGACACGACATTCACATTTTTTTTTATCCCTGAGGCACTTTTGGTAAGAATAGAAATGAACACCTATTAATTTAGATGGTCAAAACTAATAAGGAAATATATTTATTAAAAATACTTATTTTTAAATGTCTATTATTTGTGTAAAGCTATGTGTTATACATTGGTTCTACACAGCCAAGAGCACGTAAAATACATAAATATCGGTTGCATTCAAGCCTACCTTTTAGCCACTTTTGAGCAAGTGATTGAATGAACTAATTTTGCTGGTTGCAGGAAATAATTGCTAAACTAGGACACAAGTTCCTATGAGTTACCACAGAGCCAGTCTTCTCCCCATCACTGATAAAAATTTTACCTAGCACTGAATTTAAAACAATGTTACCATGAAAGCTGAATTAAGAAAACGATTATATCTCATTGCCTTTGCTTCACACAAACTACAAAAATAGGACTGAACTGGATAAGGGAGGTTGTATCAAAACTTGAACGAGTGCAAGAGTATTCTAGGTTCAGAACTGACTGAAGATAGATGAGAAGAATTGGGCTAACTGATTTCTACATCTTTTGATTTAAAATGAGAAGTGTAAAGCTTAAAGAACAGTAGCTCTTTTTAGCTTCTTAAACGGAAGAGTCAGTTCCCCAAGGATCTTCTCCAAGTGCATGATCTCTTGAATTAGTCATCTCACTAATTCACTAGTGGGAATTTTCCTTTTATGGGAAGGCAAGAGGCAGGATTTCTTCCTCTTTTATATGGTTCGAGAGACCATTGCCAAAGCTTTGAGTCCAAGGTCCCCAGGAGCAGTCCAGAAAAACATATTTCCCTTGAATCAGGCACAGTGTTCTGTGGCAGGGATTTTATGGCTAAAACTGTGGAAACAGAATGTTATTCCAAATAAATTTCCTACGGTGAGAGGGGCCAGGACCATAACATCCAATCCATATGATGACCAAGTTTAAATCTCTAGGAATACTTTACTAGGGTGTTTCTTTTATCTAGGAAGTTCATAATTGTTCTTACATCCATTAAAATACATTTTTTAAAAAGAAAGAAGTAGGTGGAAGATGAATGTGATATGGTCCCTTATGTACCATAAAAATGATGCCTAAATCTTATGTCTTCAACCGACCTTATTATAGTGGTAATCCACTTTCTCATATTTCATTTCTTATAATCTTTTCTTCCCTGATTAAAACAATTATAATTGTCTATATAGGAAAAGGGAAAGATAAGGTGGTAGAAGGTAAGCTTGACTGAAAAAAGATACACAAATAGAAGTGATAATAAAAAATGAATATTTCATCAGCAGTAAATCAATGAAGTTGAGACTTAACAAAAAACTTAACTGTGAGAATTCCTGTACTAAAGAGTCACTAACTACCTAAACCTGTAAATAACAGTTAATTCCACACTCAAAATACTGGCCATTGTAGATGACACGTAACTTTGGCAAATGATTTTAGTAATTATTATTAAATATGAGTTGAAATCTAAAGAAATCTATAGAAACTATAGAAAATATATAAAATTGGAATGGCATTTCTGAACCACGTAGAAACTTTTTTGTTCTTCATGTTTTAACTTTAAATTATTTATATTCATTTAATATTGTATTGTATTCTTTCTTTCCTTCTTTTAGTTGGATACCGATTTATTCTTATAATTCTGTGTCTATCATAATTTCTCCCCACTATCTTATCTACAAAGCCACTGCCCATTTTTTCGTTAGCACTATTGCTTTACACAGTTTGGTCATCAGGTGGTGGCCCAAGAAAAAAGTCAACATGGATGAAAAACAGTTACAGATACTCAAACCGACATTGCCCCCCTCTCTACCTTTCGCTGACTTCCTTTTCGAAGACAACTAGACTGTGAAAGAATGAATATAGGTGAATGTTTGTGACTGTGTTCTAATTCATTCATAGTTTGCTTATTTATGTTTAAGGAAAATTTCAAACATAAGCAGAAGAGAATACTATACTGAACCTCCTGTACCAATCACCCAGCTTCAATAATTAGCAACTTGTAGACAATCCTGTTTCATCTCTAATCCTAGGGATTTGATCCTATCCATTCTTCTTTCCCTCCCCGTAAAGACTTTTATAGACGGAGAATTCATTATATAGTTTACATCAAAAAAAGACAGATGAGGGGTTTATTTTATATCTTTTAAATATAATGTTCTAATGAATTTTAATAGAATACTCTCACAACAAAGAAACATTACTATTGATAAAATATGGATTGATTTCACTTTCATGGATTTAAATAATAGTTTTAGTACATCTACATTTTGGTTAGTTGGTTAGTATTATGCAACTGATAACGTAAATTATATTAATGTAGAGTGGAAGCTAAATATATGTTAATCTGTTTGGCCTTTAATGTGTCCACAGCCAATAAACACGGTCAAAGTTACAAACCTTTGTGTTTTCAGCATCTACAAGATGAAATGTAAGCGTGAAAGTTCTCAGTGGATAACTTTTAGCATTTTATTTGGAATGCTTTGGGCTCATGTTTATTAGAATGGAAAATTAACACATTTTATAAGCATACTAGTTTTCTGATCTTTTAGTTTTTGTATTTGTCATAATGTCATGTTTATACATATAACAAGTTGTATTTTAAAATTGAAGCATTGCACACATTTGACCTTTAATTAACAAATTTTTGGAAGACTCTAACATGTTATCAGAATAGACTGTCAAGGAAATGCTCCAATTAATAAATCTGATTTAAAATGAGCATTTCCAAATTATTTTGAAGGTTTCCAGAAGTTATGATAATGATACCAATGCATCACAATGTTGAAATTCTAGGTTTTCTCTACAAAGATGTTAACAATAATAAAGTTACCGCTATAGATGACACAAAACTGGAATAGCTTTAGAAAGGGAACAAAATTGACATGCAACAAGATTTGTTTGAATCCAACAACAGATTACTGCTTAGCAAGTTTGAATGCAAGATGTATAACACGAGAACATAAGCTCCACATGCAACATACATCATATTTTCAACACTGAAATGGCAAATTACACTCATCATGCAACACAGGGGTGCAGCACATGACAAACCACAGGACACCACACTAGTTAGTGTGCCAAAGATATTGTCACCTACTTGTCAATAGAGCCCACCATGTAGTAAACCATTGGAAACCAACAGATTGCATCCAGAAAATGCATATCTGGCCTAAGTAGCAGATGGGTTACAAAATGAAACACAATGTCACAACAGTGGCAGCACTTCTAGGGAAAGGAAGTAAGTTGACTTAGTTTTCATTTCCACAACTAAACACTGTTGACAAGATTAATTTTAAGTGCCTTTTCTCTTAACATTAATTTTAAAATGTCATTTGCACTTGTTACGTATAATACAATGCACTCAACAATGATAAAAACAAGTTGTATTTCTGCTTTCTAAATCAGAAACATTATGGCATTATTCTACAAAAACACTGAATTAATACTCTTAATTTATGACTAAAAAGGCTTGTCAGTGAGTTTAAAATTATTCATGCTGAGAAAGTCTTGTAAAATGGGGAACTGATGATTTTATTTTGAAGATAAAAAACATAAGGAACTAAATTAGCATGACTATTAAGAGCAATTTTCTCTAAGGGATATACAGAATCACGACATGTCCCTTAATATATCAACATATCAATAAATAAATATAGTATATGTACCCATCTATATATATATATATTATATAAAATTAAAGTAATTCACCTTTTACATTACAGATTTCCTCAATATATATTGTTGAGCAAATCTGTATTGCAACTGAAATCTTTACTCTTTATGCATATTTGGGGAAAGAATCATGAACCTGGAAGCTTCCTTAGAAATTACCTAATCTACTGTATTCATTTTGTAATTCTTTGAATTTGTATTCATTTTGAATTATTAATTCTTTCATGCATCTATTCACTCAGCATATATGTATCCAAAAAGTGTTATCTAACAGACATTTTAGTATACGCAGGTGTATGCAAAAAATATGTTGTGAACTTGTACTGTAAGAAATAGAGTTTTTGGAACACATAAGCAAAAGCACAAAATTACAACACGTTTTAATCTGAAAAAATAAGGAATAGGTTGCACTCAGGAGACATGAGTTCAGGAGCATTTCACAGAGAAAATATTTAATTTGGATGTTGAAGAACGAGTAGGAGTTGGCTCAGTAAAGGAGAAGCAAAGGGAACCTCTAGGCAAGGGGAAGTACAGCCTCTGCAATATCCCAGGTGCTTTTCCCAGCCTGAAGAAGTCTTGTCCTCCCTGATTTATTTTCTTCCTGTTGACCATACTCATCTTTTTCCCCTCTAAAGAAAAATAATGCTCAGTGCAGTGAAGCATAAAAAGAAAACTTCCAAAGACTATCCCTGTTGATTACATGCCTACCATCAATAAATTACTTCCTAACCATTTTAAGTGGCCCCATATTACTACGTATTATAAATGTACCACAATTCATTTTAAAACTCCTCAATTATTTCACTTATGTTATTTTCACTTTTGTGCTATTAATTACTGGAGTTACAAGCTATTTCCAATATCCTGCTATTATAAATGTTACTCGTCTGGACATTTTTGGATGACTCTTTTTCTAGCATTTGTCTTTATCACTTACCCCAAAACATTCATAAAACTTTTCACATTAGTGAATCACAGGTTACAGATATTTTTAAAGCTCATGCTGTAGGTTGTTTGCAACAAACATAATCATATACAGTCCCAGTAGTGGTCTTGGCTAGTGCCTGCCAGTTCTTCTCTTTCTGGGCACTGCTCTGCATCTTAAAATTAGAGGGGGTATTCTCACTGCTGACTCAAGACCCTCCTTGTCTCTAACCCACGTCGTGATCATAGAAGAATACATCAGGATACAAGTGACACAAGACAGGGACAGCACTGAGACTCTGCGGTGCTTTGAAAGATCCTTTTGACTGTGTCATTTGGGGGGTTAATGTTTTGTTTTATCTCTCTTCGCTCCAACATAGTTCCAGCCAGATAGAGTGAGTAGCTCAATAACTTGTGTAGCAGAGTTGGGTCCATGATTCCTCATTATTAATTGCAGAGCTATACCCTGTCTGGAATAACCTCCTCATTTTTAAAAAATTCAGATTATTTCAATTATTTACACTATCTTCGCTGACCATCTGTCCACTGTAACATATCTGTCTTCCAAAGTCTAGCAACAGTAGTTAACGTTACTGAATAATTCAACTTCATAAAGATACCCAAAATTTTCCATGTGATAAGAAGTACCGGGGTCACTAGTCCTTATGTTATGCCAACTCTTCTGTTAGAGCTAAAACTGAAGATTTGGCCTTTGTATTTTTTTGTTTGTCCAGTAGAAATCATTCAAAGTAGGTAGACATCAAAATTATCGCCTTATATATTCCTAAAACTCATGAATCTTACTGACATGCAATTCCGCCACAAACATGTATTTACAATGCACAAACAATCTTTCAAATCCTTAGCAATTAACATCTGTATTGCGGTAGCACGGTTCATCCTTACATGAATCTAGCTATCTTACAAGGCAAGGCAAGTCACCTGAAACCTGGTAAACATATAATCCTGATGAAGCTTATCTAATGTAGGGAGTTGAGTACGCCATACCCTGCAAAATTTAACTTGTATAACAAACAGATCCATCCACTACTTTTACTGATAAAGGTGTTTTAAAAGGAAACCTGAAATATAAAGAATATATCAAGTATACATTCATATGGATTACGTTGGCTCATTTAAGTAAATCGGCAAAGATTTTTATGGCACTAAACTGCTTAGTAAAAAAAAAATGAGCCCATCATTCATCAGAGTCCTAACTGTAATTCTATTAAGAAACATGGCTATTTATGAATCTAAATATCTTCATTATATTTAAAATATCTTCATTATATATAAAAATTTTCATTATATGCAAATATGAATTCGCTAGCTATTGATAGGAAGTTAAAAGTTTTGGGAAATTGCATGGATTTGCAAGTTGAAGATCATTTTTTCCCATTTAACTAATAACTATAATGAACTTAATTTTTTAATTTCAAATTCAAGAAAAGAATACAGTGAGAGTTCATTTTGCTAGCATTTTATAATTCCACTTTTAAGAAGTTTATTTCTCCCTTAAAAATATAGTAGTAGCTTAATTTCAACAACTTGAAATAAATTTCTTTTTTTTTGTTAATTGGGTTTTCACAGAAATTCTCCCATCAGTTTAAATAGTGACAATGTCCTTCTCTTGATTGGTAGAAGGGGGGAATCTCACATTTCCTCACTGCCTTTTATGCGTCAGATATCGTACTAGTGCTTCGCATACATTATTTTATATACTTGCAAAACAACTTAAGATAAATGTTCTACTCATTTTATAAATGAGAAAATTGAGGCTTACAGAAATTCCGTAATATGCAACTGGCCTATCAAGAGGGTAAACTTAGATCTTATTTCAGATCTGTATGACTCTAAGGTCTGAATGTCGTTAATAAGGACCCTGACATATCAGACAGTTTATCATTACTTTTGAAATAAGGTGAACTGGAGCTTACTTGTAGCTATATGTGGAAAGAAGATTGATTTAGTAAAGGGATAGTTTAAACAAGATGTTGTAAAAATTAAGAAGATAAGCCTGGATCTTGTACTTTAACCTTGTGCAGCTTTGGGTAATATATTCCAAAGTGTTTGACTCTCTTTTCCATGTCTCATATGAAATGGTATCATGAGACGACTAGACGATCTTTAAGGGTGAGATGGTAATCAAAATATTTAAAATCAGTGTGGCACGACAACAGGCCAAAGAGAACAGATGGCCAATCAATCAGAACTGAGACCAGCTCTAATGAAACAGTATCAAGTGTACGATGCTTTCCAATGTGCCCGGGTTTTATTTAATTACCGTATGAAATGGAGAAGGCTTTCTATTTGGAAACATTGTGAAGACTTATTATGTATGTGAATATCATAAATTTAGTTTACATTTTTACATCCCATATTTGTGGCATCTCTTATTTGTTTCTGGTATATTGAATAAATTGGTCTTCAACTAAATTTCCTAAGTGGCCATGTATTGCTATTATTTTCAGCAATGCTCATGTGCCTTTAAAATAAAGTCAAACCCCACTAAGCTAATAATTGTAGAAGTGTGTACAATTATTAGTGTGCAAATTCTTATAACCCAGAAATATTTTAAAGAAAACATCATATTTCTTTGTAATACTACAGGATAGACTGAAAAATACTAGCCACAGCAGAGAAACAGGTATTTCATTGTTTAAAAAAAAAAAAAAAAGAGGATTGCATAAAACTTCCTGGAATGTTATTTACTGGTGTTTAGTTTTTGCTTCCTCATTCTCAATCAAAGGAACAGAGAACAACAAATAAAAATGTTAGATACCGCTTTCGGGAAATGCACAGGAAGCTGATAAATTTTACAGCCTGAGCTTTCATCTCAAAGCTTTGAAAAAAAGTCAAACCCCATTAAAATCATTTAACAAACAACAATCATGTGAATAGCTAGATTCCAAACTGTAAGTCCTTAGGAAAGCAAAGAAAAAATTTAATGCAAAATATTCTAAAGTTAAAATATTCTTGTTTCTAAAAACAACTGACAAACAATGCATTTTTGCATATATCAAAAACCTGTAAGTAAAGTAAGGTCACATAGTTGAGAGATCAATGAACTATGAATTTCAGAGAAGGTTCTAATTCTAGAATTGACCTTGGAAAAAACCATTTAACTTCTTTGGCCTGTTTTTTCTTTTCTATGAAATAAGAGGCAGTGGTGTAATCAAGTCACACGGACTGAATTCTTTAAATGTTATCATTGTAATTTGTAAGCTTTGAGATCTTCAGCTTTTTGGTACATCTTTCTGAGCATAAATCATCACTATATGACATGGATATATCTTTTATGGAAATACAATGTGAAATAAAGGTTAGGTATCTACTATGATGATTGCCATGTGGTAAATGCTCAACAATTATTACTATAATAAGCAGAGGATGGTGGCAAAGAATATTAATTTTATTAAATAGTCACTATGGTATTATTCAGATAAAATATTATCTGATAAAAGCTACATCTATATTTATATTGAAATACTGACCAGTTTGCCAGTAACTAAGAGAAACAGAGTCTTCAGATTTTTCCGTGATTGGTCAGATTCAGGAATTAAGACTCTAGAAACAACCACTTGACTTTTATCATTCTAATGTACAAACCAATCAATCAATCATTCAGTAACTGGGCATTCTGGTAACCTGTTAATTCAAAACCAAACAGAAAGAGGCTGATTTAGTTATGGCAATTCCAAAGTCTACACCAGGTACACAGGTTAAGAAATCCTAGCTCCTGCCACCTGCTCGTTGGAATAATAAGGGGGAGAAAGGGGGTATTAGTGACTCTGAGATAAGATTACTTAGCAAGACTGCATACAGATACGGAAAAGGAGTGGAGCCCATCTCCATTCCATGGAGTAAACTCCACCCCCAAATTTGGCAAGACTGATTCTTTTATTGTGGTTTATAAGGAATGTATATTTGGTATTCACATTCAGGTTTCTCCCATATATTTGGTCTTCACCACATTTTCTAGCTCACAGCTCCCAAAACCCTTGGAATTTCCTGAGTGATAACAGCAATGGGAGCATCTTTTGTCGAAATATTTGGTCTCGAATCCTCAGTTCCTGAAATCGCTTCAGAGCCAAAAAAGGTGAAATGGGTGTCTTGTTCTTCATTACAATCCCCTTTCCAGGACCACTGGGTTTAAATTAATGAGGTGCCTCTTGGAAAGTACCTAAGGATGGGGCTGTTTGCCAGGGCAACTGAAGTTCCAACCTGAATAGAGGGTTGGAACTTCAGTCCCACCACGTGATTTTTGAGGAAGGGGGAGGGGCAGGAGATTGAGTTCAATCACCAATGGCCAATGATTTAATCAATCGTGCCTATGTAAGGAAGCCTCCATTAAAAGCCCAAAAGGATGGAGTCTGGAGAACTTCTGGGCTGGTGAACAGGTAGAGATTTGGTGATAGTGGTGCCCACATAGCGGGCATGGAAGCTCCATGCCCTTTCCCCATACCTTGCCCTGTGCATCTTTTCCATCCAGTTGTTCCCAAGTTGTACGCTTTTATAATAAGGTAGCAATCTGGTAAGTAAAATGATTCTCTGAATTCTGTGAGCTGCTCTAGCAAATAACTTGACCTTAAGTAGGTGGTTGTGGGAACCCCCGATCTACAGCCACTCAGTCAGAAGTACAGGTAACAACCTAGACATGCAACTGGCATCTGAAGTCCAAGGAGGGGGTCACTGAAACTTCCAATCTATACCTGATCATTTATGGGGTGATAACCTGGCTTGTGATTGGCTTCTGAAGTGGGGGTGGGACAGTTTTGTAAGACTGAACTTTCAACCTGTGGACTCCGATGCTATTTCTAGGTAGATGGTGTCAGAAGTGAGTGGAATTCCCCCGAACTGAGCTGGTGTCCTGAGCATTGCTTGCTGGAGGTGTGGAAAAACCCTCTGACACACACATACACATTGAAATCGGGTCCAAGAACCCAATTAGGAGATTTACACATCAGGACAAGAAATTATATCTTGAAATAATATAAAGAAGGTGAAAGGATAGTTTTTACCCTCTGCTTTATCACAGGGCTGCTGTAGGCACAGTGCCACTTCTTTCTTTTCAAGCCTCTTCCTATCTGCTTCGCTGTATTCTGGGGCCTGAGTTGATCCACTTTGATCCAAGCCATCCGAGACGGGAATGCTCTAAGTCAATCGGCTTGTAAATACCCCTGTCTTAAATTCACGTTTAAGGCAGTGGACCCATTACACCATAAGCAAAAAGAGCCAAAATTGGACACTTCTGAATTGACATAGTTGATGAGCATCTCTTATGTGCCAGATCTTAGCCAGTTTCTTAGAGCCTCCTACCAGAAAAGTTCCAGAATAAGGGATATATCCCAAGGCCTTGGAGGTGCTTTGCCACTATACTCTATCACCTTAGCCATCCAGTAATTCAACTTTTATTCTCCTAAGATTTGTTTCATTAAGCTTTTATTTCTTCTGACATTGGGTCTAAGTTTTTTGTTCCCCTACACCTGCCCTAAATTTATCTCACCTTTCCTTGGATGCTAAAGTGGTCTCAAAAAAGTCATTGAGTCATCAGACCTGAAAATTCTTCAACTGAAACCTCCAGAGGTGTGCTCAAGTTTTAGAGTTGATTACCATTGAGATACTGACTCTAAAACAAGATGCATCAATCAGTATCTTGATAGTCATATATTCAGTAAATAATGCCATGAAGTTACAATACATTGGGACGATATCTCTGTTTTGAAAAAATTCTTTTGATAAATTTTAAAAGCAGAGACAAGGCAGCAGATTTTGGCCTCATTTGGTTTACTCTGAAATTTGCATCGCTTTAGAGTTTAAGAGGAGACTTGGAGGATTCTAAAATACGGTATTGATTTAAGGACCATCTGCTACTAATCTGAGTCAGAGAGAGAAATATTGCAATTTTAGTATACAATGGATTTGACCACAGCATCTAGTGATGTATATTTATATTCATATAAGGATTTTGAAATGTTTAAGTAGTCTTATTTCACAAGGGTATATCAGTCAAACATTTTCAAAAGAAATGAACATCGTAAAGCACAAACTATTCATGTTACGTTACGGAATATATGTTTTAACGGTGGAAGAATCATAAGAACTTATGATGATGTGTAATGGTACGATATAAAATGGATCATTAATATGCTCCTCTGATAATGAATGGTTCTTCACAAAGACAAAGAAATTGTCCAGTTTGGGCAGCGATTTTCCAGGCTAGTTGATTAATTTAATGAAAATAACTATAATTATGTCAGTGGCATGTTTCCCACTGGTAGAGAGTGATGACCACGTGCAAAAATAGTTTTAAATAAAAGGCTCAAGTACTCCAGTGATGTTTTAAGTTGTATTTGTGAAACACGATCATATACAATGGTTGTTTTCTACCACAGCACAGAATATAGCTCTCAATGAATCATGTGCCATAATGTATCTGATTTAAAATATTCTGAGTAGATTAAATTATTCTTGATAAAATATTAACAGATTTTTGTCTTGTTTGTGCATTTTAAAATATACTTACGGGTTATCCAATAGCAGTATTACGGGATTAAGTTCTTTCTTTGGTCTATAATATGCCCTGAGAGGAACAATAAAATTATACAATCCATTTCCAGCTGTTTCAGCTGCAACGATAATTAGCTTATTTTTGAATCCATAGGCTTTTGCGTCCTCATAGTAGTTATGCTGGCAACTCTAGAGAAGAAAAATTATACAAAGAAAGGCCATTTTTATACTCCACTAACATTGGGTAAAAATATTTAGAAGATCTGGAAATGTGAAATTAATCTAACTTAGTAAATCCTTTGTGTTCGAACAAATTTGAAAATAGTTACATTTTTCTATGCCCAGTTCTCCAGCCTGAAGGTGTGCATGGATAAGACAAATGAATTGCAGGTATGCAGCTGGATCGGGGGAAGGAAAAGGCAGCAACACAGTGTACACATGTTCCACTGCAAACTGAAACTTGCTGCCAGATGACATCTGGGTATCGATATGAAGGAAGCATCACAAGGTATATATATATATATATATATATATATATATATATATATAAAAGCATCATGTTATATACCTCAAATATACACAATTTGCATTTTTCAATCATACCTCAATAAAGCTGGAAAAAAATAAATAATCTGCCTCTGACTTTATTTCCAGAAATAGAGTAATATTAAAATTAAATAACCTTGGAACATTCCAAGTATGGAATACCAAAAGGATGGATATTGATATCGAAAGGGATTTTTTTTTTTTTTTTTGGTTAAAAAACAAAAATTAAAAGAAAAAAAACCCCTAATTGTCTAAATGCATACCTGAGCTGGCAAGATAACGATGCAAATCCTCAAATGTAAAATACTAATGTTAACAATAATAACAACAACAAAATGACAACACGTTACCAAAATGTGTTTCCTGAGGATATTTTGCTATTTCCTGGGGAGGTAGAATTTACTGGACCTAGTATTTTAAAATCCAGATCCTTTTAAACAAAATTATCTGCCTGGAGAATTGCTTTAGTGTTCTGGTTTTTTAATCTTTATATGTCTTTATGAGGGTTTCTTTTTATTTGGGTTGAGAGTTGTTGATTTTCTGTGGATTCATCAACAACTCTGGAATGTTCTCTGCCTTTATTCTTTAATAAAAAATTACAGAACATTGTTGGGAACAAGGTACTGTGAGTCAACAGAAACAATAAACAACAGAATCAGACTCACAGAGATTACAGATTTCACTGTTATGAGGTTCAGAATAGAAAATGAGCATGTTTACTGTGTCTAAAGAAATAAAAGAGAACATTCAAAGCGTGAGCGAAGAACAAGGGGGTATTTAAAATATTCACTTAGATGTTTAAAAAATTACATATACTCTATGCTGGAACTAAAAATATAACAATTAAAAACAGAAGCTCAAAGGATGATTTAAATTGCCCATTTGATGCATCTGAAGGGATCAACTGCATGATTGAGTTGAAGTAATTACTCAGAATACAGAAAGAAAAGAGAAAGTAGAACAGAAAAATTAAGATACTTGGAAGATAGTGTGAGAATGTCTAGTACACATTTAAACAGAATACCTGAAAAAGAGATGCGAGAATCAGCAAGAAGCACTATTCACATAAATATTGACTAAGGATTTTCTAGAATTAATGAAATATCCAAATCCTCAGGTTCTGGAAACGCAATGAATCCTAATCCAAATAAATAAAGAGAAATCCAGTGTTATACACATTGTCATAGTGCAGAACAGCCAAGACAACAAGAAGATCTTAAAAGCAGCCAGAGAGAAAAGAGAGCTTTAACTACCAGAAACACAAATTAGAACCATGGCTGACTTCTCATCAGCAGTGTGGAGCTCCGAAGGTAGTAAATAAAATCCTAACAGGCTAAAAGAAAAAGAAAATTCAGAGCCTGGAATTGGACACCCAGCAAAACTATTCTTCAAGAAGGAGGACAAAATAAGGACATATCTAGGGAAAGTGAAATTGAAAGAATTTACCACTAATAGGCTCTCATTAGTCTAATTCCTAAAAGCTGTAATCATGAAAGTAGGAAGATGAATCCAGCAGGAAGGACTAAGGCATAAGAAACAATGGAGAAATGGGGAATGTTAAAGGAGAAGGACAGGCAGTCTTCCCTGGAAGTATGACTGGAGAATTACTACTATACACAGGATCTGAAGCCACATGAAATGACGTCACTTACAAAGAGATTGTGGAAGGAGAAGGATGACAGGCTGAGGCTGAGATTATTAAGAACTTCATTTTTATGAGATCAAATGAGGTAAAAGAACTAATTTAGAAGATTTAGAAGTAGCTCAACTAGTAAGAAAAAAAAAAAAAAAAAAAAGAAATAGAACAAGGACAAAACAGGGAATTTAGTATTGGTAAACCTTGACCAAAGAGGAGCCTGCTGATACTGATGCAAAACGGACTGGGCAACGAAATACCTGCTCACAGACTTCACGGACACAGTAGGATTGGCTGCATAACCCCATCTGCTAATCGCAAAATGGGCACTCATCTACAGAGCAGACCACCACCTCCAGCCAGACTAACGCCACCTAAAGAATGGATAACCCCAGATGTTATCAGTCAGTCAACGATACTCGGAAACATCACTTTTTTACTTTGGTAAAGCGACAACTTGTCTTTTGGCTTTAAAAGACTCTTTCTCCTCCAGCAAGCCTCATCTCTGAAAGCTTCACTTTTCCTGTATCAGGTTCCCTTCCTGGGAATCGGTGGAATCATTTCGACTCTTTGGTTTCCCGACATTACTTTCAACTTTGTGTGTTAAAAAGCAAAATGCCCCCAGATGTGAACCCAAGCTTTATGGGACCTAAAGCTTATATTATTTTGGAAATCCTCTTTAAGGAAAAAAACACAAAAGTCATACGTAAAATATCGGTCACAGGTTCTTGGAAGGGGCCAATACAAGAGAAGGGCTCTGAAGCTTCAGATGCATCAAGGTTACCAAAGATGCAGAGCGAGCCAGCGCTAGAAATGCTGTGAAGCAGGAAAGTAAAACAAGGACTGACAAAAACTAAGGCATCGAGAGATGGAACTGTCCATCTTAAGGGACCCAGATGAACGTTTGGGAACAGGGGTAAGGGTTCACAAAAATCTTTAGGAAGACAGAGGCAGAAATTTTCTAATGTTCTGCTAATCTTCCTCAAGAGTGACAGCCAAGATTCATAATGTTTATCACATGGAAAAAATAATAGTAGTAAAAATATTAACAAGATGTATTAAGTGCCTATACATTTATTATGTTCCTGGCACTGTGAAAAGCTTTCTCCATGTACGAATTTATATCATCTTCACAAGAATCCTATAATGTTCATATTAAAATTACAAGCATCCTGGAGATACGGAAACTGAAATTTAATGATAATGTTATTTGCCCAAATGGCTGAGCCTGTAAGCAGAGAGCTGGGATTTTAACTCCAGCTAACTCCAAAATACAGAATAAAGGAAGAAACTCCTGGTTAGAATTAGTGGCACATTTTAATTTCTGGGAGATGGGGGGTTTGAGAGTCTTCTTTTTATCTGCTCTCTGACTCATGAAAACAAATTCTTACCCAGGTCATGTCCAATGGCCATACTGTGAAAGAGAAAGATTCCTGCTTTCTTGGAATCTTTCTGTTTTGGATGGTTTCTCCTGAATATCAAGGCAGGAACCAAGACCTACTGTAAAATCTTTAGGAAACGGGACATTAAGCAAGACACTTCCAGTCTAATAATTCAATAATGAGTTATGACTAGCTAATTTCACCATGTCAAGTGATTCCACTTTGAGATTTGAGGCAAAAATGTCTAGTAAAATAAATAGAGGGCATCTGGCCAAAATGATCTGGGGAGACTCTGGTTTGAGGCTCTGGCATCTTTGTTTTTCTCTTTGAAACAAAGACTGACCATCTCATTGGCTACATTAGTAGAGGGTAAAGGACTTGGGTAATCTTTAGTGCAGTTAAGAAAGTAAAATTCACCACTTTATGTATTACATTTACATTTGAAAGATAATATTCTTTTAACATATTTTAGTCAAAAGACAACACAAAATTATTTAAATACATGTAATTACACAATGCCATCATTTTCGTTTTACAGAAAATAACAGCAGTAAGTGCTTACCTTGTCTAGTCTTAAGCAGCAAAATGGCACTTTTTCATGAAGGAGATGACAGAAAGTGGGTGAACTTCCTATATATGGAGAGTAAGGTGGGTAGCCTTTAGCATATCTGTAAAACAAGAATTGCCTTGACTTAATTCAGGCAAAGTCAGACAATCACGTTATAGCCATGTTCCTCTACTTTGATAAAGTTAGATGCAGTAATTCTTTATTTTGATAAGGAAATAGTTTAGAACAGGGCCCATGGACCTAATGTGGCTCATCACATGGTTTTGTGAACTAAAGTAGTTTTAATATTTTTTAATGGTTGGAAAAACAAGTCAAAAGAAGAATAAAATTTCAGCTTGTGAAATTATATGAAATATCAATTTCAGTGTCCAGAAGGGTGTTTTTTCAGAACACTGTCATGCTCACTCATGTTATGTATTGTGTTTGGGTGCCTTCATGCTTCAGAAACAGAGTTGAGTAGCTGGGGCAAAGACCACATGGTCCATGAAGTTGGAACTATTTACTAGCTGGTTCCTTCCAGAAAAAGTTTGCCAATCCTCAGCTTAAAAGATTTAGACACATTTTAGAAAATAGTAATGTTAATCTTTATAAAATATATTAAAGCAAAATGCTTTATTTTGATTCACTCTATCACTATTCATCAGTCATGGATGCATAACCAAAAAAGAGTAAATTATTTTAGATTGAGTAAATTATTCCATTAGACCCACACACAAAAGCCAGAGTTTTTGCTGGAATCACACTTAAATATTATCAAAGATACTCAGTTTATTTGCTGACTTTATAAAAATAGTCACATTATGGCTGTAAAATTTTCAAAATGAAACTATCAAAAAGTAGCAGCACAAATGAAAATTAAGAAATAAAAGAAAATTTAGTAGAGGCAAAGTTATTTTATCCAACATGAAAGCTCTTTTTTGATAAAGAAAATTTATCTTTCAAACCAGTAAATTTCAAATCTAATTAGAACTATTTTCCAGACATCATTAGCTAGGATGGTAAAATGGAGAACATTTTGCAAATTTAGAAGTTGATAGTCTCCCACTATTACTTCAACATCTTTTTCATTTTTCTAGATATAAAACAAAAATTCCACCTCAGTTTTTTCAGTACATGTAAAGAAAATGTGTATCACACCACACAACACCATTTCTAGAAATATACTGGTGGTCAAACCTCTTCTTCTTCCTGTCAAATATTTCATAAATCTATTCGAGAATTATTAATTTCTTGGAGAGTGGACTTGTCTTCTGTGGGCATGTGTAAGTTTCTTGTAATCAATATTTAAAAGTGTGAAGGATTAACAGAAGGACTTTTCTAAGTTTCAATTATATTTCAGTTCATTTTAGTTCAGTTCAACATTGATTGAACTTCTGTTATATGAAAAATATTAGAAGTGTTTGAAGGATGTTACCTTTGCCACTACGACCAATACTACACCAAATAGTATTGAATACTCATTGAATGCTTACTCTGCACAAACCGTTGTCCTAAGCACGTTACTGTTATCTCAATTAATCTTCATATGAACACTATTTACAGATAAATCATCGTGGGTCAGAAGATTTCATCAAACTCACTCACACACAACCAGTATAAGGTAGAACTGCCATGGGACACAAATTCCTTCAGACTCCACTGTCAAGACTGTTGAACACTGTGCTTTCCTCAAGAAATGCCAACATACTAAATGAATATGACAAGTAAACAAACTCTACTGTAGGCTAAAATGTGATTAATAGCTTAAACATTGATACTATCTGTTATGGAATCTTAGTAAAGAGAACTAGTACTTCCTTTATTCATTCATTCAAAATATTATTGATGTATCCTGAATAAAAATGATTGCTGAATGCTGAAATAAGAGAAGCTTAATGGAAGAAGCTGCATTACATGTCATTGAATAATTGATTGACCTTCAATATGGAAGTGAACAAATAAATTAGAGGTAGAAGGTACATTATAATTCAACAAAATCATACAATTATGAAAATACAAACTGTATCCTTGAAGAAAAATTTGTAAAATATGATATAGGTTATATCGTGGAAATGCTGATTTACCTATTTTTTTCTTTAAGGATAAAGGATAATATAGAGAAAAATGAGGCTGTCAACAGCTGTTAAAGCCAGAAATTTGAGGACTTAGGATACTTCATCATCAAGAGAGATACTGGCTAATAGGAAGCGTGTTTTGGTAGAAGCATGTAGGATTGATTCTAGGATGTCCAGAAGGGAAGGATATTAGTTTTTCATGGCAAGCACAAATCCCAGTAAATCTTACAAACATACTCCACGTTTGAGGACATTTCTTCATCTGGTGTAGTTTCATCTTCTGATTGATCACTTAGAAGATCGCATGTTTGAATTGATGACGAATCTGCAACCTCTAAAACGGGAGCAATGCTGGGTCTTCTGACTTCTTTGTTTCCTTCTGAAGGAAGAGACAGGGTAGGGCCACTTGCTGACCTACAGCTTGTGTCTTGCAAGTCTATGGCCACAGTACCTGGAACAATGAGACATGAAAATCCATCAAAGCATTTGCCACCTAACCTATAGGACCTGTCAATCATTTAATGATGAAAGTGAGATGCAATACAGCCAGTAAAACCAGGAAATATACTATATATTGTTTATCCTTTAATCTCAAAGGTTATTTATTTCTTTTTAATATGGGTATTTTTGTCCACATGGACACAAAACATTTCTGTATTTGTGCAAAAGTGTATTTGCTGCAACCAGATCTACAGTATGAAACATAAGATTTGTGAAATCCTGAAATACTTAGAAATTTAAGTTAAAAAAAGACCTTGTTTCCATTTATATTTATTTAAAATTAATGACAAAAATTTAGGCCATTTCCATTTTGTGGGTTTCTCATTATATCTTTTTAGCCCATTTTGTTATCTTTCTTTTACAGATTTCTAACCGCTTTTTTACATTAGAACCTTTAATGTTTATGTTTATTCAACAAATATTTATCAAGTGCTCTGTGTGGCAAGCACTAGTCTAGGCACTTGAGATCTGCAAGGAACACGGCAGACAAGGTTTCTACACTTATGGATTTACCTTTAAGATAATCGAGTGGACAAAGAAGTGAAAAAAGTAATTCCTGGTAACGCTGAATACCATGCAGAAAATAAAACAGAATGATGTGATACGGAATAGTGGGCATAGGAAACGCTTTCACTAGGCGACAAGAAGGGCTACTCTGAAATCATGACATTTGATTTCTTTGACCTAAAAGAAAATCATGAGCACAGAAATACCACGGAAATACCTTGGGGCAATAAGAAGAGAGAATCTAAATAGCTTAAGGCTTTTGAATTCTTGGGCTACTCAAGCAATAGTAAAGGGAAGAAACAAATTCCTTTGAGATTTTTAATTAACATTTAAAAACGAGTCTAAACATCAGTATATGGAAAGTGGATGTCTCTTCCCTTCTGGAAGAAATAATCCAATGTAACGGATAAGTGCCTCCATATTTTGCGATCACTCACTTCATGTATGCTCTTATGGAGAGCCAGCCACCCTTCTGAAAGCCCTTAGCCCTCATTTCGTCTCATTCTTCAAAGCGACTATTAAAACACTCTCTATTTCCTTCAGACTTCTGTCTGACCTCGCCACCTTCTTCACTATATAACAGCCTGAGTTTGCAAAGGGGAGGGGGGGGGAGAAAACCTCACGGGTTTTGGCATCTCAATGTTTCCGAGTGTGAAAGTTGAGAGAAACAAGACTGGGGAGAATATCTGGGTCCTCCTCAACATTGAAGTGTGGGAGGTCAGGTTTTAGAGGCTAGTACCTCTTCATATACTATACCCAACACTCAGATTAGAGGGAGGGGTACGCCGGTGTGTCTACAGTCAACAGGGAAGACTCCTGCGAGGGGCCTGTAGGAATATGTCTAGAGCTGCTGTGCCCGAGGCAAGGCCATGATGACCAGCAGTCAGCAATTCCAGTACCTGAGCGGAGACAAAGGCGGTTGGCATCAGAAACTGTACACTCAGCCAGCGTTCTACCACCATAAATAAGGATTGACTTATAATTCAATCTACCTTAGAGGGGAGATGGGGTTCTTAGCAAAACTGAGATTGACTTTTCCACTAATCAGGTGACTGGATCTGATCAAACACGAAATTCTACACGGTTGATTTATCGAAATAAAGCCATACGATATGATTTGCATCTTAATACTATTAATCCAAATCCATATTTATGACATTTATCCCCTGAAGATGACCACGTCGTCTAATTCATAGAGGAAAGAGAAGTTACCGCAGAAGAAATCCTTCAACTCCCTCCCTGTCTTCAAGCAAATGAACATGAACATTTTTTTTCCCCCTCATTTACATGTGGAATGAAACAGACATACCTCCATTTATGTAAAATTAAGCCTTACTCTTGCGGTCGGGATAAGTCCCCACCTGCTTCCTAAGGAACCATGTTCTCTGAATTCCGCCCCCTTCCAAATACGTCTCCACATCACCTCCAATTACCTCTTTCCCATCTTCCTGCCCCACACAGGAAATGTGCTCGCTCCCTGACAATTCTGCCAACACTGATATCTGGCACCAAGCTGGGCTTGGGGGATACGATCAAGAGAAAGTCAGGATTTAGCAGAGGGAAGACACAATTTTAGAAAGCAGTCACAGTTACAGAGACAAGTTCTTCTTTGCATCCTTCCCCTAACAAAACCTGGCTCTTCTCCGACATCTCTCCCCGAAGTTCTGAAGGCTGCAACACCTAAAGACATGTCTGCGTTTGGGAAGCGGGGAGACACCCTCAATGTTCTCACTGCCTCTTTCAGACCATTTTCCTTTCATCCCCTACAATACCCCAGACCTGTACCCAGTATCTTTCACTATTTTCTTTGTTCAGTCCTGTGTCTGTCATCCCATGGACTGTTTTTTTTTTTTTTTTTAATTGAAGTACAGCTAACAACATTATATTAGTTTGAGGTGTACACGTAGTGATTCCATTTTTTTTTTTTTTTTTTTTTTGCGGTACGCGGGCCTCTCACTGCTGTGGCCTCTCCCGTTGCGGAGCACAGGCTCCGGACGCGCAGGCGCAGCGGCCACGGCTCACGGGCCCAGCCGCTCCGCAGCATGTGGGATCTTCCCGGACCGGGGCACGAACCCGTGTCTCCTGCATCGGCAGGCGGACTCTCAACTGCTGTGCCACCAGGGAAGCCCTCCATTTTTTTTAATAGATTATACTCCACGAATGGCCTTTTCTCCCATCATTCCTTAGCCATCCACTTTAACGGTCATACCCTGGATTTTATAATTACTATTGATTACAAATAAGCTCTATTTCTGGCATCTCATTCTTTGATACCTATGGTCACCTCTTCTCTTCCCAGCTCTCTCCTTTTTTGATTCCCACTGGAACTATAATCTATTAAATTCACTAGCTTTCCAGTCTCCTTCAACCAACAGATGTCTTTTCACTTCCTTTTACCTAAATTAAGTGCCATGGTCCATCACTGTGTTCATCCTCTTACATACACTCCTGATTAACTTGTCCTTCTCACTTTCTTGCACATCTACCGTCGCCACCCAGCCTTTTCTCTGTACTCTTTTTCAGCACAACTTTTTCAGAGTCGCCTAGACCTAGTTTCTCTACATCGTCCTCTGCCATTCCGTCACAAACCCCTCTGGTCTGGCATCCTCCACTACCACTTCATTGAAAGGGCTGTTGTCAAGACAAAGAACACCGTTTTGCTAAATTCAATGGCCAGTTCTCAGTTCTCACGTTATTTGACCTACTTGCAGCATCGGACATGGCTGGTAACTCCACCCTCTGCATACACTTGATTCATTCGGATTCCGGGACAGGACACTCATCTGTTTTCCCTGCTACCTTGTAGTAGCTCCTTCTTTGTCTCCTTTGTTGGTTTCTTCTCCTCATCCTGATATTAATATTGACATGCTGCCGGATTTGGTCCTTTGTTTTTATCCCTTTCCTGCCCACAATCATTTCCTCAATGATCTTGTTCAGTCTCATGGCTTTAAATATAATACATAAGCTCAGGAATCCAAAATTGACTTTTTCAGCATACACCCCTCTCCTGAAGTCTAGACTCCTATCTAATCTCTTGTTTGACATCTTCCTCTCAATGTCTAACAGATATTTGAGGTCCACTGCGTCCCACACTGAACTCTGTATCTCCCCTGGCTCCCACTAAACCTTTACTCCCCGACCCTCACTGATGGCCATTCCCTTTTTCCTGCTGCTTATATGAAAAACCTTGAGTTCTTTACACTTCTCTTTTTCTTACAGTTCACTTCCCATTCAGCAGCAAATCCTGGTTCCTCTACCTTCACAGTATACACAGAATTTTTTTCTTTTTTACCAATGCCACTTGAAAATGCAGTGGATCCTTGACCTAAATCATCTATTCTCAACAGCAGCCAAAGTGATTGTATTAAAACGGAGTTCAGCACAGGTGAGATCACGCTGTTCTTCTGCTTAGAACTTTATCATGACTCCCACTTCACTTAGAGTAGAAGCTACAACTCTTACATTGACTTAAAAAGCCCAACACGATCTGACCTCCTTTTACCTTTTCCCTCTCATCTCCTGTACTCGTACCATCAAATCATCATGTTTGAGTCCCAAGTCCTCTTTTATGTTGTTAAATTAATTTTTATTGGTGTATAGTTGCTTTATAATGTTGTGTTAGTTTCTGCTGTACAGCAAACTGAAGCAGCTATACGTATACATATATCTCCTATTTTTTAGACTTTCTTCCCACTTAGGTCACCACAGAGCACTGAATAGAGTTCCCTGTGCTATACAGTAGGTTCTCATTAGTTATCTGTTTTATACAGAGTATCAATAGTGTATATGTGTCAAGCCCAATCTCCCAATTCATCCCACACCCCCCTTCCCCCTTGGTATCCATACATTTGTTCTCTATGTCTGTGTCTCTGTTTCTGCTTTGCAAATGAGATCATCTGCATCATTTTTCTAGATTCCACATGTATGCGATAATATACGATATTTGTCTCTTTCTGACTTACTTCACTCAGTATGACACTCTCTAGGTCCATCCACGTCTCTACAAATGACCCAATTCTGTTCCATTTTATGGCTGAGTAATATTCCATTGTATACGAGGGTCTCTTTACTGTTCCTGGAGCACATCAGTCAGACTCCTACTCCTACTTTAGGGCCTTTGTACTGGCTATTATCCCTGAAGGAATGTTCTTCTTTCAGACTATCACAGGGATAATTCCCTCATTTTCTTCAAGTATTTTCTCAAATGTCACCTTTTCCATGAGGCCTACAATCCACTCAAAAATCCAGTTCTCCTAAAATTCATACACACTTTTACGAGCTCTGTTTTCTTCTATCTTTTATCTTATTACTCATCACCTTCTAACATACTAAATAATTTACTTTTTTTTTGTATGTGTTATTTATTGCAAGCCTTCCCCATGATAGAATGTTAGCTCTGGGAGCTAGGGATCTTCGTCTGCTTGTTCTCTAATCACAAATACTTATAAGAGTTCCTGGCACACACTAGGTACTCAATAAGTAATTTTTGAATATGTGAAAGAAATGAATAGAACTGCTATTGAAGAGAAATAATCATGTTATATCAATGACAATCAGATTTACTTAACGAAGTCCAAGCAGGGCCAGGAAATATGCCTCAGTGGGGGTGATATTGGGACTGAGATGCAAAGGATTAGAAGCAGTTACATAGGAAAGGCAAAGTTGGGGGCTGAGGAGTAGGTCCTGTCCGAGGAAACAAAAGCATTAAGGTCCACTGGTGAAAAACCATTAGGGAAGATTGAAATGAATTAATATCACTGGGGCTTAGGAGAGCAATTGAAGAGATGATAAAAAACCATTAGTGAAGACTGAAAGAAATTTAGTATGATTGGGACTTAGGAAAGCAATTGAAGGGATGGTAAAATGTGGGACTAAAAATATAAGAAAGAATCATTAAACAAAAAAACAAATTTTAAGTAAAGTGACTGTGTAATTTATCTTCTAAACTGGGATATTGCTGAGAGTCAAAGTAGAGTTCTCTTAATAATGACACCAGGACAATGTATATAAACTGGTACTGCCCTGGGAAAACTGGGATTGCCTCATGTAAAAAAGAGATTTTGATCATCCAATTATAAGCCAGGTTATAAAATTTAGACTTTTTTTCCCCATGGCTCATAGGAAGCAATTTAAAGGATTAGTGCAGGAGAATGACTATAACATTGTGTAAACATTATTACTCTGGTTGCAAGGTGGAGGAGAGTGCAGGGCAGCAAGGCCGGAGGCGTGGAGCAAAGGTTGGGGGGATGATGCTGCGGTGGAGGGAAAGGATGAGGGAGGTTCAGGCTGACCACACTGATAGCACTAGAGTGGACACAGAAACGAATGACATTAGGGGCTACTTAATGATCAGCTTTCATAGAATTCAGTGAATTATGACGTGTACGAGGAGAGGAATCGTCAGAGGCAGATTTGTGGCATTACCAATCAGAGGATGATGGTGTCCCGTTTGTTTTTAGCAAAAAAAGATGGAGGTGGAAATGGATTTGAATGAGGGGGGAAAGATTAGTTCAATTTGAACATGCCGCGTTGGTTTCTCCTGTAGGCACCCAGATAGAAATAACCCACGGACAGTTGAATATATTGTTGTGAAGAGAGGTTTAAGGTAATGATTTAGGTAAGGGAAGCATCCATTTATGGAGGACAGTTGAATCTCTGAGAACAGATGGGACTATTTAGGGAAAATGAATGTACAGGATGCAGAGGAAAAGCACTGGAGTGTTTTAAGAACTGTCACACGTTGCGAAGATGTCCACTAGATTTAGTGACAAAGAGGAGAGTGGTGGCCTTGCCAGAGTAGTTGCAATGATATAATGATTGCAGATTTCAGACTAAACTGGTAGAGATGTGAGGGAACGATGAGATTTCAAGCCATCAACCGCAGACAGCTCTTTAGAGGAATTTATCTGTGAAAATGATGTCGTAACATGAGGTCCAGAAGTGTGTGTGTGCGTGTGCGTGTGCGTGTGCGTGTGTGTGTGTGTGTGTGTGTGTGTGTGTGTAGAGATGTGAAGTCAAAGAGAGAGACAGAGGGAGGGAGGAGAGAATGAACCAGGGATTTTGAAAAAAAAAAAAAAAATTAGGTAATGAGGATGAAAAATACTGAAGTCCCTAAGGGGGAAATAGAGAAGGGTTCATGGCATAAGTGAAGGCATTTATACTAAAATATTAGAAGTTAAAAGAAGAAACACATTTTCCTCGTGATAGAAACTAAATGCTGATAGGTGTGTAGGTGGTTTGGTGGCAAAATTTAAAGGAAACACTTATTTGTCTGAATCTTTTTTGTGTCACAGAAGCCAAGTTCATTGATGAGAATTAGATGAAGGATAGGAGAGTTTTGAGAAAAATGGAGAGTATTTGAAAGAGCCACTACTGATAACTGAATAGAGAACTGACAAAGAAACATAGAAGTGTCAGGTGCTTATATACTAATCAAATACATAAAATCATCATTAGAAGTTTTGAATTAGCTTAATTTCTTACCAATTTAACAGATTAGAAATTTTGTTCTGTATACTTAGCTACACCAAGTTTGTAATGCACACAAGTATGTTTTAAATTTGGCTTTTGAATTTTAAGAAAAAATAAAGTATATTTATTATTCTTTTCAAAGAAAGAGACTAATGATATTTCAAGATGTATTTATACTTACCCATGCTGGCAATTATGCTATGTACAGGTAATCTAGATGGTCCATGATAAAATGACCTTGATACATTGCTTTTTTTCTGATGGTCGTGGTTTTTAAATGCTGAATTCTCTTCTTTGGTAATATTAATATAGAAACATATATCTGTAGCACTCATAATATATCGAGGACCTGGATTCAGCAAAATGTTTTTATTATCCTCCCTCCTAATACCAATCAAGCAGACACCAAACCTTAATATAAAAAAGAAAATAAAAGAGTTTAAGGGTTAAATTCAGCAATTAGTTGTTTTTTAAAGTTCACATATGTAAGAAAATAATTAAACTATTATAAGGCAGAGAAAAATTAAAACCTCAAATAAAAACATTTGAAAGCTTGAAAAGATCCTAAGAGTTCAAGGCTCTTGTCTTTAAAGGAAAACAACAACAACAACTATGTCCTTAGTGTGTTGTGAAATCAATTTAGTTAATTAAGACTATATATGTTTTTTAATACAAAAGAATGGAATAAAAGATAATAGAATTATCAGAGTACATATCATTTAGTAAGGGTAAGAGTTTTATTGTAAATTTTGTGTGTGTATACTGGGTCTTACCATAAAATATATACCTTAATTTGGTCAAAAAAGATAAAAGAGTATTTCTTACTTTGGTCAAAAAAGTTAGAAAGCCATTGGCTTAGAGGAGAGGGAGAAACTTACTCAAGATCACAAGAGAAAGAATTAGGGTCCATAAATTTATTTTAGCTCTGTCTCGAATTTTAGAAAAAAAATTAGAAAAAAAAATTAAATAGCATTGAATAGGCATGCAACTTAATTAGGAGAAATAATAACCACTGAATGTAACAGGTGTTACTTAAAATTTCTTATATACTTTTTCAGGTTATGTTCCAAACACAAAACCTCCTGAATATTTTTATCTCAATATGTCTTATAGTGTTACAAATAAATCAAACTTTAAAATATTTTTTAAATATAAAAAAAGTATATGAACAGAATCATGATGGGAATTAAAGTAGAATACTTTACATATTAGATTACTGGAATATACTAGATTATTACAAATCTTAAAAATGTTATATTAATATTTTATAATACTAATAATATATTATTTTTATGTTAGACATACTTTTTTATTTCTTAAGTAAAGAATTTCTCTCAAAAAGAACAAAAGTAATAATGTTCTATGTTTGACTTGGAAAGTACTATCATTTATTTTTTAACTTATTTTTCTGGACAAAGCAAGTTTATAAATGTTCCAGCTTTTATAAATGTTATTTTTACCTTGTTTAAATTTTTAATCAACACTTTAAAATTTAGGTTTATAAAGGAGATTCATTTTCATGTGAATTTTTACAGGATTAAAATATTTTTAAAGATAAATTAAAAGATACTAAAGTCAATATTCCTCCTAAGTTATATGACACACCCAAGAATCTTAACTTGTAGAGACCACACAAAAGGCCAGAATTCAAATGTCTCAATAATTATGTCAAAAATTCAAGAATACTTGCAACTTATGAGTATCACTATGGGTTATATTATGGAAAACTGTGTTTAAAGGTGTGACTGATTAATATTTTAATTGCACTCTGGAAGCAGAAACCTACTTTTTGTGTGCATGGAAAGAAGCATAGGTGAAGCTCTTTCCTTCATATTCGGCAAAAAATGTACTTTCTTCCAAAACAATGTGGTACACTTCATTCCCAGAGCATCGGCCGTACATCTTCTGCCATTGTTCTGGCGATTGCTGGCCTTCCCTGCAACGAAAGCACACACACATACGCACAGAGAGAGACAGACAGTGAATGCGGTTCAAACAACAGCCCTTGTCACACACAATCTGGAGTTTTCCAACTCGAAGAATGGACAAGCACAGTTCAAAGAAGCTCTCTGTGTGATGCTCAAAATGACGGCATGATTTACAAAGAGTTGCTAGAAAAATTTCGAAACTAACACAACACAGAAGCTTGAGAGATGGCAAATTTTTTTAAAGTAGAAGGTTTTCACAATCTAGTTCATAAAAGCATTTATTGTGATCATGAACCCGTGAGCTACAGCATGTGATTTTTAGTCTTTGTTTACGTATATCGTGTCATGCACGACCTATATATAATACTTGGCTCATAGTCTCAGTAATACAGCCCACTTCATCCCCTTTATGATACCTGCTTGACTCCTGTATGTAATTGACTTTGCTTTGTGTTTAAAATTATGAATACATACATCTCAAATTATCAGTTTGATTTTATAGAAAATGTACTCTTAATTTCTGTCCATATCATGGCAATGAATTTCATCCAATTGTGTACCAGTTAAGAAAAGATACTTCTTTGTGAGAAAAGTAAGGATCTCCAAAAGAGATTACCAGAAGTAGTTTATTTTTTTGTTTTTTTTTTTTTGCGGTATGCGGGCCTCTCACTGCTGTGGCCTCTCCCGTTGCGGAGCACAGGCTCCGGACGCGCAGGCCTAGCGGCCATGGCTCACGGGCTTAGTTGCTCCGCGGCACGTGGGATCCATGTGGGATCTTCCCGGACCAGGGCACGAACCCGCGTCTCCCGCATCGGCAGGCGGATTCTCAACCACTGCGCCACCAGGGAAGCCCCAGAAGTAGTTTTTTAAAAGAAGATAAGTTTATCACAGAAAGTGCAGTTTCTTTTTTATTCTAGAATATTCTGCTCAGTGAGTTTGGAAATTTATTAAAAACTCAACTTATGGGCTTCCCTGGTGGCGCAGTGGTTGGGAGTCCGCCTGCCGATGCAGGGGACGCGGGTTCGCGCCCAGGTCCGGGAAGATCCCACGTGCCGCGGAGCGGCTGGGCCCGTGAGCCGTGGCCGCTGAGCCTGCGCGTCCGGAGTCTGTGCTCCGCGATGGGAGAGGCCGCAGCAGTGAGAGGCCCGCGCACCGCAAAAAAAAAAAAAAAAGACTCAACTTATGACAAAATTTATTGTGACTATACAGTAATGATTTTTCCCATTTTGTACAGTAAATTCCATCTACTTTTGGTGAATAAAGTTTATGAACTCTGTAAGTACAACAAATGTACCTTCTAGAAGAAAAGAGATGAATTTATAAAAATCAAAATATTTCATCATAATCTCTTTAGCTTCTGGATGGATTAAAGCAGACAAGTCATATTTATCATATTTTAAACTCTGAGTTTTGTCTGAAAACATTATAAAACACTTACAAACATTTTCAAAGTGTCAGTAAATTTTTTTAAAAACATATTTTCCAGGTATGTTTCACTTGCACTTCATTACTTCTTAAGGATACTTAAGGGTTAAGAGTCTGGGCCTTGGAGTCTGACTGCCTGATCTGAGCCCTAACTCTGCAATCTTGGGTGAGTTATTTAACTTCTCTGTGATACTTTACTTCTGTAAAAAACATTATCGGTCTTACTGGGCTGGAGAAAATGCCATAAATCAAGTAAATCATTTAGCAGATGCTGGGAGCATAGTAATCCTCGGTAAATGTTAGCATCCATTATTATTTTGCTGTTATATCTTCCTCATGGCTGAATTCGGGAGCCACTTTCAACATTCCTAGTCACAATATGAACAATATTGCTCTTGAAATCTTTACCCTTTCTTCTGTAATGTTAATATATTTTTGAAACTAGGAAAATAAAACAAAACACATTTGACTGTTGACTATATACGGCTGCACTTAACTACTACTTCCTAAGAATGATTGTTTCTGGTGGAGAAAACTTTTCCTTTGGCCAACAGAAATAAAAACTATTTTTGGTATGTAACATATTGCTACTTGGCAAGATAGTACTTGGCAAAGATAGAATCCGTTTAAAGGGCTGAAAATACAAGAGAAGGTGCCAGTAAACCATCAGGGTTTCTTTGTCATCCCAAAGGCCTCATGGGGTCAAATAATTGTCACATAAGGGCACTAAAAGCTATTCAAGAGAATCACAAATCTAATTCCAGCAGCTGAAATGGAAATACAATATGGTAACTTGGAAGGAAACAGAAAAGGACGGGGTCAGACAAGGACAGTTCTGATGAATTTCCTTAAATCACTTGCTAGTTCCATGCTATTTTATACTGGCACCTTTTTCACCAAACATCTTTAATGAATTGTTAAATTCAGCCAATTGTAAATACACATTTTTTTTTTTTTTTGCTTTCACTTCATGTTCATTACTTGAGAAATGTTGGAAATTAGCAACTCCATCTACTACTAATGGTCATGTCCATGTCTTGCTCATTAATTCCTACATGAAATATTTATCGAGCACTTGGGATGCGGCAAGAAAAGTTCTAGATTTCTAGGCGATGGCAGTTGACAAATAGGGCAGACGTACTTTCTTTCTTGAATCCTTTAGTGGAGGAAAACTGACAATACAGCAAATTATGTGTTGGAAGTGATAACTGGTGGGGAGAAAAACAGAGCCGAGAGGGAAAGCGTTTTCAGGGGTGGATTGTAATATCAATAGTATGACTGAGGAAGAGCTCACTGAGAGAATGACATTTAAGTAAAAATCTTGGAAAGGATGAGAGAGGTAGTCACAGGGGAGAAGACTTTCTGGCAGAGGCAGCAGCAAGTGCTTCCCTGAGGCAGGGGGATGCCTGGTATGGCTGAGGAGAAGCAAGGAAGCCAGCTTGGCTGAGGTTGAGGAAGGAGGAGAAAATGAGGTCAGAGAAGTAACTGGCAGGGAGACGGGTCATGAAGGGATTTCTAAAATCTTACTACTTTGACCTTGATAGGGAAAATTTGCAAAAGATTCTGACTTATACTTCGCAAAAAGCCCTCTGGTCACTGTTCTGAGAATAGACTGAAGCAGCAGCAATGACCAGTGAGGTCATATATAATCATTATCGCAATGATTTAGCAAGAAGATGATGGCTTGGACCAGGTGAGATTCTGGGTGTGTTCTGCAAGTGGACCTGAAAGTATTTGCTGACGGAAGAGAAAAATAAACACCTTCAGTGCCCATGGCCATCAGAAATATGAAAATTAAATGAATAAATAAATATCCATACAGATAAAAGTAAAAATGTAAGTACTAATGCTTATAAAGCACCATGGGGAAATCTCAAATTCAAAATGTTAAAAGAATTAAGTAGCTCTAGGTGGCTCATTTAGTTAACTAGGTCCTAGGGAAGAAGACACGTAAATCAGAGATAGTGTATGTGGGCTTCACAAACATTTGGAATGTTTATTTTTTCTAAATTTGGAATGTTAGGTTCATGGATGCTCATAATAATATTCTTATACCTTTGAATATCTGAAATATTTTCTAACAAATAAAAAAATAAAATGCATCACCAAAGTGAAAACACAAACCAGGACTAGTAGTAAGGATTTTAAGCTTTCTGTTGTTATATTTTTCACTGCTACCTTTCAAGGCAGCATTACAGGCTACACTACACAGGGCCTCCCTGCTTACCAATATTTTGAGACTAACATTTTATTTAGGTAGAAAGTAATATTTTCCCCTCTTACTATGATGAATGTATCAACAATTTTTTTTTCCAAATAGCTACCCAGTTATTCAGTTTATTGAATAGTCTATCTTTTCACACCCTGGTTTAAAATAACTCCCCTATCAAACACCAAATTGCTGTTGCCTATGGGCCTCGATCTCAGCTTTCTAGTCGGTCAAATTGATTTGCCTCTACCCATTCCCTAACACTACCTATGTCGACTATTGTAGCTACAAAATTGTTTCAAAATACATCAGGATAATCCCTCTCATTACTATTCTCCTTCAAAAATTTTCTTGCTATGCTTGTCTCTTCATTTTTCCATACAAACTTAAAATCAGCTGGTTTACTTCGAAAAGAATAACTTTGATATGATTATTGGGATGATTAATAAATTTGGGTGAAATTGACAGCCTTGTGATATTGACAATATTCCTTTATATGTTTATTACTTGTCTATTTCTGCCACCATCTCTCACTCATCCTGAAGCAGAATGTAAGCACCAGAACTTCTCAGTCCATTGTCTATCCTGATCTCTGTGGGATCTCCAGTAACTAGAACATCTTCTAGAATACAGTGAATGTTCCAAAAAATGTTTGTTTAATGCCAGCATTTAATTCTTCTGACAGTCTATGAGATGCATGCTAGTATTATGCCCACCACACAGATAAAGAAACTGAGGCTCAATGGTTTCAAGTCTTTGGTCTTGCCAGCATGGACAGACCAAAGAATTCAACCCAGGCAGCCTGGCTACAAACACTGCCCTTTACTCAGAAGCTTCAGTTCTGAGTAACTCCAATATTTATCGTGAATGTGTAGCTGTTCTATTTCTTTTCTTCAGGATACTAGAATTTGAGAGCCAAATTTTCCTTTTACCCTTATTAATAATACAAGGCATTTTATAGCCTGTAGATTTGTAAAACACAAAAACAAAATAAAAAACTTCTGATTTGCCTTCAACTTACCATTCTACCCGAATTTTCTTTTGTCTTTTCCTACTTTATGTATCTGGGGAGACTTAATTCAGATTATTTTTGAATGAGAGGAAATTTATCATATAAATAAATAATACATTTCCAAAGATTTTATACAAGAGAATTCTTTAACTCTACCACTTAAGTAGCTCTTAAGTAGCACTTGCCCATTTCTCCACCATCAACTCTTACACTCTAAAAACTGTGCTAACCCATCTCCTAGCTTCCTTGCTTCCTGTGTTGGTTGGTGCTACAATAGGAGTGAATTTCAAAATCTCAAATCACTTCCTGTCGCTCTCCTGCCGAAAATAGTTAAAGGGCTTCCTCCTTCCATTTGAAAAAGGTGAACTTTCTTCCCATCATTACAAAGCCCTACTGACCTATGCCACGCCTGTCTTCCAAATTTCAAGTATCATTCCTGCGTCCTTTCTCTTGAGCTCTCCAGCCATGAGCAGTCTTTAATGTCCCCTGGAGAAGAAACTCTCCTATCCTGGTCTTCTCACAATGCTGTTCCTTCTTCCTCCCATGCCTTCCTCATTCCTGGACACACGGCTCAGGCATTACTCTCTCCGCTGTGAGGTGGTGTACTTCCTCCATGATATTATTAACTTGTATTAACTAATCCGTAATGCCCTGCTTCCCCGCGAAATAGGCCCCATGAGGAAAGGGATCATGTCCTGTTTACCACTGTATCCCTGAGACAAGACATCCGTTCTGACACAGAGTAACTGCTTAATAAATGTTTTGTGAAATGAACAAAGAATAACCTAACAATGTTCTTTACGCTCAGTTACTAAATGTTCTGCTTTTCTAATTATATAATTCCTTTCTCCTTCAGCAGAATCATTTTTTAGGTCTCACCAATTACTTTCCCCATGATGAATTTGCTGTTACAAGGGCGGGGGGGAAACTTCACTGAGTTTCATAATCATAAATGGATATGAAATGAACCTAACCTCAGCAGCAGGGAACAACACAAAAGATATTAAGGATAAAAAAGCAAAGAATGGAAAGCTCCGTGAAAAGCCATTTTAAAAAGACTTACCATGTGTTTACACTAATCAAATGAACATTTAGGGAAAATAGTTGGCTTGTGCACTTAATTCCTGTTAACCTCGAAGTAAACTCCAACCTGTAAAGTAGGATAGCCTGTAGTCTATTTCATACCCTTTCAAGGCTGCTCTACCATATTGACTGGTAATTAAATAGTAATCAGTTCTTCCTAGACAGGTTCAGGTACACCTTTGTTTTCAAAATAATGGCAGCTCCAGCTGTTTGTAAAGGTGTTAGTAGAAAAAGAAAGAAGGAAGAAGAGGAATATGAGATGAAAATATTCTACTAAGAAAGTAAAGGAAGTACAGAATGAAAGTGTATGCTCAGTACTTGAAAGAATCTCTTTAGATCTCTATTTGCTCTGAATCAAGGGTAATGCTGTGAAATCCATGCATCCAATACCATAGTCATGAGAGCCTTAGAAAAATGTCAGTGGGCAGCCTAGAAGGACAAGAAGCTTGTGCCTGCTCTTGTCTGCATTTTAAACCCTTAACAAAGGTCTTAGTGAGAAAAATTTTTGGGGAAAAAAAAAAAAGTAAAGTGTAAGGACAGGTGATAGAGAATTGTTTATGAGAAAACAAACAAAAAAATGTCCGATGAAGTAAATTACAACTTCCATGTTAAAATCTTCACGACCTTGTAGCCTTTAGCCATGCTCTGTCAAATCTCCATCCCTGTCCTATAATAATAACGTCTTGGGCAGATCCCACTTCTTTCAAATCATGTTCAGTTATTAAAAAACCCAATGCCATCTGAGTTGAAACTCCAATCTTCCCAGCTCAGGCTAATTCTCCCGGGAATGCTGCTGCTTGGAAGTGACTCTACCTGGTCATCAATGGCCTCTGCGAAGGTGTCTTGCAGAGACATGTGAACACACTTTGTGCGGTATGAGGGGTGGGCCTCTGGGCACCATCACTGGGAAGCAAGAAACTTTCTTCCACTCTGTCTCACCTACTTCCCAGCAACACACCCCATCCAGCCTATGGCCCCCGGCTGCTTGGGTTTCCTCACCTTGTAGGCAGGACCCTTAGATGGGGTACCACAGAGAGAGAGTGCAAATCTTTTTAAGCCATCGGCTGTGCGGCTGGAAACCCGTGCATGGGAGGGAAGGTTCTGCCATCTCTCTCTCTCAAATTCTTTTTTCTTCATGTTCAAATAATCACAGAAAACTACATACGCAGATGTCCAACTAGGGAACGAACTGCTAGTTTCCCACTTCCTGCAGATACTCCACGAGTATTAGGTCACTTTTTGGACTTCACCTCATGAGGCTGGGGGTAGGTGCAAAAACACTGTGCTGCACTCCTGGTCCCGCTCTGATCTTCTCTTGCTACAGAAAGGTGGGGAGATTAGAAAATGGGATACTTGACTCTTTTTCCTCCTCGGCTTTAGGTTATGGTCACCAATCCTGGGACAACATGAAAAGTCCCTCTCACGACCATAAAAGGCCAAACAGTGGGCAGTGACCCAATTCCTGGAAATCTCTGCCCCTTCCCCAAAATAGTTGGAATAATTCTCCCACTAATTAGCCTATGAAATTACCCAGCCCATAAAAAACCAACCACCCCATATTTCAGGGCCTCTTTCACTCTCTGAGATGGACCACATTCTGTCTATGGAACTCTGTCTCTAAATAAACCTGATTTCACGTTTAAAATTATAAATAAAGATAAAATAAAAATTTAAGAAGAGGTATGTTCGTTCTATCCTGTTTATTGTTCCCAAGTGAAAAATATCATTTGCTCCAGTTAACTTTTCAATCGTGCATAAATTAAATTTCACAACTGATTTTATTTTTCTTTCAAATGCAAGTTGCACATCCCTTGTTAACCCAAGATTACACTTTCAAGGGAAATGGTTTTTTATTGCCGGAGAGCAAATTAACTCCTATACAGTCTCCTGGGCTTCAACATGACCAAACAGTTGGAACAGGACTGTCAGCTAATTAGTGCCTGGGTCTGCGATTTGCAGAAACGTGCTTCATACAGACCTCTGAATGCAGTACAAGAATCTGATATGGTTTGGGTTTTCAAAATTTCCCCACATCAAATTTTCCCAAAAGGAGAAAATAAGAATCTAACTGGAATTTCCGGCTCCAGATACAATACCTTGAAGTCTTATTATACTGCATTCTTTGTTCCTATTTCAGGAATGTACTAAATGACCGTCCTCAGTAACGTGGCTTGCACTTTTTAAAAAACAGCATACAACCTTATTTGATGGACAACGCCCTATTTTTATGAAGATGTATGTTTGTGTAAAACTCAAACTAATAACTTGTAGAAGGTAAAATTTGATTTTTCCTTTCATATTTTCTTTGTGTATTTAAAAATGCCACCAAACTAAAGGGAAACTCAAGAAGTGTAGGCAGCATTACTGCCTTCTAGGTTGCACAATGAAATTCTTAGTGCAAATCCATCTCTTCTACAATATTATATCTGTCATTTCAAACACCTCTGCATCATAATTATTGGATTTAGTTTTGCTAGTACATTTTGTTCTCTTCAATCCTAAATAAGGCATTTAAATGTACAAAAAATGGTTAGTTTCAGATTCACCAAAATTGACGCAGATTGCCAAATTAGTTGCTTTTATATACTTATTTCATTACCAAACTAAATTATTTTCCCATCAATGGGAATAAAGAACATATTGTCACAAGGTATCTTTGGTATCAAATCCATTCTTCGAAATGTCATACGAGGCTTTACATATAACTGGAGGAAATCTTTGCCTTAGGAAAAGATGTCATTTAAATTTATACTTGCAGAGTTACAAAAGATAAAATTTCCTTATGATGCTTTATTTTAAAGATAAGAAAATCTATTTATTACCTCATTATACTAGATTAAAAGTAGATTTTAAAAGTCTAAAACAAGTGACCCAAAGGTTTTAATTTAACTGAAATTAATGTATTTTATTTAATTCCATACTCTCGTAGTTCACCACTTTAATGTCAGTTTTGTTCCAGATAATTGTTTATATTCTTTACAGGAGCCTCTCTGAAAACATACATGAATTACATTAATTCACAATGGTCCCAAGTTTTTACTTTATTTAAAAATCAAAATATTTAAATGGTATTCCAAATCCCTTTACTATTAATGTCAGGAATCTACAGTGAACACTGCAAGTAAAAGAAATGATTTTGACGAATTGTAGCCTGTGTCATTGAAAACATAATTGTAATTTATGGAGTGGAAAGGGCATATTAGAGTAGACGGAAACTTCCACGACAGATGAGGCTACAAAAGAGAGAGCTAACACAGAACTTTGGATGAACATTTATTCTTGCGGGTCTGGGGATTGAGCTGACACACAAATTGGATTATCTTACCTAGAACGAAAAGTCGTCAAGAACTCTAAGTAGAAGACGTAATAAAACTCAAGATTAAGTAATAAAACTCAAGATTAAGCTGAACTTCCCCAGCTTTTTATGGTATCAGACATCAAAATAAAAACCTGAGTCCGAACATTAAAACCATGTAAAGGATGATAATCAATTTTCAGCCACTAGATGGAACCAGAAAGCTGTTTGCCATTCTCAGGATAAGAAAAATTGCTGTGAAAGCGATGAGAGTAGAGAAATGCTATACAGCTTTCAAGCATTCTTAATAGTGAACATAAACAATGAACATAAACAGTCTCTTTTGAAAGAGATTTCAAAAAGAAATGAAATAAAGCTCCACCGTTAAATATGAAAGGCTGATTGATTGTACATGAGAGTGGCCCAAACTCACTACCCTTAAAGTTTGTTCGTTCTTAAAAAACTCTAGTGTGGTTTCCTGAAGTGCTCACTTAACTCAAGAAGCCACCTAATTATCACACACACAAATCCTAAAATTCTGTGAAGACTTTTCACCTGCTTTTTAAACTGTCAGGTGAAAAATAAATTCATCTCTCATAATGACACTGAATTCTCAGCTCTTTAATTCCATTATTAAATAAGTCATATCCTACTAACTTTAAACTGTTCTCCTTTAGCATTAATAAAAATCCATAGTGAAGGTGTACCTTCCCCCTCTCTCTCAGAACACAGCCTGCTTATGAATAAGTACCATACACTTAGCTTATGGTCAAGTGCTCCGTGCCCTTGTGCATTCGCATGGCTCTGCTGTATCTGTCACTTTAGTTGAGAACATCATAGTGAAGTCTTCAGGAAAGTTGTATTCCATAAATATTAATATTTAGGGATATAGGAGTTTCATAAGCTCCTATTGTTGTTATTCACATTTTATCATTTTGAGTATGTTTTTTGCTCTTTTAAAATTATGCGTAACTAGCAAGTTTCTTCACTGGCTGTCCATGTTGTCATTTGGTTTATTCTCAACGTATGCAAACTAATCTTACCATAGCTAAAAGCAACTACATTAATAAAATAAATCTACTAGGGGAAATTTATAATACATTCCAAACATACATAAGCCATGTTTACATTGTGTTCTGCCTTGTGGTGAATATTAGCTTTTTGTGATCAGAATGGAACGTTTTCATTTTTGCATTTCCCAAACTCCTAACACAAGTGCCTTACACTGTATGAATGCATGTGATTGTTATTGTGGGATGAATGAATGAATGACCAAACCATAACAATATTTTAACTCTATTCAGTGATATTTTTAGCATGGGACTTCATTCATAACATAAATTGACCAAAAAAAAAAAAAATGATTGCAGATTCTGGGCTTAATTTGAAGAGTTTTGAGGTATCTCAATAAAAATATGTTATCGAATTTTATTACTATGTCATTGTAGGCATTTTGTATTGACCACCATCTCTGAGGTGTGAGAGAGAATAATTATCTCACAGCAGATTCCTCACAGGGCTGTAAGTATAAAGTAGCAGTGACTATAGATACAGGTCTCTTGATTTTCCATTTTGTAAGCTGAGGATATTAGCTACTCTCCCTTCCACATATCCTCCCTACTTTTCTCTAAAATATCATTTGCTGCACCTTTTTACATTGTTGAAAAGGCAAATATCTGTATTTTGTTCCCTGGCTATAAATAAATCAATGGCTTCAGATAAAAGTGGAGAACCCATTGTACATCTTAAACTTATACGTTACATGTCAATTATAATAAAGCTGGAAAAAAAAGTACAGAGAACCCGAGTTCAGTGATTACATTATTAGGATTATTGCAACATAGTTCTTTTAAGAGTTCAGTGGAATGCTATAATTATATAAACTTCTCTGTATTCCCTGAGCAATTCAAGAGAGAATACAAAAAAAAAAAAATTCCTTACTTACTGACCACCTATTGTTCAGTATTATGGCACATTTTAATTTGATTTTTATTATAGTTTCTTTTTTATTTTCTTGGAGTTTATGATCGCCTTTTTTTTTCCAGTTGGGAGGGAAAACAGAAACTTCCTTTGCCACATCCCATTGTATATGTTGCTTTTAATCTAGTCCAGTCTCTTGTTGAGACTTGTCTGGCTTTTCCTATCTTGACCATAGCTTTTAGAAATCTTTGGTTTTAGCTATGGTACAGACATGTGACCTAGGTTCTATCAATCGGACACAAATGCGAGAATTTATTTTGGAAGTGAGCTAAATGAGGAAACAGGCAGGCGAGGGGCATCTATATTGTTGAGATGTCTGGCTGCAGAGGTAGCTGGCTCCCAGGATGTTCAGAGGTCAAAGTTCCTTATTGGGTTAGTTGTGAGGTGGGGCAGTGGGAACTGTTTGTGCATGTTGAGCCTAATTAAAGGCTAACTTTCCTGTTCTGTGAGTTATCTGTACTCCTCCATACACCTCTTTATAATCAGACTACCTCAATGAATATCCTTGTCTAAAGTTAAGAATCCTAGTCAATATTGAGATTTCTCTTCCTTTCTACAAGTTTAAGAGAATTCTTCTTCATCATTACTGCTGTATAATTTGGCAGTGTTATGTCTCTAGGTGTGGTTCTCTTTCATTCATTGTCATTCACAAGCAAGAAACCTTGTCTATTTAAAGATTTAAATCTCCCTTCTTCTGTTATAATTTCTTACATTCTATTCTCTCCATCCTTTCTGGAATTGCCACCAAATCAGATATTACCTCTTTTAGATTGATCTCATGTACTGTGAATTATTTTTCCTACATATTCTATCTCTTTCTCTTTTTTTTTAAATCTGAAATCCTCAAGATTTCTATGATGTATCTTTCAAGGTTTTTCTAATCACTCTGTTAATTTCAAAAGGTCTTTACTTTCTATTTCCCTACAATAACTCCTTTTCATATCTTCCTGGGAGTAATAATTATAATTATTTTTAGCTATTATGGATTTGTGTATTTATGTATTATGGCTTTCCCATTATTATTTAAGAGAAAATCAGATCCTCCAGAATCTTAATCAACAAATTTAAGTATTCTGAAAATTTTAAACTCTACAAAAAAAAAAAAATCCTCAGCATTTTATTCCTTTGAACAATCATTATCACCCTTTCATAATCCTTCAGTATTCTTGTGAACTATTATTTATACTTCTCTACTGTTCAAAAATACATTTGAATTTCTTTTTAATGTATTTTTGTTCTCATTTACTGTGACTCTCCTTGCTTCCAAACATTTGACTCTCCTTTCAAATGTTATAGTTTTTTGACCTTAGAAAAAATGGTTTACTAGTGAGTAGAAGACCCAACATTGCTATTATCCAAAAACAATTCCATTGTGAATAGAGATATTGTTCACTTCTAGCTGGATTTGTTCCCTTCATTTCAACCCTGCATGCTGGTTGTCAGCAAATGACAAGAGCCATATCTCAAAGTTCTGAGTATAATATATAGGGATATTAAACAGATTCCCTTGTCTGTGAATATGATTTGTTAAGTCACAGGTTACATCTTATATTACGCGAGAAGGGCTCTAACTATCTAGTCTGGGGTCTCTAAATGCCAGATTAAGAGAGTTGAACCCCAACCCCAAACTATATGCTAGCTTATAATTCAGACTAATTCATTTAGGAAAAATCTGATTGTTCCCAGTGGTAAATGTCTGACTAAACTTAATTATAGAGAAATGGTACTGTGGTGGATGAAACGGGGTAACTTGTTCTGTCTACAGAAATTCAATCAAAATGTGTCCCTTTTTTTTCTAGGAATCTTGCACCCCAGAGCCTCACTGGGGGCAGGGATTTTGTCCTGCTGTATCACCTTCTAAACATATGCTGGGATGGAGGTTTCATCAAGTTCATTTACCCACTTTCCATATTCTAGAAATTCACTGAAATCTCTTCTTTTTCACTGATAAAACTCATGACTTTTATTTATTTGCTATCATTTCAATGGAGCAGATGAGGAGAGCAGATGAAGACTATGGATCATAAACTACTTTGAACCCGGGGCCTCAATGAATCACCTTTAGTATATCCTTTACTCCAGTTACTTAACTAGTGTTTTCTGAGCATTCATGCTGTGATACACTATAGAAGGTATAAGAATGAGTAAGACATGTTCCCCACCTTAAACGAAATTAGACCCTATTATGTAGGAAAAAATAAAAGGACCATAACACATGCTCTGGCAGAACGTCATAAAATTCTATGTGAGTTTGTAGAAGGGAAAGATCACATTAAATTGGGGAGTTTAAAAATATTCTTGAGGAGATAGAATTTTCGAATTTTAGCAAAACCCTCTAGGAAGGCAGAAAAAATTCAAGGCAGAGGGAACAACGTTAAAAAAAGATGTAGAAGGCGGAAACCGCAAAGTATATTTAGGATCATGTTATTTGGAGAACACGATACATATAAGTATCATGAGAAATAAGGATATAAAAATAAATTAGTACTAGAGCATACAGGGCTTTAAATAAATAAAATGGATATACTTAAATCTAATTTGATAATGAAAGATGAGCTATTAAAGCCTTTCCAAGCAGAGGACTGTCAGACTGAGAAGTATCTGTATTTCTCAAGATATGTTTCATAGAATAATGTTCTAGCTAATCTTTCAATAGGTGTGATTAGGAAAAACATTTCTCAGGTAATCAAACAGATTTTGGACACACCTCATAAAATGTATTTCTGTGGAGATTTTCAGTACATGTTAGTTTATATAAAATAAAAATGAGTAACCTTCAGAGGTATATCGTTTCTCTTTCTTGCAATTACTCCATTCAGACCTCTAGTCTTGAAGTGTGTGTGTGCGTGTGCGTGTGTGTGTGTGTGTGCGTGTGTGCATGTGTGCGTGCGTGTGTGTGTGTGTGTGTGTGTGTGTGTTTGTGATTGGAGAAATGGAGAAAGGGTTACCAGGGATATACAATCTTTCTTAATTGCCATGATCAAAGAAGCAGCCTTCTGTGGAACCCGAAGCACTATCTGCTGTGCAATAGAGCTTTCATTATTTTTCTTTCTTATCTTCCAGGACAAACTTAATAAAGTGGCAGCCTTCGACCAGACTTCACTTTCTTATCATCTCCTTATTTGTTCACACTATCTCAAAATGAGAAAGTCTCCAACGTCCAAAATTGTTTTCTCAGAACTTCCCAGAGACCAGTGACCTACTAATTCTGTTTGCGTCTTCTCCATCTTAAACCATCTGTATTGTTAACCATCCAGTTCTTTCCAGAAATCCTTGCTCCTTTTTGTTCTGTTAGGCTATACTGTAGTTTCTGTCCTTTCCTTCCATCTGTTACCTAAGGAAAAGCCTTAAGTGGTCATTTTTCCCAAATCCCCACCATTTCTGCTTTCACCTCTGTGGTCCTGAATAGCCCTGATCTCTCCTCAGGAACCAAGAGTAGCGGTAATTTCCACGAGCAATGATACCTGCATCAGAAAGCAAATAGATCCAATACCAAACTCCTTTCTCCTGCCAAAACCACACATTTTATAGTTCTCTACTGTCAAACCTCAGTGTGTAAAGGGATTTTTCCCTTTTTTTTTTCTCCTTTACATCCATAACTCATCAGTTGCCAAGTTGTGTAAATTCTAACTTTGCAATATTTTTCTTATCAATTCTCTCTTTCCTTCCCATTGATGATCATTAAGACCAAAACTATTACCTCTTGGATGGGACTAATGAAATAAATAAATATTTTCATGAAAGTAAATGGAAAGGAAAAGAAGAAATTAAATTTTGATAGAGACAAAATGTCATCAAGATGGGCCAACTGAAGGTCTACCAACTGTTCTGATAATTTGGCGTCTCCTTGCTAAAATCATCACGGTCCACGTTTGGCAGCCTACAGTGATATCGGTCCAAAGAATAAACTTCTGTTCATCTTTCTAATGAGTTTGCCAAACAGTTCAAAATGTTAATTTCATTGGCAATAAGAAATACCTCTGCCAAGAGCACTGAGCACTTAAATGTAAATAAAGTGAGTGAGCGGGGAAAACTATGAAGGGCTAAAATACAGCGTAAACTTGAATGAACAAAAGGAGCACAGTTATTCAAAGTCACCTAAAGTTAACATCATCTAGTTGACTCACAGATCAACTAGAACAAGATGAGTATCTTAACATCTAGGAAAGGAAAATGTAAGATCATGACAGCATTAATGGGCCTTGGGAGATATTGTCCAGGGTCCCAGCTAAGTTGCTTCAGAGACTCCAAAATACAAGATATATATTTTAAAAATTAATATTCCCCATATAAAAGTACAGAGGTAGGCAATTCGTACTTAATATATGGTTTCCATCTTTCTCGCCATTATCACGGGTTAGAGGAAGAGAACTAAGAAAAGGACGAAGGTGTTTTAAGTGAGCAAATCTAATTCTAAGGCTGAATTAGGAGCTCCATTCTCAGACCTAAGGCAGGTCTGTCACTAATAGAGCTGACCTTTCTATCTCTAACTCCTGCTTCCTTTGTCTCTCTTATTTGTTCCAGAACTCATATTTATGATTTTCCTTAAATACCTATAATCTACTGAGCACTTAATTTAAAAATATATTTTTAAGTTAGACTATTTTAGGTTTTGTATTATATTTATGTCTGTGTTTGTTGGGTCTTAAAGTGTTTAGCTTGTGAATATCAACTATTTTTAGTCAAAAATCACCATTAAAAGTTCATTTATGATAATAATGAACTTATTCTCTCTCCTTTTTTAATGGGGAAATTTGAGCATTATCATAAGCTTTTTTTTCAATTAGTGGATTGATACCCTTTGCATAAAGCATTTCCTAGACTAGTCAACATTTTCCTCATTATACTACTTAATTCAGCTCCTGAGTTTGTTCTCTTATTATTCAATCAATATGTTTGAGCTCTCTGATTTCTGCTGATGCTCAAAGGCAAAATTTCAAACATATTCTGTTAATAAATGAATCTTCACTACACCTTCTTTTAATGCATAATACAGAAGATAATACAAGTTACTTTAGTCATACGATATTATTAATAAAATAGATGTTTTAAATTAAGTGGTCTGTTTGGATGACTATTCATATTCAAGTGATGGTATTTATCTGTTTAAGGATCTGAATACGTTTTTCTTCAAAGGTGATATGAAAGTGGCCAATAAACACATGAACTAATGCTCACCATTATTAGTAATCAGCAAAATGCAAATCAAAACCATGAGACAGCACTTTACATCCACTAGGACAGTTATGATGCAAAAGGCAGATGATAACAGGCATTGCTGAGGACACGAAGAAATTGGAACCGTGACACACTGCTGGTGGCAATGTAAGATGCTATAATCCCTTCAGAAAACATTCTGGCAGTTCCTAAAAAAGGCTAAATCGAGTTACCCGATGACCTGGCAATTCCACTCCTAGGTATAGACCCAAAGAAATTAAAGCACATGTCCACACAAGAATCTTTACATTAATATTAAGACCTGCCTTATTCACGGTGTCATAAACAACCCAAATATCCATCGGCTGATGAATAGAAAAGTAAAATGAAATATATCCATACAATGGAAAATTATTCAGTTATAAAAAGGAATGAAGTAGTGATGCATATTACAATATGGATGAACTTTAAAAACATTATGGCAAGTGAAAGAAGCCCGTCCAAAAAACAAAAAAAGCACATATTGTATGATTCCATTTATATGCAATATGCAATGTCCAGCATAGGAAAATCTATAGAGACAGGGTAAGATTAGTCTATGGTTGAAAGAGTTTGGATACAATGTGGACGGCTGCAAAAAGGTAAAGAATTTCTTTATGGGATGATGAAAATATTAGGAGTTAGCAGCGATAGTTGCACAGTTCTATGAATCTACTAAAAATATTACACTGTATACTTTAATGTGTTAATTATATGGTATGTGAACTATATCTCAATAAAGCTGCTATAAAGAGAGTTAGTTTGGTGGACTAAGGCATTTATTGTGTCACTTAACTGGGAAATAATTTTGCAGGTTAATCTTACTTATGAGAAATCCTTAATTATATGGTTAACAATGTATTCAACAACATCACTTTCATTTTTAATATGACAAAATTCATTAGAGTATATTAGGAAAAGTCCTATTTTAAGTGTCGCTGAAATTCTTTATAAATTTATGTTAAGTGCAATTTGTTCACCAGGCAATATTGTGTGCCAATAAATAATATTTACTAGGAGCTGGAAAATGTAATTTAACTGATCTATAAATACTAAGGTGTGTTAGTCGTGATGGGCCTCATTTTATCATTTGTGCAAGAGAGAAGCTGGGCTAGATATTCCGCTCTAAAGCTGTATGATTCTATGACAAAGATGGATGGCAAAATAATGAAGCCATGTGATACGTTCTATGAACATCCAATTAATTGGTGACAAAACAGCTTTCAGTATTTTAAGTAATTCCATCAAAATGCTAAGTACGTCCATCAAAGAAAATCAATTTCATTCATGATCCAGTTACAGCCTTTCCACTGCAAATCTTAAAGGCTTACACATTTATAGAATAGAAACATTTATATTCAGAACTCTGAGAAAATTGCTCCTGGGAAAATCTTTCTGTCCCAATAGAACAGAGACATAATTAGAGGTAAGAGAGCAAAATCTACTTAAAATACCAGAGGGCATTTACTATTTTTCAATTAGCAATTTCCTCTGTCCAGTATTAAACCCCAGGAAAGAATTTTCCTTTTCCTTGACTTATTTGACTTGGCACTTCACTTAAATAACTATCAAGTAACTCACTAAATTTAAATTTTCATAACTACAAGCACCATGGTGGAATTTCCTTAGAAAATCAACGTTTTGTCTAAAATACCAAGTAAGGAATATGAAAAGTATGAAATGCAGTGCAACATTTGTCTCTTTAAATAAGGGCAGTGACTATGTTCGCTGATTGTATTTTACTTGATTATGCAAGTCAAAAACAACCTCTATATTTTATGAAACTCTATCAAAATAAACAAATAGGAAAAAATGTTTTGATGATATAATTTCCCTCAGTACCCTGAAATTCATATTAAACATTATTTCTTTTATACTACATTAGCTGATTTTATCAACTATTTTGTTATTCTATAATAATTGTAAAATTTTAATTTTGAGCTCATTTGTAAACATATAGCTTTTAGATAAAAACTTACCTCAGAAACAGAAAAAAAACTGGCTTTAAGGCCATACAGTAATGACTGCTGTCATGCTGTTTTTACAAGTTTTATTTGCGAATTATTAATCTTGAAAATAGAAACAATGCCTTAATCCTAGGCCTTACAAGTGATGACGACATAAAATTTAGGATGAAACAAATTATGTCAAGATTAGTTAGAAAAGACAGCAAATCACTGTCAATTTCCTATATGCCTTGGACCCTATAACAGGTTTGTATTTGTCTGCCTGTCTCTCTACCTATCTATCTATCTATCTGCCAGATGATGGTAATTCACACAAATACAAGTATAGGTACATAAATAGCTGCATACCTAGGCTTACTACTGTATTTCTAAATCACATAACTGCACTTATATTGTTTATAATTTAAAATGCATTATCTTAAAGAAAGAATATACTTACTGCCCTCTAGAGGTATGAACCAGTAGTGTAATAAGTGTAGATGTTGCTGGGCATATACAGTTTAAAGCTAACATGGCGTATTTAAACTCTTCTTCACAAACAACATGATCTGTTTGAAATAAAATAGGTAAATTAGAATAATTTACCTTGGGAGAGTAGTATTTTAAAATAATATGAAAAATAAAACAATGAATAAAATTACAAAACTTTCCATATAAACACTTGTTTTAGAGAGGTTTTCACATGTGCAAATTTATCCCCAGGAAAAATGATTCATAAGAGAGAGTACTAGACCATGAGGTAAGTTATTGAGGTTTGGAGGATCTGGCCCCAGACCTTTCTTTAATAAAATTGACAGCCTTTGGCAAAATGTTTATTTTTCCTGTGCCTCATCTGTACAAGGAGGTAACATGCAGGTAGGTTAGAGGTACAGTCTGGATACTAAACCACAGACTATATATAAAGTCTCCTTTACTTCTGATAATTCTATGATATGAAATACAATAGTACTGATTTATAACATAATTTATTTATCAACTTCAAAGTCAACATAAAGACTTAGAAAGTGATTATTAAAAAATGTGGCAGATAATATTTGCACAACATACAAGTAATAGATTTTTTATAATCAAAACAACCGTAATTACCAATCACTAGAAATTAATTCTGAAATAAATATAAATTTAAATTATACTTTAACCTCAGGACCTAGGTCAAAAATTCAAAAGATGATAGAGTCCAGTCAGAAAAGATAATAAATGGCATAAAAAGAAATTCAATGACATAAAAACAATAGAGTGTTAGAAAAGATGGCACTTAAGGGGGTGCAGGTCATATGAAAGGGGGGTGATGCTACTCAGCCCAAGTATATTATTTTCATGCAAGAATGAGGGCCCGGATGCCATAGACACAATTTTCCACAGAAATCATATTTTAGAGAAGCAATTAAAGTTTGGTTGGGAAAAAGGCTGTTTGTTTGGGGAAAAAAAACTTCCCTTTCAAGTAAACTACTATAGCTGATATTGGAAATAAAGACTGTTTAAAGTTCTAAGAAAATAAATATTCTTAGGCAGAAAATAGCAGTTTTAGCTAAATTAAGAAATAGAAGGTTGAATAGGTGAGTCGGATCTGTAAAATGAATACATACACCATACAATTTATGAAGAAACAAGATTACTTGGGAAATGGTTCATCAGATGCTCCAGATAAATAATAACATTACTCCAATTTGTATAACGTGAGTTAGCATATGAGAGAGCCTATTATTTTTTTTTATTTTTCCTTCATTTCCTATTCATTTTTTTGCTTTCACATTTTATGGAAGAAATTGTATGCTATGGTTACATATCAGGATCTACTCTTAAAAAAAATCAAGAATCTGCTAACAATGTCGCTTTCTTTGTTTCTCTTTCCTCTTTTTTTGCTTGTCAAATATAATGATAATTTTTAAGGAAAATCTCAAAAATACATAACCATGATACTTAATATTTTGCAGGAAGGCAGGTAGATTCAAAATCCAATTTTGAATGTGGAAAAGTATATAAAAATATTTGCAAAATAACAGTGACTTAAACCACTATTTCGATATTTCTCAAAATAATTTTTGAGTGTGTATGCCCTATCTATGAAAATAAAGTAACAAAACTGCTAAATGAAGAGTGTTATTACTTTAGAATCATATGATTGCCATACATATGGGGTTCATAAATTTGAAACCAAAAATTGAACATATGATTTAAGAAAAATGTTTACATGTATTATGACATGAGATAGACTACCAGAAAATTTAGAAGGTCTGTTTACCATATATGCAAAACCACATGCAATTATTAACTTTCCCTTGGTTTAATGTACAAACCGTATTTCTTCTAGTAGGGGACCATGAGAAAATGTGATAGTTCTGTGATAGTTGAAAAATATTCCATCTTATTTCCCTTCAGTGGTTAAAAAGTAAAAAACTGGGTCCCCTTCCTTCCCTTTTCCTCACTTAATGTGTTCATCTGTGTTTGGTTGGGGATGGTTGACGGAAGATCATGTTGCACTGGCTAATTTTTCAAAAACTATACTAATCTGTGGGAAATGGAAAGAAGGGAAAGATTAGTAAATTTTAGGTAGTAATTTTTATTTCTGTATATGCTTTTTTCTACAAGTAAGTAAAGTTTTTACAGTGTTTATTAGCCTATCAAGCAATGTACATATTACTGGAGGCTATTTTACACATAAATACAAAGTAGGTTCTGCACTATTTTAGTAAATACTGAATTATTTAGAAAGACAACCACTGTATAAATTGAGAAACTTTATTTTGTTTATTATTGTATGTGAGTCATTAATACAAATTTAAGATATGATCATTAATAATAAGTATGTGCCTGCTACTGTCAGTGTCAGTAGTGGGCACGTACTTATTGGTGCAAGCAATTGTCTGTCTTGCATTGTCTTTTTTTGGTTATTCATACCTGGGCATTTACATATTGAAATATACGCTTCCTTACTATTATTTCCCTTCTCTTTCTCCTTCATATTACAATTAGGACATTATATTAATTATTTAAAATGTATTCATATAGATATTTACATTTACTCTGAATTTCATTCCAGGATAGTAAAGGAAGTGTTACAAAATATTTATCATAAAAAAGAGGTAGTGGATCAGATAGGTTGAAAATAATCGTCTTAGATTAATGAGTTAATTGTATATAATGTTGGGATTCCTTGTTAGATAATAAGAAAAATCAGCACTCTTTTTATAAAGAAAACATCTATGTAATCAGTAAGATGATTGGCACAGGGAAAGGAATATGATACAATAATATTCTTCATTTGCATAAATTACAGAAACCCAGTCTGCAAAACAGAATTGAATATATCTCTAGATCTCTCCTCTCAGGTCCAAATCTATCCCTCCTCCTCAGATATTTTTTGAATACTCATCACTATCCACTAACTTGAATTAAAAACCTGACATTCTTTATTCTTTCATCCTACTTTGCCCCTCATTTCCCAATGTCATATGACTGCCAAGGTTTATTGACTGAGTATACCACTAAAGTCCTCTGTCTCTCTCTCATTTCCCTACCCCCATTCCCACTCACACTACTTACTACAGGCTTCTGATCCTTGTCCATACTCTTAAGGGCCACCTATCAGCTTTTAGAATTATTTTTTTTCAAATTTTGGAAAGACAATATGCTTCATCTCGCAAACCCTATGTAATATGTGTAAGGAGCAACCTATGCTTATGTCTATTATTTCTGCAGCTAATGTGGGAATACTCATACTAATTTTAGGAATAAACCTATCTAAAGAGGCAAAAGACCTGTATGCAGAGAACTATAAGATACTGATGAAGGAAATCAAAGATGACACAAACAGATGGAGAGATATCCCATATTCTTGGATTGGAAGAATCAACATTGTGAAAATGACTCTACCACCCAAAGCAAACGACAGAGTCAATGCAATCCCTATCAAATTACCAATGGCATTTTTCACAGAACTAGAGCCAAAAATTGTACAATTTGTATGGAAACACAAAAGACCTCGATTATCAAAAGCAATCTTGAGAAAAAAAATGGAGCTGGAGGAATCAGGCTCCTTGACTTCAGATTATACTACACAGCTACAGTAATCAAGACACAAAAACAGAAAGATCAATGGAACAGGATAGAAAGCCCAGAGATAAACCCATGCAACTATGGTCCCGTAATCTATGATGAAGGAAGCCAGAATATACTATGGAGCCAAAGACGGCCTCTTCAATAAGTGGTGCTGGGAAAACTGGACAGCTACATGTAAAAGAATGAAGTTAGAACACTCCCTAACACCGTACACAAAAATAAACTCAAAACGGATTAAAGACCTAAATTTAAGGACAGACACTGTAAAACTCTTAGAGGAAAACATAGGCAGAACACTCTTTGACATAAATCGCAGCAAGATCTTTTTTTGACCCACTTCCCAAGGTAATGAGAATAAAAATAAACAAGTGAAACCTAATGAAACTTAAAATCTTTTGCAGAGCAAAGGAAACCATAAACAGAGGAAAAGACAACCCTCAGAATGGGAGAAAATATTTGCAAACGAAGCAACTCACAAAGGATTAATCTCCAAAATGTACAAATAGCTCGTGCAACTCAATATCAAAAAAATAAACAACCCAATCAAAAAAATGGGTGGAAGACCTAAATAGACATTTCGCCAAAGAAGACATACAGATGGCCAGCAAACATATGAAAAGACATTCAACATCACTAATTATTAGAGAAATGCAAATCAAAACTACAATAAGGTATCACTTCACACTGGTCAGAATTGCCATCATCAAAAATTCTACAAAAAATAATCTCTGGAGAGGGTGTGGAGAAAAGGGAACCCTCATGAATTTTTGGTGGGAATGTAAATTGATACAGCCACTATGGAGATTCCTTAAAAAATTTAAAATAGAACTACCATATGACCCAGCAATCCCACTCCTGGGCATATACCCAGAGAAAACCATAATTCAAAATGACACATGCACCTCAATGTTCATTGCAGCACTGTTTACAATAGGCAGGACATGGAAGCAAACTAGGTGTCCATTAACAGATGAATGGATAAAGAAGAAGTGGTACATATATACAATGGACTATTACTCAGCCATAAAAGGAAATGAAATTGAGTTATTTGTAGTGAGGTGGATGGAGCTAGAGTCTGTCATACAGAGTGAAGTAAGTCAGAAAGAGAAAAAAAAATACTGTAGGCTAACACATATATATGGAATCTAAAAAAAAAAAAAAAATGGTTATGAAGAACTTAGGGGCAGGACAGGAATAAAGACACAGACATAGAGAATGGACTTGAGGACACGGGGAGGGAGAAGGGTAAGTTGGGACGAAGTGAGAGAGTGGCATGGACTTATATATACTACCAAATATAAAATAGATAGCTAGCAGCCACATAGCACAGGGAGATCAGCTCGGTGCTTTGTGACCACCTAGAGGGGTGGGATAGGGAGAATGGGAGGGAGATGCAAGAGGAAGGAAATATAGGGACATATGTATATGTATAGCTGATTCACTTTGTTATAAAGCAGAAACTAACACACCATTGTAAAGCAATTATACTCCAATAAAGATGTTAAAAAATAAATAAAATTAAAAATTTTAAAAAGATGTGGTACATATATATAATGGAATATTACTCATCCATAAAAAGGAACAAAACTGGGTCATTTGTAGAGACATGGCTGGACCCAGAGGCTGTCAAACAGAGTGAAGTAAGTCAGAAACAGAAAAACGAATATCCTATATTAATGCATATATGTGGAATCTGAAAAAATTGGTATAGATGATCTTGTTTACAAAGCAGACATAAAGACACAGACGTAGAGAACAAATGTATGGATACCAAGGGGGAAAGGGGGGAGTTGGAGGAATTGGGAGATTGGGGTTGACATATATACACTATTGATACTCTGTATAAAATAGGTAACTAATGAGAACCTACTGTATAGCACAGGGAACTCTATTCAGTTCTCTGTGGTGACCTAAATGAGAAGGAAATCCAAAAAAGAGGGGATATATGTATACGTACAGCTGATTCACTTTGCTGTACAGTATAAACTAACACAATTTTGTAAAGCAACTATACCCCCAAAAATTTTTAAAAATAATTAAGTTCAGTGCGGGGATTGCTACCAAATAATTTCAGGTCAGGTCAGATTTTTACACCAACACAAAGACTAAAATATTTTCTTTTTCAGAATTTTCTGGATTGGGGATTACAGCTAAGGGATGCAGGACCTTTATTCAAACTCTGATAATCTCTCACCAGGGGTAACAAAACAGCTTCTGAATTGCTCTTCCTGTTCTCCAATTCTTCAGCATCCCACTATCACCCTTCTAAAACTGTGCTGGCCAATACAGTTGCCTCAGCCAAAGAAAGGAATGAAATAATGCCATTTACAGCAACATGCATAGACCCAGAGATTACCATACTAAGTGAAGTAAGCCAAAGACAAATATCATATAATACTGCTTATATGTGGAAGCTAAAATAAGAATGACACAAATGAACTTACATACAAAACTGAAGTAGACCCACAGACATAAAAAACAAACATGATAATCAAAGGGGAAAGCAGGGGGAGGGATAAACTAGGAGTTTAGGGATTAACCTATACACACTACTGTATGTAAAACAGATAACCAACAAGGACCCACTGTATAGCACAGGGAACTCTACTGAATATTCTCCAATAACCTATAAGGGAAAAGAATCTGAGAAAAAATAGATATATACGTATGAATAACTGAATCACTTTGCTGTACACCTGAAATGAACACATTGTAAATCAACTATACTTCAATAAAATAATTAACTAATTAATTACATAAAATAAAAATGAAACTGTGCTGGCCAATACAGTTGTCTCTGCTACATTTGGCTATTTACATTTAAATAAACTAAAATTAAACAGAAATTAAAGTTCAATAATAATTAAGTTCTCAATAATACTTGTGACTACTGGCTAGGTATTAGACAAGGCAAATACAGAACATTTCCATTAACAACAATAACTAGAGAGTGCTGTTTGATCTGCCAAATGAATTAAAGACCTTTCATAAATCCTAAAGCTTATAGTACATATTTCGAATCCCTTAAAATGTCATTCCTATATTGTCAGATTTTGGGTAATCTTACTAACATGATATATCACTCTTTTCATGCCTCTTCTCAGCCATATTGCTACTAAAATTGCTCATCTATAATAACAGGAAAAAGGGTAGAATATATGGGCATTCTACCTTCAGGTTGGTGGGTAGATGTGTAGGCAGACGTTTACTAAAATTTTGTTTTTCTTCCAATCATTCTACTTTCTTAGTAAATAGGTGGAAATGATGATTAGGGAAGAGGTTGGAGGTGAGAGAAAAAGCATGGTATCACTGTTTAAGAGAGTGGGAGAAGAGCAGAATTGCGGGACAGAATGATTGTCTGGCAACCTCTAGACCCCTACAAATTAGTGATCACGAATTGAATGGAGGAATAGCCTGCAGATCATCTTTTGTTTGGTTTCCTCTGGCCACGTTCAAATGCATGGAGGTAAACACCTAGAAGGCAGAGAGTTGTTCGCTAGAGTTGATTTCTGACAAACAAGTCTAACTAGTGGAAGGTCAACAAACTAGGCTGAATTGGAATTATGGGTTCTAAAGGTGTGCCATGGGATGCAAACAGGTTAAGAAGGGAAGACAGGACCAACAGGTGAAAACTTGGTCGAATCAACAAATCGCAAGTCCCAGTGTAGTCAAAAGATTGTGGGAGCTCTGTATTAGAGGACATGAACTAGAAAGATAGGGGGTGGTGGTCACAGAGGTGGGGACTAGGAATAGCCATGATAGAAGGCTCACATTTACGTGATCTAGGGAATACGCCTCCGGAAGTGGGTGCAGAGATAAGACGCAGGCAAGAACACTGAAAGAAGGGAAATCACCGAAACACAAGCCTAGGGCACTGAAAGAAGCATTTTCCTGGCTATCCATACCATTAACCATTCTGACCAAGCAGTGTGGAAAAGAGGGACAGTGAGTTAGGAGATTGGGCAGTTTTTCAGCTCATTTTTTTTCATCAGCTACTTACATTTCCTTTTGGGGACATTTCAAGCCACAAACTGCCAATTTTTATCAAGTGATTTTCAAATTAAAAACTGGCCATCATCAAAAAATCTACAAACAATAAATGCTGGAGAGAGTGTGGAGAAAAGGCAACCTTCCTACACTACTGATGGGAATTTAAATTGGTGCAGCCACTGTGGAGAATAGTATGGAGATTCCTTAAAAAACTAAAAACAGAGCTTACCATATGATTGATCCAGCAATCCCACTCCTGGACGTATACCCAGAGAAAACCATAATTCAAAAAGATACACGCACCACAATGTTCACTGCAGCGCTATTTACAATAGCCAGGTCATGGAAGCAACCTAAATGTTCATTGATGGAGGAATGGATAAAGAAGATGTGGTATATATATATATATATATATATATATATATATATATATATATATATATATATATATATATACAATGGAATATTACTCAGCCATAAAAAAGAACAAATATGGGTCATTTGTAGAGACATGGATGGACCTAGAGACTGTCATACTGAGTGAAGTAAGTCAGACACAGAAAGCCAAATATCATATATCACTTGTTTGTGGAATCTACAAAAAAAGGGTACAAATGAACTTATTTACAAAACAGAAGTAGAGGCACAGATGCAGAAAACAAACTTATAGTTACCACGGGATAAGGTGGGGGGGATAAACTGGGAGATTGGGATTGACCTATACACACTACTGTATAAAAAATAGATAACCAACAAGGACCTACTGTACAGCACAGGGAACTCTACTCAATACTCTGTAATGGCCTATATGGGAAAAGAATCTAGAAAAAAAAAAAAAAGAGTGGATCTATGCATAACTGATTCACTTTGCTGTACACCTGAAACTAACAACCCCGTAAATCAACTATACTACAATATTTTTTTAAAAAAAAGAAGACTAAATTATATAAAATTCAAGTACTATAGAGATGCATAATGTAGAATTATATCTGTGACAGAAATTGCTATCTTTCCCTATTATCCATTTTCCCCTCTGAACGCAGAAACTGCCTGTCGATGGAGACACGTATGGGAGAGGTATAAGAAAGAGCAAGAATACTAACGTGGGTGACAGCACCTTGCTGATTTTAGTCAGGTGTACAGAGACAGGTGATCTGGGGCAAAAACTGATCTCTCTGCAAGCAGAGAGAGAAGGGAATATTGCTTGAAGCCAGAAACCTAGGAGTCCAGGAATCCGGACAGTTGCAGAACCAAAACAGTGAACTGTACCCTAAATCGCAGGAGATGACACTGTCTTTCAGAATCTTTATCAGCGACCTCCTTTTAAGACTTTTCAGCCAGATCAATAAAGCTGGACCGAATGTGGGGATCAGATAAAGGTGCTGTGCTGCCTTCCCACCCAATAAACCTATTGTTTCAGATGATGCCAAGGTAGTTGCCATGACAACCAAGAGGGTGATATGGACACGGCAACAAAAGCCAGTAAAGATAGCAAGTGCAAGAAAGTTCTTAGAAAAGAACTTTGAGCACAATTATTGACACATAGAAAGGACTGGAGGAAATCTGTTCTAATTTCAACATTCTCTGTAGCCACAGAAGATAGTGACCAAGGATCTATGCTTATGAATAGACAAAGGAGTTATTTTCTAAGAGCAGGATGGGTGTCTAATCAAAAAAATTACTGCAAGGTCTCTGCAATTCATGTCCCACAGGATTTCTCCATTCCTGTGGAACAATGTCTGCTGTGTGTCTCCCCTTCTTTTTCCAAAACCCACTGTTTTATCACAGCTATCTTGCTCTGCTATTATATACGCATATGGGGTGGGGGAGAGGTAACTCACTCACTTATTGGTGTGTTCATAGGATCCACAGCCAGCAATGACTTTGCATGATCGAGATATCCTGCATTTTGAGTTGGATTCAGCAACTGAGGCGACTTTGGGGTATTTTTCATAATAATGAATGAGTATCTTAATGTATAAGGGAAAAACACTGTACATGGATACTTGGGTGGACAAAAAGATTTGAACTGTGGCCGAAACTACTCTCACCCCATATCCATTCTCTCCTTCTTCCTTTTAGTAAGAGGCTTCATTTCCCCTTACCCATCCCCAAGGTTTACCTGGGTGCGTGCCTGTGCAGGGAGAAATGACATGTCTCAACTCCTCTTTTAGTTAAATATGGTTACTAGCCTAGGTTTTGTAAACTTCTGGATCGATATTTTGTAGACAAAACCACTTCCCCTACACACTGTCCCTTTTCCTGGAGAGACCACATATGTGGCAAAAGTCCAGTTTTGATTATGCAGACAAAGATTACTCCTTAGCAATGATCAAATCTGTCCATGTTTTCTTTCTAATTTCCTCCCTTGTTGAAGAAAGCATTTCCTCTTTCGAAATCTCGTATTTTCTTCTCGTCCCTGTAAAGTTGCTGTTTTGGCTCAGCTCTTCCTCTTGGGTTGCTTGCCATCAGAGCATAAGCACATGAGAGCAAATGGTGTCACCCCCAAGTGTGCCAGGCCACAGGCAAGGTCCTGATCCCTCAGGGCCTAACTTGCCTTATCTTTAAAACTGTGAATTATAATAATATTTACCTCATAGGGTTTTCTGCGGAGAAAAGTAGATAATGAATATAAAATGCTCATCAGAATTCTAAACACGTACTATTTATCACCACAATCCTGCATTATTAAAAATAAAAAGATAGATTTCAATAAGCCATCTTGAAATAATGTCAATAATACAGTTTTAAAATTTAAGTAGCGGGCTTCCCTGGTGGCGCAGTGGTTGAGAATCCGCCTGCCGATGCAGGAGACACGGGTTCGTGCCCTGGTCCGGGAAGATCCCACATGCCGCGGAGCAACTAAGCCCGTGAGCCATGGCCGCTGAGCCTGTGCGTCCGGAGCCTGTGCTCCGCAACGGGAGAGGCCACAACAGTGAGAGGCCCGCATAACGGAAAAAAAAAAAAAAAAAAAAAAAAAAAAAATTTAAGTAGCAAAACAGTACAATAGAGCTCCATTGATAAAAAAGTTGACTTCTGCATATA